>NC_084553.2:26815950-27478450 GCF_033978685.3 Nerophis lumbriciformis
AATGATAGGCAACATAAAAATAAAAAAAAGTGTGGTTCCCCTTTCAATCAACTTAAGAAAGACACCAATATTAGGGCATGTGGGGTCAAAATAAATAGTGCGATTAATCTGTATTTTTTTGTAATTAATCAAATGACTTAACTCATTATATTTGAAAGCCCTAATAAATACACATATACAAATAAAGAAAATGCAAAGAAAAATTGTTATCATACAGAGAATACATTTATGACACACTTTAATTGACAAATACTATTATTTATTTTACCCATCCATCCATTTCCTACCGCTTGTCCGTCTCGAGGTTGCGGGTTATTATTATTTGTTTTTTAGTTTTCTATCATGACAGCCTGTCTCCCTTGACCACACGTCCCTGTACTAATAGCTACAGTGCTTTTTTGTTATAAATCATTTCAACCTATTGTCAATCTAGCTATATGTACTGCTCCATGGTCACTGTAAATTCAATCTGCAGTTCTACGTTTATCATCACAAAAACATCACAACCTAAGTTATATGAAGCGAATTCTACTTGGTTTCGACTTTGGACAGTCAGACATCTTGTTGTTTTTTTAGTCCGTATATATTGACTAAAGTCCACCTGGGTTAAAATCAAAGGAGGTGCCTGGATGTCTCCAACATGAATCTTGGCAAGGTTACACAAATTATTTAATAATCATTCTGGCTGCGTTCCAAAGATGATCTTTAGTGATGGAAGATACATCCAGAAGAACTACTATGTTGTAAACATACAGAAAATGATTATACCTCTTCTTACAGTACTATTGCAGCATGTTAAGAACAAAGCCAACTAGATGGGATGAGATAAAAAGATCGCTGGAATATTTTGATATCAGACAGAAGACGTTTGAAACAAATTTGTTCTCACCATGGTGCTTTTGTCCAAATAAAAGCAGACACTTTACAATTGATCCTCAGTCTCTGTCATTCTGTATCAGAAGTGTTGACATCAAACACTTTGCTGCTGTCACAATGTGAATTATAGTTTCATTCTGCTGCTGACTAATAGGGAGGACAAAACCTCCACACAGACTACAGTTTGATCATTGTTCCTCTGAACATCATAGTAATATATATATTTATCGCTAAGAAAGAAGCTGCCATACAATAGAGATCAAGTATTTTAGAAATCAGCCGTTTTCATGCAGAAAATCCCCCACATGCTGTCAGTAACATTTTTCCAGATGCCGCTCCTGCAGAGGAATTCAAGGCTGCTCATTGTGACTGTGCTTTTTATTTCTTTATTTTTGCAAGTCTCAAACTGAGAGTTTTTTTTCGAGCTTTTTGAATGCTTTGCCGTCTAACATGAATAAAGGTGACTTTTGTCTGGGGTAGAACTAGACTGGCGGCCACGGTCTGTCATGCATGACGTTTCTTTAGCACTGCAGATGTGCCATGCATTTGTTGTTCAAGTTAAGAATGTTTTATTGTTTTAAATAGTGGGGGAGCTTTTACAGTTAACGACATACATAAAATACATAAAATCAACTTTAAAGCTAATAAAGATTTTATGACAACAACAGTTGGACCCTGCACAGATTATTATTATTTGCAGTGCGTTGCAAATAATTGTGTTGTATTCGGTCTCTCCTGTTGTGGTTTTGCTCACTTCACCTCTGTTTCTCTCTCTCCTCCCTAGTGCGACTGGCTACAGGAGACTGGCAGCACCTGATCCAAATTAGTCGGCTACTATTTAGGCTGATAGGCCTCAACTGGCAGACACCGGTACCTCTCATTGTGTTCACGACGTCCCTGGAGCTACATGACATTCTTGATCACGCTACATTGGTACCCTGCCTTCCTCAGGTCTGACCAGTCCTCAGCCCCACACACCCTGTGTGTTGTCAGCAGTATATTCCTATTCTGAGTACTTTTTGTCACCAGCGTTTTTATTGTTGTTTTTCATGGTGTGGGTAGTAATCTTTACTACCATCGCCTTTTGTTGCCTGTCTTTTGTTTTCGATATTAAAAGAAGTACTAACTTTTCGTTGGCCTCCGTCAATGCATCTTTTGGGATCGACACACTCACAGAACGCAACAGAAGGAACCGGTCAGAATATGAATCCTGCTGAGACAAACCCCTTAGAGCAAGCCTTACGAGGTCAGTTGCAACGCTTAACGCTATGGGGTTGGGCCTACAAGCTCTGGCGGAACGACAAAACGCCATGATGGACCGTCTCAACGACGTGTTTGTTGCCGTCTCGTCCGCCACGAGCCCTATGGACAACCTGGCCATCAGCACAAGCGCTATGGCCATCCCAGCCGTTTACTTGCAGCTGTCCCGACCCGAGAGAAATGACAAGGTTGTACAATTTCTGTCTCAGTGTGAACTTCATTTTGAGCTGCAATCCTCTGCCTAAACATCCGAGCGAGGTAAAGAAGCATTTGTAATTTCTTACCTCACTGGTTGAGCAGGGGCCTGGGCCACGGCGGAATAGAACTGTCAGGCTGTCACAAGTTTCTCTTATTCCTCCTTCTCCAAAGCATTACCCCAAGTATTTTGGCGGAGACTTTTAGGCAGAGAAGCGGCAAGAGCCCTTTTCAAACTTCAACAAGAGCAGCGACTGGTCTCTGACCATGCCACAAAAATTAACACCGATTGCGACTGGGGTCCTTCGACACTCTTCGACGCCTTTTACCTCGGGCTGGGTGAAAACATTTGACGTCTCATGATTTTTCTCACTCTCCCCATCGATCTCAACAACCTGATTGAACTCACTACCAGGTGGGACAAAGAGTCTGGTTGTCTTCCCATGTCCTACCCGTTGCTACAGACTCTAAGAAACTGGCCCAGAGATTTGTGGATCCTTTTTCCATTATCAGGATTATTAACCGTGCAGCGGTTAAGCCCCGCCTTCCCGGATCCCTCAACTACAACCCAGTCTTTCATGTCTCCCGCCTCAAGCCATTCACCTCCAGCCCGCTTTCACCCCCTGAGGTGCTTCCTCCTCGGCTGGTCGACGGTCAACCTCATTCACAGTCAAAGCCAACTTGGAAGTGAGAAGGAGGGACAGTGGTTTCCACAACCTGGTCGGCTGGGAAGGATATGGCCTCGAAGGCCCATTCTTGTATTGCTAGATCTCATATTATCGACCCCATGAACCTTTGTGAATTTTACAAGCGTTCTACGGACATGTCAGGTAAGTTGTTTTTTATGATGTGGGTTATTTGGCCATCATCGTCTTGGTTGCCAGTTTTTTGCTCCTCGCTATTAAAAGGGGTACTACTCGTCTACTGTTCGTTTGCCACTGTCTCCACATCTTTTGGGATCTACAGGACTGACGGAACAATACCATTTTTTTTTTTACTAAATCTGATGGAATGGATTGTGTTCAACGTTAGAGGTACATCTGTACTTGATACAGGTACACTCTGGACTATACACAAAAAACATTAGAAAAAGAGAGGTTTTGTGACAATACTGCAAGTCAGCTGTTGGTGTGATCCCAGGATGCAGAGAAGGTAGGCAATGTGCATTAAATGTACCAGGCAGAAGAAAAGCATTGATCTGGCAGAAACAAAGAAACAACTTGGCATGTACTGAAAGAGGGAACAAGGTGAAACTAAATATAACTAATTAACAATGAGGAACATGTGTGCTTACAGGACAAGGCACGTACGGTAAAGCTGCTGCAAAACACATAGACCAAACAGGAACTACTGACAAAACAAGAGCACAAGGACAGGAAATGATACCAAACGCAGGAAAATAAAGAACAAAGTCCAAACTGTAATGTGTGATCATGACAGTTTTATCTTTAGGATTTAGAAAAGTTTGCACACAGGGCATGTCAGGTCAGACGTTACATAGGCACATGCACCAACATAAACATCAATTGTTGTCATCCACCATTGTGGTTGTGACATACACTACTTGTGCATAGCAACATTGAACAATCATCACACATAAACATGTCCTTTGTTTTCACACATGACTTTTTGTTTACACTGAATTTATTTCCAAATTGTCCCTTGCCAGTGATCAACTAAGTGATTGCCAAGTTTGGTCCATCACTAGTGGGTCCATTGTGGTTTTGGAGGGGGATACTTGGTCTCATTAGGATGCATCAGGGGTTGGCACATCACACTGCCTTTTCACTTTTGAAAGAGCAGAGGTTATGTATGGCTTTGTCTTTCTCTTTGTTTATTCCCAAGAGAGGATATGCAGAGGCAGACTTTTGTGGGTGGGGGAGAGCCATGTTTACTTACAAGCATCCTTTCTCATCTCAACGGCCTTTTGTGCAGCTCTCCTCATTAAAGCCTGAAAATCACTTGTGCCCTTCAGAAGGGAATAAAGGTTCTCTTTGTGCTTTTTCATCTTTGGGAGAAGAATTCTCCTCCAAAAAGTCTGTCATTAACAGCAGGAAATTGTCAGATATGAGCCACTATACTCTTCCTCTTTGGAAGGACATGCGCTCGTTAGAAAATATTTGTCGAGAGTTTAAATTTTTTTACACTGCCGTTATGTTCTTATGCACGACGTGACTCAATTTTCAATGTACTACCTGTCTACCTGACATCATTTGTCATGTTTAGTACAGAAGCTTGTTAATATATGAAATCTTTCTCTTTGGATTCCCAATGCTGTAATATATCTATCCATCCATCCATCCATTCCATTCGAGCGAAAGGTGGTGTACACCCTGGACAAGTCGCAACCTCATCGCAGGCAATTTATTTGATCATCACAAATTGAATCTGCTTGTTAAAACAAGGCTGCGATTGCTCCTAGTAGTGATTATATGTCACACTTAAGGTTTAGTCAAATGAACACAAACGACCGTAAAGGTCTTTCCAGGACTCTTAGTACAACGTAACCTTGAGTGAAACATCACTCAAAAATTCACAAGGAATTTAATATTAAGGGCAAATGAGATTGTGCCCTTGAGATCCACCAACCTCTCCTGTTTTCTTTCACTGCAATTTCAACGCATTTATTTCAAAACACTGATTCCATTCTCAAAAAGAAGGGAATGGAAAAAAAAGCCTTTAGATCAGGGGTGTCAAACTCAAATACAGAGTGGGCCAAAATTTAAAACTGAACAAAGCCGCGGGCCAAGGTTGAACAAATTAACCTTTAACGTACTCTACGAGCTATCGTCACGTCCGCTTTTCATCCATTCTAACATCGTTCAGACCCAGTCACAAGATATGTGCGGCTTCTGTAAGCACACACGAGCAAATGCAACGCATACTTCATCAACAGCGATACAGGTCACACTGAGGGTGCCAGTATAAAAAACTTTAACACTGTTACAAATATACGCCACACTGTGAACGCACACCAAACAAGAATGACAAACACATTTCGGGAGAACATCCGCACCGTAACACAACATAAACACAACAGAACAAGTACCCAGAATCCTTTGCAGCACTAACTCTTCCGGGACGCTACAAAATACACCCCCGCTACCGCCAAACCCCCCCCCCCAAACACACACACCTTGTAGCGTCCCGGAAGAGTTAGTGCTGCAAAGGGTTCTGGTTTGGTGTGGATTCACAGTGTGGTGTATATTTCTAACAGTGTTAAAGTTTTTTATTCGGCTACCCTCAGTGTAACCTGTATCACTGTTGATGAAGTATGCGTTGCATTCTAATGTGTGTGCGTGCAGAAGCCGCACATGATTTGTGACTGGGCCGGTGCTGGCTGGCTGGCTGGTGTTTGGAAGACTCCCGGGAGGATCGGCGGGCCAGCTTTAGTGTTAATTTGATATCGCCTCAAGGGCCAAGTGAAATTACACGGCGGGCCAAATTTGGCCCACGGGCCAGAGTTTGACACCCATGCTTTAGATGAATGGTGCACCTTGACAAAGAAACAGCACAGGAAGGATGTTTTGATTGGGCCCAAAGAATTCTGCCGGGCAATAAAAGAGTCACAATACCAGGTAAACTAATTTGTGCAATTCTGTCGAGTATTTACTGAGTCATACATACTATTTGTTGTCGGGATGAATACTTTTCACATTGGAACCGATACGGTAATACCTGGGAATCGATACTGATACTAGATGGTACTGATTTTTTGGTACTTTTGTGTGTGTTCATCTGGTATGATTTGTTCAATAATTAAATTAATGTTGGTTTTTTTTACATTTAACACCAAGCTGATAATGATAGACGTGCAGTCAAGTTGTTATATTTTGTTTTCTTACACTTCTGAGTTTAATTTGTAAGTATGCATTAATTTTAATGCATTAATGGCAGTTTTTTTTGTTTTTTTTAAACAGACTGTGTCATGTCTGTGTTATCATGTTTTGTTTTAAGTCATGTTTTGTTTTGTTTCTGGCTTTTCACTCCCTTGTCTTGTTTGCATGATTACCCATTAGTTTCACCTGTTCCACGTTTGGACTCATTGTGCACTCTTGTTTGTCACCATAGCAACCATTAGTTTTCACCTGTCACGTCACGCACCTGTTTCACGTTTTGAGTCACGCACCTGTTTTCGTTAATCATGTCTGTGTTATTTAAGCTTTTCATTTTCTGTTGTTCGTCCTGACGACATCCCCGCATTTATGCCCCCTGTCACACTCTGTCCACCTCTGCGCACTTCATGTCCATGCCAAGTAAGTTTTTGTTTATTAAGCCACAGTTAGTGTTTTGTTTAATTGTTCATAGTTTCTGCCAATGTGCAAGTTTTGTGTTTATAGTCTAGTTTTGTACCTCCGCCCCTGTGCGCGCTTTTCGTTTATTCTTTTTTTTGATAGTTTAAATAAATCATGTACCCACCTTCAAGCCTTGACCAGTCCAATTCACTTGCACCTCGGGAGAACAAACCAAGCCATAGTCCAAGTCATGACAGACTGTAGTCAGACCAATGTGGTCTGTAAAGTATGCAAGGTGCTCATACCCCCAAAACTGACACTAAACCTGCAGAAGATATTTCTTCTCGGGTTTACATTTTCACACTTTGCACTATTTTGTAACACTTTATTAAACATTCTTACGTATTCCATTTTGTTGCACCTTCATTTTAAGATGTTATTATTCAGAGTTCATTGTGATTTTAGAATTTTGTTAAAGGTGCGATATGTAATAATTTCATGTCAAGTCATCATTAAATGGCCTTGCTATGTCAAAAGGCATTGATAAATCATGTTCATTTCGAATACCTTTATAACTGATAACAGTAGATCAGCCGGGATATGCTCATTTCAAAATCAGATCTACGGCCCCGAAATATTGTTATTGTTTTCATTTCGATGTCCAGCCCTCCACAGTTTGACCAATTTAAAAGTCTGTGAGTGTGTCTGTGGGGAGGCAGCGCCGGCAGACTGACAGCGAGGCGTTCCCCGCCGGAGCCCGCTCCAAGATGGCGTCGAGGAGGCGTGGCCGGCAGACCAACAGGGAGGCAGGGCACACCGGAGCCCGCTCCAAGATGGCGGCGAGGAGGCGGGGACGACGAGCGAGCGGCAAGGCGGGGCGCGTCGGGAGCGATGCCGCAATCAGTATAAGGTGCGTGGAGCGCGCAGCTATAGACAATCTAATCGTCCTCTCGCACCGTATAAGAGGGCGACAGACGTGAACGTCGGAGAAAGAGGCGGAGACAAGAGAATGAGCCAACGAGAAGCGGATGCTGAGCGGGAGCGACAAAGAGCCCACGGCGACGCACGCAGCTGGAGCGAAGGAGCGAGGAGAGAGAGACTGAGAGTGCAAGGGAGACGACGACTCACGCGGCTGAAAAGCAAGCGAAAGAGCGAGCAGGTGGAGCCGTAGCTGAAAAGCGACCGACACAAAGGTTTCTTATTGAAATAATAAAGAAGTCAAACCTGCGCACGACAATGTCCTTCCTTGGTGGTCCTGCGAATCCTCAGCTGGAGACTGTCACAGTGTCACATCCAGGTTGCCAGTTACGCACCGCCACCTTCGTCGAGCTACTGCCACTGGTAAAGTTACTAAACACGTCAGACCTTAGTAAATCTAAAATGCGTCATTACGATTCTTAACTTATTCATGACAAAGCCAGAAACAAAACGAGGATTTGTATCGGGGATGCCTTTGAAAGACGGAGACGATTGAAGGCGGAGAAGATTCTTTCATCTGACGCCAATCTTGCTAATTTTCTCCTTGATAGGTAAGTAAGGCATTTACGTTTTCTTATTACTTGTAATAAATGGAAATGGACATTTTGTATGTAAACTATATTGTCCAATACAGTCTATGATCTTGTTTAACAAAGCTAGTATGTTCGTGCAACGAATGCTTAGGAGCGAAGCACCATCACACTACTGTAATGCTTAGCATGGCCGGTCAATGACACATCGACATATAGGTTAACTAGGGAAATATATGCCCGTTAGCCAGTATGTCGATGTGTCATCCAACTGACAGGGCAAACTATATTTTCGACAAATAAAAGCTATGTGGATATGGGTAGGATCAGTGCCTATTTCGTTCAATATGCCCATACGCTGAGGAAATGGGTTCCAACATTAGCACGGCTAATTGCGGTTTCTGGTACTGTATGTGCATCGGACACGTATGGGGTGGTGTTTGCTTGGCACAATATAATGCCTTACATGTAATGATTTTCTATTTTGTGTATTGACATGGTAGTAGGCTATATGATTTATGCGTAACGTGTTTTTTTGCGTAACGTGGGTTGGCTCATAGAATTGCACTCTGCACTGAAAGATGGTGATGTGCGTACATGGAAGAGAACGCAGTGCGTCAGGTTGGATGCAACATGGAGTTATGCTGAACGAAATGTGGCGGTAATTTTACTGTTGGTCTTGGCTAGCCATCAAATTAGGCCTATGCGATAAATAATATATATAATTATTTCGATGGTGGTCTGTGCGGTCAAACTAGACCTTTTAGCAGGGTAATGCCAACAATCTGTCCCGACTCCGGACGAAAATATTGCTGCGTAACTTTACAAATACATTTGGCTAATCGACATCAGTAAAATGTGGCATAATTACTCAGTAAACCATCTTGCAAGAAGCATAAACAAGAGAAACCTACAGCGTAGGACTCGTCGATTGCCATTTGAAGTTCCTTGGAGTAGGATTTGGATTCGGCTGCGTATCTGGCAACCTCAGTCATGGAATTTTGACCGTAAGTGCAGTACCATTTCTGGCCACATTACTACATAAGCAGCTGAGATGGGCTCCAGCAGCCCCCCCCGTGACCCCAAAAGGGACAAGCAGTAGAAAATGGTTGGATGGATGGCTCCTTTAACGTTGTTTGAGTTTTGTCCATGCTTGTGTTGACATTTCCTTTCATTTCTGCCTTGATAGCTGAAGGGATTATAATCAGAGGAAAATACAAATGTTTACATTATATAATATATCATATATATAATAATATATTGTTCACTGTTTTACGTGAATTGGTACTCGGTGGTACAGACAGAATTTGGTCGGTACTTATGAAAGTGCCGAATTTGGTACCCATTCCTAATTTGTAATCTATGTATTCTAGCAGAGTTATCTTAGCTTTTGTGTTATAAGTGAAAAAGCAAATATTTATTGGTGTTGTATCTAATATACCTCGTTAATGATTAATTTATTTAAGTTTCAGAACACGTCGAGCCACACTTTGTACACCCCTGCATTATAGTATAATGGAGCACGAATTGAAGGTAATAAAAAAACTGTCAAAAGGGGAGAATACTATCGTATTTGTTCCCATATATTGCAGAAAAGCCAAAGCATATAAGTATATCCGTTATATGAATGTATTTTTTGGCAAGGAAACATTATTGGTAAAATGTTCATTTCATTTAAATTGGATAGTCTTTACAAAGCCAAAAGCGCTTGGACTCTTTTTTTAAGTGCAAAATCTCACAAAATAAGTATTGGGTTTGAATTACTGACTCACTCTTATATTATATGGGGGTGAGCATGGTTCTTAATAAAGTGGAGTGTGGGTTTAAGCCTCTCCGAGCATCAATATAGGATATAAATCAGAACAATTTTTCGGAGTGCTGCCCTGAGCACAGAGATAAGGTGATGTTGCCTATAAAACTTCCAATGCGAAGAGCGCCACTCGCTCATCATACTAAGCCAATCCACTGGCAGTTAAATACCATTTCCAATAGTCATCATTTCTTTCACTCAAAATGTTGCTATCTGAATCATTTCTTGCAATGGTAATTAAGTGACTTGCACTAAAATCATTATCTACGACGGGCACTTCAATTTTATCATGTTGTAAGGAGTTTTCTGACACTTACTTGACTCCAGCTCTTCAGGACTGGAATGAAATATTAAAAAGGAACTGCACTTTTGTCCAACGACATGGAAAGTTACACATTTTACTGTTTTTTTTTTTGAGCAAGCAAACAGGTCAGTGTACGTTGCTTTTGTTCTTCTGTTGTTGTTCCAGGACACTTGTTGTTCCAGTCAAAATTGAGTTCATGATTCACAATCCATATGTGAGAGAAGAACGCACATGTCTTGCTTTTCTGAGCATTCTAAATAGTGAACAACTGTAAACAAGAGGCGGCTAACAAGGCAGATGATGAGGATTCATATATTCCGCCTCTACAGCCCTTTAAAAGAACATTTAAAAACCGCCAAAAACGCACCGTTAAAATGCTGTGAGCTGCATATTAACCTGTCTATACCTACCTACCTGACGACTCAGTGGATTAGTGGTTAGAGTGTCCGCCCTGAGATCAGTAGGTCGTGAGTTCAAACCCCGGCCGAGTCATACCAAAGACTATAAAAATGGGACCCATTACCTCCCTGCTTGGCACTCAGCATCAAGTGTTGGAATTGGGGGTTAAATCACCAAAAATGATTCCCAGGCGCGGCACCGCTGCTGCCCACTGCTCCCTTCACCTCCCAGGGGGTGAACAAGGGGATGGGTCAAATGCAGAGGACAAATTTCACCACACCTAGTTTGTGTGTGTGACAATCATTGGTACTTTAACTTTACTTTAACTACAGCAACATTGTTATTGTAAGAGCTAGTAGTGTCACAACGCCTTGCTTCTCAATCACAATACAAGGCGATAGGACAGCAATCTGTAGGCCTACTGACCATGAAACAAGAACAATCATATAAACTACTGCAGATTGGCAGCCAGTAAATGAAATCAATGTTCCCAGGAAAGAAGTTGCAGTAATGCTTAAAATGACCAAATTACTGAAAATACTACATATTTAATACTACATATTATGAATGAGCCTGTTACTACATTACATATACGTATACTTACAGCTTGTACATAAAACTTTGATGGAGGGTCCGGTGTTGGAATATGAAAATACATCAATTTTGGTTTGCTTTTCAGTTCTGTCTATATGTGCATAGATATTTCTGTAGAAGTCTTGGAACTTTGAGCCATGTCTAAAGTATTTTCTTCTCTAATGTATCAGGACTTTGCCGAGAACCTAAAAAAATCAATTGTATCCCTATCCATGAATGTGTGAATAAAACTATTTTTACTGTCCCTGCAAAGTCTGAGGTGAAACATTAAAGTATAACGTGCATGTTCTCCCCGTGACTGCGTGGGTTCCCTCCGGGTACTCCGGCTTCCTCCCACCTCCAAAGACATGCACCTGGGGATAGGTTGATCGGCAACACTAAATTGGCCCTAGTGTGTGAATGTGAGTGTGAATGTTGTCTGCCTATCTGTGTTGGCCCTGTGATGAGGTGGCGACTTGTCCAGGGTGTACCCCGCCTGCCGCCCGAATGCAGCTGGGATAGGCTCCAGCACCCCCTGCGACCCCGATAGGGACAAGCGGTAGGAAATGGATGGATGAATGGATGGAGGTTCCAGTGAGTCAAGCGTTTTACAAAAGTCCAAGAAGAGTCATGCGTAACTAAATCCCTGTATTCAATAAGGTCCATGACACTCTTATGCGTCCTTTGAGGAATCCTGATTGTTTAAAAAGCCACAATAATTACTACCGTGTGCATGTGACGCTGGCCAACATGTAAAGAAAATATTTTAGACATGGCACAAAGTTCCAAGACTTCCACAAAAATATCTAAGCACATATCAATACAAACTGAAACTGTACTATGATATGTGCATATAGATATCTGTAAAAGTCAGACCACGTTGTGCTATGTCTAAAATATTTTCTGTCTCGGGCTCCAAAGACATTTTAGCCAGACACACATGCACTGTAATATCCTCAATTTTACTTTGAAAATAAAACCTCCGGTGTCAGACTATGAAAAACCATTCGTTTTAGTCTGTTTTTCCGTTTTTGTTTACTAGGATTCTTAATTTTTCTTTTCAAAACCCCCCAAAAGAAGAACGCTTTGTTTTTCAATTTTCTTTTTTGTATTTTAAAACGATATTAAAAAAAAACTGTCGTTTTTTGTTTTTCAATATGTCTTTATGAAAAGAAAATTAAAATACCAAAACATACATGGACCATACACTGACCTTGATTTTTATGGAAAATTATTTTTTGTATTCAAAACAAAACGGATGGCTGCGACATACATGGACCAAAAACAACTGCAAGAGGTGGAAGAAGAGAATTGCAAAAAATAAATGTATTTTCTTTTAGTCTTTTCCTGCACACACGAATGACGTAGCTCGACTAAAGATGAAGTAAAAGTCGCAAAAAGGTCACACTGCCGTTTCGACTGCAGTCGGATTTGAAAAGATCCGATTCCGAAACGGATTTGGACTACCTCCTGATGTGGCCTGCATTTAATACAAAAAAGACCAGATTTGAAGCACTTTGAAGTGTTTGGACTGGCAAAAAATATCAGCTGTGTATCACATGAGGTCGAAAAAAATCAGATTTTGTGTGCAGTGTAAATGGAGCCGTGACTACAAGACATTAATGTTGTTCCCCGTTAACGACATAACTAATCACAACTTGAAAAAAGCTGTCTGAGCAAATGAAATAATAAATTGTGTACATTGAATTTTCAAAATCTGTGGAACGAAGTAGGACACCAGAACACTATCAGTGAAGGTTCGTCGTATCCTTTATTTTAATCACAACAACTAAAATACTTTGTTAAAATTCTATAGATGCAAACAAACAAACAAAAAAGTCATGGTGTGTGTCTGCAAAGGAGCTGGAAGAAGCACAAGTGAATCTTAAGAAACACTACAATAAAAACTAAATAATGGGCTTTCTAACAGTGTGGCTATTTATTTTTATTACATATGAAAAAAACTTAGTCAAAAGATTTCAGAGTGCTTGTAAGTACTTTTTTTTGTACAATACGGCAATAATAGTGATAATCGTGATAATTTTGGTCATAGTAACGGTGATATAAAATGTTCATATTGTAACATTCGTATAGACATGCGGTACCTCTTATGGAATAGAGAGTGATGTACTTTATTTCACATTATAAAATGCAGGTTTATTTACCTTACTTATAATTTACACTTTTAGATGTTATTGAAACTGAACACATTTGCCTCAGTGGGCCCTGTGTTCTTTCAGGATGTCTTTATTTGTTGTTTGCCCTTGATTTCATCGAGAACATTTTTAATAAGTCCTTTGGGGTTTTTGTCCTTTTTATTATGTTCACCTACTTTAATGCAGCAGCATCTTTTGAATTTAAGTTATCAAAACACAGGACTTTCTTGGTCCTGCTTAAAGGGGATCTATTATGCAAAACCAAGTTTACTTAGCTATTGGCACCTGTTTTAGTGTATTTGGGATGTACATAAGTCTCAAAAATGTAAACTCAAACCATGGTGGCATGGTGGAGATATTCATAAAACAGCCTTGCCTTCCTTCAAACAACCTCCAAACGAGCCATTTGGAATTTGCCCAATTTGTTCCATTTTTTCCACATGTGACGGGTACTTTCATGTTTTGTAAAAAAAATTACCCGGAGTGCTTTGCCATGCCATTGTCGTCCAACGCTGTGGTCAAAAAGCTCCTTCTTTTTGTCTACTCTTGTTGTGGGGCAGACTGGCTCGTACATGCATATACATCCTCCGCTGTTTCTAATACAAAATAGCGTACAGTTCTAACTTATATGTGTCAGTAGACTCGCTATTGAAGCGCTAAAAACTACGACAAGAATGGGGGGGAGAAGACGCTGTCGAAGTGGAGGCACATAAATAGACCACCTTCAAAGTGGCGCATCCTGAAGAGACAGTTAGAAAGCGGCTTGAAAACAGTCTGTAAAACATACAGTAATCTATGCAAAACCGCACTCAGTTTGTTCAACTCCGTTCATTCAAATCCCCTCCGTCTCCCGTTTCCTCCGGTGTCCCCCAGGGCTCTGTTCTTGGTCCCCTGCTATTTATGATTTACATTCTTCCCCTGGGCAATATTTTCCGTAAATTTAAAATATATTTTCACTGTTATGCGGATGACACCCAGCTCTACATCTCCACCAAACCAACTGCCTCTCTCCCTCCTTCCTCTCTTACAGACTGCCTCAATGAACTCAAGCAGTGGTTCTCATCCAATTTCCTTCAACTCAATAATAATAAAACCGAAATCTTACTTGTAGGTACAAAAACCATTCTCGACAAAACCAACAGCTTGTCCATTACTCTCTGCAATTCCTCTGTCTCACCCTCCTCCCAAGTCAAGAGTCTGGGTGTCATCCTCGACAGCACACTCTCCTTTAAAGCCCACACAAACAACATTAACCGGTCTGCTTACTTTCATCTTCGGAACATTATTTGTCTTCGCCCAACCCTTGCCCCTCCTACTGCTGCCATACTAGTCCATAGCCTGGTCACCTCTCGCCTGGACTACTGCAACTCTCTCCTGTTCGGTCTCCCTCACAAGTTACTTCACAAACTTCAGCTTCTCCAGAACTCTGCAGCCCGGATAATCACCAGAACCCCTTCAATCCAGCACATCACCCCTGTTCTGCAGCAACTCCACTGGCTACCCATCAAACATCGCATCCATTTTAAAATAATTCTCCTCACTTTCAAAGCCATCCATAACCTCTCTCCATCATATCTCTCTGACCTGATCCATGTCGCCACGCCCTCACGTTCCCTAAGATCCTCTTCATCCATCCATCTCACTGTCCCTTTATTTAAACTGTCCACCATGGGTGCCCGAGCTTTCAGCCGCTCTGCCCCACATCTTTGGAACTCTTTACCACCAGTCCAATGTCACAGTGCCCATTATAGCTGGGAATGTTGAGTCTTTTATTCAAGTCACTGGTCTGTGTAAAGAACACAGACATGGAATAATGGGGTTGTTCAATTGGACCTACATATTTTCCAGCTTTGGAGGTGTAGTACTAGAGGTGTAAAAGAGAAAAGGTTATGTGTACTCACTTCTCAGAGTCTGTTGTGTTGAAAGTAATTGTATTGGTATTAGAAAATGGTGTAGACATCCCCACACATCTAATTATCTGTTTGTGGGAAGCTGTGCTGCTGTGTGACTGTGCGCACATACCTGTAAATGTCCCACTTCAAGGTTGTGAAAGACACGGATAAATACAGTCACCGTATGTTTTTAAAACGTACATTTTGCAGAAGATCTGTGAAAAAGATTGGAGGCCAAGTGATGGTGACGGTGAAAAGTGTCACGCATCATTTAGTTGCAATAAGACAATAAGGACAATCTTTTGCACAGAAACCACTTGTATGGTTGTGTATGGATCGATAAGTTCAATGGTGCAGTGATTGGCCGGAAAGAAAATCTTGGAAGTGGCGAAGCGTGTAATGACATCTGATTAAGGACAACAACGGCCCCACTGCTGACTAAAATATGTTAAAAAGACACATATTTACAATGGGTACTCTATAAAGTTGGCAAAATCAGTTACCGTGTTGACAATACAGTAGTCAGGTGGCCGGATTTGGAGGAGAATGTGTCTTTTTATAACCTGACTCTCGCCAGATGCTTGTAGTTCGCTGAGCTCCACACAAGGATCTGGGACTTCTCAATAGGAGATGTATTTCAGAAGGCGGGGCCTTGTAAAAAAATCATAGTATGTGATTGGATAAACCACTTGTGCGTTATCTTGAATGACGTGCTACTTCAACCACTCACATCCAAATCAACCTGTGACGCTGATGAGAGCGACGCTGGGAAATCCAAAACAGAACAGCCGACATATTGGATAACGACACAGCAAAAAGTTAATAAATGCCTTCAAAACCGTTCTCTGTTCATCTTTTAAAGAATTAATATTCGATAAATTCGACAAAACAGTTGCAATAGCAGAATCAATGTCAGCACACGACTCCTGGCTGTGTGCCGCCATTGTTGTTTGAATCAAACAGTCGCTTCGGCACTACGTCACATCTATGAAATCCCGCCCGGTGATCCTGATTGGTTCATTATTTTTTTTGCTATCTTGAAGGAGTTTGCATTGCCCTCGAGCCCAGATCCTTGTGTGGAGCTCAGCAAACTACAAGGATCTGGCGAGAGTCAGGTTAGTCTTTTTATGGAATCAAACAAAATCTAAAATTGCAAACAAAAATAATATTTGCAAATAAAAAAAATCTGTAAAAAAAACAAAACAGATTTGCAAACAACAATATCTTTTTAACCAAATATTTGCTTTGATTTCAAATAAAAAATGTTTCTCACGTAACAATATATTTATATCTTAAATTTTGTTTGTTTTTCTTTAAGTTTTGGTAGTGAATCCTTTTGTTGGGGTTACAAATCAACTATAATCTTATAGGCGGGGCTCCCTCTGAACAATATGTTAGAAACCTTTTCATCGGTCAGTGTCATGTCTGTGTGATCATGTTTTGTTTGGTCATGTGCTTTTTTGGATTTTGTCAGTTCCTGTTTTTTCACTCCCTGTTTTGTTTCCATGACAATCCATTAGTTTTCACCTGTCCTCATGACACACACCTGATTCGTTTGCACTCACGCACCTGTTGTTAATCATGTCTGTGTTATTTAAGCTTTTCATTTTCTGTTGGTCGGCCTGGCGACATTAACTCTGTGACCCCTGTTTACCTCTGATGACTTCTGCTACCCATGTTTCCATAGTTCCATGCCAAGTAAATTTTTGTTATTAATGCCACAGTTAGTGACGTTTTGCTTCATGTTCATAGTTTCTGTCTTTGTGAAATTTTTGTTTCATTAGCCAAGTTTTTGTACTTCTGCCTTGTGCGCGCCTTTTGTTCCTTTTTTATAGTAATAATTAAAAGATGGCCTTACTCTCACGCCTTGCCCGCGCCAACTTTTCTTTGCATTCCGGGAAAACAAACCCCATAGCCAACGCTCTGACAGTCAGTCTCGAAAGATTACTTCTGCTCTCATGACATTAGGATAATATTTCACCCTCATATGGTTTGTACTAACAATTAAATTCAAGTTATCCAGGAACTTGTTGTAACATACAGTCTAAGATGGTTTGTCACGACAGTGAAGTGTGGTGCCGTAATCCCATGTTAGTAATGTTATAAATGTAAATACATGTCAGGTGAGCACACAGATCGTGCATACTTGGACATAGCATTGACAACGAAGATGGAGCTTCCCTTTTCTCCTTTACCTCCCTTCCTCGCTCTGCCCGGCAAGCCTCCGATCCCGTTGTCCCACTAACTGACGCTAGTAATGCTAGGCTACGCGCCATGCTAGTTCTCAGCCTGGGCAGCGAGGGACAACGCATTTTTCACACTGTCGGACTTGCGCTGACATACAGTACGCGGACTGTGTGGAGCCTTGCCCAGCTGTACACAGGCGGAAGGCGGGATACACCCTGGACAAGCCACCTCATCACAGGGCCAACACAGATAGAGAATGTAGTGATGCCAGTCAACCTATCCCCAGGTGCATGTCTTTGGAGGTGGGAGGAAGCCGGAGTACCCGGAGGGAACCCACGCAGTCACGGGGAGAACATGCAAACTCCACACAGAAAGATCCCGAGCCCAACATCGAACCCAGGACCTTCGTATTGTGAGGCACACATGCTAACTAACCCCTGTTCCACCGTACTGCCTTTCATGTATTAATCACATTTCATTATTACACTTCACCACTTTTGTAGTTAGTTGTAATAAAACACATACAAACTTTAACATACTGTGTAAAGCCCACACTTACAGTAATTACTGTAAAGCAGGGATGAGAGAGAAAAATAACCTTATTGATATTTTAAGAGCTGATACATGACAGCTAAGTTACTATTTTTACTAGTTCTGTGTTCAGAATACAACAGGGATATATCTTACATTAACGTCGTTCCCGTAGGGCAGGGGTGGGAACCTATGGCTCTCGAGCCAGATGTGTCTCATTTGATGACTGCATCTGGCTCTCAGATAAATCTTAGCTGACATTGCTTAACACGATAAGTAATGAATAATTCCGCTGGTAATCACAGTGTTAAAAATAACGTTCAGAATATAAATCATTCTCATGCATTTTAATCCATCCATCCGTTTTCTACCGCACCTGTTCAAGAAGTCGCATTAATGGTAAGAATTATTTTATTTATTATTGGTTAGCTTCAGAATAACAATGTTATTAAAAAGAATAAGAGACGTATTATACTCAAGAAATGTTGGTCTTACTTAAAAATGCACTCATTTAGTTGTATTCAGTGTTAAAAATATTATATGGCTCTCACAGAAATACATTTTACAATATTAGGCTTTCATGACTCTCTCAGCCAAAAAGGTTCCCGACCCCTGCCCTAGGGGAAACTGGCTAACACACGGCACAGTGACAAAGCTTAACCTATTTTACTATAACAATCTACAAGGTTAATACAGTTCAATTCTCTTTCTTCCCTTCCATTTATCTGCTTTATTTTGTATTTCAAGTTATCATTACATATATGTATTGTTGTATTGAAACAATTGTATTGTTGATAATAGAGGTAATTATTGTTATTATTAACTATCAATTGTGCTATTTGTTTTGCTCCATTTGTAGTGTAATAACATTCACTGTCATTTCTGTGTTATTAATATTTATTTCACTGTTTCTTTGCTCTCACTTTTACCATCATATTTGTACATATCCTATTTGCTGATGCTGTTCTGTGGTTGTTGTTGTTATTGTTGTGTTTGTTGTTGTTGTCTCTTTGTCTTATCCCCCTCTTGTCCCCGCAATTTCCCCCTCTGTCTTCCTTTTTTTCTCTTTCTATCCCCTTCTGCACCAAATAATAATATAAATCCATTTAATAAAGTCAAATACAAATAAGGCAACAAGAGAAGTATCCCACACTTCTCTTTTGTAAAGTAAATTTTGTACAGCCTCTACATCAACAATATGATTTGCCTGAGTAGCTGAACAGGACAAATTAAAAAAAAATAATAGAAAAATTACAAAAAAAGAGCTTCTGGCCAGTGGCTGATGGCAGCCGCTGCCCTAAGTAGAACATTTCCAAAAATGCTGCCTCACAGCTGGACCAGACATGTTTTGTCAGAAAGTTCAAAATGCTTGCAGAGTACAGGGTTAGGAAAACCGGGCATATGGTGCCGTGGGGTACTGTGATTATTTTATTATTTACAAAAGGACATTTTGCTTGAGAAAAAACATTTGTATAAACAAAACAACCATTCAGACTAGGCCACTGAAGATTTTCGTCCAAAAGACTTTCATGACCGAAACAACACTGCTGAAACCAGAGGTAATGATGATGTAAGCAGCAAGTGCTTGTCTGGAGTGGGGGCAACATGACTGCAGTAAGCATGTGCCGGTTAAGGGGGTCATATTATGATTTTTTTTTTTTTCTACATTTAAAACACTCTCTTGTGGTCTACATTACATGTAATGGTGTTTCTTTGGTTAAAATTCTGCAAATATTGTTTTACAGACCGTCTTCAAGCTGCTTTCTGACCGTCTCTTCAGAATACACCGTTTTGTAGGCGGTCTTAATTACGTGGCTCCACTTCGTCAGCTATGTTGTAGTTTTTAGCGCTTCCAAATCCAGTCTACTAATAGATATAAGTTAGAACTATTTGCAACTTTTTAGTAGAAATGGCAACAATGACAGATGACTGTGCATGTACGAGCCCGTCTGCCCCACAACAAGGGGATAGATAAAAAGACGCAGCTTATTAATAACTACAGTGTCGGACTACAATGGTGGACTCACACAAAGATCTTCGGGTAAATTTCAACCATTTATGGTGGTCACAACAGGAAAAAAACATCACAAATTGGGCAAATTCCAAATGGCTTGTTTGGAGGAAGTATGACGGGCGGCAAGTTTGTTTCATAGGAATGTAACAGTATTAAAACATGGCGGTACGATTATCATGGTATTATCATGGTATTAAGGCCGCGGTACGATATATGGGTATATGTTTAAAAAAAAAGCAATAGTGTGTCAAATGAAGTGGCAGGAATATTTATGACAAACACACTGACTGTAATTGAACAGAAACATAATGCTGAAATGTTCTAATCATATTTATTACTACAATAAAAAATATTTTTAAGTGCAAAAAATTGTGCAGAATCATCCAATGTTACAAACAAATATAAAAAAACTTACGGTTGAGTGTCTAGTAGGGGTGGGCAAAATTTTGGGCTCAGGGGCCACATTGGCTTTTGAAATTTGACAGACATGATAAAGCATATCCTATCTGTTGAAACTAAGAGTAGACTTCTCAAACATGGGCTATTTTAATCATAAAACATCTATTTTCAACAATACCATATCAGAACATCAAAGAAACATAAAAACGGTATTAAAGGGTTAACACTTACGTTCTCTGTTAGTGGGAGCAGTGTTGTTGATCACCCTTTTTTGCCAGTGTGTCCAAGGCTGGTAACAGTTTTGTTTTGGCAATTCTCAAAACAGATCTTTGCTCCAGGCTTATTTAATATTGGCGGGCCAGATTAAAGGGACCAATGGGCCAGGTGTGGCCCGCGGGCCGTAGTTTGCCCATCACCGGTCTATAAAGTGACAATAAAAACATTGATTGTGTCTATCCATCCATCTATACATATTACCGCTTGTCCCTTTCAGGGTCGCAAGGGGTGCTGGAGCCTATCCCAACAAGTGTAAAATAATAATGTTCACTTTAGTGTCTTTCAATTTTTACTCTATGAAAAGCATTGTCCTCTATAGTGGACATTTTTTTCATATCAGATTGGAAAATGCAGTTTCTTAGAAAAGTTAACTCACAATTTAACTTTTAATAATGTACATATCTCAAATTGTTGTTTAGCCTCGCTGGCTTTAAATATATTTTCCCTTGACCGAGTCTGTTTTGGCTTGTACGGAGCCCCTAAAGCATGGGTGTCAAACTCTGGCCCGTGGGCCAGATTTGGCCCGCCGTGTAATTTCATGTGGCCCTTGAGGCAATATCAAATGCCGCTGTAACACCGCATTCACCGCTAATACTCATACTTGCCAACCCTCACGATTTTCAGTGCCCCTCTCGAAAGTCTCCCGGGGCAACCATTCTCCCGAATTTCTCCCGATTTCCACCCGGACAACAATACTGGGGGCATGCCTTAAAGGCACTGCCTCTAGCGTTCTCTACAACCTGTCGTCACGTCTGCTTTTCCTCCATACAAACAGCGTGCCGGCCCCTGTCACATGATATATGCGGCTTCTACACACACATAAGTGAATGCAAGCATACTTGATCAACAGCCATACAGGTCACATTGAGGGTGGCCGCATAAACAACTTTAACACTGTTAAAAATAAGCGCCACACTGTGAATCCACACCAAACAAGAATGACAAACACATTTTGGGAGAACATCCACACCGTAACACAACATAAACACAACAGAACAAATACCCAGAACCCCTTGCAGCACTAACTCTTCCGGGACGCTACAATATACACCCCCCGCTACCACCAAACCCCGCCCCCCCAACTCTGCCCACCTGAGCCCGGACATTAATGAACTAGCATTCAAGAAAAGATGGCAGGTATCTGGCTTGGGCACATCAGATTAGATCAATGGGTTGCAAACTGAGCAGTAAAAAGGCCTGAATGGTTGGTTTATTCGTTGTTATTTTATTTTCAAATATATTAGCCTGTGGAAAAAGTTAATGTTGATATTTACCTCAGAAGGCTGCAAATACAAAAAAAAGGCATTCCATTTTTTATATACATTTTATTGATGTTTTTTCGTTTGTTTTTTGAAAGTGGATTTTGCACTATTAAGTTATATAAGCGTTGCTTGTTCCATATTCAGTGATAAAGCAAATCAGTGTAGCAAACTGAGCAATAATTAACGTTTTATTCATGCACTTTCTCTTGCTACTTCAAGGCTTGAATGTTTGATTCATTCATTATTATTTTATTTTCAAATGTATTATTAGCCTGTGGAAAAAGTTTATTTTGATATTTACCTCAGAAGGCTGCAAATAGAAAAGAGGCATTCAATTTTTATTTAAATTTTATTTGATATGCCATTGATATTTTTTCATTATTATTATTTGAAACTCGATTTTGCATGTCACTATAAAGTTATATAAGCCTTGCTTGTTCAATATTTGAAGTGAAGTAAAGTGAATTATATTTATATAGCGCTTTTTCTCAAGTGACTCAAAGCGCTTTACATTGTGAAAACCAATATCTAAGTTACATTTAAATCAGTGTGGGTGGCACTGGGAGCAGGTGGGTAAAGTGTCTTGCCCAAGGACACAACGGCAGTGACTAGGATGGCAGAAGCGGGGATCGAACCTGCAACCCTCAAGTTGCTGGCACGGCCACTCTACCAACCGAGCTATACCTATACCGTTTTTAATGCAAAACTTGTTTGGGTCCCTATTAAAAGGTTAATTTGTTCAACCTTGGCCCGCGGCTTTGTTCAGTTATAAATTTTGGCCCACTCAGTATTTGAGTTTGACACCCCTGCCCTAAAGGGACATGGAGGGAAAAAATGTTTTGCGAGATCTCACAGAAGGTTTTTTTCCTATGTCAGTGAACCAGAAGTAAAACAGACACAGCGATGGTGAACCGGAAGTGAAACAGACAAAGTGATGGAGGAGCCTACCCATCATCCGTGGGAGAAGTTTTTTGATTTCTATTTTAGTAGTGGCCTAACATATAAAGACCTCAAATCGTACTATGGTCCCACAACAGAGCACAGATGATGGGGAGGCTCCCGCATGCTCCCGCTCCGCCATCGCTGTGTCTGTTTCACTTCCGGTTCACAATCGCTATGTTTGTTTCACTTCCGGTTCACCGACATAGGAAAAACACCTTTTGCGAGATCTCGCAAAGAGTATTGCGAGATCTTGCAAAACATCCATGTCCCTTTAGGACAGCGTTTCTCAAAGTGTGGGGCGCGCCCCACTGGTGGGGAATAGAGACATGACAGGTGGGGCGCGAGGAACGGGAGGGAATTTCACATTCATTTTTTTTTTTTAGATTTTTTTTGTTTTTACTATGCTTTCATTTTCTATACACACTGTAAATCACTTTGTGATTCTGTCTGTGAAATCCGCTATATAAATAAATGTAAATTACTTATTTTTCCTGTAGGCTTTAAATTTCTAGGTAGGAGCAAAAGTTTGACAGACATAGCAACAGTAACTAATGGGGGCGGGGCTAAGCGGAACAAACTTGACGAGACAAGCGCAGCAAAATGAAAAGCTGTCCCACTGTCAAACGACACAGTTGCGAGACGTATATGCGACATTGCAAGTGATCTTGAGGAACAACTCGGAGACAAATGAAAAGAAAGTCGTTTTGCTTTACAAGTGGACGAAGCTACTGACAGCAATAAAGACTGCCTGTTCATCGCATACGTCTGCTTTGTGAATGGCGAGTCACTGTGCGAGGATTTGCTGTTTTGCAAATACATCATAAATAGAGCCTCTGCTGATGAGCTGTTCAAGATAATGGACAGTTTCCTCAAAGAACACGACCTTAAATGGGAAAACTGTGTGGGCTTTTGCTCTGATGGCGCACAGACCATGGCAGGGTCAAGAAACAAGCTGCAGTCTCTAATAAAGAGGGTTGCGCCAAATGCGCATTGGACACACTGTGTCATTCACCGGGAAGCACTCGCGTCAAGGCAGCTCAGCCCCGAACTCAATGAGGTTTTAACAGATGTGAGCGCGGTAAATTTGATCAAAACACGACCACTGAAAGCGCGACTGTTCTCTACACTGTGTGAGGAAATGGGAGCTGATCATACAGCCGTGCTGTTTCACCATACTTGCCAACCTTGAGACCTCCGATTTCGGGAGGTGGGGGTGGGGAGCGTGGTTGGGGGTGGGGGCGTGGTTAAGAGGGGAGGAGTATATTTACAGCTAGAATTCACCAAGTCAAGTATTTCACACACACACACACACACACACACACACACACACACACACACACACACACACACATATATATATATATATATATATATATATATATATATATATATATATATATAGCCCTGCGATGAGGTGGCGACTTGTCCAGGGTGTACCCCGCCTTCCGCCCGATTGTAGCTGAGATAGGCTCCAGCGCCCCCCGCGACCCCAAAGGGAATAAGCGGTAGAAAATGGATGGAGGGATGGATGGATATATATATATATATATATATATATATATATATATATATATATATATATATATATATATAAAGAAATACTTGACTTTCAGTGAATTCTAGCTATATATATATATATATATATATATATATATATAATATATATATATATAAGAAATACTTGACTTTCAGTGAATTCTAGCTATATATATATATATATATATATATATATATATTTATATATATATATAAGAAATACTTGACTTTCAGTGAATTCTAGCTGTATATATATATATATATATATATATATATATATATATATATATATATATATATATATATATATATATATATATATTCAAGTATTTCTCTTATTTTTATATATATATATATATATATATATATATATATATATATATATATATATATATATATATATATATAAAAATAAGAGAAATACTTGAATTTCAGTGTTCATTTATTTACACATATACACACACATAACACTCATCTACTCATTGTTGAGTTAAGGGTTGAATTGTCCATCCTTGTTCTATTCTCTGTCATTATTTTTCTAACCATGCTGAACACCCTCTCTGATGATGCATTCTGCTTCGTCTCCTTGTTGTGTGCGCAGTTGTGCACTGCACTCTCTAAAAGCCCTAGATGTTAATGTCACATATGCATGTACATTAGATGGCAGTATTGCCCTGTTTAAGAGTGTCACAACATTGCTGTTTACGGCAGACGAACTGCTTTACGGTAGACGAAAACGTGACTGCTGTTGTTGTGTGTTGTTTCCGTGCTGGGAGGACGTTAATTAAACTGTCTAACAATAAACCCACATAAGAAACCAAGAACTCGCCCTCGATCATTCTACAGTTATAACGTGATTGGGCAGGCACGCTGTTTATATTGTGGGAAAGCGGACGTGAAAACATGCTGTCGACACGTCACTCAGGTACGCCTGAATTTCGGGAGATTTTCGGGAGAAAATTTGTCCCGGGAGGTTTTCGGGAGAAGCGCTGAATTTCGGGAGTCTCCCGGAAAATCCGGGAGGGTTGGCAAGTATGTGTTTCACAGTGAAGCAAGGTGGCTCTCCCGGGGCAAAGTGCTGTCACTTGCCCTGTCTTGCCAAATGCATAGCTCCTCCTTTTTTTTTGCAAAGATTGCAAAGTGGCACTTTTATTTTATTTATTTTGAACTTGATGCAAGTTATTTGATTTATTATTGAACTTGATGCAAGTTATAACACTTTTATTTGATTTATTATTGAACTTGATGCAAGTTATAACACTTTTATTTGATTTATTATTGAACTTGATGCAAGTTATAACACTTTTTGATTTATTATCGAACTTGATACAAGTTATAACACTTTTGTTTTATTTATCATTGAACTTGATGCAAGTTATTTTATTTATTATTGAACTTGATGCAAGTTATACCAGGCAGCACGGTGGCAGAGGGGTTAGTGCATCTGCCTCACAATACGAAGGTCCTGAGTAGTCTTGGGTTCAATCCTGGGCTCGGGATCTTTCTGTGTGGAGTTTTCATGTCCTCCCCGTGACTGCGTGGGTTCCCTCCGGGTACTCCGGCTTCCTCCCACCTCCAAAGACATGCACCTGGGGATAGGTTGATTGGCAACACTAAATGGTCCCTAGTGTGTGAATGTGAGTGTGAATGTTGTCTGTCTATCTGTGTTGGCCCTGCGATGAGGTGGCGACTTGTCCAGGGTGTACCCCGCCTTCCGCCCGATTGTAGCTGAGATAGGCTCCAGCGCCCCCCGTTACCCCAAAGGGAATAAGCGGTAGAAAATGGATGGATGGATGGGCAAGTTATACCACAGCTGCACAGTTATTTTATTTATTATTGAACTTGATGTTATTTTATGTTATTGAGTTTGAATGTATACAACTTGATGTTACTTGATGTTCAATAAATTTGAAAATGTTAAGCTTGGCATTAGCGTTCTGTTGGGGCAATGGGGGCAGGTGGGGCTTGAAAACTCCCCCTTGTCCAAAGTGGGGGATGACAAAAAAAGTTTGAGAACCACTGCTTTAAGGGCTCTGTAGGCTTGAGACGAACGTCGCACGCTTTATTACTTCTGCCAAAGAGGTTATGTTTTAGCTTGGGTTTGTTTGTCTGTTTGTCAGTGTTACGATCTAGTCTAAAAGGGACATATAACATAAAAGATGGATGCTTTGGACATACTTGTTCTTATTGAACAGTTTATTTAAAAAAGGAATTTTAGCACAAATTATAGCGTCGCTGACAAGCGGTAGAAAGTGGATGGATGGATAATGCAGCAAGTGGTGGTGACATATATGGGTGCGCGGTGATCAGCTCGGCAGGTAATCCGGGGGAAAATCTCTAAGGCAGCGCAGAGGATTGTGGGAAATGTAGTTTATTTGAGACCAGCCAACGCAAAAGCGCGATAAAAAACTCACCAAGTTTCCGTTTGATACCGTCATATGTCACAACATTATTGTGAAGATTTTAAAACAGCAATACCGCGGTATCTACAATACCGTTACACCCCTATTATTTTATAACTATCTCTGCTATCCCTTTATAGTTTGATCTCACATTTTTGGGACTTATGCAGATCCCAAATACACAAAAACATGTGCCAATAGGTAAGAAAAGTTGGTTTTGCATAATACGTCAAGTATTAAAAAGTGAAAACGTCCAAACCACTACAATTGTCAATATGAGGACCCCTCCCACTGCACACAACTTCGAAGGCTGTATGACAGATGAAGGAAGCTAGTCTCCAGTTATTTTCCCTGCGTTTGAAATCACTAAATTGGCTGTTAGGGAATACTTCACATTCCATACAAATACAGACTGCCACGGTAGAGGATGAAGGTCGGTCCCTGTGGACATCACGACATATGAACATGCATCTACAGGAGAATACATCATTGATATATGCTAAATTCAAGGTAAAGTGAAAAAGCTGTCTTGACATGAACTAAATATCCTTTGCATCTGGTACCAGTCACACAAATACTAACTTGTTACTGACAAAGATCTAGAATGCTAACATGTTAAGACTTTAAAGCTAAAATAAAGTTACAACTGAGGCAGCCTAATTAAAACGCATCAAATAGACACTATCACTTCTAAAACAATGTCACAAATAGTTAGCAAGTCTCCAAAACATGTTGATATTTAGTTTAATGGTCTTGCCTGCTTTAATGTTTTTATTTTTTTGAATATTGCTATGAAGTGTCTTTTTCATTTATGTGTGGTGATCTTCTCGGGCCCCTGAGTGATTGTGATTATGTTGTTTTGACAAAGAAAATATTCATGTTGTTGTCATTTGAGTCATAGGTTCAGCAACAGGAGATTATATTAAAAACTGTACTTTAACATTTATTTAGAAATATACATATACATGTTTGTGTATTTTGAATTCATATGCTCCATTATCATGTTCTACTGTATTTCATACTTGCCAACCTTGAGATCTCCGATTTCGGGAGGTGGGGGGTCGGGGCGGAAACGTGGTTGGGGGCGTGGTTAAGAGGGGAGGAATATATTTACAGCTAGAATTCACCAAGTCAAGTATTTCATATATATATACTGTGTGTATATATATATATATATATATATATATATATATATATATATATATATATATATATATATATATATATATATATATAAGAAATACTCAAGTATTTCATATATATATATATATATATGAAACACTTGACTTTCAGTGAATTCTAGCTATATATATATATATATATATATATTTATTGTATTATGTATATATATATATATATATATAATAATAATAATAATAATAATAATAACTGGGATTTATATAGCGCTTTTCTAAGTACCCAAAGTCGCTTTACATTTACATTCGTTCACACCTGGTGGTGGTAAGCTACTTTCATAGCCACAGCTGCCTTGGGGTAGACTGACGGAAGCGTGGCTGCAATTTGCGCCAACGGCCCCTCCGACCACCACCTGTCATTCATCATTCAATTAATGTCACATATGCATGTACAGTAGATGGCAGTATCGTCCTGTTTAAGAGTGTCACAACATTGCTGTTTACGGCAGACCAACTGCTTTACGGTAGACGAAAACGTGACTGCTGTTGTTGTGTGTTTTTGCCGCGCTGGGAGGACGTTAATGAAATTGCCTAACAATAAACCCAAATAAGAAACCAAGAACTCGCCCTCGATCATTCTACAGTTATAATGTGATTGGGCAGGCACGCTGTTTATATTGTGGGAAAGCAGACGTGAGAACAGGCTGTCGACACGTCACTCAGGTCTACATGGAGCTGGAGGGGGCGTGGCCTCCAGCTCCGCCTGAATTTCGGGAGATTTTCGGGAGAAAATTTGTCCCGGGATGTTTTCGGGAGAGGCGCTGAATTTCAGGAGTCTCCCGGAAAATCTGGGAGGGTTGGCAAGTATGCTGTATTTTATAAAAATGACTGTTTTCAGCAAAAAATAGGTCTCTTCTTTTCAATAAAAACATTTCAAAAAACACATGGCGCAGACATAGTTTCCGCACATGAGAGCGGTGATTTGTTGGAGAGTTTTTAATTCTTATTAATGCATGTTGAGAGTGCAATTCAAATGTTGATGGTGTGCATTTATTAGAAAGACATGCAAAAAATAGTTGTTTATTTCAACTATTTCCCCAAAAATATGCATTGAGGCTATAAAGTGTGTTTTATCCAGTTACTCTATTTATTGAACAAACAAATTGATTACTCAATTACTAAAATAACCGATAACTGCACCTCTATACTAACCCAAGATCTACTTTTTCAACTTCAGCAGAACTTACGCCTCCATTTTTCCAACAACACAGTGTTAAATAAGCAGCAAAGCTTGGAAGAAGTAGTTTTTTTTCTCCCAACAAGGCAGTCAATGGTCATAAGATAATTGCTACAACTTGTATTTCCATTTTATTGTGGAAGAGCACTCATTGTGTAGTATTTATTCACCATACAAAATGTATGTAAATATAAATAATTCATTGCAAAGTCATCAATGAAAGGGGTTTCTGGGAATGCTCATCTCCGCACACTCAACATAAAAGTTTCCTGAAAAACAAAGCTATAAAAAATGCACACAACCCAAGCATTCAGACACTAACTGAGCGTGTCGCACAGAAATCACTCTGGAGGCCTTCTCTTCTCTCTCTCCAATCCAACAGAGACATCCCCGAGCAAATACCAGCCGAGTTCTGAGCGTTATCTTCAGGGAGAATTTGTAATGACTTCACTTCAGCACTGTACTACGTCTTCCAAATGGATGGGAACTATTTTCATGCAAAACATTTGCATTCTGGAGGAATTTGTGAATATTTGATAACTCCGTCTGTCTCGCCAGGAAGAGCCACAGACAGCTTGAGGATGCTGGCACACTGCTTCAGGCATCCAGTGCTCTTTAATGGGCCACCAGAATCTGTTGTGTGCTCATTGAATAGTTAAGTTCAAGTCGCCGGGGACCGAGGAACAAGACAAATATTTGAGTTAATTCTAATTGAGCACATTTTGGATGGGAATGTTTGGATGTTAGATCAAGGTTGTTAGGGCAAGTTCATTAGGGCAAGTTATTTGAATTTTTTTTGAGTGGCAGTTTGTCAACTTTGCCTTAACTTTCAAATATATCTGGCCTATCAGCATCAATACAATGCTATATAGTATATTTGGCTTCAAACTGCGTCACTTGCAAAACATTAGCACCGAGTTCTCTTGACCTGATTGACATGATAACACGTACTATTTAAAGAGTTTAAAACTGGCTATTACACCCAAAAAGTGATAATTAAATTCAATATGGAGCATTTACTGCTACAACAGACTCCATGAAGATGCTGGACTCTGACTTAGGGAATTAGGGATGGGTACCGAATTAGGTTCTAAGTAAAGTAAGGCTCTAACTTTCCAATATGCGCTAGCTCAATACTAATATACATTGTCTTTGGCAATATTAATCCATCTATCTATCCATCCATCCATTTTCTACCGCTTGTCCCGAATGATCAGCATTAATGATTTTACATTGGTTTTCAACTCCTCCAAATTTGGTCACGAAAAGTAGAACTATCATGCATGTTACATTACAAATGTGTCATAAGTATAATACTTACAGTATAAAGACTTTGTAGGTCGAAACTTAAGACTAGACTGGCACAATCAGCTTCATGGCAAAGAGTATTTCCTAGTTAAGCAACACACACAATAGCCTGTACACTACTGCCATCTGATGTATTGAAATTGCAACTGCATGCAACATCTTCTATGTAATACTTGCAAATGAGACTCAGTAATGTATTTAGAAAACAAGTTGTAACAACTGGACAGTACAGCTATCATAATCAGCTCATGTTTGAATGTTACATTAAACAATGAGATTTTATCATTAAACAATTAAATGTTTATTAACATACACAAAAGTATCGGAAACAGAAATTGCTGTCCAGTCATCCGGAATAATATTTGTGAGGTTAGACGTCACTGATGTTGGATTAAAGAGAGGACCTGCTGCGTTAGGGTTCCTGGTTAGATTTAGTTTTAGACTAGGGTTGCACGATGTACCGATATTAATAAAGTACCGCAGAACTAATGAATTAATGAAGGTACTACACTGCCCTTGAAAAATATCAGTACTTTTTTTTGCTGGTAATATGAGCCAAGGCGCATGTAAGTGAATACCAACACAGAGCACTTTCAAGCAGAAACAGGGTGGAGATGGAAGAGCGAGAATGGATGTATTTTAGCTTCAAAACCTAAAGGTGACGCTATAAACCCTTAAGTGCCGCTCTGCAAGCTGTGCTTTAAAATATGTTGAATTGGGCGATAGACTATATACGATACAAATTCATCTGCCGATAACAGTTTATAATACTACTGTTATATCGTAATAATGCATGTTGCCCGGCTAATTTGACAGTGACAAGCGGCTAATGTTCCTCCACAGTGTTTTGGCTACTTTGAAATCGCTATTCCTTGCCTCCATGGTGAAAAATGAACTACGTTTCTTGCAAGTACATCCCTGCTGGACGAGGCGTAGCTAAATATGCACACCATAAGAGGATACAATAGCTACCCCGTAACAGCAAGCAAGCGCTCCTGAATGTAAACAAATATGATAAGGATACCAAGTACAAGATGAAGAAGTTGATACTACAATGATTACATCAATATTTTTTTAATCACAAAATATTTTTTCATTTTTGTCATTGTTTATAAACTCAGGAAATACGTCCCTGGACACAGGAGGCTTTTAAGTATCACTAATGTATGATCATGTAACTACTTAGTATTGGATCGATGCCCAAATTTGTAGTATCACACAAAACTTATGTAATGTAAACAACAACAACAGAATAATAGGTGCTTTTTGCATTCTAACAGAAATGTACATAGAACATTTTAAAACAGAAAGTAAGTAAATGAACAAGTATATTAATAATCCATCCATTTTCTACAGCTTCTCCATCATAACATAATACATATGGATATGACACAATATGTTACTGCATACATCAGCAGCCAAATTAGGAGGTTCTGTTACCTGCTTGCTTACTTACTACTAAATGAGAAGTTGTCCAGTATGTTCACAATGTTATTTAATGCCATTTTATTTCAGTGTTCTAAAACTGTTCTTTGAGTGCAATAATGTAATGTATCATAGGAGTTTGACATTTTTTGTGGTCCACTTTATTTTGAAAAGTATCAAAGTGTCGAAATACATTTTGGTACTGGTACGGATACCAAAATATTAGTCTCGGGACAACATTATTTTAGAAATTGTTTTTCTATCCTTTTTTTCCTGTTTCAGCTACAGCAGCCTACAAAGTCCAAAACAATCGACACAATGTGATTGAGATTAAAATGCGAGCAATGTAGTGTAGCCAACTCTGTGATCATTTTTTCAACAGTTATATTCGATAACCACCACCTTTTTACAATATAAATCAATAGAAGGATTCCAAAAAAATCCACAAGGTCATAATCCATGGTGCATTCGCCCCCATGAGAGGACATTCACATACTTAATGAAGACTTGTCATTTGATTAAGGCAATCGATCCTCCTTGAGCGATGCACAGAGCAAAAAAAGACTTGTAAATGTGCGAGCATGCAGGAAAATGACATGTTATTGAGTAAATGAGATGAACATAGCACTTTCAATTTAGGGATCGATCAGCTCTTAGTCGTGTACTTCTGACTGCGACAATGCTGACACACTAAAAGTTGTTGATTTTATCCTCTCTCTAAACTCTTAATCTACTTGGTAATTTTCAGTAAATATCTCCTTACTTTCTGCTGCAACACAGTTCCATCTACACTTCTTAAACTTTGCTAAGTACTTATTATTTGTATGTTTTAAGATAGCTTAGCAGCTATCTTAGCTATTAACATGCCTGCTCCTGATTGCTCTCTGTGTGAAACATATTTAAATGTGCCATATGTAGTAATGTGGCCAGAAATGGTACTGCAATCATGGTCAAAATTATGTAGCCTCCCCCCATTCTCCATGACTAAGGTTGTCAGGTAGGCAACCGGAACTTCAAATGGCAATCGACGAGTCCTACGCTGTAGGTTTCTCTTGTTTATGCTTCTTGCAAGATGGTTTACTAAGTAATTATGCCACATTTTACTGATGTCCATTAGCCAAATGTATTTGTTAAGTTACGCAGCAATATTTTCGTCGGGAGTCGGGACAGATTGTTGGCACTATCCTGCTAAAATGTCTAGTTTGACCGCACGGACCACCATCGAAATAATTATATATCATAATATAGAATATTTTAAAATTACCACCACATTTTGTTCAGCATAACTCCATGTTGCATCCAACCTGACGCACTGCATTCTCTTCCATGTACGCACATCACCATCTTTCAGTGCAGAGTGCAATTCTATGAGCCAACCCACGTTACGCATAAACCACGTTACGCATAAATCTTATAGCCTACTACCTACCATTTAGAAAATCATTTCATGCAAGGCATTATATTGTGCCAAGCAAATACCAACCCATATGTGCCTGATGCACATACAGTACCAGAAACCGCAATTAGCCGTGCTAATATTGGAACCCATTTCCTCAGCGTATCGGCATATTGACAACGAAATAGGCACTGATGCTACCCATATCCACATACGTTTTATTTATCGAAAATATAATTTAATATAACAAACTAGCTTTGTTAGACAAGATCATAGACTGTATTGGATTTACATACGAAATGTCCACTTCCATTTATTACAAGTAATAAGAAAATATAAATGACTTACTTACCTATCAAGGAGGAAATAAACAAGCTTGGCGTCAGATAAAAAAAATCTTCTCCGCCTTAATTTGTCTCCATCTTTCAAAGGCATCCCCGAAACAAATCTTTATTTTGTTCCTGGCTTTGTCATGAATAAGTTAAAAATTGTGGCAAGGTCTATTAGATTTACTAAGGTCTGACATGTTTAGTAACTTTACCAGTGGCAGTAGCTAGACAAAGATGGCGGTGCGTAACTGGCAACCTGGATGTGTCACACTCACGGACATTGTAATTGGTCAAACGGTGGAGGGCGGGGCATCAAAATAAAAACAATAACAATATTTTGGGGGTGTAAATTTGGAAATGAGCATATCCCAGCTGAACTACTGTTATTAGTTCTAAAGGTATTCGATAAGAACATGATTTATTAATGCCTTTTCACATATAAGGGCCATTTAAATGATAAATGATAAATGGGTTATACTTGTATAGCGCTTTTCTACCTTCAAGGTACTCAAAGCGCTTTGAAAGTATTACCACATTCACCCATTCACACACACATTCACACACTGATGGTGGGAGCTGCCATGCAAGGCGCTAACCAGCAGCCATCAGGAGCAAGGGGTGAAGTGTCTTGCCCAAGGACACAACGGACGTGACTAGGATGGTAGAAGGTGGGGATTGAACCCCAGTAACCAGCAACCCTCCGATTGCTGGCACGGCCACTCTACCAACTTCGCCACGCCGTCCCCGATGATGATGACTTGACATGAAATTATTACATATGGCACGTAGGGCTGGGCGATATATCGATATACAAGATATATCGCAGGTTTGTTTCTGTGCGATATAGAAAATGACTATATCGTGATATTCGAGTATACGTTCTCACACAGTTGCTTTTAGCTGCTGGCATTACACGACAGGCTCTTCCCACTCCTTCTTGTGTCTCCTTCTCACAGACAACGAGCGCACCTTCTTACATACGTCACATACTGTCACGTCATACATCACATACGCATACGCCCTCACGGAACAAAGAGGTAGCGGCATGGGTAACGTTAGCTGTGATGCTAGCGAAGTGGTGCGAGCGGTAATACAAGAGAAAGAAGGTGCGAATCTGGTAACAAATGAAGGAAGAATTAATTCCCAAGAAAAACCGAACAGAACAGACAACCGTAATTTGTCAAGTGTGGGGCAAAAGCGTTTCAACAAAAAGTAGCATTACTGCTAATATGTAGCATCATTTGAAAAGTCCCCTTGCTAGAGAATGAAGAGTGCTTACTCCGCATGTCAACATCTCCGTTCGGTGCCACACGCCCACACCATCAAAATGCCGAGGCAAACATTTCCAGATCAACATCGTATGAAAGAAAGAGTCGACAACAAAAGGAGATAACGTCTGCAGGAACCTACCACATAGCAAAGGACATACACTATTTGATTTCCTATTATGCAGCTCATTTTTATTTGACACTTATTGAAATATCTTGTGTCACTTCATGTTTTTAAACTATTGTAGTGGCGTTCTGTACAAAAAGTGCACTTTAATTTAGTGTTGTTTTGATAAGTCATCTTAGCGACACCATGCACAAAAGTGCACTAATAGCTTGTTTTAAAATGTCTCTGACAATCTTGCACTTTCTGTTTTGGAAATGACATGAATGTTTGTGCCACTGTTTAATAACTGTTTAATAAATACAGTTTTGGTAAATTGACTCAGTTGTGATTTCCTTCTCTGCCTGAAAGTTTAAAATAAGCAAATATTAATGCAGTATGAACAAGAATGTTTTAATGTAGACACATAGAATCATCATACTGCTGTGATATGTATCAAGTGTTAATTCAAGGCTAAGGCAAAATATCGAGATATATATCGTGTATCGCGATATGGCCTAAAAATATCGAGATATTAAAAAAAGGCCATATCGCCCAGCCCTAACGGCACGTATAACTTAATCGTAATATTTGATAATGATACTTGAACGATCCTTAGAAATTTGGTTTATTTGCTGTAATGGAGGTGATGATAATTAACTCAAGGGAGAAGCTCAACACTGTGTATGGAGATACACAATTAGCTGCTAGCTTGTCAGCTGTGGGACTAAAACTATTATTATCCAGAGGGGATCAGTGTTTGTAATTGGCACTAACAGGCATTATTTCCAAATGTTGATGATGTACTTTATTTTCAAGAAAATCGACTGATGCTGTTCAATCGGTGATCAATGTGCACATTCTTAGTGTAAACCACAGAGGTTACTTCAGCAAATTACTAATATGTACTCATGAGATAGTTTTCACAGGGAAATATACAACCAAGAAGAAGAGGCACTAGAGATTAAAAAAAAAATGTTGAGTGGTGATAAAAGTGGTTACTTACATTTTACAGTAGACCTAAGGGTCCATCTACTAGTGCAGAGGGAGTCGGCAGATAGATACCCAGATTTCATAATAGTGGGTTTCTACTTTCTACAGGCCTTCTTCTCATAAACAATCTATTAATATCTGTATTGGAGATATACAGTAGGTACATTGTACAAGACACATGGTCTTGGCTTGCTGCTACTCCTTTATTGTAAAATTGTGCCCAGCGGTTATAAAAGTGTGGGACAGTGACCCTCTGTTCAGAGAGGGGTCTTTCCGACTCACCCATGCACACCCACAATAAACACTTGAAGTCAGTGGTCTCAAACTCGCAGCCCGCGGCCCAACTGCGGCCCCCAAGATAGTATTGTGCGGCCCCAACCATAATATGAATGTCTAATGTTAGTGTGGCCCCCGAGTTTTATATGAATGGCACTTTACAGTGTTGTGCGCGGAGCTGAATGAACCTACCAATCACGGTGTGGTATAAGACTCTCGGAGGCGGGACATCGACTGGGCTTGATGCAAGCAGAGAAACATTCCTCAATGCGTTGCCATGGAGAGTTTTCTTCCGTGCCTGACTGCCTGCCTCGTTTCTATTGGACACACGCGGACATTCGTCCCAGCACGCTGCGTTCACAGTTTTTCAACTTGCTACGCAACGGGACATTATGTCAGGGCTCACTGTGGTGGATCTCAAAAAGCGCAGAGGACAAGAGCAGTGAGTGCGACAAGTCTTCTATTGTCACCATTGCCAATGATTAAAGACAAAACAAACAAAAAATTACGGCGCAAATAGAACAAGAAGGCACTGGCACAAAATCACAAAACACGATGATCATGCAAACAGGAAGGCTGCCATGACGGGCAGGAAGCCGGATAGTGTCTGTCGGCAATAACAGTCCCCAATAACCCGGACAAATTATAGGGTCACGCCATTATTCGCGCTATTTACATTGGATTTGCGTTGCCTGACATGATGAACACTACTGTGACAGTCTCCCGCTGTCGTCCGGGTTCTCAGGACCACCAAGCACAGACATCACTTCGAGCATAGTTTGACTTTGTTTATTTTTTCAAATAATACTCAGTCTCAGGTCGGGTCGCTTTTCAGCTCCTTCCTCATCCACTGCTCGCTCTTCGGTCCGCTTTTCAGCCGGCCACGTCTTCGTCTGCCTCTTGCGCGCTGCATATGCTGCTGGCTCTCCAACTGCTTCTGCCCTGTCGTTCTCGGCTGTCGCCCGTTTACACACTGAGAGGGGATTACTTAATTGTGCCCAGCCGGGCGATTCCCGCACCTAAAGTTTGCGGCGTCGAACCCGGTGCTTCCCGCCTCGCTGCTCGCTCGCCGTCCACGCCTCCTCGCCGCCATCTTGGAGCGGGCTCTGGTGTGCCCTGCCTCGCTGTCGGACTGCCGGCCACCCCTCCTCTCCGCCATCTCGGAGTCGGCCCCGGCGGGGCACGCCTCGCTGTCGGTCTGCCGGCCCCGCCTCCCCACAACTACATATATTTCTATTTCTTTAATGTAATTTGTCTTTTATTACTATGTTTACAACAACAACAGCGCTGTGTCATTTCTGTTTCTTTTTTGAGAAACAGCACGCCGGATAACACTCCGGGAGAAGTTGTCTTTTTGCACTCGCTATCCAGGTACTTTGTAGCATCTACAAACGCCCTGGTGTTCATGTCATCATGAAAGACATAAACATCGAGCGCAAAAAGAAAGGGGACTGCGGGCTATTATCCGCCGCAGTGTTGCTGAACAGGAAATGGTGACACGAAGTGTAATTAAAACATATTTAACATTCCCTAACATGTATTTACTTATTTTCTTATTAATTCTTAATTTGTTTATTTATTTTTCTACTTATTTTGTGTTAATAAATAAATATAAAGACATTTGAAAAGATTGGAAATGAATTAACAAACCCTTTCTTGTGGAATACCAGCCCCACTCAGACTCTGCCTCCAGCGGCCCCCAGGTAAATTGAGTTTGAGAGCCCTGCTCTATGTCTTTGGCATCAATAGGCGGCCTGCAGGCTAATCCCGACCAGCCAAGAACTTTAAAACGTCAAACACTACCCAAATTATAAAACCGTATGGATTTACAGAAAACATCATTCTATTGATGGAGGACATCAATTACAGATTGTTTAGCAGGCAGCATGCCGAGCAATACAATAACACACTTTATTATAAAATAGAGAAGGTTAAGATATTGTCATGTGTGTCACGGCCAAGGTGCCCCCATCTGTGCGCTCAACTGATTGCACCTCCAAGAGCGCACCTGCCCGTGTCAGTCGCGCTGCAGCCAGCAGCTGCAGTCAATCACCGGTAATCAGCACACCTGAAGTTGATCAGAGGTCCTGCCTTCGAAAGCCTGCACAACCTGCTATCCCAGGCCGGAACGTAACCATCCGTTCGTGTACTAACGAAGCTCCTTGTGCATTCTCGCGTTTTCAGTGTCCTCCCGCTTCTATGCTCATTTGTCCCCTGTCTTCACCCTTGTGCCCGCAGTGTTTTCTTCCGTCGCCTTGGATTTGAGATGTGTGTCTCGTTTCCTTGGACTCCCCCTGGAACTCGACTGCCTTCACGGATCTCGACCCCCCCCGCATGGACACGGACTCTGATGTCTCTCTCTTGCCCTGGATCTTTCGCCTCTCGTTCAACACTACCGGTAACACTCAACAATTAATCATCCACACATAGTCACACACCGTACACCCTTTTGGATTTATTCACACTTCATTCTTGAGTTTAGTATACTATTGTTTATTATTATATATATATATATATATATATATATATATATATATATATATATATATATATATATATATATATATATATATATATTGTTATTATAGATATAATAAAACATAGAGCTACTATGTCCCCTTGTGGTCTGTGCCGTCCTCCCAATACATAACAATGTGCTGATATAAATGTGATGTACAAGACATAATATCAGGCAAAAAAAATATATATTTAGGTAAAAAATTCACAGGTTCCGTTAACAAACATCTTAGACCATGGGTGTCAAACTCTGGCCCGCGGGCCAAATTTGGCCCTTGAGGCGATATCAAATTAACACTAAAGCTGGCCAGCCGATTATATATTGCGCCGGTGCCGCGGTAACACCGCAATCACCGCTAATTCTAATACTTGTCAACCCTCCCGGGAGTCTTCCAAACTTCAGCGCCCCTCCTGAAAATCGTCAGGTCAGCTTTTCAGCCTGTCCAACGAGTGCTTGCCCAATCACATAACATGTGCGGATTCTGCACGTACACACAATTGAATGCAACGCATACTTCATCAACAGCGATACAGGTTACACTGAGGATGGCTCAATAAAAAACTTTAACACTGTTAGAAATATATGCCACACTGTGAATCCACACCAAACAAGAATGACAAACACATTTCGGGAGAACATCCGCACCGTAACACAACATAAACACAACAGAAGAAATACCCAGAATCCTTTGCAGCACTAACTCTTCCGGGACGCTACAAGGTGTGTGTGTGGAGGGGGGGAGGTTTGTTGGTAGCGGGGGTGTATTTTGTAGCGTCCCGGAAGAGTTAGTGCTGCAAAGGATTCTGGGTATTTGTTCTGTTGTGTTTATGTTGTGTTACGGTGCGGATGTTCTCCCGAAATGTGTTTGTCATTCTTGTTTGGTGTGGATTCACAGTGTGGCATATATTTCTAACAGTGTTAAAGTTTTTTATACTGGCACCTTCAGTGTAAGATGTATCACTGTTGATGAAGTATGCGTTGCATTCACTCGTGTGTGCGTACAGAAGCCGCACATATCTTGTGACTGTGTCTGAACGATGTTAGAATGGATGAAAAGCGGACGTGACGATAGCTCGTAGAGTACGTTTAAGGCAGTGCATTTAAGCCCCCAAGACTGTGGTCCGGGTGGACGAGATATAATGACTGATGAACACCTTCGTTCGATAATGAAGGTTGCCTCAGCTCAAAGCCTGAGCCCCGACATTAATGAACTAGCATCCAAGAAAAGATGGCAGGTATCTGCCTTGGGCACATCAGATTAGATCAGTGTGTTGCAAACTTAGCAGTTTAAAGTCCTGTGCTCAAATAATTTTTGAGTTTGTGGATAAAAAAACATGTTGTTCCTGAAATACTCATTAACTTTGTTTTATGTGTTGGTACAGTACACATTATTTTACAGTATCTCAATTCAAATTGCACTTTACTGTACTTTAAATATAAGCTTCAATCTGGGTCTGGTGAGAAGCAATGATGTATAGAAGTAATTAAAGAATACCAACAATACTTTACCATTTGAAAGTGTTGTTTAGTAAATGTTAACTTGAAATCAAAGTCTTATAGTATTCAGGACACCAATGATACTTGGTTTTATTGCAGATTGTTTGTGATGACAATCAAAAAAACTAAACAACTTTGAGAGGAAAAAAAGTTGTTCTTTTTAACCCCACAAAATTTATTGAAAAAGAAGCAAAATCGCAGCCCTAAAAACCGAGGTATATACCGTAGCGTGGGTTACCTGTACTGTTGCACCTCCAGTAGACATAATTATTTATGACCAAAATGACGGTTGTCAGCTGCAGAAAAATGACAACTCATATACAAACGAATCAGACAAGCACGCACAATTAGATTATTCACTTGTTTTTTTTGTTTCTTGTTTGTTTTATTTTTTCGTCCATGGCCTGTGCTTATGGTATGCTTTTAATGTGCAATGTCTTGTGACTTATGTATTCTTATTCTTTTGTATCATGACCTGTTGAATGTTTACTGTATTAACCTGCCTTAGAACAACGGATGAAAATGAGCTAACTCCGGCATATTTACATTGTTGCTCTATGTTGATGAATATGCATTGTCCTCATTCAAATAAATAAATCAATAAATACTTGGTGATATTTACAATTACATATGATAATAAAATCTAAGTATTTTTCATTTGTTGATGTGACTTACCTAATAATCATTCAAAACACCTGAAATACTAATAACAAGGAGTTTAATTTGATATTAACCATTCTACACACCCATTAAAAGAATGACCTCAAAAGTTTGGTAAAAACACTTTTGGAAATTTCAACAAAAGTGAAAGTGCAAAAAATTAAATAAAACATTTAAAAATATTGCTTCTCTGTTAATTACAGTGTGAAACTTTGACACTGCCTGAAAACTAAAGGAAAGTCCCTGATCATCTTCAAAAGCAAAAAGTTGTAATTTTCCAAGGCCTCGCTTTACATGAAATTTCATTGAAAATCAACCACAACTTAAAAAGTGTAATCCATATGTTCCTTTCTCTAGGCACATTATAGTAGTATTGGCTTTCCAGAAGAAAAAACTGTTCTGTGGCTGTTGGCGCCATGGGAAGGAAAAAGTAGGCCATGAGGACCATAATTATTAGTGGGGGCGGCTTGAGATCATACATCAGTGAACTCTAAATGAACTTATAATCACTCTTTAGCACTTGTTATATTATATTTTTGAGAGAGGGGTACAAAGTGTTGCTCAAATTGGCTTTAGTCTGTTTTTTTTGAAGGGCGCAAAGCAGGTACATTTGTTTTGGATGATCAATAAAGGCGTTCCCATTTTAAATAGAGAGCATAGATTTTTACTGTATATCTTTGGAGCATCCATATCGATGTTCTCTTCTAGATTTGCATGGCCGCACTTGCGGTTTTATCGCTGATTAATTTATAATCAGTCGAGGATAGAGGCGTGCGCCTGGGTGAGAAAACCTCAATTATCGGTAGCTTTGATGAATATTGTTCCTCTGCCACAGTAAATCAATTCTGTCTTGTCTCGGCTAACCTTCCAATCCACCTCCCTCCGTCATAACCTCCCAGCTGCAAGCCCAGACTCAATAAAAGCCGAGGATGTATTAAAATGACAGCTAAAGCCCACCGACTTAATCTGTTATGTTGAGTAGGGAAGACACACTTTTACATCCATCCATCCATCCATTTTCTACCTCTTATCCCTTTCGGGGTGGCGGGTGTTCCTGGAGCCTATCTCAGCTACAATCGGGCAGAAGGAGGGGTACATCCTGGACAAGTCGCCACCTCATCACAGGGCCATACACAAATAGACAGACAACATTCACACTCACATTCACACACTAGGGCCAATTTAGCGTTGCCAATCAACCTATCCCCAGGTGCATGTCTTTGGAGGTGGGAGGAAGCCGGAGTACACGGAGGGAACCCACGCAGTCACAGGGAGAACATGCAAACTCCACACAGAAAGATCCCGAGCGCAGGATCGAACCCAGGACCTTCGTATTGTGAGGCAGACGCACTAACCCCTGTACCACCGTGCTGCCACTTTTACTTTGTATGCCTTAAATATGAAATAGTTTGAGAGGTGAGCGAGCAGGTGACCACATTAGATCAATTTGGTTTAAATAGCTCCGTCGTTATTATTTATTTGTGAAATCTTTTTGCATCATGCAGCCTCTGGAATGTCTAACTGCCCTTTCTGCACACAAAAATATTAACCTTTGCTAGTGGAGTATTTCATGTGTGTGTGAGACAAATTGAATGGGACATTCAGGTCTAAACTCAGAGACGTCTTGAGTACTGTGTGCGCCACGAGGAAATGACAGTGTACACTTGTTCATGCAGAAGATGAAAAGATTGAACATAATTGCATGGGGGCGTTGGTGCCGGAGCACGCTTTGCACCATTAATTATGAAAACATGAGGGCAGAGAGAAGCGTGAGATAAAATCATTGCGAAAGGGGAAAATAGCAGCGAATCATCGTCAATATTCGAGTTTGTAATTTAGTAAGAATGACAAAAATATGTGTTAAAGGGGAACTGCACTTTTTGAAGGGAATTTTGCCTATGATTCACAATCATTATGAGAGACAAGAGCACGCATTTTCAAGCGTTGACCGGTCCGCAGCTACAAAAACGTTGGGGACCACTGCTTTAGATGACGTCACACCAAGAGAGAGCTGCATATCGAGTCTGGCCATGAAAAGGGACGTTCCAAGTACAGTTAGTTATCTATTAATTAATCAAAAACTAATTGATATTATTGGAAATGACGCCCAGGTTTACTTTCAGGATAAAAAAATACACAAAGACAACTTATTAGAGAAATGAAGGGCAGCACGGTGCCCCAGGGGTTAGCGCATGTGCCTCACAATACGAAGGTCCTGGGTTCGATCCCCGGGCTCGGGGTCTTTCTGTGTGGCGTTTGCATGTTCTCCCCGTGACTGCGTGGGTTCCTTCCGGGTACTCCGGCTTCCTCCCACCTCCAAAGACATGCACCTGGGGATAGGTTGATTGGCAACACTAAATGGTCCCTAGTGTGTGAATGTGAGTGTGAATGTTGTCTGTCTATCTGTGTTGGCCCTGTGATGAGGTGGCGACGTGTCCAGGGTGTACCCCGCCTACCGCCCGAATGCAGCTGAGATAGGCTCCAGCAACACCCGCGACCCCGAAAAGGACAAGCGGTAGGAAATGGATGCATGGTCATCTGGACGCTATGAGTCCTATAAAAGGTAATTTAAAGACAATGGCATAAGATCTAGTTAATAAGTTGCATACTGTGAAAAAAAAAATACCGTTTACCTATTTGAAACACGCAGACCGGTTAACTTAAAGTACATTATGCAAAACCAACTTTTCTTACCTACTGATACCTGTTTTAGTGTATTTAAGATCTGCATAAGTCCCAAACATGTTAAATCAAACCATGGAACCATGTCAGAGATATTTATAAAACAATCTTGCCTTTATTCATACTTCCTCCATACGAATCGTTTGTTAATTGCCCAATTTGTGTTGTGTTTCCCATTGATGACATCAGTGGATATCTTCATATACTGTATGGCAGGGGTAGGGAACCTATGGCTCTCGAGCCAGATGTGGCTCTTTTGATGACTGCATCTGGCTCTCAGATAAATCTTAGCTGACATTGCTTAACATGATAAATACTGAATAATTCCGCTGGTAATCACAGTGTTAAAAATAACGTTCAAAATATAAATCATTCTCATGCATTTTAATCCATCCATCCGTTTTCTACCGCACCTGTTCAAGAAGTCGCATTAATGGTAAGAATAATTTTATTTATTATTGGTAAAGCTTCAGAATAGCAATGTTATTAAAAAGAATAAGAGACTTATTATACTCAAAAAAAGTTGGTTTTAATTAAAAATGCACGCATTTAGTTGTATTCAGTGTTAAAAAATATTATATGGCTCTCACAGAAATACATTTTACAATATTAGGCTTTCATGACTCTCTCAGCCAAAAAGGTTCCCGACCCCTGCTGTATGGTAAAGATTTACGCATCTAATTCCGACGTTGTAGTCACAAGCTCCTTTTTTTTCTCTATCCTCTTGTTGTGGGGCAGACTGGCTTGTACATGCACATGCATCCTCCGCTGTTGCTATTTTTAATACAAAATATAATATAGTTCTAACTTAGCTGTCAGTAGACTCCATATAGAAGTGGTAAAAACTAAAAAATGGCTGACGGGGGGAAGACGCAGCCGAAATGGAGGAAAGTAAATAAGACCACCCTCAAAACGGCGCATGAAGAGATGGTCGGCTTGATGGTCTGTAAAAGAATATATGCAAAATTTAGAACTTGCTAATTGCATAGCGGTGTACTGAGGTAATTAGTATTCTCCCAAGTTTGGAAAAGAGAAGACTCTGTAGTCGATACAAAAGAATTATGTGGCATGCAAGACAAGTATAACCCTCAATATTGGTGTGAAATAAGTTCACTTATGTCCTGTGAGCGTTTGAGTAAAGCAGGAGATAGGAATGATCAAAATTCAGTTTTCTTTGGCGACTACACACTGCTGCCCCACGTTGTTAGACATGAATACTGCATGCTTCTTACAAGCTGGTTGAAGTAAGTTTGCCTAACAACAACAAAATACCAGCATAATATAAAATACAAATGTGAGTTGGTCTGCTGTACATAACTTTTACATTTGGAAATGCATTGATTAGTAATGCAACAACGAAAACATAATTTCTGTCTGTAGTAGAGCTGGGCCATATATCAAACATACTCGATATATCGCGGGTTTGTCTCTGTGCGATATAGAAAATGACTATATCGTGATATTCAAGTATACATTCTCACGCAGTTGCTTTTAGCTGCGTGCATAACACTACAGGCTCTTCTCACTCTTTCTTGTCTCTCCTTCTCACAGACAGCAAGCGCACCTTCTTACATACGTCACATACGTATACGCCCTCGTGGAGCAGAGAGGTAGCGGCATGGGTAACGTTAGCTGTGGTGCGAGTGGTAATACGAGAGAAAGAAGGTGCGAATCTGGTAACAAATGAAGGAAGAATTAATTCCCAAGAAAAACAGCAGGGGGTCCATCGTCTGGCGGTAGTTTGGTTTCAAGCGGGAATATGTCGAACAGACAACCGTAATTTGTCAAGTGTGGGGCAAAAGCGTTGCTACAAAAAGTAGCATTACTGCTAACATAAGTGGCTGATCCGTTGGCGGTCCCGTCTTGTCTCCCTGTAACGTATGTCTGCTCTTAGTGGGACTGTGCCGAAAATGTAATTTCAGTTCTTATGTGTCTTGTACATGTTAAAGAATGGACAATAATAAAGCATCCTGAATATTTGAAAAGTCACCCGCTAGAGAATGAAGAGTGTTTGAAACTCTGCATGTCAACATCTCCATTCGGTGCCACACCAACAAAATGCCGAGGCAACCATTTCCACATCAACACCGTATGAAAAAAATAGTCAACAACAGAAGGAGATAATGTCCGCAGGAACCTACCACATAGCATACACTATTTGATTTCATATTATGCAGCTCATTTTTATTTGACACTTATTGAAATATCGTGTGTGACATCATGCACAAAAGTGCACTTTATTTGTTTTAAACTATTTTAGTGGCGTTCTGTACAAAAAGTGCACTATAATTTAGTGTTGTTTTGATAAGTCATCTTAGTGACATCATGCACAAAAGTGCACTCTTAGCTTGTTTTAAAATGTCTCTGACAATCTTGCACTTTCTGTTTTGGAAATTACATGAATTTTTGTGCCACTGCTTAATAACTGTTTAATAAATACAGTTTTGGTCAATTGACTTAGTTGTGATTTCCCTCTCTGCATGAAAGTTTTAAAGTAGCATTTATTAATGCAGTATGAAGAAGAATGTTTTAATGTAGACACCAGTGACGTGCGGTGAGGTTCATGACTGGTGAGGCACTGACTTCATCACAGTCAGATTTACAAACATATGAACCCTAAAGAGTATCTTATTCACCATTTGATTGGCAGCAGTTATGTTTAAAAGCTCATACCAGCATTCTTCCCTGCTTGGCACTCAGCATCAAGGGTTGGAATTGGGGGTTAAATCACCAAAAATGATTCCCGGGCGCGGCGCCGCTGCTGCCCACTGCTCCCCTCACCTCCCAGGGGGTGATCAAGGGGATGGGTCAAATGCAGAGGACACATTTCACCACACTTAGTGTGTGTGACAATCATTGGTACTTTAACTTAACTTTAACTTTACATATACAAACTGTAGCACACAAAAAAATCACATTTAATAAAAAAAAACGTTATTATGGTCTTACCTTTACTTATAAGTGCGGGAACAGTGGTGTTCGTGTTGGAGGAGTTGTGAATGAATGAAATATGAAATCTGTGCTGCAGTCTGCAGGTGTACCTAATGTTGTGTCCCTGCAGTCGTTCACGTACGGCTCCTCCGGCACGAGCATTGTTGTTTTTGCACTTTTTGGCTTCTTGTTAAGTTTTTTTGGGTGGATTCGGTCTTGCACGTGGATGGTTTGAGTGTGGCTTTGGTTGGTGTGGCGCTCCCGTCAGAGGGTGCATTAACCGGCACCAGGAGGCGGGATTACTGCGAGCATCAGCCAGTGCGTCTTCGCAGCAGTTTTATGATTGCTCAGCACAAGAAATACGTTACACACATTAGAGTTGTTGACAAAATACACTGTACATTAAATACCTCAGCTAACTAAACTATGGAAATGTATAATATAATTCATATAGCAATACGGTCTCACTGCACAGCAGGCCAGCAGTTAGCGGAGTCATTGCGCAATCCATGTTGAGGCACTGAGTGACGTGCCTCAACTGGCTGCTGATCACCGCACCGTCTCTTCTCAGTATTTGAACGGCAAATGTGAAAATTCAGCAATTTTTGATAAAAATAATCTAAAACTGATGAAGTTAAATGGAAAATAACCTTATAGTATAATCACTGAATACATATAACAATTTAATAATTTTTTTTTCTTTTTACATTTTTTTTCTTTCCATGATGGCAGGTGAGGCCCCACCTCACCTGCCTCCAGTGACCGCACGTCACTGGTAGACACATAGAATCATCATACTGCTGTGATTATATGCATCAAGTGTTCATTCAAGGCTAAGGCAAAATATCACGATATATATATATATATATATATATATATATATATATATTATGGCCTAAAAATATCGAGATATTAAAAAAAAGCCATATTGCCCAGCCCTAGTCTGTAGATGAAATAAGAGAAAGATATATTGTATAATCAAAAATGTTCAACTCTGTCTTAAACCAATAGAGCAGAATCATGTTATGGTTGTCTGTAGAAAGAGAGCAAATTGAGAATATTTGCACTAGGGAACTTCATCTATTTAGTAGAATTTGCAGAGGAACAAGTGCTAAATTGCCACTTCATGCCTGATTTGCTCTCTTTTTCATGATTTTCTCGTCTGGATTCAGTGCGATGAATTGGTTTCATTACAGAAACAACTTCCTGTGGATTGATATTCCTTTAGTCTCAATTGAACAGAATTCTGACCCTTTTCTGCACTCGTCACCCCAGACACTCTCCGTCACCCCGTCTGCGTTACGGCCTACAGGCCACTCTGCAGGCACTGGCAGATGATTCAGACGTTTAATAAATCCAGAGCACAATCTTTACAAACCACACTCAAGTGATCTCCGTGAAGGCTGCAGGAAAGTCTCTAGGTAGCAAGCGCCACATCCAATCAATCTCAGCAAGTGTCCCAATATGATTTCCTTCACACAGACAATGGAAGAACTACACTGCTACTTCTCTGCAGCAGCAGTGACTAAAATGTCAGAATATTCAATTACACGTTCAAGTGATGGTTAAAAAGATTATAAAGCATTTTTAACAAGATTAATTCTTTGTTTAAGAATGATTCGTCTGTTTTTAACTGGCAGCAAATTGGAACACTATCTTCCCATCTCCGTGGCTGCCATGGACGCAACACCTTTTTGTGCACAGTTTTCCAGTCAATGACTTACAGAACAAGGTGTAGAAACAAAACGGCACTAGCCCGTTTTATCATCTAAAATGTCATCTTAGAGCAGGGGAAATAGTGTACTACAACCCACACAATGATAGGATCTTGAAGGCTGGAACTTTAATGAAGGGAGAAGGCATAACTCCTAAACATGTCTTGTTTTTGTCATCCTCCACCCTAAGGGGGTTATCTGTCATGTCAAATGTAAGGATATATTTTCTTTAAATAATGAATGAAAAACTGTTCTACATCCCCAAACACTGGGGCGGCATAACTACTAGCTCACTAAAAATTTCATTATTTAAAAAAATAAGTACCACTGATAGTCACACACACAAACGGTGTGGTGAAATTACCCTCTGCATTTGACCCATCCCCTTGTTCCACCAACCAGGAGGTGAGGTGAGCAGAGAGCAGCAGCGGTGGCCGCGCTCGGGAATCATTTTGGTGATTTAATCCCCAATTCCAACCCTTGATGCTGAGTGCCAAGCAGGGAGGTAATGGGTCCCATTTTTATAGTCTTTGGTATGACTCGGCCGGGGTTTGAACTCCCAACCTACTGATCTCAGGGCGGACACTCTAACCACAAGGCCACTGGTATTTGGTATTACTTGGATTTACTGAAGCGCTACATTTTACCTCCGTTGCTTTAACATGCAAATAATCAACAATTACTTCCAGCACAATTTTAAAGGGGGATTACGGATTCATTCTGTTTTTTCTAACTCATAAATGTTATTATTAATCGTGTTGCCAAGGCGTCAAATCATGAGGTTCTTGCATTTTGGCGTGAGTTTGCACGCAGTTTTGGATGCCTCTGTTCACAGGGTTATGCAGTCTGGCAACGTCGTGACGTTAAAGTGAGGTGGGCGTACCTATTTGGACATTAAGTAAAGCTCACAGCCAGAGAGGGAGGACCTTCTCCCCATCTGCTTCAGGCTATAAGGAAACACAAAAGAAAGTTGGATAAAACCAGTGGTATGTCGTCAGGGCCAGCAAGGCTTTCTCTGCTGGCCTAACATAACCAGAAATCATGATCATAATTAAAAATAAAAGTAATTTTTTATTTACTTCCCTAAATATCTAAAAGTATTTCATATTCTCTTCATGTCATATTATGCTCCTTCCAGCGCTGTTGTTTTTAGGTTATAGAGTTATTATCCAATCAGAATTCAGCTTGCTTATGTTGCCATGCTGTACCAAAACTGCCTAGAGCCTTCAGAATTAATAATGCAGGTACTGTAAGTGAACGGACACAAACATTCGGCAGACAGTTGCAATAGCCAATCAGATCACGAGTTGTTGTCAGTAAGGCCTTCTAGCTGGCCTAAGGCAGATATATATAGTGATGTTATGAGCTGAGCTGCCACCTTACCGTGGTAGAGGAGTTTGCGTGTCCCAATGATCCTAGGAGCTATGTTGTCCGGGGGCTTCAATGCCCCCTGGTAGGGTCTCCCAAGACAAACAGGTCCTAGGTGAGGGATCGGACAAAGAGCAGCTCGAAGACTTCTATGGAAATGCAAGAACCGAGACTCAGATTTCCCTCGCCCGGACGCGGGTCACCGGGGCCCCCCTCCGGAGCCAGGCCCGGAGTTGGGGCACGATGGCGAGCGCCTGGTGGCCGAGCCTGTCCCCATGGGGCCCGGCCGGGCACAGCCCGAAGAGGCAACGTGGGTCCCCCCTCCAATGGGCTCACCACCCATAGCAGGGGCCATAGAGGTCGGGTGCAATGTGAGCTGGGCGGCAGCCGAAGGCAGGGCACTTGGCGGTCCGATCCTCGGCTACAGAAGCTAGCTCTTGGGACGTGGAACGTCACCTCGCTGGGGGGGAAGGAGCCTGAGCTAGTGCGAGAGGTAGAGAAGTTCCGGTTGGATATAATCGGACTCACCTCGACGCACAGCAAGGGCTCCGGAACCAGTTCTCTCGAGAGGGGCTGGACTCTCTTCCACTCTGGCGTTGCCAGCAGTGAGAGGCGACGGGCTGGGGTGGCAATTCTTGTTTCCCCCCCGGCTCAGAGCCTGCACGTTGGAGTTCAACCCAGTGGACGAGAGGGTAGCTTCCCTCCGCCTTCAGGTGGGGGGACGGGTCCTGACTGTGGTTTGCGCTTATGCGCCAAACTGCAGCTCAGAGTACCCACCCTTTTTGGATTCACTCGAGGGAGTACTTGAGGGTGCGCCCCGAGTGATTCCCTCGTTCTACTGGGGGGCTTCAACGCTCATATTGGCAACGACAGTGAAACCTGGAGAGGCGTGATTGGGAAGAATGGCCGCCCGGATCTGAACCCGAGTGGTGTTTTGTTATTGGACTTTTGTGCCCGTCACGGATTGTCCGTAACGAACATCATGTTCAAGCATAAGGGTGTCCACATGTGCACTTGGCACCAGGACACCCTAGGCCGCAGTTCTATGGTCGACTTTGTAGTTGTGTCATCGGATTTGCGGCCTCATGTTTTGGACACTCGGGTGAAGAGAGGGGCGGAGCTTTCTACCGATCACCACTTGGTGGTGAGTTGGCTGCGATGGTGGGGGAGGATGCCGGACAGACCTGGTGGGGGAGGATGCCGGACAGACCTGGTGGGAGAGGATGCCGGACAGACGCATTGTGAGGGTTTGCTGGGAACGTCTGGCAGAGTCTCCTGTCAGAGAGAGTTTCAATTCCCACCTCCGGATGAACTTTGAACATGTCACGAGGGAGGTACTGGACATTGAGTCCGAATGGACCATGTTCCGCGCCTCTATTGTCGAGGCGGCTGATTGGAGCTGTGGCCGCAAGGTAGTTGGTGCCTGTCGTGGCGGTAATCCTAGAACCCGTTGGTGGACACCGGCGGTGAGGGATGCCGTCAAGCTAAAGAAGGAGTCCTATCGGGTTCTTTTGGCTCATGGGACTCCTGAGGCAGCGGACAGGTACCGACAGGCCAAGCGGTGTGCGGCTTCAGCGGTCGCGGAGGCAAAAACTCGGACATGGGAGGAGTTCGGGGAAGCCATGGAAAACGACTTCCGGACGGCTTTGAAGCGATTCTGGACCACCATCCGCCGCCTCAGGAAGGGGAAGCAGTGCACTACCAACACCGTGTATGGTGCGGATGGTGTTCTGCTGACCTCGACTGCGGAAGTTGTGGATCGGTGGAGGGAATACTTCGAAGACCTCCTCAATCCCACCAACACGTCTTCCTATGAGGAAGCAGTGCCTGGGGAATCTGTGGTGGGCTCTCCTATTACTGGGGCTGAGGTTGCTGAGGTAGTTAAAAAGCTCCTCGGTGGCAAAGCCCCGGGGGTGGATGAGAGCCACCCGGAGTTCCTTAAGGCTCTGGATGCTGTGGGGCTGTCTTGGTTTACAAGACTCTGCAGCATCGCGTGGACATCGGGGGCAGTACCTTTGGATTGGCAGACCGGGGTGGTGGTTCCTCTCTTTAAGAAGGGGAACCGTAGGGTGTGTTCTAACTATCGTGGGATCACACTCCTCAGCCTTCCCGGTAAGGTCTATTCAGGTGTACTGGAGAGGAGGCTACGCCGGATAGTCGAACCTCGGATTCAGGAGGAACAGTGTGGTTTTCGTCCTGGTCGTGGAACTGTGGACCAGCTCTATACTCTCGGCAGGGTCCTTGAGGGTGCATGGGAGTTTGCCCAACCAGTCTACATGTGCTTTGTGGACTTGGAGAAGGCATTCGACCGTGTCCCTCGGGAAGTCCTGTGGGGAGTGCTCAGAGAGTGTGGGGTTTCGGACTGTCTGATTGTGGCGGTCCGCTCCCTGTATGATCAGTGTCAGAGCTTGGTTCGCATTGCCGGCAGTAAGTCGGACACGTTTCCGGTGAGGGTTGGACTCCGGTGAGGGTTGGACTCCGCCAAGGCTGCCCTTTGTCACCGATTCTGTTCATAACTTTTATGGACAGAATTTCTAGGCGCAGTCAAGGCGTTGAGGGGCTTCGGTTTGGTGGCTGCAGGATTAGGTCTCTGCTTTTTGCAGATCATGTGGTCCTGATGGCTTCATCTAGCCAGGATCTTCAGCTCTCACTGGATCGGTTCGCAGCTGAGTGTGAAGCGACTGGGATGAGAATCAGCACCTCCAAGTCCGAGTCCATGGTTCTCGCCCGGAAAAGGGTGGAGTGCCATCTCCGGGTTGGGGAGGAGATCTTGCCCCAAGTGGAGGAGTTCAAGTGCCTTGGAGTCTTGTTCACGAGTGAGGGAAGAGTGGATCGTGAGATCGACAGGCGGATCGGTGGGGCGTCTTCAGTAATGCGGACGCTGTATCGATCCGTTGTGGTGAAGAAGGAGCTGAGCCGGAAGGCAAAGCTCTCAATTTACCGGTCGATCTACGTTCCCATCCTCACCTATGGTCATGAGCTTTGGGTTATGACCGAAAGGACAAGATCACGGGTAAAAGCAGCCGAAATGAGTTTCCTCCGCCGGGTGGCAGGGCTCTCCCTTAGAGATAGGGTGAGAAGCTCTGTCATCCGGGGGGAGCTCAAAGTAAAGCCGCTGCTCCTCCACATCGAGAGGAGCCAGATGAGGTGGTTCGGGCATCTGGTCAGGATGCCACCCGAGCGCCTCCCTAGGGAGGTGTTTAGGGCACGTCCGACCGGTAGGAGGCCACGAGGAATACCCAGGACACGTTGGGAAGACTATGTCTCCCGGCTGGCCTGGGAACGCCTCGGGATCCCCCGGGAGGAGCTGGACGAAGTGGCTGGGGAGAGAGAAGTCTGGGCTTCCCTGCTTAGGCTGCTGCCCCCGCGACCCGACCTCGGATAAGCGGAAGAAGATGGATGGATGGATGGATGTTATGAGCTAGGTAACACAAGAACCCCATTACCCAGCATGCTACAGTAATGAACAGCATGCCAGTAGCCCCGTTTAGGTTGTTGAACGTAGACATGCCGCCCGGGATGTTTTTGATGAGCACGCTGTGGAGTAAACTTTAAGAACTCAGCCAACACGCCTCGTCTGCATCTTTCATGATTAGACAAGACAACACATATATTTGCAAGGCCATTTTCAAGAAGGATATTTAAAGAGATGATGTCGGCCAACCCCGGAAGCTAGCTCAGCTGTCCCGGCGATGAAATACATGTGAGTTCAGATATTTTATTTTTCTTATTTTTTTCACGTTTAATATGTTTTTTTGCCATTTTAATTTTGACAGTACCACATAAGATATGTTTTAATTACTGATGCGGGTTTATTGATTTGTAAATGCGCCAGAAAATAACCCGTTTTGAAAAAATGCCCAGTAGTGCTTAAATGTGTTTCTGTATAGTATTTCTCCAGCAATGGTCATGTTGAGAGGTAAATATTGAAGTCGAACATCACTGAAGGCCTAGGTGGGAGACGCACGGCCCGCCTCTGGATAAAGTATTATTGGCATGTGCATAATAACATCGACATGCAGTGACATACATGCTGTTAAAAGCAGCTTTTTAATGGAGAGTCTGACTAGATTAGCAAGTACATAATATTGTGACAGGGTGAATCTTTATAATGTTTATCAAATGTATGTTTATTTTCAAAAACATTTTTATCGACAACTTCAAAATACATATTTAAAGCGTGTGCATTTTCAAAAGGTATAAAATTATACTTTTGGAGAGGGTGGGGCATAATTTCATTTACAATCTGGGAACACCAGAATCAAACATCTTGTAGACAGACTCAAAAAATGGGTTACTAAAGTGACTGTGGAGCAGAAGCAGAATTTACACAAAATTTACACCAAAGCATATCCAATACATATTATCTAGATCACAAGGAAGTAGGGGTGTAACGGTACACAAAAATTTCGGTTCGGTACGTACCTCGGTTTAGAGGTCACGTTTCGGTTCATTTTCGGTACAGTAAGAAAACAACAAAATATAAATATTTTGGTTATTTATTTACCAAATTTGTAAACAATGGCATAACATACATATACACACACAGGGTACATTGCCAGGGTTAATGTGGTCAACATATATTAAATAAAAACTAAATAAGATAAGGCTCAGAATGGTTTCTTAACATAACCTTTCTACATATAAAGTGCTTTTTTTGATTGATTGATTGAGACTTTTATTAGTAGATTGCACAGTACAGTACATATTCCGTACAATTGACCACTAAATGGTAACACCCGAATACGTTTTTCAACTTGTTTAAGTCGGGGTCCACGTTAATCAACATTAAACTGACTCAAGTTGTTGCTCAGATTAAATAAAATGACAAATACGTTTCTTCTACATATAAAAAGTGCAACATTAAACAGTTTCAAGTCAACTCAGCTTCAGATTAACCCCCCCCCCCCCCCAGCCTGGCTAACTTGGCACTAAGAGGATATATGGGCTCATTGTTCTTCCACCATAGAAGTGGGTCAAAATCTAGTTTTTAATGCAATATGGACTTACATCTGCTGCTATAAAAACATTTGTTATTGCTTTAGCCCTGCCTGACTCGCCAAAGAGAGGCTGCTTGAATGCGGTGGTGACGCTTCAAATGGGTTAGCATGTGTTATGAGAGTAGCGTATGTGTGTGTGTGGCCCTTTAATATGTGACAGCATGTGAGGTGAGTGTGTGGGCGAGCGAGGTAATGGACCGGTAGAGTGAGTGCGGGGAGTGGCTCGTGTTTTGTTGGATTGGCTGTGTGCAAGACCTCAATAAAGCCACGATTTGCAACTAATCGCCGGACTCGTCATTTACCCTGGAGTCAGGAGCTGTGGAGACCCACTGCCGGGTAGAGTGAAGGGTGTTGCCCCCGAGAATACATCGGCCCTGGAGGAGTGTCTCCCCTTTGCTCCTCGACTATGGTCTGGGAGCCGGAAGCAAGAAAGGTGCAACACGTTTGACGTGTTGTCAGAAGCAGCTGCTGAACAATGTCGGCAAACCTCTGTCCTCCATTGTTGTATCGCGCAGCCAAAGTGTTCCAAAATGGGAGATCTTAACGAGGTAGGAGGGTCTTCCAGCTCTGGCTTTTACATGTTGTCCTAGCCCGGTCGCTGCTAACATATGTACTCGTTCGGTACACCTCCGAACCGAACCAAAACCCCCGTACCGAAACGGTTCAATACAAATACACGTACCGTTACACCCCTACAAGGAAGTGTTTTGAATGTAGATTAAAATCAGAATTGGTCCTCTTTAATGATCAATTGTTATTATGTAACACAATATTTGATAGTTTTAGTTATGGTAGGGAAGGGATTCATATGACCCCATCCTTAGGTGGATCTCGCGTGCGAGGAATAGGGTGGCGGGTAATCATTTTGCAATGTAGTCTGCTGAAAATGATGGAAAGCACCACTCTACAAACAATTGACGCTGCGGTCATCTGGATATTGCCAACCCTCAAAATCGTCACGTTTCATGTTTCAGGTAAAGCCGTGATTAATGAGGCCATTCTTAATTTCCCCTCAGGGATTAATAAAGTATTTCTGATTCTGATTCTGATTCTGATATGAATCTCCTTCCTACTGTATGCACATGATCACAGCAGGGTTTCCCAGACATGTAATTGATCGTGGTGCACACGTGGCAAGATAAATACCGCCACACCTTCAAAATAGGTGATGATGATGATTTTTACTAATTTAAAGGGGCTGTTTGCAACATTTACACAGATGCCTAGAGAGCACCAACTTTCCAATGTATTTTACACAGTATATACCGCCCTCTTTCAGATTCTCGTACGTAATGACGTAATTACGTACGTACGTACGTACGTACGTACGTAACATGTCAACGCGCATTAGCTTTGGGTGTTGTTACCTAATATTAGTGATTCGGATAGCTAGCGTTAGTTGTCAATGAATGTATCAACTTTCATAACAACATGACAGCAAATTGTTTGTTGCTTCTCTTGGACTGCTTTGGTATGTGTGCAGCATATGTGTACGTGTTGGCGAGACCAGGTGAGTGACAGCCATAAACACCACTCATTTTATTCAGGCCGGTAAAAATTTTCATGACATAAACTTTGTAATTATAAAAAATATAAACAATTGTCAAACAAATGTGTTCTGTTAATCCAGTAATGGTAAGTAATGGTTCTTGTTATATTTTTTGCTTTTAAAAATGTTACTGTGAGGAAGTTGCAAACAGCACCTTTAAGTAATATATTGTATGAATAGATATTCTGTATATATTCTATTATTTACATATAATTGGCCATAATCATTTTGAAAAAAATCTAAAATATTATAAAAACGTTCTTCTGTGCTTTATTTAAAATAAAATAAAAAAGTAAAAAAGTGCATCGAAATCGCCTTTCAGGAGTGCAGTTGACACCCGACAAAAGTAAGAAGAGGAAAATGAAGAGAAAGGTAGTTTAAGTTAATTAATGCATTTCTTGTTAAAGCCTGTGTAAACTACCTTAATTATTTTGACATTACTACCGACAATTGCATGTTGTCCCTGTTTTCTCCCATGTTTTCCTCCTACATTCCAAAAATATGCATGTTAGGTTCATTGGAGACTGTAAATTGTCTGTAGGTATGAATGTGAGTGTGAATGATTGTATGTTTATATATATTTATTATATGTGTTAATGTAGAGAATAATTATTTCTAATTCAAAGGACTGTTAACATTTTTGGAAAACTAAATTGCAACATTCAGATAGGGAAGAATATAATGTTGCCTGTGTTATCTTTTATAATAAGCAGCAACAATTGAAATTGCATTGAACAAAGACATCACAGTCTAACAAGTCCAAATTCCTTGTGTGTTAAATATACTTGGCCACGAAAGCTGACTATAAATACATATATGTTATTACTGATAACTAATTACACATTTGATTTTAAATATACACAATACATTTGTTTAGCCTTTTTAAAGAAAATGTATATCATGGCAAATCCAAATTATCATGACGTCATATATATGATGTCATATTGACCTTGCCCCAAGGCACGCCCCTACCGAAACATTGTGGTAATCTAGGTAAAACCCTGCACAGTACTTTGAAGCTGCGACTGAGATGAAATTACTCCATAGTGTTACTGTATGTGTGACGAAAAAGCAGTACAGATAGTAAAAAACTAAGGATTTTTAGAGGATCAAAGGTGTGTTGACTACACTGTAAAGCATGCCATTGAAGAGCCATTACCAAGTTGCATACCTGCACAACTGCATGCACAAGCATGCACACATACTGAACAATATATGGGGAGTTGCGCATACCTTAATGGAGACAAAAAAACAACACAACTCCACAGCTCACTGCTCTGATTACTCTCGTTTAATCTGCTGCTTTAGCCATTGTCATTCTTAAAATGGCATCAGATAAATGCCCAAATATAACCGTCCTCCGAGCGTGAGCAGAAATGCTGATTAACTGAGCTTCTCTACTGATGTGATGGGCGGATTTGCTGGAAGCCATCTTTGGAAGTGTCACAATCATTTGGGGATAAATCATCGTTGTGTTAATCACAAACTCTCGCGAGCCTCCTAGCCATTCAATCTGGCCACACAATGGAAGACACAAATCCTTAGTGGTCAAAGCAAGCCTTCAAACAAACTGCTTTTTAATGAACTTTCCAATCATGCAGTTTTGGGTTAAAAAAAATGTTTGACACAAACACACATATACACACTTTCTATATTTTAGATACAGATATTGTTTGTTTTATTTAATTAATTCAAGCTCAAACAAAAAACAATCAACACAACATTTAAAATATATACCGTATTTTCCGCACTATAAGGCGCACCTAAAAACCACAATTTTTCTCAAAAGCTGACAGTGCGCCTTATAACCCGGTGCGCTTTATTACGATTCATTTTCATAAAGTTTCGGTCTCGCAACTTCGGTAAACAGCCGCCATCTTTTTTCCCGGTAGAACAGGAAGCGCTTCTTCTTCTACGCAAGCAACCGCCAAGGAAAGCACCCGCCCCCATAGAACAGGAAGCGCTTCTTCTTCTACTGTAAGCTACCACCCGCCCCCGGAAGAAGAAGAAAAAACGCGCGGATATCACCGTACGTTTCATTTCCTGTTTACATCTGTAAAGACCACAAAATGGCTCCTACTAAGCGATCCGGTTCATAAAAAGACGCAATCTCTCCATCCGCACACGGATTACTACCGTATTTCACAGCTGATATTCCTGTGAACCGCACTGTGGAACGGGAGCACGTACGGTGAATATTCGCACCACAGGGAATGAGAAGTCATCCTTCACTGTGGTTCTAGCTTGCCATGCTAACTTCCACCCATGATGATATTCAAAAGGAAGACCTTGCCAAAAGAGACCTTTCCAGCCGGCGTCATCATAAAAGCTAACTCGAAGGGATGGATGGATGAAGAAAAGATGAGCGAGTGGTTAAGGGAAGTTTACGCGAAGAGGCCGGGTGGCTTTTTTCACACAGCTCCGAAGGCGAACACACCTTCACTAAGACGGGCAGATAGCGCCGGTCGACATACACCAACATCTGCCAGTGGATCGTAAATGCCTGGGCAGATAGTTTCGGTCACAACTGTGGTCCGAGCTTTCCGGAAGGCAGGATTCACAGAACTGCTGCACAACAACAGCGACACTGAATCCGATGACTTCGACGAGGCGGAGCCGGCCATTTTTGGATCCCACGCTTGCGCAACTTTTCAATTCGGACACCGAAGACGAAGAATTCGAAGGATTTACGAATGAAGAATAACTTCAGAAGGTGAGCGCTATGTTTATTTTGTGTGTTGTGACATTAACGTTCGAGCAACATTATGTTGCTATTTATTGCTCTACACCATTTTGAATTTTACTATGTTTGTGATTGCACATTTGCGTACATTTTGGGACAGAGTTGTTAGAACGCTGGTTTTCAATATATTATTAAAGTTTGACTGAACTATCTGACTGTTTTTTTGACATTCACTTTAGCGCAGCGTTTTTTTGACATTCACTTTAGCGCAGCGTAGGCGCGGCTTATAGTCCGGGGCGGCTTATTGGTGGACAAAATTATGAAATATGTAATTCATAGAAGGTGCGGCTAATAATCCGGTGCGCCTTATAGTGCGGAAAATACGGTAATGAATGAAAAGGAGCAGAAAGAACCACAACTTAAAATATATACCCCCTATTCATGCAGTTGTTCAACTCAGAAGAGTAACTAATTATAACATACATATTTCATAACATACAACAAAATAACAAAACAATAATTGACCCCAAATCATATATTTTCATCATCATAAATTTTACTTTTTTTTAATACTTAAGGAGATTGTTGCATAAACTAACACATTTGATTGAAATACTTATTTCCTTTAGCCTTGTTCTAAATCTCTATTTAGTAAAGGGCTGAGTTCCTTTGAGATTATAATGACTTTGTCTTTAAAAAACAAATTTGTTTTGAATGTTGTTTTTGGTAGAATTTGTGTATGTGCTTTGTGCATGATTTTCAGGATATTGTACTCTACCAGTTCATGAAATATCAATACGTTTATTTGAATATTGGATGTGTGGGTTCCATGTGTGCATATCCACTTGGCTCTTTTCTGCAGATGGAAGAGTGGATTTAAATATGTTTTATAGGCAATACCCCACACTTCAATTCAATATGTTAGATATGGAACAATTAGTGAATTATACAAAATATACAATGCTTTTTGATTTAGAAATTCCTTCACTTTGTGTAAAATGGAAATAGTTGTAGATACTTTAGCCTTTGTATAATTAATATGTGATTTCCATGACAAATTTTCATCAACACCCAAAAACCTGATCTCCGTTGTTCTTTGAATCTCAACTGCTTTGACATATAAAGAGGCATGTACACTTTTCCTACTACTACACAAAAGCTTACAACTGATCACAAATGGAGGAAGAACAATTAATGCCAAAAAAAAACCAGCACGGGGTCCATCATCTGGCGGTAGTTTGGCTTCAAGCGGGAAGATATTCAGCAGTAATATGCAAAGTATGCAGCAGAAGCGTTGCTACAAAAGGTAGCAGCCAACGTTCCCTCTAAGGTGCGCGCCTGCGCAATTGCGCACTGCTCAAGCGTCCTCTGCGCACAGCAAATACATGCCGCGCACCAAATCAAATCCATCTGAATTCTAAACAAAATAAACACATCTATTGTGTGTAATTTTGCAATGCAACTCTGAGTGACAGTGACAACAACCGGCCCTAACGGTGTCTGTCAACACCGTTCAATTATTGTAACGTCTTATCGAGATGCTTCGAGGACAGGAATTATATCGATCACTTTATTGAGCAAAACTGTTTATATTCGGGCATAACCACACCAAAAACATGAGTAAAAAACGTCTATCTCGAAAAACTAGTCATTTTCTGCCGTACAAACCAGGCCAAAAGCAACTTGTCATCTGTCACCAACACGCATACCACTAAGCCACTGGTGCGTTTATGGCCACACAAAAAGTCGGACAACTCAAACACCACACAAAGTTACACTATGACTACTCAGTCATACGTGTGCTTATTCTACTGTCATTTATTATTAATGTTAATTTATTGATATTAATCATGGAATGCTGTTACTAGAGAAAGTTACAGGAATGCACACTTCATCCTATGCTTACATTTCATTGTGCAACATGAGGATGTTTAAGGGGAACTAAATGTGATCTCTGAAAGGGGTACAAATGGTTTCCAAAGCAGGACCCCCACCCAGACATATTGTACAATACTAATCCATAGCTTATGAAAAACAAGATTTCTTTTATTTTCATTACAAGTGGGCCAAATCCCTAATATTACAAAATAATATGAAAATGACTCCACTCATTTGAGTGTTATCATAAAAGATTGGTTTGAGACAGGTGTGCTGCTGGTATTGCCACGTGTGATGTCGCTCACATGTGCTCCACTGAATGCTCAGGGAGTTTTTGTGTTTGCTCAGACACATGAACAATTAGAGGGAACATTGGTAGCAGCACTACTAATTTGTTCTTTCATTTAAAAAGTCACCCGCGAGAGAATGAAGAGTGCTTGAAACTCCGTAGTGAACATCTCTGGCCAGTGCCACACCCCAAAAAAGGCCGAAACAACCTGCACTGACAAATGAGCCTGACGTCTTCCATTTACAGAACAACACCATATGAAAAACATAGTCACAAACACAAGGAGATAACGTCCACAGTAACCTATTACATAGCGAAGGACATGGCCCCATAAACATCATCTATGCAACATTTTGACCAGAGAACCACCATTACATGTTATGTAGACCACAAGGAAGTGTTTTACATTTAGAAGAATAATAATAATATGACTCCTTTAATGCGCCCTATTATATGCATTAAGTGTTCATTCAAGGCTAAGGCAAAATATCGAGATATATATCGTATATCGCGATATGGCCTAAAAATATCAAGATATTAATAAAAGCCAATATCGCCCAGCCCTAATTTACACAATATTTCTGGTAAATAACTAATTTCACAAAGTATATATCTGTGGCTTACATTCTGGTGTGATTAATATATGGAAAAAAAATGTTTTCTTCTAAAATATTTGTTGTGGGCTCTATAGTGAAAACAAATACTGTACTTTAAAGGGAACTGCACTTTTAGGCCTATGTGAGACAAGAACACAAATGTATTTCTTTTTTTGTGTGCATTCTATCATTGAAAAAATGCTCGCAAAATGCATTAGTGCAACTATTGGGAGTCGTCCATTCAGCCTATAAAGCCTTCTAAAAACACATCCAAAATTAATTTGACCAGAATGGCATCAAAAAGCAAAAAGCGTCATAATTATTCACCAAAATAGACGGTTACTTGTAAATAGTTGACAACAGAGTAGAAAACAGGTGAAAATAATATCTTTTACAAAATCACTACAAAGTTTTAACACTCCTGTCTCCAACTGCTCGCCCACAGTCACACTCTTCAAGCAGACATTGAAGCAAAATATCCCGTAAAACTGCCAGAGCCTAATATTTGTCGTCTTCCTTCTTAATCTTCTACACACAATAATGCACATGCACAATCACTAGACAGGCGATCGAGAACTAAATGATTTGCTAACAAATGCTATAGTTGTTGTTAAACCGGTGAGGGAGATCATAGGCTTTTCCACACACATTTGTAACATAACTTTTGGCGTAACTTGCATGGTTGGACCAAGACGAGGACAGGTTATAATGATTTCAGATTGTTCGGATGCGAGCGCCCTCTAGACAGCCACCTATTTGTTGCAAACAGCCCCTTTTAATCAATCGGGTATTGGCCTAAACCCCTAAGGGTTCTTGCAGACTCCACGCGATGTCCGCAGTCATCAGAGCTTTCATAGTTGCGGGCATTGCCACTGTGTAGTACAGTACCTGTGAAATTTATTGAAACACTACATTTCCCACAATCCTTGTGTGTTGTTTTCATATCTGTCATGTCACCCTAAACTGATGATTCAGCTGCATGGCTTTGCAAAGCAGTAAAATAAAAAAAACGTGTATGTATGTACAGCCATTAAATCTCACAGGAGATGCACAGAGGACTGTTGTCGTTACCGGTTGCTCTAAGCCGGGGGTCGGCAACACGCGGCTTTCGAGCCACAAGCGGCTCTTCAGCGCCACCCTGGTGGCTCCCTGGAGCTTTTTCAAAAATGTATGAAAATGGAAAAAGATGAGGAAAAAAATTTATTTGTTGTTTTAATATGGTTTCTGTAGGAGGACAAACATGACATACACCTTCGTAATTATTAGAAATCCCACTGTTTACATTAAAGGGGAACATTATCACCAGACCTATGTAAGCGTCAATATATACCTTGATGTTGCAGAAAAAAGACCATATATTTTTTTAACCGATTTCCGAACTCTAAATGGGTGAATTTTGGCAAATTAAACGCCTTTCTAATATTCGCTCTCGGAGCGATGACGTCACAACGTGGCATCACATCGGGAAGCAATCCGCCATTTTCTCAAACACCGAGTCAAATCAGCTCTGTTATTTTCCGTTTTTTCGACTGTTTTCCGTACCTTGGAGACATCATGCCTCGTCGGTGTGTTGTCGAAGGGTGTAACAACACGAACAGGGACGGACGGATTCAAGTTGCACCAGTGGCCCAAAGATGCGAAAGTGGCAAGAAATTGGACGTTTGTTCCGCACACTTTACCGACGAAAGCTATGCTACGACAGAGATGGCCAGAATGTGTGGATATCCTGCGACACTCAAAGCAGATGCATTTCCAACGATAAAGTCAAAGAAATCTGCCGCCAGACCCCCATTGAATCTGCCGGAGTGTGTGAGCAATTCAGGGACAAAGGACCTCGGTAGCACGGCAAGCAATGGCGGCAGTTTGTTCCCGCAGACGAGCGAGCTAAACCCCCTATCGACCCGCTTCCCTGGCCTGCTGACATCAACTCCGCTTTCAGGAAAAGAGCGTGGATGAGGGTAAGTCTACAGAACATATTAATTGATGAAAATTGTGCATGTTGTTGCCAAATTGTGCATGTTGTTGCCAAATGTATTTCATATGCTGTAATCCTAGTTCATAGTTGTTAGTTTCCTTTAATGCCAAACAAAACACATACCAATCGTTGGTTAGAAGGCGATCGCCGAATTCGTCCTCGTGTCGTTTTTGTCGGTTTCGCTTGCATACGGTTCAAACCGATATGGCTCAATAGCTTCAGTTTCTTCTTCAATTTCGTTTTCGCTACCTGCCTCCACACTACAACCATCCGTTTCAATACATTCGTAATCTGTTGAATCGCTTAAGCCGCTGAAATCCGAGTCTGAATCCGAGCTAATGTCGCTATAGCTTGCTGTTCTTTCCGCCATGTTTGTTTGTGTTGGCATCACTGTGTGACGTCACAGGAAAATGGACGGGTGTTTATAACGATGGTTAAAATCAGGCACTTTGAAGCTTTTTTTAGGGATATTGCGTGATGGGTAAAATTTTGAAAAAAACTTAGAAAAATATAATAAGCCACTGGGAACTGATTTTTAATGGTTTTAACAATTCTGAAATTGTGATAATGTTCCCCTTTAAACATGCTTCACTGATGAGAGTATTTGGCGCGTGCCATTTTGTCCTGGCTTCGGAAGTCCTTGAACGCACGGTAGTTGGTTTGTACAACTTTCCTTGATGCTGCCACAGAAAGACGTGTTCTATGCCACTCCTTCTTTGTCTCTATTTGTCCATCCAACGTCTTATGCTGTGCGTGAATCCACAAAGGTGAGCTTTGTTGATGTTATTGACTTGTGGGGACTGCTACTCAGACATATTTGGTCACTGCATGACTGCAAGCTAATCGATGCTAACATGCTAATTATGCTAGCTGTATATACATAATGCATCATTATTCCTCACATTTTAGCTATATTTGAGGTCATTTTATTTGTGGTTTCCGTTTCCTTCAACTCGAACACACATCTTTACCTTTGGCCATTCTAAGCCAGTCATTTCCAGGAGTTATCACACCCTCTGAAAAGTCTCCGTTTTAGTAATGTTTTCCAATGTTGTAAAAATGTGTAGGATAAATATTACATTTCAACATTTCTGTCAACATAGATTTGCATCAGCCTGCGACACATAGTCATTTTGATAGTAGACTATCATATGTTGCCTTCATTTGAACACTTATGTAAGGCTTTACATTTTTTGCGGCTCCAATGTATTTTTGGTCCAATATGGCGCTTTCAACATTTTGTGTTGCCGACCTCTGCTCTAAGCAACGTTCTGTAGCCAGTTATTGACTGGGCTAATAATCAGCTGTGTCGGAAATTGTCTTAGAGGTGAATTGGGGAAATGATTCAATTCATACATTGGATGATTTTGATTTTATGATATGCTCTCGTGGCAGAATGCAGATCAGTGTTTTGAGGTGATTTCAAATTATTTAAAGTTATATGGCTATATATAAATATTCTGTGAAGTTCATAAATTTGTATATGTATAACATATGTGTGGGGAGGCGGGGCCGGCGGACCGACGGCGCCCGCTCCAAGATGGCGGCGAGGAGGCGTGGCCGGCGGACCCGCGTCCAAATAAACTACAGGTGCGTGGATCGCGCAGCCGGGCACAATCGATTAATCCCCTCTCAGAGTTTAAAAAGGCGGCAGCCGAGAACGGCGGGGAGGAAGGAGTTGGAGAGCCAGGAGTGGATGCAAAGCGACCGAGAAAAAGACAACTCCCAAAAGACTTCAGTATTTGCAAAAATAAAGAAAGTCAAAAACCTGCTCAGCACAATGTCCTTCCTGGATGGTCCTAAAAACCCACACAACAGCCAGGAACTGTCACAATATGTTTTGAATGCCTTTTTTAAATGTGGGTTGATTTTATTGACGGAACCAATGTTGTGTTGGGAAATTAATCATTGAGGCACCACTACTCCACTGTGCCACAGAGAAAGAAGTCACCTTCTAATAGGGATGTCCCGATCCGATATTTGGATCGGCCGCCGATATTTGCCAAAAAATGCGTATCGGCAAGGCATGGGAAAATGCCGATCCAGATCCAGTTTAAAAAAAAAACTCCGGTCCGTGTTTTCCAACGCACAGATTCAAATAATACATTCCACTTTTCTGCTGCTCCCTATTTCCGTTCCGCTTTTTCCAGCACACCTTCAACACATCCAAAGGTCTATGGATTCTCACGCAGTTGCTTTTAGCTGCTGGCATTGCACTACAGGCTCTTCCCACTCCTTCTTCTGTCTCCTTCTCACAGACAGCAAGCGCAACTTCTTACACACGTCACACGTCACATACGTATACGTCCTCTCCCAGCAGAGAGGTAGCAGCATGGCTAACGTTAGCTGTGATGCTAGCGCAGCCGCTAAGGTGCGCGCCTGCTCAAACGTCCTCTGCGCACACAAAATCAAATAAAAAAATAAGCGCATAACAATTTTCGACACACGGACACGACAGAGAAAACAGTTTTCGTCATCATTGTTCAAATATTATAACGTCTGTCGAGACGCTTATCTCCATTCGGTGCCACACGTCCACACCATCAAAATGCCGAGGCAAAAATTTCCACATCAACACCGTATGAAAAAATTAGTGATTTTTTTAGTTGAGATTTCCTTCTCTGCATGAACGTTTAAAAGTAGCATATATTAATGCAGTATGAAGAAGAATGTTTTAATGTAGACATACAAGCCTTGAAAGAACATTTTGAAAATCAAGACTACATTTCCTGCAAATGGGTGCATTTCTACCCTATATTTTAACTTTAGATGTATTCTCATATCAAACTCTTTTGGCTGTCTTTTTGACACTTACATCATAATCCATAATCCACACCCCGGATTATAAATAATTCAGAGTGATTATCTTGTGTGATGACTGTATTATGATGATAGTATATATCTGATAGTATATATCTGTATCATGAATCAATTTAAGTGGACCCCGACTTAAACAAGTTGAAAAACGTATTCGGGTGTTACCATTTAGTGGTCAATTGTACGGAATATGTACTTCACTGTGCAACCTACTAATAAAAGTCTCAATCAATCAATCAAAACACATAGAATCATCATACTGCTGTGATTATATGCATCAAGTGTTCATTCAAGGCTAAGGCAAAATATCGAGATACATATCGTGTATCGCAATATGGCCTTAAATTATCGCAATATTAAAAAAAGGCCATATCGCCCAGCCCTAGTTTCAATGATGCCATTTCTGTTTGTCATGTATAATTTTGTCTATTTTGTGTTTATCCTTGAATAAACAGGTCAGTTTCTTGTTACCAACCGTTGTGTATTATTCAAACTCCCCTAATTCAGCTGGCTAGTTGTTATCAAGAGTACTAAAACCCTTTTCAACATGATTCTGACAACTAAGTAGGCTAAATAACTTTAAACTTTAATACATGCTCGTATAGGCCAGTATCGGTCAGTATCGGTATCGGTCAGTATCGGTATCGGATCGGAAGTGCAAAAACAATATCGGTATCGGATCGGAAGTGCAAAAACCTGGATCGGGACATCCCTACCTTCTAAGTTACCGATGTATCCATCAAAAAAGGTTTATTTACTCCTGTAGTGCATGCGGCTAATGAGGTAACATCAAGGCAATATTTTTTTGTACAATGTCTGTGATCTAGATAGATCTAGATAAGATGCTGTTTGAATTATTATGCTAAGCTTTAGCCTGCTCGTATGCTCATAGTTAACCCACTCGCGTGTTAGCAGACCTCAGTGGCAAATGTGTGTTTTACAGTTAATATTATATACAGTAATATGTTTTACTCAAATGCAAGTTTTATTATAGTTGTGAATACATGTTTTTATGTTATCCATCAGAATTATATTGTTTTATATTTTAATATTATTTTTGTATTAGAACAGTTTTCATGGCATGGTTAGCAGCAGTAAATGCATGTTGCATAAAGGAACATCTTGGTCTGGTCATTTCTGTGGGGAGAATAACAGATGTGAAAAATACAAGCTGAGTCGTGTTTGGTGTGACACAGTACGCAGAGCAGAGTCCGTCCGGTCGTAAAATGTAAACTTTTCTTGAATGGGCCTTGTAGTCCATTTTGAGTTCACGCGGACACCTGAGAACCCTTATACAAGGATTTCGATTTTCCCCTGAAGTGCATCGCGGTAACCATTTTGAAGGTCGAGCGTCATCGTTCACTATAGAGCTACACATAATATTTACGAACTATTCAGTGGAAAATAACATTGCATCGGCTGTGAGTAATTAGATAAGAAGTCCCTTCGTTGTTGTAAGGAGCAAACAGCCGTCATTGGATGCAAGGATCCGTACAAGATCGACAAGTCTGAGTGGAGTAGAGACCATGCGCGACCTCTTCCCCGATGTCTCATACTTTGTGAACTACTTCAATTTTCAACCCAGCTCATTTTACACTTTGAAATACTTTCAAAATTATAGGAGTTTGTGGATTGGTTTGTGACGTTTACGTTTATCTCTATACACCCAGTGGACATCGTATCATCAAGCTAGCCGACAGTAATAGACTCTCAGGAATGATCCGACCCAAGTTCGACATGCTGGATAATCACGGATAACCAATCTAATGTCATCTCAGCACACTGTGACTGTTAGGCGGAAAAAAAATGTTGTTCTCATGTAGCTTCACTTCTTTTTTATGTGGAGGCTCCAGTCCGCATAAGAGAAGTGAGTACTATTTTTATCAATACAACTAAAATCTAAGTTCTTCGACCAAGCACACCAAGTTAATGCAAAGTGGGGCTGTTATATATTTTAGATAATTTTGTTTTACCTGAAATGATCCGAACAAACACAAAGTCGTCAGTACATCACATCTCGGTTGATTGTAGCAATCCATGCTCGTCTTCATCGTAAACTTTTCTTTTTAGCCGCTTCTGTTTGTCCAGAAATACAAACCCCGTTTCCATATGAGTTGGGAAATTGTGTTAGATGTAAATATAAACGGAATACAATGATTTGCAAATCCTTTTCAACCCATATTCAATTGAATGCACTACAAAGACAAGATATTTGATGTTAAAGTTAAAGTTAAAGTTAAAGTACCAATGATTGTCACACACACACTAGGTGTGGCGAGATTATTCTCTGCATTTGACCCATCACCCTTGATCACCCCCTGGGAGGTGAGGGGAGCAGTGGGCAGCAAACTCATAAACTTTTTTTTTTTTTTGCAAATAATAATTAACTTAGAATTTCATGGCTGCAACACGTGCCAAAGTAGTTGGGAAAGGGCATGTTCACCACTGTGTTACATCACCTTTTCGTTTAACAACACTCAATAAACGATTGGGAACTGAGGAATCTAATTGTTGAAGCTTTGAAAGTGGAATTCTTTCCCATTCTTGTTTTATGTAGAGCTTCAGTCGTTCAACAGTCCGGGGTCTCCGCTGTCGTATTTTACGCTTCATACCGCGCCACACATTTTCGATGGGAGACAGGTCTGGACTGCAGGCAGGCCAGTAAAGTACCCGCACTCTTTTTTTACGAAGCCACGCTGTTGTAACACGTGCTGAATGTGGCTTGGCATTGTCTTGCTGAAATAAGTAGGGGCGTCCATGAAAAAGACGGCGCTTAGATGGCAGCATATGTTGTACCAAAACCTGTATGTACCTTTCAGCAATAATGGTGCCTTAACAGATGTGTAAGTTACCCATGCCTTGGGCACTAATGCACCCCCATACCATCACAGATGCTGGCTTTTGAACTTTGCATCGATAACAGTCTGGATGGTTCGCTTCCCCTTTGGTCCGGATGACACGATGTCGAATGTTTCCAAAAACAATTTGAAATGTGGACTCGTCAGACCACAGAACACTTTTCCACTTTGCATGAGTCCATCTTAGATGATCTCGGGCCCAGAGAAGCCGGCGGCGTTTCTGGATGTTGTTGATAAATAGCTTCCGCTTTGCATAGTAGAGCTTTAACTTGCACTTACAGATGTAGCGACCAACTGTATTTAGTGACAGTGGTTTTCTGAAGTGTTCCTGAGCCCATGTGGTGATATCCTTTAGAGATTGATGTCGATTTTTGATACAGTGCTGTCTGAGGGATCGAAGGTCACGGTCATTCAATGTTTGGTTTCCGGCCATGCCGCTTACGTGGAGTGATTTCTCCAGATTCTCTGAACCTTTTGATGATATTATGGACCGTAGATGTTGAAATCCCTAAATTTCTTGCAATTGCACTTTGAGAAACGTTGTTCTTAAACTATTTGACTATTTTCTCACGCAGCTGTGGACAAAGGGGTGTACCTCACCCCATCCTTTCTTGTGAAAGGTTTTTGTACCCAATCATGGCACCCATCTGTTCCCAATTAGCCTGCACACCTGTGGGATGTTCCAAATAAGTGTTTGATGAGCATTCCTCAACTTTATCAGTATTTATTGTCACCTTTCCCAACATCTTTGTTACGTGTTGCTGGCATCAAATTCTAAAGTTAATGATTATTTGCAAAAAAAAAAATGTTTATCAGTTTGAACATCAAATATGTTGTTTTTGTAGCATATTCAACTGAATACAGGTTGAAAATTATTTGAAAATCATTGTATTCCGTTTATATTTACATCTAACACAATTTCCCAACTCATATGGAAACGGGGTTTGTACTCTTAGGAAAGCGATACAAGATAGTTATATTCCTTCCACCTCGATTGTGGCAGTTGACATTGGCACACGTCATCGGCATTGTGAATCTTATTAGATAAATTATCGGCGACGATTAGTGTTTCACTAACTTCCGTCCTTCATAATGGATATAGGCAATGCATTGTGGGAAATGTAAAAAATTCAAACCCCTCTATACGTGTTAGTTCCGCCTGAAGATGTTTGGGCGTTTAGTTATATCTGGATCTTACTAGGACATTAAAGACAAATGTATGCTTTCAATTGTGTGGGAACAACTCTATTTCCACAGTGCATAAAGCAAAGTCCATTAGGCATGATTGGATGACTCCAGTGTGAGAACCTCGACCTCAAGCCCATTAACCAACTTTTGGATGAACAAGAAGTCAAGAACTAAAATGGTGTGAAATATGCTTTTATCAGGTCCAACATAGGTAACGTCTGAGCTCACAAATGTTCTTTGTGACATTTGGACAAATAAAGTCACAGACACACTCCTGTTATAGCTGCTAAAGTAGCAAAAATACAATGTTACTGTTTTTATGTTCTCAAATTTGTAATATTATAAATGTGGGAGACTTTTTTTTTAAAAACGGAATAACAAATGTAGCACATTTAACTGTTGAAAAGAGGAATAAAATGACATCAATGCTGTATGGAAAAAGGGTTAGTTCATTCAAGATTTGCCTTTCCTAAACCAATTAGCTGCTCAAAAGGGGACTTTGCTTGCCTGGAGCTCACAGCATCATCTGATCAGCGTTGATGCAACAGTGCTGACAGTAGAGAAACAAATGAAGTGAAGACACGCTCCACTGGCCCAACCATGTGATGAAAGAATGTCTAAATCTTCTAGGGCAGGGTTAGTCAACTAAATTGTTCTAGGGGCCACTTTTCCAAAAAAGCTATGGATTGGGATGCCGGACTTCTCGTGGACGCTGGCCTTTAAGAGGTTAAAATGTAATTTTTTTTTTTTTGGCATAAAAAAATACAATCATGTGTATCCCTGCAGACTGTATTGATCTATATTGATATATAATGTAGGAACCAGAAATATTAATAACAGAAAGAAAACCCTTTTGTGCGAATGAGTGTGAATGAGTGTAAGTAAATGGGGGAGGGAGGTTTTGGGTTGGTGCACTAATTGTAAGTGTATCTTGTGTTTTTTATGTTGATTTAATTTTAAAATATAAAATAAAAATAAAAATGTATTTATTTATTTATTTATTTTAAATTCTTGTACGGCCCGGTACCAATCGATCCATGGACCGGTACCGGGCCACGGACCGGTACCGGGCCACGGCCCGGTGGTTCGGGACCACTGGTCTAGAGCCCTACTGTTTGTTTGCAGATTGCAGATTGAGGCGTATTTTGAATGGTTTGAAAGACAAATATATAAGCGATCATGAAAAAAATATTTAAAATAGGTTGAAGTGGATTTTTTAAAGATTTAAACCATTTATCATCACCAAGATGTTACTACTCCCCTTGACCTCAATTCACTTGACACTTACGGTATTTAGAGAAGAAATGATTGAAGGTACATCATGTCTTTACATTTGAGGGGTCCACAAATTAAACATTAATCGGTGAAAGACTAAGTTGGAGTTATTCGTGCATCGCTAAGTAACGTATTTGATTGACATAACGAGTGCCGTGCTGCTGTGATCGTGACGCTAATGAGAAAAAGGATAAGTTAGTTTGCAGTTGATTTCCTGCTACAAATATTAGTCTGATCTACAATTCATGTTTGCAGTTGGTTGGTTCATATTTTGCATCATTATTTAGCTAGAAATGTCCCTGTTGTTCAGCAATGTTTGCTAGCGATATCAAGGTTCAGTACTGGTGAGCCTACAAGAGATTTATTCATCCGGTTAATTAATACTATCAGGGATATTTTCTTGATGGTTACACATATCACCAAAGATGCTATAATGTGGTCATCCGTGTCGAATAAAAACACTTGGCTTTCCTGCACAATAACAACGTAAGCTTTTTTTTTTTAATGAAAATGGACAAGGAAAATACGGTGGATTGGACCAACAATTACAATATTTATCATTAAGACTTTACATGAGGTTAGTTTATTTGCATAAACAGGTCTTTGTAGTTGTATTTAGGCTGAGCAACCACAAAAAAACACAAACTAATGCTCTCGTCCTTTTCTTACGTTTTGTTCTGCTATCAAACACTACTAATATAGTAGAGAATAAACTCGATTGCATCACAGAAAGTTTCTTAAACAAAACAAATATTTTACAAAGTGATTACTGGAGACACAAGCGGTTAAATTGTATTCCACAAGATGATGAAAGTGATATTTTCAAGTCATTTCCTTTGATGCACTTTCGTTTTTCTCCCTGACTTTATTACCTTTATGAACCATTACATGTTCGAAATAAGTTAAACTATAACCATAGCCATAACTTATTTCATGAAATCTCTTTCCTATCTCTCTATTTGAATGACTGGGACACCCAAGAACAGAACAGCAATACGGCATGTTTGCTCAAAGCTACACTCACTCTCACTTGTTTTAATGCTACACTCTAACTGCTTGACCATCGTGTAGATTTAGCCGCAAAGAAGAAAAACAGATGTGACATCCTATGCAACCCAGCTATTGCCCCAAAATTATACTTTGACAAAATAAAAGCATGTTTTATTGAAAGTTTATGAGCTGGCGAATGTTTAGATCTACACTTAAACATATTATGTTGGTTTATTTAGTCAAGAAAACCTCAGAACGACTGCAATTGCATGCTTCTGGGCACGTCCTTGATGTCCAACATGGCGCCTGTTGTTTTGTTATCCATACTCTTGTCTATATATTACACTGGTTTGTGCCAGAGTCATGTATAGAGTGAGTGTGGCCAACTCGTTTTCAAAGTTGGCCTCAATATGGTGCCCTTTAGTCACGTAACGGGATTTTGACCCATAAGAGAGAGTATGGCCAGAGGATCTCCTAAAAGGTTTGGTCAAAAGCCCCTCACGTAACTACACGACGTCATATTGAGGCCAACTTTAAACGGAGTTGGCCATACTTTCTGGTCTGTGTCTGCTTTCAGCGCCACTTGTGGTGAGGCATTGTATTACATCCTTTTTACCCAGTGATTGTTTCTACCTACACGTGACTCATTCTTGATAAGAAACTGTATGGACGCATTTATTTTTTCAACCTGGCAGCAAAACAAAGCAAACGTTCCTGTGAGGACTGGCCCTTAGAAAACAATGGCTGTGTGTTGAGCCGTAATTTTCAGAGGACCTTAAATCTATGCTGCTTTCCAAGCTGTACACTGACTTCTCTATGTTGTATCCATTTATATGACAGAATAAATCCATTCGGAAGACAGTAGCTGAAATGCAGTGTTGGGACTAACGCGTTACAAAGTAACGCGTTACTGTAACGCGTTACTGTAACGCCGTTAGTTTCGGCGGTAACTAGTAATCTAACGCGTTATTTTTTATATTCAGTAACTCAGTTACCGTTACTACATGATGCGTTACTGCGTTATTTTACGTTATTTTTTATGTAGTATCGGCTAGAAACTGAGGATCTGATCGTGTTTTATGGCAGCGAAGCAATGACATGCTTCTGATTCTTCCTCTGCGCTCTGTGTGTGTGTGTGTGTGTGGGTGTGGGAAGGGGAGGGGAGGGGAGGGGGGTGCGCAATACAACGTAAACCATTGGCCAACAAAAAAGTAACCACAGAACACTATACGACTATACGGTATAGTGTTCTGTGGTTACTTTTTGGTTGGCCAAGCGGACGTGACGACAGGCTGTCCTCACTCAGGTCCGCACGGACCGGGAGGGGGCGTGCCTTGAGTCCGGCTGGAAATCGGGATAAATTTGGGAGAATGGTTGTCCCGGGGAGAGGCAAGTATGAGATATTCTCACTTCTTTTCTTTTGTCGAGCACAAAGAAAATAACATTTTAGTTAAATGTAAGTTGTGTCTTGGATCAAAGATCCCGTCTACTGCCCAAAACAACAATTCAAATCTGCCTGGTTAGGCTCTGTGTATGTCACGTGTGCCTTCCTAGGTGAAGCCAGCTTTACAGCTATGTTGTTGATTGATTGATTGAAACTTTTATTAGTAGATTGCACAGTACAGTACATATTCCGTACAATTGACCACTAAATGGTAACACCCGAATAAGTTTTTCAACTTGTTTAAGTCGGGGTCCACTGATTCATGATACAGATATATACTATCAAATATATACTAACATCATAAAACAGTTATCACACAAGATAATCATCAGAGTATATACATTGAATTATTTACAATCCGGGATGTGGGATATGGGGGGGGGGGGGGGGGGGGTAGGTTTGGTTGGTATCAACACTTCTGTCATCAACAATCAGCATCAACAATTGCATCATCAGAGAAATGGACATTGAAACAGTGTAGGACTGACTTGGTAGGATATGTACAGCAAGTAGTGGACACAGAGAGAGAGATCAGAAAGTATAAGAAAAAATGTCTATTATTTACAATCCGAAGAGGTATTATGTGGAAAGGAGGGTGTTAGTTTAGGGTTGTAGTTGCCTGGAGGTGTTCTTTTAATGCGGTTTTGAAGGAGGATAGAGATGCCCTTTATTTTACACCTGTTGGGAGTGGATTCTATATTGAAGTGGCATAGAAAGAGAATGAGTTAAGACCTTTGTTAGTTTGGAATCTGGGTTTAACGTGGTTAGTGTTAGTGTTAGTGTTATTATGCTGTTTGTTACTTATGTATGTTATGTTGCAGCTATTTAAAATAGTTGTGTCAGTTTGTTCTGGCCTGAAATAAATTGGCCCTTTGAAACATATCTTTGTCTTTGTGTGTTGTATGTAGACCACATTGCCTAGCAGAGTTCAGTGATGCAAATGCATGTCAAGTTGATCAACAGATTGTATTATTCTCCAGTGCAATAACAGTACTGAAATGAAGGCTAAAAGGGCATTAATGGGAGCTTTAAAAACAAAAAGTAGAAGAAGTAACTAAATAGTTACTTTTCACAGTAACGCATTACTTTTTGGTGTAAGTAACTGAGTTAGTAACTGAGTTACTTTTGAAATAAAGTAACTAGTAACTGTAACTAGTTACTGGTTTTCAGTAACTAACCCAACACTGCTGAAATGTGAGGAGTGAACTGGATTTTTGTGAAATACTGTATAATGTATACAGGCCTGCTACTGCATATTGTATTCAGGTCAGGACACAAGCCTACCTAACTACAGTATCTTTGTGATGCTGGAGCCTATCCGAGCTGACTTAAGTGGGGTACACCATGGACTCGTCACCTGTCAGTACTAATGCAAGTCAATATAGACTCTTGAGTTATCCTAGCATACATTTTTTTGCTAAATACTTCCGAACATTCATTTTTGTCTTCTGCACAGACCAATAGCTCTTTTTTCTATTAACGCCAGCATTAACCAGCACAAAGGACACAGTGTTCTCACCGCAGAGACACACAGTCGTGCTACATTTTTCCATGACTTTGGTTGAGGTACAGTACAAGGCAGTGAGCACAGTGGCACAGCCCTCATGGTGGGCGTGTGTGAACCTGCACAGTCTAAGTCGCCAATAAATCCCCCCGGGCAGACAACAATGTGATACAAGATAGAGTTCAGACACCTTATGTGCTGTTGCCATGTTGCTTTGTCGTGGCAACGGGCTACCTTGCAATGTCACATTGTGCGCCGCCTCCCACACTGTGCAGATGACACCACAAACCTTTTCTCTTAGCAGGCCAGACGCAATAAATGTTCTTTACATGCTTTTTAATATCCGTACACTACATCTAAGTGCATGTGCTGGCATTGTGGCGGTGTTATTAACACAGCAATGCAAACGCCACGGCTATCGCAAAATGCCAAGGTTGGACTATATGAGATGAGATCAGATTACCTATCCCACAAAGAAATATGGAAAGGGTATTCTAAAGGAGACTTACGGTATGAATGTGCACTAATGAATATGTCTCTACGTGTCACTGACTGTTTATGCCGCTGGCTGCTTGGATTATGGCGTTTTTTGCAGCCCATGCTCTCGGGGCCATTGTAAGGGTGATCCAGTCAGTGTTGTTTGTCCTCAAAGTGACACGTAATAATGCAATGACTGCTTGTATTATTGCAAATATTATGATGAAGATCTAATATCGGCCTAGTCGGCTCATGTCGACAGACAAACTGAAGAGTGAAAATAAAAGGAGGTAATATATAGTTTGCATTAATGTGATCCATGTCCTGCCCCAGCACTTTGTCAGGGATTTATTTATTAAATTGAATAGATGGGAACATGCAGAGCAGCTATAATGAAGCCACGGATGTGTGCTGCCACTGAGGACAATGTGTGGAAGGATTGTTTGTTATGCAGAAAGTACTCAACTAAACTAATTACGGGATCTCTGTCCTAGTTTTAAAAGTAGCAGAAAAAGACAATGAAGTTTCAGTGAGCTGCCAAACAACGCAGGTGCTTTTGCACACAAAAAAAAAAAGTTTAAAAAGCACAAAGGACGGGGCACTGGAATTAAACGCTAAATTGGAGCAGGTGAAACTGAAAGGTTGCTTGTATCACAACAAAGACAAACTAGGAATAGTCATTTCTTCAAATACTACAATGCATTGCTTGCTTGCAGATTCAACATATACAGTACACATATTGTGTTCTTTGTTTTGCTACGAGTTATGTAGCTAATTAAAAAGCAAAAATTAAATGAGCAAAAATAAGTCAGTCAATCACGTAATAGCACCGGGATGCCGATCACATGACAGAAAAAATGCACATTTTCCAATGTCTTCTGCTTATCCCTGTATGAAAGTTATTTGGTGTCTTTATCACCCAAACTTTTTTTGATACTGAATTATTGTAACTGAATTGTTTTGCGCCTGAATTTTTCAAATAATGCTGACAATTTCACTGCCTAAAAATGTCTGAGCATAATGCATGTTTAAAAATTCAGTTTGTGAAAAATATTCAGTACAGAAATATTGCTTCAAAACCCAAGACCCTCGTACTTCTGGTAAATTAAGACAGAAGCAACCGACGGTGTCTTAGAACCAGCCGCAAAGCATGCTGGGAGCGCTTTTGGTTTACCAGAGAAGAAAAACTAGCCCAGTAACTCATAGATTTGATCATTTTTAGTGTGAAACATCTATATTAAATGACAAAATACAAAAATATAGCATTATTTACTGTGACAAATGTGAAGGTCTCCTTCAATTTTATGTCTGCATTCCTTGGATGATTACGTTGCGCAGATGCAGGGGGAGTGCATGAGTTCCAAGGGGAGCATGTCGCCCCAGAACACCAGGCCAAAGTCACAGAAGAAAAACAAGCAAATGCGCTACAATGGCGGATTTGAGCGGTCAAGTTGAACGCACTATGGTTGTCCTGATACCAATATTTTGTTACCGGTACCGGTACCAAAACTCGATACTTTTCTAAAAAAAAAAAGGTGACCAAAAAAATGGCATTATTGGCTTTATTTGAACAAAAAATCTTATGGTACATTAAACAAGTGTTTCTTATTGCAATCCAACAACATTTGTGTCCTTAAATAAAATAGTGAACATACTAGACAACTTAACTTGTCTTTTATAAGTAAGTAAGCAAACAAAGGCTCCTAATTAGTCTGCTGATGTATGCAGTAACATATTGTGTCATTTCCCATTCTATTATTTTGTCAAAATTATGAAGGACAAGCGGTACAAAATGTATGATTAATCTACTTGTTAATTTATAATAATATATGGTTATTAATATCTGGTTATTTTCTGTTTTAACATGTTCCATCTACACATGTGTTAAAATGTAATAAACACTCATTCTTCTGTTGCTTGGATGCTTTACATTAGTTTTGGATGATACCACAAATTTGGGTATCGATCCAATACCAAGTAGTTACAGGATCATGCATTGGTCATAATTTAAGTCCTCATGTGTCCAAGGGACATATTTCCTGAGTTTATAAACATAATATGACATTTTTTTTTTCAAATGAAAAAAGATTTTGTGATTATATACTGTATATATTATGGCTATAAAAGTAGCTTACCACCACCAGGTGTGAATGAATGATGGGTTCTCACTTCTCTGTGAAGCGCTTTGAGTGTCTCGAAAAGCGCTATATAAATCTAATCCATTATTATTATTATTATAAAAAATACCGATGTAATCATTGTAGATACGCTATTGTACTTGGTATCATTACAGTAGATCCACCCATGGCATTTGTTTACATTGTGAAGCACAAGCTTGTTAGCAGTAGGGCTGGGCAATATGGACGAAAAAGTATATCTCAATATATTTTTGCTTAAACTCGATATTCGATATATATCTCGATATATTTTTTCCGTGAAAATATGCATATAAATATATTAATTGTTGAAGCGATATTCACTGAAATTGAACTGAATGACAACTGAACTGTAAACAGTCAGTGGCACTTTTATTAACCCAGTTAGTCAAGATGGGTATTAATAGCACAGAAAAGTAGTACAGTTTAAGTAGTACAGAATTACATAACATAAATAAAATAGAAAAATACTATTTCTACATTAAATAAATAACATAGCTGTGCGAGTAATACAACATGTATCAAACTCAGATAAAAAATACATTTGCAGGCAGGCACTTGTTAATTCCCAGTCGACAATGTAATGGACTGTTGCACACGTACGGTTCTGGTCAGCGCCAAGTAAGTGACTTTACTTAATTGTGAGGCTATGATCTTCCTCACTTCGTCGTAAATTTCACTTGAATATTTTCTTTTCTCTTCTACGACTCTCTCGTCATCATTCATGATGTCTGTTGTGATTTCCCTTCCTGGTTCCATGACCCACCCTATCTTGCCTCTGATTGGCCTGTCTGTTAAGTTTTTCCCTACTCTTAACCAATCGTGACTCATCATTTTAAACCAACCAACCAATCATGGATTTTCTTATACGTAATCCAACCAATCATTGATCGTTCCCGTATATTTTGTCCTCTGCCCGTGGAGTTGCACTAGTCCACTTCTCTTTCTCTTCTCCCTCTCTCTTCTTTTGTAGCATGTAGCTTAGATAACAGCTACATGGGTAGGGATGATACTCGAAACCGGTTTTCCCGGTTGTTCGATAAGAAAAGAACCGAGTCCTCGGACTCGAATCCCTTTTTGAGAACTGGTACCCGTTATCGAGACCACTATAGTAAAGAAAAAGAGTTGGTTCTTTATTCGAATCCCTGGGAACGAATCCCGTCCCGACCAGAAATGCCCATGAGACATCACAAGAAATGACGTCACATAGCTCAGTCATTAGGCGCAGATAGCGAAAGCAGGAAAAACAATGGACCGGAAAAAGCGCTTCAAGGTGTAATAAAGTTCAAAACAAAAGGTATAATCCAATGAATAACTTTACTGAGAGATTTGAGCAGGGTACAAACACATGACGAACACTTTTACGACCAACCGGAAACATAGCAACCAGGCTAGCAACGCACCTCCTTTACGACAGCTGTCGCAACGTTCTTAAAGCAACCGCAGCACATACATATATATACAACATATATGACATGATCTCCCTTTTTTAACTTATGTTTTTCTTTCCTTGTAAACAAAACAAAATCACACTGTATATGTGTTGTCTGTCTAATTATAAATAATGACGAGGCGTGTTGGCTGAGTTCTTGACGTTTACTTTCACAGCGTGCTCATAACCTCATTCTAGGCTGCCGGGTGGCGACATGCAACAACAATTTTCAGGGCTACCGCGCATGCTCGTCACTCCCGTTGCATGCTGGGTAGTGTAGTTGTTACATTCTCTAGCTCATAACATCACATATTTCCCCCTATAAAGAAATAATGCTAACTCAATAAAGTGTATTTCTTTTTTTAGCTTTAACTTTTCATATTTTAGCATTGTAACCACATTTGCAAACAACTTTTCCCTTCATAGAATTTTCTTTCAATAAAGAAATAAAGTGCAAAAATGTCAAAGCATCATAACAAACAGTTATGTCAAATAGCAGTAGAAGTGCACTTTTTGGAGAGCTGTATTATTTTCAGTTTTGTGCCCAAGGGACTGATTTTATTTAACACTGTATTAGTATTTATACACCTATAGTGATCACAGAGACAGGTTGTTTTTGTGTTACTGTATATATTTGTTTTTCTGAAAAATCCCACTTAATATACTTTGGGTAACAACAGTCAATATGTATTTATTTTATTTTATTTCTTTAGGGGGGTAACAGTCAATATTTATTTATTTATTAGGTTTTATTTTTTTCTTATATAATAAAAGTGAGCTTTTGTTAAACCAAATATTGTGTTTTTTTCCATATACAACAACCTATCTGGACTCGATAAGAGAATCGATAAGGAATCGGTTCGATTAGAGGATTCGATAATAGGCTCGAACTCGATAATTTCTTATCAAACATCATCCCTATACATGGGTGTAAAAATAGCTAAGCTAAGGAAATCGCTCCTTGTTTAAAAAGTGCCAGAACTACTGCCAAGCGACTGGGAAATGTAGTTCAGCTGCGTAGCTTCGATTTTTAAGTTAATTATTTTTAATTTGAAAGTCTGATTTTCTACCACTGCAGTCGTAAACCAGAATGGGTTATCAAAAACCGTAGTTGTTGACAGGTATGCAGAAGTTCGGTATGCTTACTAGTTGATCACTGGCTCACTGCTGGTGGCAAAGTCAGGCTCCATATTTGCTTGTGTGTTGTTGTTATTGTGGGTCAGTGCAGTGGGGGGGAGACGACAAGCACTGCTTGGAAGGGGGAAGTGGAGGGATTTATAGCATATAGCGGGGGAGAACAAGGAACATAACAAATAAGCAGCGTTTGGTCATTTTAACGTGAAAAAAATTATATCGATATTACGATATTTTCTTAATTCATATCTTGTTTAGAATATATCGATATATCTTACAAACTCGATATATTGCCGAGCCCTAGTTAGCAGTGACGCTGGTGAGCTATTGTATCCTCCTTCGGTGTGTAGTGAAGCATGTTTAGCTTTTCCTCATCCTGCAGGGATGATACTTGTAAGAAACGTACTTTATTTGTCGCCATGGAGGTGATGATTAGTGATTTAGAAGAAGCTAAAACACTGCCGATTGCAGGTGGACGTTAGCCACTAGCCATGTTTAAAGCACCTCAGTGCGTTTCCGTGTTATAGCTTCACCTTTACTGTTAGTTTGTAAGCCAAAATGCGTGTGTGTCTGTAAGTACTATGTGATTATGCGTTGCCGAACATGCTCCTCTGCTCAAAAAACCAGCGTGCCATCATTCCCGTAAAAAAAAAAAAGAGAGAACGGGTACTTTTTAGAAGCGATATAGTACCGTTTATGATTCATTAGTATCGCGGTACTTTACTAGTACCGGTATACCGTACAAACCGAGAACGCACTAAGATTTGTATAAGTAATTTCAATACAGCCACCCACCTCGTTTGCTAGTGATGCCAAGTAAGACAAATGTTGGTCTTTTTGTGTGTTAAATATGTATTTTTGTTATGTTTCTACAATTGATTTACTTGAGAGACATAAGATGTTGTCTTAATGAGTTTCAAATTGAAACCTAAAAAAAGATCCTGTTTACATTTATCCATCCATCCAATCCATCTTCTTCCGCTTATCCGAGGTCGGGTCGCGGGGGCAGCAGCCTAAGCAGGCAAGCCCAGACTTTCCTCTCGCCAGCCACTTCGTCCAGCTCCTCCCGGGGGATCCCAAGGCGTTCCCAGGCCAGTCGGGAGACATAGTCTTCCCAATGTGTCCTGACTCTTGCCCGTGGCCTCCTACCGGTTGGACGTGCCCTAAACACCTCCCGAGGGAGGCGTTCGGGTGGCATCCTGAACAGATGCCCGAACCACCTCATCTGGCTCCTCTCGATGTGGAGGAGCAGCGGCTTTACTTTGAGCTCCCCCCGGATGACAGAGCTTCTCACCCTATCTCTAAGGGAGAGCCCCGCCACCCGGCGGAGGAAACTCACTTCGGCCGCTTGTACCCGTGATCTTGTCCTTTCGGTCATAACCCAAAGCTCATGACCATAGGTGAGGATGAGAACGTAGATCGACCGGTAAATTGAGAGCTTTGCCTTCCGGTTCAGCTCCTTCTTCACCACAACGGATCGATACAGCGTCCGCATTACTGAAGACGCCGCACCGATCCGCCTGTCGATCTCACGATCCACTCTTCCCTCACTCGTGAACAAGACTCCGAGGTACTTGAACTCCTCTACTTGGGGCAGGATCTCCTCTCCAACCCGGAGATGGCACTCCACCCTTTTCTGGGCGAGAACCATGGACTCTGACTTGTTTACATTTATGTTGCACTAAAACAGTATTATTGTTTTTTTATACAACTACTTGAATTATGCTGCAAAATATAACCTATAAAATTAAGTTGTTTAGTTTGTTTCACCCATATTGCAGCACTACCATATATTATATGATCGTTATCATGAGCCATGTAAAGTACTCTGTCGTGTTGCCAAAATATACGATATAAAAAATATAAATTTGGCAGACGATAGACATGTTCATACTGTAGTTATATGGTGAAAATGCATGTGCATGACACATTTTAGCTTTGTCCCGTAAATTTGACACCAACAAGAAAACGCTTAGAGAGTGAGCTAGTGGCTAATGTCCCTCCACAGGATCATTAATTTGTGTCTACATGGCAGCAGATAAACTAAGTTTCTTACAAGTAGCATTATCACTGGAGGACTAGTGGACAAGTAAGAACTAAACATGCTTCACATCGTAGGAGTAGTGTTGCGTCATGTAAAGACGATATACGACATGAATGATATCAATTTGACTAATGATAGACCTTTTAATACTATTGTTGTATCGTGATAATGCATGTTGACACGTTCTAGCTGTGTCCCGCAAATGTGAGAGCGACAAGTGAACGAAGGCGTCCTCAGCGCAATGTAGCAATCTTGCTAGCGGCTAATGTCCCTTAACAGCACAAAGCCACTTTTAAGTCAGTAATCCTTGCCTTCATGGCAGCAAATAAATGATTTTATTTATTTAGCCTTTATTTAACCAGGTAAAAATCCCATTGAGATCAAAGATCTCTTTTCCAAGGGAGACCTGGCCAAGAGGGCAGCAGCAAGGTTAAAAATCACATTTACAACATTAAAACTTACTCACATAGCACATGTGCATACAGACAAGGTAGACTGCAATCCTTTCACAGAAACTTTAAACTCATTCAATGTAACAAGGGTTTGAAGTTTAATATTCGATTGTAGGTCATTCCAAGCCTTCGCTTTTGAAAACCTAAATGCTTTCTTGCCCAGTTCAGTTCTTACTTTGGGGACGACAAATTGCAGAACGTTCAACGAACGAAGATTGTGACTTCCTTGTTTCTTTGTTAAAAGACAAGACAGATAAGATGGAGTGATACCCAGAATGGTTTTGTAGATGAAAACATACCAATGATTGAGGCGTCGAGCACATACAGATGTCCAGTTAACCATTGAGTATAATACGCAATGGTGAGTAAGGGGAGCGCAGTTGGTACTCTGCAAGAAACTATGTTTCTGCAAGAAACTATGTTTCTTGCAAGTATCATCCCTGGAGGACGAGGAATAGCAAATAATGGTATACTCACACTGTAGGAGAATATGCTAACCGCTAGCTAGAGCTTTTGAATGTAAACAGAGGTGGACGGATCGACAGTAACGATATCAAGTAGTATAGTAACAGGTCGATACCAGAGTGGTAAGGTCGATGTATTTTGCAATCAAAAAATATTTTGTTGTTTTTGTTATTGTTTACAACCACAGAAAACAATTCCCTGAATATAGGATCACTTTAAAGGTTAAAAACAAAGGATTAAAATCAAAGCCAATAGTAAGAAATAATTTAAATATGCAATTGATATCATTACACCACCATCCTATGTTATATATTGTGATAAAAATGTTTTAATGATTTTGAAAATTTTAAGTATCAGTATTGGTATGACCAATACTTGGTGTTGGATCGATACCCGAATATGTAATCGCCAAAAACTAATGTGAAGTATCCAAACAATAAAAGACTATGTCCATCCATCCATCCATTTTCTACCGCTTATTCCCTTTGGGGTCGCGGGGGGCACTGGAGCCTATCTCAGCTACAATCGGGTGGAAGGCGGGGTACACCCTGGACAAGTCGCCACCTCATCGCAGGGCCAACACAGATAGACAGACAACATTCACACTCACATTCACACACTAGGGCCAATTTAGTGTTGACAATCAACCTATCCCCAGGTGCATGTCTTTGGAGGTGGGAGGAAGCCGGAGTACCCGGAGGGAACCCACGCAGTCACGGGGAGAACATGCAAAATCCACACAGAACTCACGACTACTCAGGACTACTCAGGACCTTCGTATTGTGAGGCAGACGCACTAACCCCTCTTCCACCGTGCTGCCCCAGAAGAATACGTGTTTATCATATTTTAACAGAAGTGTTGACAAAACCATGTTACTACAGAAATAAAATGGATATTAACAGTAAATTAGCAGGTACATCAATCAATCAATCAATCAATGTTTATTTATATAGCCCTAAATCACAAGTGTCTCAAAGGGCTGCACAAGCCACAACGACATCCTCGGTACAAAGCCCACATAAGGGCAAGGAAAAACTCACCCCAGTGGGACGTCAATGTGAATGACTATGAGAAACCTTGGAGAGGACCGCATATGTGGGTAACACCCCCCTCTAGGGGAGACCGAATGCAATGAATGTCGAGTGGGTCTGACATAATATTGTGAGAGTCTAGTCCATAGTGGATCCAACGTAATAGTAAGAGTCCAGTCCATAGTGGGGCCAGCAGGACACCATCCCGAGCGGAGACGGGTCAGCAGCGCAGAGATGTTCCCAGCCGATGCACAGGCGATCGGTCCACCCCGGGTCCCGACTCTGGACAGCCAGCACTTCATCCATGGCCACCGGACCTGTGCCCCCCGCCCTCCACAAGGAAGAGGGGAGCAGAGGAGAAAAGAAAAGAAACGGCAGATCAACTGGTCTAAAGGGGGGTCTATTTAAAGGCTAGAGTATACAAATGAGTTTTAAGATGGGACTTAAATGCTTCTACTGAGGTAGCATCTCTAATTGTTACCGGGAGGGCGTTCCATAGTACTGGAGCCCGAATAGAAAACGCTCTATAGCCCGCAGACTTTTTTTGGGCTCTGGGAATCACTAATAAGCCGGAGTTCTTGGAACGCAGATTTCTTGCCGGGACATATGGTACAATACAATCGACAAGATAGGACGGAGCTAGACCGTGTAGTATTTTATACGTAAGTAGTAAAACCTTAAAGTCACATCTTAAGTGCACAGGAAGCCAGTGCAGGTGAGCCAGTATAGGCGTAATATGATCAAACTTTCTTGTTCTTGTCAAAAGTCTAGCAGCCGCATTTTGTACCAATTGTAATCTTTTAATGCTAGACATATGGAGACCCGAAAATAATACGTTACAGTAGTCGAGACGAGACGTAACGAACGCATGAATAATGATCTCAGCGTCGCTAGTGGATAAAATAGAACGAATTTTAGCGATATTACGGAGATGAAAGAAGGCCGTTTTAGTAACACTCTTAATGTGTGATTCAAACGAGAGAGTTGGGTCGAAGATAATACACAGATTCTTTACTGATTCGCCTTGTGTAATTGTTTGGTTGTCAAATGTTAAGGTGGTATTATTAATGTCGGTGTTTAGCAGGACCGATAATCAGCATTTCCGTTTTCTTGGCGTTGAGTTGCAAGAAGTTAGCGGACATCCATTGTTTAATTTCATTAAGACACGCCTCCAGTTGACTACAATCCGGCGTGTTGGTCAGCTTTAGGGGCATGTAGAGTTGGGTGTCATCAGCATAACAATGAAAACTAACACCGTATTTGCGTATGATGTCGCCTAGCGGCAGCATGTAAATACTTAAGGGTGCAGGGCCAAGAACCGAACCCTGAGGAACTCCGCACGTTACCTTAACATAGTCTGAGGTCACATTATTATGGGAGACGCACTGCATCCTGTCAGTAAGATAAGAGTTAAACCACGACAAAGCTAAGTCTGACATACCAATACGTGCTTTGATACGCCCTAATAAAATATTATGATCGACGGTATCGAAAGCAGCGCTAAGATCAAGAAGCAGCAACATAGATGACGCATCAGAATCCATCGTTAGCAGTAGATCATTAGTCATTTTTGCGAGGGCTGTCTCCGTAGAGTGATTTGCCCTGAAACCGGATTGAAAAGGTTCACAGAGATTGTTAGACACTAAGTGTTCATTTAGCTGCTGTGCGACAATTTTTTCGAGGATTTTCGAAATAAAGGGAAGGTGGGACACCGGTCGGTAGTTTACCATGAGGACAGGATCAAGGTTAGGTCTTTTGAGCAGAGGATGAATAACCGCTTTCTTGAATGCTAGGGGAACAGTGCCAGAGGAAAGTGATACGTTTATAATATTTAGCACTGATGGACCTAATAATACAAAAAGCTCCTTGATAAGTTTCCCAGGAAGTGGGTCAAGTAAACATGTTGTTTGTTTTATCCCACTTACACGCCGTAATAGTTCCTCTAATGTTATTTCATCAAAAAGAGAGAGACTATTTTGTATTGCAGTATCCGTCGTAGATACAGTTGTATCTGTGTTAATAGAACCCAGTTGTAGCTGGGATGCGTTGTCTTTAATCTCCTTTCTAATGAGTTCAATTTTCTTATTAAAGAAATTCATAAAGTCATCTGCCGAGTGGGTGGAGCTATTGGGAGGAGTACCTTGTTGGGTTAGCGATGCTACTGTACTAAACAAAAATTTAGGGTCGTTTTTGTTGAGGCGGATGAGATTTTAGTAATATTTAGCTTTAGCTAAGGTAAGCATGCGTTTATACGATATTAAACTATCACTCCATGCTTGATGGAAAACCTCAAGCTTGGTCGCGCGCCATTTGCGTTCCAACTTTCTACATGATAATTTATGAGCTCTGGTTTCTTCTGTAAACCATGGGGTGCGCCTTTTAGGGGCCCTTTTTTGTTTTAGCGGTGCTATGCTATCAATGGTTTCGCGCAGGGCATTGTCAAAGTTGTTAGTTAGGTTATCAATAGAGCCGACATAATTTGGGAATGGTGCCATTACCGAAGGCAGTAGGTCAGCAAGAGTCATCGTTGTGGCAGCATTAATGTTGCGGCTGCTATAGTAGTTATTATTATTATTAGTTTGTTGACAATGAGTCAGAACTTCAAATTTTATAAGGTAATGATCGGACATTACTTTAGTATACGGGAGTACCATAACTTTGGAGGTGGTGACACCCCTGACCAGCACTAGATCTATCGTATTACCGTTGTGATGCGTAGGTTCATTTATTATTTGTGTAAGACCACAGCTATCAATTATAGTCTGGAGCGCCACGCACTGAGGGTCCGATGGGGTATTCATATGGATATTAAAGTCCCCCATTATGATTATATTGTCTGCGTGCGTCACTAGATCAGCAACGAACTCTGAGAATTCATTGATAAAGTCCGAGTAGGGCCCTGGGGGGCGGTAGATAACAGCCATATCGAGAGGCAGCGGTGCGACAGACCTCATAGTAAGCACCTCAAACGATTTGTATGTATTATTTAGGTTAGGGGTAAGGTTAAAGTTTTCATTGTATATTAGTGCGACCCCCCAACCCTTTTTGAGGGGACGGGCAATATGCGCATTCGTATAGTTAGGAGGAGATGCCTCATTTAGCGCAAAAAAATCGTCTGGTTTGAGCCAGGTTTCGCTAAGACCAATGACGTTAAGATTGTTGTCTCTAATGACCTCATTAACTAATAACGTTTTGGGAGACAATGATCTTATGTTTAAAAAGCCCATATTATAAGTATTGGGCTGTTTTGACGAGTTTTTGTTTAAATTATCCGTAGTAGCAATATTAATAATGTTAAATGATAAATGGGTTGTACTTGTATAGCGCTTTTCTACCTTCAAGGTACTCAAAGCGCTTTGACACTACTTCCACATTTACCCATTCACACACACATTCACACACTGATGGAGGGAGCTGCCATGCAAGGCGCTAACCAGCACCCATCAGGAGCAAGGGTGAAGTGTCTTGCTCAGGACACAACGGACATGACGAGGTTGGTACTAGGTGGGGATTGAACCAGGGACCCTCGGGTCGCGCACGGCCACTCTTCCACTGCGCCACGCCGTCCGTGTTGCGTTTATTATACGTAGTGCACTTTAAATAGTTTCGACCATATCTAGGAATTGATACGACGGGAATTTTCAGATTGTTTGCTTGATGCTGCGATAGACTGAACGCATCATGATTTGCCACCTCAGTAGAATGCATATCTACCTCTAACACATTCACAACAGAAAACACATTATGTGAGTTGTATCTTATTCTAAGAGAATTGCTATGCGTACAGGAATTATCCAGCCTGGCGCTGGCTAGTTCTAGCTTAACTGACTCCTCACCCGGACTAGCAGGCTCTGTAATTGCCTGTGACCGGGCTTGCTCTAGTGTAGTTAGTCAAATGTGACTTAAACAGTAGTCTATGTTTTTAGGCAGGATGATGGCGCCTTCCTGGTTAGGGTGAAGGCCGTCTCTCATCAGCAAGCCTGGTTTGCCCCAGAAAGAGGGCCAATTATCAATAAACGTTAGTCCCTGTTGTCTACAGAAGCTAGCCAGCCACTTGTTAAGCGAGACTAATCTGCTATATCTCTCATCATTGCCTCTCGCAGGCAGGGGGCCAGAGACAATTACTCGATGCCTGGACATCTTTATAGCGAGATCACAAGTCCTGGCTATGTTTCTCTTTGTAATCTCTGACTGTCTCATTCTAGTGTCATTGGAGCCAACGTGTACAACTATATTCGCATAACTAGTGGTGCGATTAGCCTGTCGTACGTGTTTACTAGGCCTGTTGCGAGTTAGCTCCCTAAGATTAGCCTCAATGTCAGGTGCTCTAGCCCCAGGGATACACTTAATTGTGGCTGGTTTGCTAAGCTTTATGTTTCGGGTGATGGAGTCCCCTATAACTAAGGTGTGGTGCCCGGTAGACTGGGGTGTAGGACTAGCTAACGAGCTAGCAGATGTGTCCGCAACATCTAAAGTTACGAGATTACTCTGCTCTAATTGGCGGACACGGCCCTCTAGCAGAGCCAGCCTCTCCGTGAGTAAGGTGCAAGACGCGCAGGAAGCCATACTCACTGTGTTTTCTGTCACCGAGTGAAGTTCCTGCTGTCTTCCGAGAAGTCGTGGTCACGGTGTGCGGGGAGCCGCTTCCTTCCGACGGACGACCGGCATTAATAACAGTTTTGAGAAAATAATACAACCGGAAATTAGTATGTTACCTCATATGTCGGCAGCTAAATTAGAAGTCTTTGAAATGGTTCTATCATAATTTTTACATCCATCCATCCATTTTCTACCGCTTATTCCCTTCGGGGTTGCGGGGGGCGCTGGAGCCTATCTCAGCTACAATCGGGCGGAAGGCGGGGTACACCCTGGACAAGTTGCCACCTCATCGCAGGGCCAACACAGATAGACAGACAACATTCACACTCACATTCACACACTAGGGCCAATTTAATGTTGCCAATCAACCTATCCCCAGGTGCATGTCTTTGGAGGTGGGAGGAAGCCGGAGTACCCGGAGGGAACCAATTAATATATTGTGATATCGCAGAAGGCTGTAATCTCTATCGCGATATAGATTTTAGGCCATATCGCCCATCCCTATCAGGAGCCATGTATCGTAAAGTACGGTACCTTGAGATTTGCAGCGCTAGTTTTGCCCCAGAATAGTTAAACAATTGTGGGAAAATACGTTTGTGTCCCAGCATTTACACGTGTATCTTCCAAGTAAGCTCTGATGGAGAGGGAAGTGCATGCATGTTTCTAAAACACATTCAGCTTGAACTTTTTTTTCTAACGACGTGGCACGAATTCCCTGCAAGTCATACTTTGGGGCTAAGTCCACCTGCACAACGCTCCACCTCCCGCAGCCTGTGGGTGCCAAACAGAAATGGAGACGCGTGGCTCCAACAGGAATGTTTAGCCCAGCTTAGCTTAGAGTCTCAGCGCTCCAACACCATGAATAGATTTCTGTCTCTCTTTGGCAACAGCCAGCACCGTGCCAGAGTAGTTCAAAGACTTAAAAGACTACAAACACCCAAAAACTACCTGCCACACGTGACGGTAATATTTTATTTATAGAAAAGAGATCAATTGAATGTGTGCAATCAAGCATACAGTGACTGGAAGGTGTGGAGGAAGCATAGAAAAATAATTCCAGACAATTTTTACAGACTGTCATAACATTTCTCTGAGCGTGTAGGTGGATAAAAACATGACCTGCTGCTGTATTAAAAGCATTAAAACAGTGGTTATTCTCTCCTGCCAGCAATTTCAAACATGATGAGCTTGACACTGCATATTTATCTAAGAATAGCCTTCTGCTTTGAGCTTGGGCAACATGTAAATGAACATGAGAGGTACAAACACTGAAGAAATTCCATCCATCCATCCATTTTCTACCGCTTGTCCCTTACGGGACATCACTGACTGATAAGAACATATTAAGTGAAGCCTATTTGCAAAACCACCACATTCTCATTGAAATGCCAAATAAAAATACACTTATTCTTCTCGTTCTCTACTTTATGTTATCATGATTGACGTGCAGGATTTAGTCAGGCATGATGAGCAATTAGTTGAGAAAATTCACATTCCATTTCCGACAAGAGTAAGACGAAACAATCTGATAAAAATTGAATTGTTAATTGTCATGTTAATGTGACTACATCACTTTTCTTTTTTCGCTTACAACAACCCCACAAATAAACACAATAATATGCATAACATGATAATCAGACTCATCAAATATTATTTTGTGAAGGCATCAATTCTATTGGTTGCCTCTCGTAAATAGTGCAGGTGCACCTACTGTGTTAATGTTTATTAGTCACATTATGATGTTCATGTTGCAACTCTGAGGGGTAGAACTTGTCACTGCAGCTGAAGTCACACATGAGGGTCCCAGTGTATATATAAATATATATTGCTATAATTACCTTGTATATGTTGATTGACCACATTCTCCAGGCGATCAAGTCTCTCTATGATCCGGAGAGTGTCTTCTCTTTTGTCCCCCTCCTCTAACTTTCTCTCCGGAAAAGGCATGGGGACTTTAATGTAAATATTAGCGATGTAATTAGTGACCCAGCCGACATAGAGCAGACACACAATGTTGGTCATGCCGCTCAGAATCACGCATGTGGACACCAAAGTTTTGGTTCTCCTGCTGCAAGCCATGCCCACATCCCTCCATGCAGGTTGCAGAATCCTTTCTTTAAAAAAAACAAAAATAATAAAAAGTGCTAAAGTCTCCCAGTGATAATCCGAAATCTTGAGGTTAAAAGGGGCAATTAATGCAGGTTCCTACAGGTGAACGCTACCTCTCTTGACCCATCGCAAAGCTCCGCCAGATCCAGGAACATTTCATGAAGAGGGAGAGAAAGGAGCCGAGAGGCAGCCAGCTTGGCGCTGCAGCCAATCAGAGGCGGGGAGAGGGACGGACACGATCCGTGCAGAACGCCTCTTCTGCCGGATACACACTCGCTCACCGGCCGCTCTCAATACTTCTTCTTCCATCCAACAGTGTTATATGTCCAGCATTAGTTACAAGATGTACAGGAAATTCACAAAACGCTGACACAAACAATCCTGAATTGTTTTGATTAAGTGTGTCGTGCTGTTCCACCCCAGTCCTCTAGGTGGCTGCAGTGACACATGTACTTTAATAGAAGACAGTGATAGTCTTGCACAGTTTCCAAGAAAGGTAGTCCTTGTCTTTTTTATGTACATTATAGTACAGTTGGTTGATGCCTATAAAAGTGCCAATTACAGTACCCATCCCTAAACACACTGTGTGTGTGTGTGTGTGTGTGTGTGTGTGTGTGTGTGTGTGTGTGTGTGTGTGTGTGTGTGTGTGTGTGTGTGTGTGTGTGTGTGTGTGTGTGTGCACTTGTCTCACTCAATCAATCAATCAATGTTTATTTATATAGCCCTAAATCACAAGTGTCTCAAAGGGCTGCACAAGCCACAACGACATCCTCGGTACAAAGCCCACATAAGGGCAAGGAAAAACTCACCCCAGTGGGACGTCGATGTGTGTCTCACCATCCTTGTGTGGACATACACTTGACAAACCATCCTTTCTGTGAGGACCTTTTGACTTGTGAGGACATTTGCCTGGTCCTCACAACTACAGAAGTAAAATATTTTTTTTTACTTTGTGCGTTTTGCATTCTGAAGTGAGGTTGCAACTCTCTACTCACATCTAGTGCTAGATATATTTTTTTCATCATTCTAGCTATAGTGTAAAGGGGGGCCCTCACAACCTACTAACCAAACATGGGTCCACACAAAGTAGGCAATACATGTGTGTGTGTGTGTGTGTGTTCTGGCAATGCTTACTTAATGGGGACATTGTTCTGTTTACACAGTCACCTTTAGGGGACCTCTGACGGTATGGGGACAAAAAAACAGGTCCCCTAAAGGGAAACCTTTTTAAATGATAGTCGGATCCATTCTGAAGATGCCTAAGTGATTTTTAAGCTCTTGGGCCATACAACATGTTTACTGGTTCGTTTGAGTGTGAGACATTTGCACAGCAGCCCCCTCATCGGGCTGTAGCTGGTAATGCATTTGCTGCTTTTTTTAAATGGTCCTCAGTAGTCACGTACAAATTTGTGTGAATTATGCAAAATTATTTAAATTTGGTCCCCATGAACCATATTAGCTCTTTTTCCCCAGGGTCCCCAGTAAGAATGATAGGCACATTACTTCATCAATCCAGAGATTTAAAGACGTGTATGAGCTAACTGAGCAGTGGCCTTTTTACCTCATTTTTTTATGAATCTACAACCTGTAGAAAGGGTGGTCCCCACAAGTGATGATCAAAAACTTGGTCCCCATTCCAAATAATAACATGTGTGTGTGTGTGTGTGTGTGTGTGTGTGTGTGTGTGTGTGTGTGTGTGTGTGTGTGTGTGTGTGTGTGTGTGTGTGTGTGTGTGTGTGTTTTAGTGGGGTGTAGCTTACATGGTCAGACCAGGAAGAGGGCAGCATATCATGCTCATAATACTTGATCATATTAATTAAATCAAGGAAGGAAATCATCGAAAAACATGACAGCGGTGTGCATATAGCAAAGCAGTACAAGCATAGCACTTAACAATCGGCACTGTAGTGAACCAGAAGGAGTCGACAAAGGCTGTAATACCAGCCAACGACGTTAAAATAATGTATAAACATTTATCCATGAAAATATTGAGAAGCTGTTGATGGTGTGTTTGAAAGAAAAGCAGCTCGCAGGACATACCGACAAAGTCCACTTTTCAAGGTACACGCTGTACAGTGGGCGGTATAGCTCGATTAGTAGAGTGGCCGTGCCAGCAACTTGAGGGTTACAGGTTGGATCCCCACTTCTGCCATCCTAGTCACTGCTGTTGTGTCCTTGGGCAAGACACATTACCCACCTGCTCCCAGTGCCACCCACACTGGTTTAAAAATGTAATGTAGATACTGGGTTTCACAATGTAAAGCGCTTTGAGTCATGTGAGAAAAGCGCTATATAAATATAGTTCAGTACATTAATATTATCTTACTTCATAAAAGTACTGTAGTGTTTGTTGTATATTGTTTATTTTTTATACAATATTTGTTATCTACACATTTTTAATGTAGCAACAGTAAACCATCAATAAAAGCTGTTGTGTGTCACAGCTCAAAATGAAAAAAATAAACCAGAACATATAAGAATACCACCAACGGCTAGCATATGTTATCAATAGTGGTTTAAAAGTGATGAATGTAAAATTAATGTCTATATTATTTCATGCAGGCCAAATAATGAGTTCACTTGTGTGATTAATCACAAAAAAATGGTGGCATTACACAGATTAATCACACATGCTCCTCTACTCGACTTGTCCAGGGTGTACCCCGCCTTCCGTCCAAGTGCAGCTGGGATAGGCTCCAGCATCCCCAGCAACCCCGAGAGGGACAAGCGGTAGAAAATGGATGGATGGAAAATAATCTGTAATTCTTCAGATACATCCAAATTCAAGGTTGTAAAACTCTATTTTAGTGATGTGACATTATGAACATTTCATATTGCGGTTATTGTCACCAAAATGATCACTGATCACTATCATCACGGTATTGTTGAATGTGCACACATTTATAAACGATTTTATTTAAAAAAATTAAAACAATAAATAAATAGCTATAATATACTTTCCTGGTAGAAGAAATATGTTGTATGATATTTTTCTGGCTACTTAAGAGCCATACCATCAATATTTTTTTGTGTTTAAATATGTTTATCTTCTACCGTTTTAGCGTTTTCGTAAAGATAAAGAAAAAAGGGTTTATCATCATGTCCGATTTATGTCGTCATGCAAATTCACTTTATGTTGTCATATTGCTTTGAGAATCTGTCTACAAGAGCACAGCCTGAAGGTTTAATGATTGAATATCTTAGTTGCTCAGACAGTAATGTGTTTATACAAGTTTAAATAGGGGATGACCGCCTTTTAATGAGAAAGACGCTAATGCCTCTTGTTTTCATGTTAGCATTTAAGCTAGCTCGCGTGAGCTTTTTTTCTCCAGTACATGAGCAGTGTCACCGACCCATGAGTTTATCAGTGTTATCTATCACGGTTCTACAATAGTTTTAATTTAAAACAGTAACTCTAACCGTGGGAAGTTTTTTTGCAGTTTATCATTATACCGTTTATAGTTGCATCCCTAACTTAGCCTAATGACAACTATGCTGTCCATTTGTTAATTCATGTTTTCTTACACTTTGTGAGTCTCATTTGCAAGAACTATTTAGTAGACTTTCCATGCAGTCGCAAGTCCAAGACGTTAGATAGTAGTAGTGAATAGACTGTGGTGTGTTGCTAAACCAGGAAGTAGTCTTTGCCAACAAAGCTGAATGTGTGACTAATCTCTTGTTGAGCCCTATAAAGTGTTTATACTAGAGATGTCCGATAATATCGGACTGCCGATATTATCGGCCAATAAATGCTTTAAAATGTAATATCGGAAATTATCGGTATCGGTTTCAAAATTATCGGTATCGGTTTCAAAAAGTAAAATTTATGACTTTTTAAAACGCCACTGTGTACATGGACGTAGGGAGTGTAACACAACATAAACACAACAGAACAAGTACCCAGAACCCCTTGCAGCACTAACTCTTGTAGCTGCAAGACACTACAATATAAACCACCCGCTACCCTCTACCCCCCCCTCCCCCCTCCACCCCGCCCACCTCAACCTCCTCATGCTCTCTCAGGGAGAGCATGTCCCAAATTCCAAGCTGGTGTTTTGAGACATGTTAAAAAAAATAATGCACTTTGTGACTTCAATAATAAAGATGGCAGTGCCATGTTGGCATTTTTTTCCATAACTTGAGTTGATTTATTTTGGAAAACCTTGTTACATTGTTTAATGCATCCAGCGGGGCATCACAACAAAATTAGGCACAATAATGTGTTAATTCCACGACTGTATATATAGGTGTCGGTTGATATCGGAATCGGTAAATAAGAATTGGACAATATCGGAATATCGGATATCGTCAAAAAAGCCATTATTGGACATCTCTAGTTTATACTGTAAGTATTGTACTTATTACACAGCATTCGTTTGATTATAACGTGCATCTTTGTTGTAATTTTGATGACCAAATTTGAAAAGTTGAAGTAGCCATGTAAAATTGCTAATGCTAATTAATGACGTGTCTAAAGCATATCCAATGTGAATTAGCATTGAGCTAGTGCATTTTGAAAACATTTGTCTATGGCCCCGTATGCATTGCACACCAAATCGGATTATTTTGCCCTCAAGTGCCACAGATCTGATATTTTTTGACAGTCTAAATGCTCCAAAGCTCTTTAAATCTGATATTTTTGCAAAAGATTCAGGCCACATCAGGAGGTAGTCCAAATCTGATTTGAATCTGATCTTTTCAAATGTAAATTCAGTCTCAACGCCATACAACCTGAATGAGACCCGTATATGACTTTTTCGTCAGCTATAGGCGAGCTACATCAGCGGGGAAAGATGCAGTCGCCAACGGAAGTGGATATTTCATCACAACATCCGGTTTTGGTGAGCAAAGTCTATTTAAGACAACCAAATTTTTGGTGCATCACTTGTCAATAGTGCATAAATAATAGGCTATATGTAATATATGAATATGTATTTTGATTCTGAAGAAATAGCGATTGTTGAAGGACCGTAATTGACGCTGTGGCGCATTTGCTTATTATCGAGTTGAAAGATAAAGCTCATGTAGATCCACGCTGATGTCCGTGTCTCCTCTACTTAACAGTCATTAAATGATTTAGAACCCTTCCAAATATCCATCCATCCATCCATCTTCTTCCGCTTATCCGAGGTCGGGTCGCAAGGGCGGCAGCCTAAGCAGGGAAGCCCAGACTTCCCTCTCCCCAGCCACTTCGTCCAGCTCATCCCGGGGGTTCCCGCGGCGTTCCCAGGCCAGCCGGGAGACATAGTCTTCCCACGTGTCCTGGGTCTTCCCCGTGCCCTCCTACCGGTCGGACGTGCCCCAAACACCTCCCTAGGGAGGCGTTCGGGTGGCATCCTGACCAGATGCCCGAACCACCTCATCTGGCTCCTCTGGATGTGGAGAAGCAACGGCTTTACTTTGAGCTCCCCTCGGATGACAGAGCTTCTCACCCTATCTCTCAGGGAGAGCCCCGCCACCCGGCGGAGGAAACTCATTTCGGCCGCTTGTACCCATGATCTTGTCCTTTCGGTCATAACCCAAAGCTCATGACCATAGGTGAGGATGGGAACGTAGATCGACCAGTAAATTGAGAGCTTTGCCTTCCGGCTCAGCTCCTTCTTCACCACAACGGATCGATAAAGCGTCCGCATTACTGAAGACGGCGCACCGATCCGCCTGTCGATCTCATGATCCACTCTTCCCTCACTCGTGAACAAGACTCCGAGGTACTTGAACTCCTCCACTTGGGGCAGGGTCTCCTCCGCAGATGGAACTCCACCCTTTTCCGGGCGAGAACCATGGACTCGGACTTGGAGGTGCTGATTCTCATCCCAGTCGCTTCACACTCAGCTGCGAACCGATCCAGCGAGAGCTGAAGATCCTGGCCATCCAAATATATTACACTATGTACATCCATTCATACAATAAATTACTTTAATTTTTTTTCACATGAAGAAACACAAATTTTTAAGGTTTGACGACTTATATTTTATTTGGTAGTAGTAGCGCCTCCTTTCCGGTCAACTTCCTTTGTTTTCACTTTATCGCACTTTGCATGCAAGTGACGTCGAGGCCACATTGGGGCCACATGCGAGTTTACACTAGAGTCTGATAAAAAATCACATTTTACTTGCAGTATAAACGGTCCGCTGAAAAATCAGATAAAAAAAAAATCAGATTTGGGCAACTTTGGTCTAAGTCTGTAATTTTGTAAGTTTGAGTGTTTTCTATCAGGCATATTTGCTTTTTGGCATGGAAAATTGCGATATTACCTTGATGCAGTTTGGTTGAGTCCACTCTGAGTGCTGAATGAGTGCTTCTTTCCCCGGCAAGTGTTTGAGACGGGGTTTGTTGACCAAACACCGTCTCAAACACTTGCCGGGGAATTGTTTATTTTTTGATACAATATTTGTTATCTACACATTTGTAAAAAGTGGTATAACTGTTACTCGTAAATTGGCGGTGTACTTGTAAGTGGAGGTACCACTGGACAAAAAAACATTAGAAACCGTTCTCAGTATGATGCAAAATACAACTATAATAATAAAAAAAAATATATCGAGAATGAATGCCTCAAAGTATTTGAATGTGATATTATGTCATGTAAAATATAATTCTGGTGGGGAAGGGAATATATTTGATAACTTAATAGGAGGTCAATATGGGCTCACACTAGGGAGTGGTACAGTACATTAAAAATCCTTATTAAAATTCACCAAATTCCAAGTATTTCAATGAGTGCTTGCATCGATCTACTGTGGTTTTCCTGCTTCAACCCTTAATGAGGCTCATCTTACAGCTCTAGTCAGTCTGAATTCCAAAGAGGCTGAACTGTAACTGACTTTTTGTCTATAAATGTGTCCAGCATAAAACAAAACACATCATTTTATACAGATAATCAAGTAGAGTTCTGTCCGACACCTCTGCAGTGTTATGTGACAACTGGAAGCTCCCATGTAGTATCCTATACTGTATGGAGGCATGCTGTACAAAAAAACGGAACATTTCAAGACAAAATGTTCTGTATAAGGAAGATCATGTAGCCGCTTGTCCAGCCAACTAAGGCAAAGTCTCTGCATCTTTACTGGATTCAGTCAGGTGAAACAAAACTGTCCTACAATTCTCTTTTCCCCTCTGCATGATCTACATTATTTATGAGTGAAACTACCCACGTATAATTTGCAGGGTCGCAAGGGCTGAAGCCTATCTTATCTAAACTGAGAAACGGGGTATACCCTCAACTGCGCAGGGGCTTATATTCAACTAAACTGTGCTGGGACCAGAAAGTTAAGGAAAATGGGGCCGAACTTCACAATCATTCTTAGTTAATAGATAATGTTAATGCAAGGCATTTAAAGATCTGCTGCAAAGTCACAGCTGTTTTTTTACAGAATGTCAGAAACCTTGCTGTTTTTACGGATCTACTACAGAAACGCATAATATTACGGGACAAAGTGTGTCCCTTGACAGCTCAATATGGTATGCGTACTTTTGTCACTAAATACGGGATCATTCCGTTTTTCAAGGTACGGTTGGCAACCCCAGTAGTGACCAGTGAGTAGCAACCAAGGAGTAGCGACCAGCAAGTAGCGACTAGCGAGGCTTTGTCCATACCTCCTGTATGTTTAGGTTATGGGGCTCAGCTTCTCTGTATGTGTAAGCTAGAGGTTCTGCCTCCACCCACTGAGACAACGATTGGGGATGGCTGGCAAGAGGATTCACTGCGTTCATTTAACTCTGTTATTGAATTTATTGACTATTGACCCACGGGCCACGCCTAGAGCTCAATGCATTGAAATTATCTAAAGCTGTTTAATACGTTTTGTAAAAGAAATGAGCAACATGACAGAAATGAATATTGTAAAAATCTCATAAAAACTTGATTTAGATTAAAATCTATTCCACTGTTGACTAAAAAGGTGCCTTTAATTGCTGATAATGTGTATTTCCATGAGGCATTGAGCAGCAGTCTTCCCAGATTGATACTTCCCTCCATGATCGAGGTATAATAACCTCTGTGCTGCCTGCTCAGCAGTAGCCCTTTCTGCCTCTCAATGCAGAAACTTGCTGGACATTCAGCTGCTCGGTAAACAGAATTAGAAAGGGCATTTCTTATATTTGCGAGTGAGATGCGATGAAAGTCAGTTATTCGATTTTCTTGCGGGTTTAATGACTTCTCGTAAACCAGGAGGTTGTGCTGAAAGTCAATAAATTCTTGGATTTCCGCGCTCCTGTGGTACAAATGATGCTCTGGTGGGCCATTAAGCTCGAGATGCTGACTTAGACGGAAGTCATTAACAACAATGGAGGTCTGACAGCGCTGTAATAATGTGATGATTAACCGATCAGATGGATTACACAAAAATAATTGGTTATTCTTTTGACCAAGACAAGCATATTCTGCAAAAAGTCACAAGTAACACTAATGTGATTTACTTTTTTGTATTATTGAAAGTATTATGTGAAAAATCATTTATTTACAGCCTCATTGTGGTTGTCATTTGGTTAATGCTGAATATGTGTTTTCATATTTACTGTATGCAATGAAATACATTTAAGTATCCAATTATTTTACCCTTGCACAGGGGACTTTAACACATTTCACATTTGCGCTTTACACTGCCAATCATGTATGAATTTGTTTTACCAAGTGAATTGTTGTGATGTATTAATTAGCAATGCAATTGTGTTGCTTCTGTTCCAAATGGAAAGCAATAACAAAGGACATGCTATAGTATTTGAATGTTGGAAACACAGCAAAGAGTATCAAAACACAAAACAGTACCCATCCAGGGGGGGCGGGGCTAGAGCTTATTCCAGATGATAGGATATTACATACTGTTTTTGGGTGACAATGTCACATGATGGAATAAAAATAATCTGCGTGTATGTATATATATATATATATATATATATATATATATATATATATATATATATATATATATATATATATATATATATATGCGTGGCGCAGTGGAAGAGTGGCCGTGCGCGACCCGAGGGTCCCTGGTTCAATCCCCACCTAGTACCAACCTCGTCATGTCCGTTGTGTCCTGAGCAAGACACTTCACCCTTGCTCCTGATGGGTGCTGGTTAGCGCCTTGCATGGCAGCTCCCTCCATCAGTGTGTGAATGTGTGTGTGAATGGGTAAATGTGGAAGTAGTGTCAAAGCGCTTTGAGTACCTTGAAGGTAGAAAAGCGCTATACAAGTACAACCCATTTATCATTTATCATTTATATGTATGTGTGGGGAAAAAAATCACAAGACTATTTCATCTCTACAGGCCTGTTTCATGAGGGGGGTTCCCTCAATCATCAGGAGATTTTATATATATATATATATATATATGTGTGTGTATGTGTGTGTGTGTGTGTGTGTGTGTGTGTGTGTGCGTGTATATATATATTTATATATATATATAGCATGTGTATATATGTATGTATATGTATTTGTCATCCCATTGGGTTGAGTTTTTTCTTGCCCTGATGTGGTATGTGAGCCGAGGATGTCGTTGTGGCTTGTGCAGCCATTTGAGACACTCGTGATTTAGGGCTATAAAAGTAAACTTTGATTGATTGATTGATTGATATTTGTGTATATGTATGTTGTGGCACCTGATTCTCACCAAGACACAGGATTGGGTTTGCAGAAAAGGGCATTTATTGCACAAGTCTTTGTAGGAAGGGCAGGGTGTGGAAGTATCAAACTTAAAGTGTCCATTAACAAACATAAATATCTCCCATCCGGGGCTCTCAATCCTTCACACAGCACACTTCTATATACGTATGTCGTAGGTAATTTCTGCCTGATGCACCTGCCTTGACACAGAGGAGAGCCAGACCTGAATGAGGCAGAGTTAAGAAAGGTTTGTAGCTGGGCCCCACCTGGCCGCACAGCTGGTGGCACTTCAGGCTGATTGAGCAGGTACAGGGGAATGTACCGCCCCTCGATGATGCGGCCAAGGCTGGGGCGTTGTCTTCCATGTTCCACTCTGCCTCCATTCCCTGGCTCCTCCCCTGTGAGGTGCCAGGCAGTGCTTGAGTGAGACTCCACAATATATATTAGGGCTGTCAAAGTTAACGCTATAATAAAGCGTTGACTATAAATTTCAATAACGGCACACATTTTTTTATCGGGCGATTAACGCGAACACTTCCTTTTTGACACTCGGGGCGTGCCTTAGTGGGGGAATTTGGCTGCAGTTCACTTGCTACTGATGAGCCACAAGCAAGCAGAAATGTACAAAGGAAAGTCAACCTTATGGAAATATCAGGTTCAAAGCCTTTGCAAGTTGTTCTCCCAACAAGAAAGGACTATTTTACGCCGTGAGTAGAGGCGACATCCCTGCAACAAACACCTGCTGCGCACCTCGAAAGAGGTGGGTGGTGCTTCACTTCAGATTACGGTTAAGGTGCAGTGATAACATAACATTTAGATTGTTACTGTGACTGATTTAGTAAGATGACGTAAAAGCTCACAGAAATAAAAGACGGTCTGCAGGATGTCGAAAGGAGACTTTTAACAGTCAATCCGACATTAAAAGATGTTAAGACACTTTCTCAACAACCATCACACACTTTTCCGGCTTCAAAATAAAAGAGCTAAACTATACAGCCGGTTCAAGTACATTTAGGGTTTCTCCTTTATATTAGCCGCCACACCCAACAAAAAAAGTAATACAATGTATTGTAGCATTCAGAAGAAAACAAACAAATTCTGACTTTCTTTTTAGCGTTTATTACCAATTTTATGAAAATAAAACAGCTTTGGCATGAGCCATGTGGAATGACAACGTAGACACGCAATGGTAACAAGCAATGCTACTACTACGAGGCAATCGCTCGTGTCCAAGAAATAGTAATTCTGTAACAAATCTTTTAAATCTCAATTACTGCTGTTTGTGAGATGACTATGTCTGATGTGACTGCTCAATCCCAGGGCAGAGCGGAAGAGACGGGCACACGTATTACAAAGAAGTGTGGGTGGTGAGCGAGGTAGAAGAAGCCATTTTTTGTGTTGTTGTCTGCTGGCCTCTGCCACACGTCATCGTTCAATTTCCTTGCATTCTCTTCTTTGAATAATAGTGTGCCTCCACTCAGGGCGGTCCTCGTCAAGGGTCTCCCAGGTGGCCAGGTCAATGTTGCAGCGGAGGAGAGTGGCCTTCAGTTGGTTGCAAAATTGTTGTTTAGGTGCCGGATACAGGTTGCGAGAACAGGATCGGATGAGGGAATTGGGTTGTGGGCATTCTTCTGACATATCCTGTCCAGCAGAGGCAGTGTCGTGTCGTGATGCTAGAAAAGTTGGCTCGGAGAAGGACATACTCATTGGTGACGAGATCTTGCCATTTGATATTCAGGATCGCATGAAGTTTTTGCTGTTGGAAAAGTCACATTTTTTTTTACATGCCGCCTATACAGAACCCACACCTCAGAGCCGTATGGAAGGGTAGAAAGAACGACTGCTTGGAACACCATGATTTTGTTGTGGAACCTATTGTTATGGTTTAGAAAAACACAATCAGAGAGCCTCCTGAATGCTGCACGTGCAGCACAAATCTTGCTGTCGATATCCTTCTGCACAGTGCAATCACTGGAGAGGTAACTTCCCAGGTAGGAGAAAGCTTTCACAGTCTCAAGGACATTTTCACAAAGTCGTACATCGTTGGTGTCTGGAGGAGGATGGCCCGGGGATCCCTGCGCAAGGATCTTAGTCTTTGCAATGTTGGCATTGAGACTGAAGCAGGAGTAGGCGCTATCAAAGAGATTGATAGTGGTGGCAACTGTGTACACCTGGGATGTGTTCTCTACGCACTGTGACCAAGGTGGTGAGTCGGCACGTGTGAAGACGACCAGTGTTAAAACGACCTCCATCCATTCGGCAGCGAAGTTGGATGCCACAGGTCATGTCAGGAAGCTCATAAATCATAGCCCCAAGGTTGAGGGGAAAGAAGGTGGGGGCCAGAACACAGCCCTGCTTCAGGACAGTGGTAATGGGGAAGGAGTCAGAGATGGCTTTCTTGACCATGACACGGCCAGTCATCACGTCGTTAACAGCCTGTACAAAATCTGTGAAAAATTCAGAGGAGCTGAAACGTCTCAAGGTGGCCAACATGGCTGGTCTTTGGGTCCTCGAAAGTCTTTTCTTGGTTCTAAAAGATGAAAAGGAGCGGTCGGTGCTCACAAGACTATACCTGAAGCAGGCCAGCGCAGAAAATCATGACGGTGGTGCCAAGAGATGGCTGGAAGCCTCACTGTGATTCCGACAGGACATCTTTGGCAAGAGTCAGCAGCCTGTCGAGCAGTACCTGTGAAAATATATTTCCGGTGATGTAGTTTTCGCATATGGAGCGATCACACTTCTTAAGGATGGTGGTGATTGTGGCATCCTTCAGGTCCGCAGGTACAGCTTTTTTCCCCACATGTGCACAATACTCATGAAATACCCTGTCTTCAAGGTCAACTCCCCATGAATGATGAGTTCTAAGGGGATGTTGTCGAGTCCGGGGGTCTTTCTTGCATCCCTTGCGGCTTAACGCCTTCTGAAACTCGATGTAAAAGGGAGGGAGTGACATCCAATGCCTGACAAGGTGTTGGGGGACCTTACAAAGCCGGTCTGAGCTACTGTAGACTAGCGATTCAGGAGAATATTAAAGTGTTCTTTCTACTGTTCGAGGATGGCTTGATATTCTATAAGTGTGGCAGACTGAACAAAGTTGGTACCTCCTCGACGAGGGCCAAAGATTTCCTTTGTTAGAAGCGTTGGCGGTCTCTGCTATCAAAGTAGGACTAAATCTCATTTGCTTTGTCTTGCCACCAGAGGTTCTGCATTTCTTGGGTCCTTGCTTGCACTTCTGCTTTGCCTCCTGGAAGCATCGTAAGCAAGCGTGGGTAGGGTGGTTCTCCCATGCAAGGCGGGCAGCTTGAGTTGCTGACTATTTCCTTTGCAGCCTTGGTGATGGTGACGCGAATCCGGTTGGGGTGAAATAGATTCAGCAAACATAGGCAAAGCTCTGCCGCAGGGAGGTTCAACAAAGTGTTTCCTGATTGCAAATCAAGGACAGGTGAGGGAGCCAGTGCTCAGACAGAATTATTGCCAAAAAGGAGGGAAAAATTAAATGCAGACAAAAATACCAAAAACTGATAATAATTGTCACAAGAAATAATGACATATATTTGATTAGTGTTAAAATAGTTCTTCTGTTTTTATGTGTTACTTTATTTAGGACTGGCATTTGTTGATGTGTTGACATTTTATACATAACAAGAATAATGGTAAAAGGAGAAGTCCAGCCCCCAGTCCTTCGCTTTATGGAAAAATACCCCATGAACAATTTACCAGATGTAGGTAGGTATTGATTGCCTTTTGTGGTATGTTTTGCAAAGCTTTTGAGGTAGGTTACTTGTGATTCTCCTAGCTCTGTTGTCATTGAGGCCACTGCCAAGTTTAGTCTGATTAATTACCGTGTGAGAAAGGTTATCCTGTAATCACTGCTGCAAGGTCTGAGAGATGAAGACACGGCCATTGAAGGTTTTCAAGCTTGGGAGACAGCTACCATTAATCAAGAAACCGCACACGACAAAAGTATAGTCAATCTTGACAACACTGACAAATGTTTTATATTCTAATAGGAGGATAATACCGCATCCACAGTAAGTGATTTAAATTACAGACAAGACCTTAATAATACAACTTTAATTGACATCATTCTCCTCCACACCCATGGCCTCCTCCCCCTGAAGCTGACCCTTTATTCTGAACTCTCAGTGGGTGGGGTGCTGAAAAGATAAAAGGACATTCCCCTTAAGAAAAGGGATCATTTTCATTTAATTCATGCTCGACAATTCAATTAATTTATATGGAAAAGAGAGCTTCACAAAGTCTTTTCTTTTCCTCAGTAAAATCCTCTTATGACGTTGATATTCAAATTATTTGAATATAATAGAAATATTGGAAATGTATCTTCTGTAGTCTTTGTAGTAGTCACTGTGTGCACTCCAAAGATCATCCATGTAATAGTAATATTGAACTTGGCTTTTTGCAACATACTAAAGGATATTCATTTAGATTACATTTAATTACCAGGAAATTTTTATGGACTCATAATAACATTAATATTAATAATAATATTTTTCTTTGTTCTACTAAGTCAAATAATACATTCTAATGTGGACACTTTGCCTACACTGCACCTGAACTTGTTTATTTATATTGCCCTTCATTAGTACCTCAACAGGATCAAAGACAGGACCTGTTTGGGTCCCTTTTAATCATAATCAATCACCAGAAAAAATGAAGCGCTTTTATTACTGCACATGATGAAACTAAGCAAATTCAAGGTGGCGAAAAGGACATAGAAAAGCTTCAATTCCTCTTCTACTTAAAAATCTAGTGCAATCCGATTTATTGGCGAAGCCATAAATCCCACCTTTGTGAAACATGTTACGAGATGTGAAGCAATACAATTGTTGTGTTGAAGAGAAACTGATTGTTTTGAGAAGTAAGTTCGTACTTTGGGAGACAGACTCTAGGACGAGGTTACATGATATGATTCATGACATCATCTTCACCCCCTTACCTGGTTTTGTGGCTTCTTAGTCCTTGTTTCCATCTACCTTGAAACTGTCGAGACGGTCAGTGAAAAAAAAAAACATTAACCTCCAACTCTCATTATGGGCTTACCGCACATTTGCAATAAGGAAACTAATTTGACGTATTGCATTAGGAATCCCTTCCACCAATAGTGTATTTTGAGGTCAGTGACCTGAGTGCTAATGATGTGTTGTGCTCCAAATGTAATGTGCACTGACTCAACATGGCAAATAGAATCAGCAGATATGAGATAACCATTGCTGAGAAGGGAGTAATATACAGTGCATGGATGTGCATATTTGTATGTCTACATACATACTGAATTAAAATCAATTTAATCGGAGCTCGGCCCTCAAAACACCATCATTTTAAAACGTAACATGCCTTTTGAGAAGAAAAACACACTTTTTAATAGGAAATTTTGTATAAAACAATACAATAGAATGTACTACAAACAGCTACAATATTTTATAAAGTAACGTAATAAAAATGTGTATTTACCTTGGAGAGTGGACATCTACGATGTCTCCTTCCAACTGCTTCTTTGTCAAACACACTATCAGCAGCTTCTCCATATTTTCATGGATAACTGTTCATCAGTTAGATGTTTATTTCCACATCATTGGTTGGTGTTAATCTCCTCTTGCTGAATTCAGTATGGTACAAACTTGCAGTGATACGCTCAAATTGCTTCATCACTGTGATTTTTGATTATTTATTTATTTAATTAATTAAATATCGACTTCTTCTTCTCAGCACTTTCTTTCACACTGACTTTCCTCATTCCAATGGTTGGAAAACAAATGTATGTTGATGTCTAGCTATAAGCTAATGCTAGTGAGTAGGGCCAGATGTTTTCGTCGGATCTTACGGGGTTCACTGTGACATTTGCTACACCAGCTAACGGCGGGTATGTTTGCATCTCAAATTGTTGCTTGTAACGTAAATCAATCAATCAATCAATTTCTTTATTGTCATTGTCATAATAACACTTAAGTCATACATGTCAATGAGATTTTGTTTGAACTTTGTCCAGCGGCATAGAAACTGCATTGATGTGCAGGTTGACAATAGTTTACATTTTAGCATTGTCAGGAAGATCGCGATAAGAGGGACGTGGGGGTGGGAACAGTCAGATGTCTGATGGGTTTTACGTTGATGTTGCAGCAATGCAATGTCCAAAGCACAATTATTGAGGTGGTGAAGAGTGAGGTAATAAGATGGTCCGGGGCAGCAAAGGGGCAGGCTGTTCATTTAGCAGTCTCACAGCCTGGGGATACAGACTGTGAGACATTCTGGTGGTCCTGGCGCGAATCGATCTATACCTCCTTCCAGAGGGTAGCAGGTTGAAGAGGCCATGTGCTGGGTGGTATCTGTCCTTCGGGATGTTATGTACTCGCTTTAGGCAGCGACTTGTGTACATGGCACTCATCTCTGGGAGTATAAAGCATAGCAATTAGCCAATAGACAGCTATTATCTCAGAACACATACTCTTACTGTAAGTTGGTGTACTCTTAACTCTTTTACAATGAGGCACTAACATGATAGGCAGTGTTAGTTTGCTAGTTACCTTCAGTATTAACAGCAGATGGCTTGTTGACATTCCCGCTGCTGCTGCTGGTGGAGATTCACTTCCGGCTCGGAGGGAATTGAAAATATTTAAAGCTACCACATGCTGTTTGTGCTAATTTCTAGTTTCTGGTGGTATTTCTTTATGAAATATCCACTTTGCAAGTATTTCAAGTTGCTATGTTGTCAATCAATCAATCAATCAATCAAAGTGTATTTATATACCGTATATTACCAAATAAACGCCCTTGTGCAAATAACCGCCCATGTCCTAATAGCCGCCCGGGGTCTGACCCTATTTTGTGAATTAACCGCCTATTCCTAATAACCGCCCATGTCCAAATAGCCGCCCGTGGGCTGTTATTTGCATAATTTAGATTAAAATCATATTGATTTCATTAAGCCCAATTTATAAGCTAAAAGGAAAAGCAAAGGTGCAGTAATTCTGGTAATTACGGTAACAGCAGACGTTACGTGGGGATTCTGGGTAATCAACATATTGCAATGAGTCACCGCATAAAGCGTAACACACACTCAACAACAACAACAAACCCACGAGGAAAAGTGTCAGCATGGCAAGCAACAGTAGCAGTGAGTTGAATGAACAGGATACCGGTACACCACAACTGATGGACGGGAATACTTTAAGGGGGAAGAAGAACAGTAAGTTTGACTTCAAGTTCAAGCTAGCGGTTGTGAAGTATGCGGAGCAGAATTCTGGTTTGGCAGCGGCCAGGCAATTTAACATTGACCCAAAACGTGTACGAGAATGGAAACAAAAAAAGGGAGAACTACTATCTCAGTCGGCAATCGATGAAAAACGGGCTCGCTTATCTGGTGGAGGTAGGAAGAAAGTGAGCGACGATCTTGATGCTAATTTGTGTCAGTGGATACATCACGTATGCTGCTTTATTTAAAACTTGGAGTACTGTAGCCTTTATTTAATTGAAGTGACAGTATTATTGTTCTGTTTTGATGGTGGGTTTTATACTTGAGTACTTGGTACCATCATTTTATTTTTCCCGATAGGCTGCTTTATTTAAAAAGTTTATTTATTTTTAGCATTGGTATCTATTTGACAATTGTTGCACTACTGCCATGTTGCAGCCTTGTTGATCTCTTGTCTTTTGATAGCCTACCTCATGTAATCTCTTGTTTTTTTGTTTGTATGTTTACAATAGCTTTTACATTTAAAGTTTTTTGTACGAAAAAAAAATACTGGACAGTAACCATTGTAACCAAATAATGGCCTGGTGCAAAAATAAATAAAAGCCTTTTGCAAATAACCGCCCATGTCCTAATAGCCGCCTGACCCCATTTTGTGAAATAAACGCCCGGGCTACTATTTGGTAATATACGGTAGCCCCAAATCACAAGTGTGGGCTGCACAAGCCACAACGACATCCTCGGCTCAGATCCCACATCAGGGCAAGGAAAAACTCAACCCAATGGGCTACAATGAGAAACCTTGGAGGGGGCCGCAGATGTGTGGACCCCCTCCCCCTGGGCGACCGGTGCAATGGACGTTGAGTGGATCTAGTTAATAGTTTGAGAGTCCAGTCCATAGTGGGGCCAGCAGGAGATCATCTTGAGTGGAGACAGGTCAGCAGCGCAGAGACGTCCCCAACTGATGCACAAGGTTCAAGGTTCAAGGTTCAACTTTATTGTCCCCGCGGGGAAATTTGCCTTGGGCACAGTGCATCATTGCTTTCTTAACATACCCAAAAACAACAGAACAAAAACACAAGCACAGACACAACCACAACCATACAACTAACATTTAAACATCAGAACTTGGAGCTTGATAGACATAGGTGGCACTTTGATGTAAGCATAAAATCTACAGTATGGAGATAAAGATAAAGTACCAGTGTGCATTGCACTAGAGCTCATGGATAAAGTGCTGTGTGCTAAAGTGCTTAGTTCTAAAGTGCTATGTGCTAAAGTGCTATGTGCTAAAAAAGTGCTAACCTATGTATTAACATTCTATTGCACATTGTTGGTCAGCTTAATGGAGGCTGGGACAAATGATAATTTAAGGCGGTTAGATTTGTATAGTGGGACCCGGAGTCTTCTCCCTGATGGCATGGTTCCATATTCAGGGAAGAGTGGGTGTTGTGAGTTGGAAATAATTTTCTTAGCTTTTTTCCTAACTGCCTGCTCATAGATGCTCTGTATAGGCTCATATTCTTTCCTCCCTACGATTTTCATTGCCGTTTTATGCATGCCGGCCAGTTTGCTTTTTAGCTTAACGGTTAGGTTGCCAAACCATGAGGTGATCCCGTATCTATTGATGCTCTCTACAATGGCACGGTAGAAAATCATCATGATGTGGCTGCTTACGCCGTACAATCTTAATCTTCGCAAAAAATATAGCCTCTGTTGCAGTCTATTGCACAGTTTGTCAATATGTGTCTTCCAGCAGAGAAGATTATCAAAATGAACCCCTAAATATTTATATGAGGATACCTGGGTGATTTCCTGATTTTTGATGACCACTGGCTCATGGTCAGTCACTTTCCTCAGACCCAAAACCATTTCCTGTGTCTTGGTCACATTTAGAATAAGATGGTTGGTATCACACCACCTAATAAATAGGTCTATCTCGTCTTGGTACACAGAGGGGTACGTATCCTTGTGTAGGTGATGAGTGGTCCACCCCGGGTCCCGACTTCGAACAGCTAGCGCCTTATCTGTGGTCACCTAATCTGTGCCCCCCCCCTCTTCACGAAGGAGAGAAAAGAGACGGCAGATCAACTGGTCTAAAAGAAGGGTCTATTTAAAGGCTAAAGTATACAAATTAGTTTTAAGATGGGACTTAAATGTTTCTACTGAGGTTGTCATCCTTTCGTGTTGATGGTGACGTCATGACCACAGGAATCAATAAGGTAGTCGTTAACAAAACTGGCAGATGATTCCCAATGAACTGTTTTTTCGATTCCCATCGCTTCTCCTGATTGCATGTTTTTTTTTGTCTGAAGCAGTATTTGAGTCTATGGCTCTCCGGTTCTGCTAGTATCTTTTCTGCTTGAGGGCAACATATATGCAAAATATGCAGTCTCATCTCCTCAAATGTTTTGCATGTAGTATTCTTTGCTGGGGGTCAAGGCACGGATAAAAGCTTGAGTCGTGTTTGATAGAAGTTTGAAGCAGAATAAAAAGTGTGACTGGGTTACTAGAGGTAAAAGAGCTTGTAAGCTTGAGCGGTTGTCTATGAAAGCTGGAAAAAGATGTCAAGCACTAAGGCGATCACAATGTTGCCCAAGGTAGGAGATTATAGTCCGCACTCAAGCTGAACTTGCTCCAGGAAAGATAAAGGGAAAAGACAGAAAAGGACTAAGTGGATGCAGACACAAGGACACTGACATGACAGCAGGCCATTGTTTTCAGTGATTAGCTGGCAAATAGGATATTGTTGCAGCCACACGCCTCACTAAATATGCCTCAGATTGTTTAACTCAAAGTCACCTTAACCGTATTGAAATGATCCAACCTCATCCTGAACTTTACAAACGCTTCTGTGACTGCAAGAGGAAGATGTATTAGATATGTCTGACATTTGAATTAAGGGAGCAAAAAACTCTCGGGACTAAAATAATTTGGGAAAACTACAATATTGGTACATAAATATACAGAAATACATCAATGCTTAATTAAAGTAATTAAAGTGAAATACAACATCTTAAACATGCAAATGTAGCGTGACTCTACGGCTCTATTACTTGAAAATAAATCCAACTCCGTCATAAAATCCCCAGTGATGGTGGAGCACACCATGGAGCTTCTAGGGACAAAAAGCTATCCTGGGAGTAATGACCTGTGTGACTATTTAATGGGCAAATGTCAGGCATCCATAAACTTAAGCTTCTTTCTTTTTTACGTATGACAATTTTGAAAGCAATAAACAGCTTGTGAATTATGCATAGTTGCATTAAAGTCACGATTTACAATATGTGCCTTAAAACAGGCTGCTGACCTGTGCTATTCTTTATATGTAGTAATAAATATGATGCATTTGCAGGGAAACACACATGATATCAATAATGTGATGTTTTGTATCATTTTCTCTTTGGCTAATGTATCAAAAATGGTGTTACTGATATCCTGGTTGTCCAATGCCGAGTACTAAATGGAGATGTTTTGATACAAGGTTAATCTCAGTGATTTCCTCCATATTTTGTCATCACTGCCTATTAAAAGAACCATTATTATTTAGATTTGTTCTGGAATATTATAGAACAGTTGTCAAGCTTTTAACACCAAGTACCACCATTTTTCTGAAATATGTGCCTTGTACTTGCAGGTAATTGACTTGTTAAAGTAGGAGGTGAGGAAAACATAAAATATTTTAGCAAGTAAACATTTATTTGAATTGGGCAGCACGGTGGTAGAGGGGTTAGTGCGTCTGCCTCACAATACGAAGGTCCTGAGCAGTCCTGGGTTCAATCCCGGGCTCGGGATCTTTCTGTATGGAGTTTGCATGTTCTCCCCAAGACTGCTTGGGTTCCCTCCGGGTACTCCGGCTTCCTCTCACCTCCAAAGACATGCACCTGGGGATAGGTTGATTGGCAACACTAAATTGGCCCTAGTGTGTGAATGTGAGTGTGAATGTTGTCTGTCTATCTGTGTTGGCCCTGCAATGAGGTGGCGACTTGTCCAGGGTGTACACCGCCTTCCACCCGATTGTAGCTGAGATAGGCTCCAGCGCCCCCTGCGACCCCAAAGAGATTAAGCGGTAGAAAATGGATGGATGGATGGATACATTTTAGCTAATCTTTGTTTTTTATAAGAAATTATTTTGTCATGACCTGCAATGACAGGTCACACTTAGCATTTTATTTCCTTGTTTTTTGTGTTTGTTTCTGTGTCGGCGCTCCTTCCACCTAGTCTTTTCTACTTCCTGCGCTGATTACCACACCTGTCTCTTGTTTGCTTCTGAGGTGGCGCTGGTGCATTGAGTGCACACCTTAGTTCATGTGTTGCACTTCTTCTACTGCTTTTTGATATCTTTTGCAATTTTACCTGTAGTTGACTGCTCGTCCCACGCCATTGCTCTTTGGTTTTGATACTCTGCTTAGTACCTAATGAAGTGACCTTCTGCTTGCACACTGCCTGCATTCCCTTCACCCTGGGATCACGCCAACAACCCCAACCATGCGCCACTGTGACATGTTTAATATATCTAAATGTGTCTAATATTAGTGCCACATATTATTACCACAGTTAGAGAATCGGTGTTGAAGAACATTACACAAACAACACGTGACTGCTGCTTTACATTTCCTTTACATTTTCGTACAGAACTGTATAGTGGCGGATGCTGGTCTCTCAAGGAGGGGAAGCTCAATTTCGGCCTACATCATAAAATGTGTTGGTTTATTTATACGTAAATTCTACCCTCCGTTCCTTTTTAAGAAAGTGATCTGTGACCCTGTCGTACCAAGAAGGCGTCTTTTCCAGGGATTTGACAAGTGTCCTCTCAATGGCCAGCAGAGCTAGGCTGCTTAAACGGCCTTGGCCCATGGTGTTGCGGGTGTAAGACTTCCATCCATCCATCCATTTTCTACCGCTTGTCCCTTTCGGGGTGGCAGGGGGTGCTGGAGCCTATCTCAGCTGCATTCGGGCGGAAGGCGGGGTACACCCTGGACAAGTCTCCACCTCATCGCTGTCATGTCTGTTGATCATGTTTTTGTTTTAGTCATGTTCGGTTTTGTTTTTGGACTCTTTGTGCACTCTTGTTTGTTTTGTTACCATTGCAACCAATTAGTTTTCACCTGTCATGTCACGCACCTGTTTCACGTTTTGAGTCACGCACCTATTTTCACTGATCATGTCACTGCTATTTAAGGCTGTCTGTTTCTCTTGATCGTCCTGGTGACATTATCTATCCTATCCATCCATACTACCTCTGCTACCCATGAGATTCCTGTTTAGTATAGTTCATGCTGCATGCCATGCCACAGTAAGTGTTTTTGTTTCGTGTTCATAGTTAATTGCCTTTGTGCTAGTCTTTTGTTTTCATTAGTCAAGTTTGTTCTCCGCCATTGTGCGCGCCTTTTGCTTGTTTCCTTTTTTGTAGTTTGTTAGTATTTTAATAAATATGTACTCATATTCACGCCTTGCCCGCGCCAACTTTCCTTTGCATTCCGGGTAAACACAACACCCAAAGGACCACGTATTGACAATCGCAGGGCCAACACAGATAGACAGACAACATTCACCCTCACATTCACCCACTAGGGCCAATTTAGTGTTGCCAATCAGCCTATCCCCAGGTGCATGTTTTTGGATTGAGCCGATTTAAACAGGAGAAGCTCCTCTCTACACCTGCAGATGTAGCTCCAATCGTTGCCACTAATGACAATAGTTTGTACACCTGTGTGCATTATAAATGTATATTTGTTGTTCAATAAAAAAAATAAAAGAAACATTAAAAGTATCTGCCATTAAGTGCAGCTTGCTACCTAGCTAGCTCGCTAGGTCCGACGTGTGTCTGCCTGTGAGTGCTTTAAGACGGTGGAGGGGCTCAGCAGCACCCGCTGTTCGGTTTGGACAGAAACTGCAGAGTGAAATAAGTCAGTCTCCAAACACAAAAAACACCAGAAATATAAAAAAATTGTCGCTAGTCGTTTTTAACAAAGAAAATGTCGCTAAGAGGATCTGGAAAGTCTCCGGTTCAACTCAGAACAACAAAATGAATGTTGAAAAATGCTCCCACCGAAGTTTACAACACAAGATCGCTGATTTGCTCATTTCGCTGTCAATCAAAAAAGGAATCAGCCTTAGACAGATCATCATGCAGAAGTTGAGTGTCCGGGCCGGCCGAGGCTAGCCCACTGCCCCATAGACCCCCAGATACGCTGAGCGTCCGATGGGCGGGACAAAGCCCAGCATACTGGGGTGAGTTTTTCCTTGCCCGTATGTGGGCTTTGTACCGAGGATGTCGTTGTGGCTTGTGCAGCCCTTTGAGACACTTGTGATTTAGGGCTATATAAATAAAGATTGATTGATTGATTGATTGATTATCCAATGACTCGTCTTGTTTCGCTGCAGTGTATGAACTCTGTGGACAGCCAGCGTCTACACTTTTTAAAGCACCGTGAAGCTGCGGGAATGACAGAGAGGAAAGCCGCGTCGTTACTAGTGATAAGAAGCTGATTCTGAACAAAAGAGCGCGTTGTAGCGCATATTTAGTCAATAACATGTACACACAACACTATATATTTAATCACTTATTTTTTGACATTTTAGGGGAAGCTGAGCTTCCCTTGCAGTCTTAGAGCAATCGCCACTGGAACTGTGATATAATTAAACTAGGGATGTCCGATAATATCGGCCTGCCGATATTATCGGCCGATAAATGCATTAAAATGTAATATCGGAAATTATCGGTATTGGTTTTTTAATTATCGGTATCGTTTTTTTTATTTTTTTATTTTTTTTTATTATTGTTTTTTTTTAATTAAATCAACATAAAATACACTTACAATTAGTGCACCAACCCAAAAAACCTCCCTCCTCCATTTACACTCATTCACACAAAAGGGTTGTTTCTTTCTGTTATTAATATTCTGGTTCCTACATTATATATCAATATATATCAATACAGTCTGCAGGGATACAGTCCGTAAGCACACATGATTGTGCGTGCTGCTGGTCCACTAATAGTACTCACCTTTAACAGTTAATTTGACTAATTTTCATTCATTACTAGTTTCTATGTAACTGTTTTTATATTGTTTTACTTTGTTTTTTATTCAAGAAAATGTTTTTAATGTATTTATCTTATTTTATAAAAAATTTTAAAAAGTAGTTTATCTTCACCATACCTGGTTGTCCAAATTAGGCATAATAATGTGTTAATTCCACGACTGCATATATCTGTTGATATTGGTATCGGTTGATATCGGTATCGGTAATTAAAGAGTTGGACACAATCGGAATATCGTATATCGGCAAAAAGCCATTATCGGACATCCCTAAATTAAACGCTTAGCTGTGTACTGTACCTTTGCACAAGACTAAAGTGTGAATTATCACACACAAAATGTTTTGTATTGTTTGCTTTTTCAGTTCATTTGCATCCCAAAACGAAGGGACATTACTTTGAGGAGTTTTGTCCTGACATCTCTCCCCCAAATATTGTCTCATTCCACGGCGAGAGCAGCCAGTAGTGAGTTGTTTTGCCAGCAAACAAATGAACAACCTATTGGTATGCAGGACGGTCGTTCACCAGCAAACAACCTCCAGGGGACGCACCCACCAGCGACATAAAGAGTAAGACTCCGCACCTAAAATGTTAGAATTGAGAAAGTCCAGTTGCCTCGATTCAACGTCTGCAGATTTTCAGTTATATAGATATGCTTTCATGTGATGTTTCACAAATGGTGTTCTTCCAATATATAGATTATGACAGAGTTACTGCATTGTGGTACTATTGGTATCATTGGCAAAACATTACAATAATATTGTAACTTGAGTTATTCTGCTATTATGTATGTTTTCCATGTTTCTAGAATCCTTCTCAAATGATTTTTGGTCTCCAAACTGGATTTTAAACGATTAGATATCAAGAGCAAAACAACGTAATGAGGTAGAGGAGGGGTCAGTAAGACGGAGACGCTCCCGACTTATTTTCATTAGGAAGGCCAACACAAAGGTAGAGTCGATAAAATAATCTACTCTTTGTCCCCCTCAGGTCACTGCAGGTTGAAGTGTCGCAGAGTTGGCCAAGTTTCAGTTCTGACTTGATTAGTGACTCCATCTACAGCCGCTGCCTTCTCCGCTGGCTCCGTTGCGCTTTCTTCCTACCATTTTGCTCAGGGCTGCACGAGTTGCTAAGAGGTACCATTGCTCAAGCTGTAAGACAAGAACACGCCACTTCCTTTATTGGACACGCCTTTGAAAATCCGACATAGGAACTGCATGCTGTGTAAATATAAACCACGAGTACAAGCTGAGAGATCAAGTGCTGCTTAGCACACTAAATATAGCTTCCACTAGCAAGCATCATTTAATTTACACAATATGTGGATTATACAGTATATGTGGATCGTACATTCTGGCTGTTAGAAGATGGGATTTTGCTCGCTTTAAGGTGTGCGAGCATAATTGTGCAATATTTAATATGTGTTAACAGTTAACTCTGCTCAATTAAAAACAACAGGCATATGCAGTTAACAGTTAACTGCATATGCCTGTTGTTTTTAATTGAGCAGGGTTCACATTTTGTTCGCACAAAAACAGTGTTTATTCTTTTTTTTAAATCATGTTATTACTGGAAATTGTAAAACCCGTACGTTGCAACTTTTTCATGGGAATTAACATAATAAGCAAACAACTTATGTTGTAATTTGGGTTGTGTAGGGTGCTAGGACAGTGGGTAAATAAAAAGAAAAGACAATTATACCATATTATGTTTTATTTAAAAATGTCTAATGGCATTAAACTATGTTTTTTAATAATCTAGCGAGGCTATTGAGGCAACACCCCCTTGAATGTATTATAGTAAAGTATAGATTTGTTGTAATTAGAAAAAAATATATATATAAATGAAAGAAAAACTATCTGAAGTGGAACATATAATTCTCAAAGAATATATGTAAAAATATGATAATGAATATAATACATCAAACGAAAATTTCCCCACTAACGTTTTTGGAAATGTATTTTCTGAATGTCCTACCCTTTTGCAACCCTAAACTGTGAGATGACAATACTAGAGTTGTCCTGATCCAGCTTTTTTCACTTTCGATAGAATACCGATATTGGAGCATTAACATACTTGCCAACCCTCCCGATTTGTTCTCCCGAAATTCACCCGGACCACAATATTAAGGGCGTGCCGTGATGGCACTGCCTTTACTGTCCGCTTTTTCACCATACAAACAGCGTGCCGGCCCATTCACATTTTGTATGCGGCTTCTGCAGACACACGTAAGTGACTGCAAGACATACTTGATCAACAACCATACAGGTCACACTGAGGGTGGCCTTATAAACAACTTTAACACTGTTGCAAATATGCGCCACACTGTGAACCCACACCAAACAAAAATGACAAACACATTTCGGGAGAACATCCTCACCGTAACACAACATAAACACAACAGAACAAATACCCAGAATCCTTTGCAGCCCCAACTCTTCCGGGCTACAATATACACCCCCGCTACCACCAAACCCCACCCATCCCAACCCTGCCCCCCCAACATCTCAACACCCCCCCCCCACAAAACCCCCGAATTCGGAGGTCTCAAGGTTGGCAAGTATGAGCATTAGGTATTTTTCAATACCGATATTGATTCGATACGAAATCAGCACAAATCATACATATTTTCTATATTGCAGAATTGGATGTTAGAAAAGGCCTGATCATGTGAAATCACTCAGAGAACAATAGTAGGTATGACAAAGACATATACTATTTATTATTAACCCTCTTGGATGCATTTATACTGTCTTCAAGTTCAAGTGGAGTGGTGATTGTTTTGGTTGTACCCAATTGGCCACAATAATGCATTAAGTTAAGCTCAAGGCACATTAAGTAGTTTACTACTGGATACTTTTTAATATGTGTCTTCTCTTTTTTCAAGAATTAAAAAACTTTGAGACTTTACCTGTAAGTAATATGCAACTATAACTATTTGATACCTGTTGATATTGACACATGCTGTTTTATAGACTACAATATTCTTCAATTAAGGACACTACATATGTCTAGCTTATGTGCTATTACGTGCTTAGCTGTTGTGTAGCTGCTAGCTCCTATTAGCCTGTAACATACCATGATTACATTTTGTAAATGACTTCACTGAAGTACATTAAAGACCAACCTTGTGTGCTTATTGAAGGACACTTAGATATTTACTGGCTGTCCAGCTTTGCGCAAGTAAACAAAGTAAACTTCTTGGCTTGCAGCCCTCATATCAGAGATTTTAGATTCGAGCCCATGTCCTATTGTTTTTCCTATATCAATCTCGGTTTGGGGCACCCCAGATAAGACATTATCTAACCTTATCTCTAAGGATTGAATGATATCACACTGAATGTTACACTTATAATGATGATGCAGATATTGATGGTGCAAATTGCAGTTTCTTGAAGGAAATATGTAACTCTTTAAAAAGAATAACATTAACAATTTATGGTCATGAGCTTTGGGTTATGACCGAAAGGACAAGATCACGGGTACAAGCGGCCGAAATGAGTTTCCTCTGCCGGGTGGCGGGGCTCTCCCTTAGAGATAGGGTGAGAAGCTCTGCCATCCGGGGGGAGCTCAAAGTAAAGCCGCTGCTCCTCCACATCGAGAGGAGCCAGATGAGGTGGTTCGGGCATCTGGTCAGGATGCCACCCGAACGCCTCTCTAGGGAGATGTTTAGGGCACGTCCGACCGGTAGGAGGCCACGGGGAAGACCCAGGACACGTTGGGAAGACTATGTCTCCCGCCTGGCCTGGGAACACCTCGGGATCCCCCGGGAAGAGCTGGACGAAGTGGCTGGGGAGCGGGAAGTCTGGGCTTCCCTGCTTAGGCTGCTGCCCCCGCGACCCGACCTCGGATAGGCGGAAGAAGATGGATGGAAGGATGGATGGATGGATGGATCCGAATACAGAGACTGGATTCGAGCTCAGCTAACAAAAATATTTCTCTCTATGTTTTTTCACCCCGGGGTATGTTGTTTTAAATCAAGCCAATGACAGTGTGGCTTGTTTTGAGTCTGCGTGGCATTCACAAAGGTCAGTCACAAATGGTACCAAGCAAAAAGTAAAAACTATTGGAAATGGCACCCGATCACTGCATGGTCAAACAAATCAAAAAGAATACCTAAACAGTGTGAGCATCACCATGTTATACTCACAGTATGTTCATGCTGTTTTTCATATAGAGAGCATGTAAGCAAAACAGTATTAAATAATTTATATGTTCACACTGAAATTATTTTTTGAGGAACTTGGCAGTTTTTCTTGAAAGGGGAACTTCCCTTTTTTGTAATTTTGCCTAACAAGTAGCTAATTTGCCCTGCGATGAGGTGGCGACTTGTCCAGGGTGTACACCGCCTTCCGCCCGAAGGGAATAAGCGGTAGAAAATGGATGGATAGAAGTAGCTAATTTGAGCCATCTATTTCGCCTAAAAGCCCTCTAAAAACATCCAACAATACTCCATTTACATACCATGACCTGCTTATTAACCAAGTATTAGCGACATTGTTATTGTAAGAGCTAATGCTGAGGAACTACTTTTAGTAACACGGTGCCTTGATCAAGGTAACCTAGCTACTTCAGCTATTGACCTATACAGAGCTGCTACATCACCTTTGAGTTGGTCAAAGTTTGTGCTAGTTTATAAATAATGCTTTTCACTTTTATAGTAGAAGGTTATGTACATAAGCCAAAAAGTTGGTCAACTTTGAAATTCATCTAATCAGAAAACACAAGTGTTGTGCTGAAAAATATAAGCATCCCATCAGTGGGAATTTCAGTGAGAGCAGACATTGTACAGTAAGTGATTGTTTTATTATGTTTGTAGTTTGTATTTCAGGTTCAGCACTTAGCAATACTGCTACATGATGCTTAGTGTTTCACTAAAGCTGGGTCTGCTGAGCAACCAGCTTTGAAAATGTGTAGTTCATCCTCCTAATATTCAGGCTCAAAATTATAAGGTTCCAAGGTAGTAATTTTTGGCTCTCATAAAGTCTACCATAATTAGTAGTATTGTTATTGTTGAAAGAAATAAAGAACGTTGCAATGTGCTCTGTGAAATCAATGTGCCCCTAAAGTATGTTTCAGCAATACTTAAAATGACCAAAATATATAAACATTACAGTGTTATGAACATTTATGGAGTTTTGGATGTTTTTTTTGGAGCGCTTTATAGGCGGAATAGATTAAAACCCCATTACATACATTGTTAACCACCTCTTGTTAGCCTTTATATACGAGTTAAAATTCATAAAAAGAGAAATACATATTTGTGTGCTTGTGAATGACAGGCAGAATAAAAAAGTGCTGTTCCCCTTTAACACACAGCTCTGTTTGAGTTCAGTTGGCAATGTTTTAATGAGCACCATAGCAAAAATATGAGGGCATCACAGCAGTACATCAGGACAGCTTGTCTCCCAGTGCTCGTGTGGGTTACTCCGGGTACCGCAGCTTCCTCCCGCTGCCCAAAAACATGAAATGGACTCTCTAAATTGTCTGTCTTTATGTGTCCTGTGATTGACTAGCAATCAGTCCACGCCTCTGGCCAAAAAGCAGCTGGGATATAGGCTCTCTTACTTTATTAATGAACAGACACATATAATTCGCCAGCAAGTAGATGTGGTTTTATTGTAAATAGAGCTTTTTTTTTTAACTACACTCGTCTGAATGGAGGTTATTTTACCACCACAATGTGGGAAATTTGTGTGTCCTTGTGGAAAACAAACAACATTTCTAGACATTTTTGGGATAAAATATTTTCCACAAGTGTGCACAAAACTTGACAACAATGCACTCTCCAAACCTGCTGTGCTCAAAATGCTACAATATAATATTTTTACAAGGGCTGTCAAAGTTTGTGAGTCGCAGACTCGTGGGTTGCGTTTTTTTTGGGCTTGTTTTTGAACATGCGGTTGCTTATTTGGGCTTGTGTTTCTAGCCCCACAATAAAGCAAAACACGCGCCAGTAGGTATTTTGTCCTTTTCTACACAATGTGTTACGTACGGCGGGGGAAGGAGACGACACCACAGCGAGAATCAGTTTAATAGGTTTATTGAACCTAATGATGAGTGTGTGGGAGGTGTCTGCTACTCTAAGTGTTTGGTGCAAAACGATGTGTAGAATTAACAGTGTAAATGTTACCAGGGTTTGTTGTAAGTGCGTGTTGGATTAATTCTTCGTCAGACCAGAAGGGCAAGGCAAGAAGGCAGTCCGTGAGCAAGCAAGCGGTCGGGGGCTCGAGAGAAGCAACAAAGTCCGTGTCCAAGCAGGGGTTGAGGATTGAGGTAGGCAGTCCAATATCCAGAGAGGAGTCAAGGCACACAGCTCGATCACGGGAAACAGGAAGGGCACTGCGGGAAACAAAAAGGGCATATGACACGGGAGACTGGGAAGCAACAAGGAGAGCAAGTACGCGGGAGGGAAGCCAGAGACAGGATGCTTACTGCAAAGAGTGAACTACGTTCCGGCGTAGGATCCTCGGGTCCGCTGGTCTTTATACTGCGTGCCTTCATTAGTCCCAGGTGCGCAGATTGCAGATTCCTTGCAGCTTTGCCGGCGCGTGGCCATGAGGCGAGCAGGGGCGTGTCCTGGCGTGCTGCCGGAGGAGGTGCAGATGACATGCGGGCTTGAACACACAATATTTACTAGTCCCCAGATACATGCACGCAAATGACGCATGTGCAATTATGCCAAAGCCCAGACTAGCAGAGGAACAAGCGACCAGACAGAGGGAGAATTAGTGGCAGAATTATTGGGGAGAATTTTATAAAAATAAAATTTAAAATATACAGTACAGTAATCCCCTTGTTTGCTCCTGTTAATTGGTTCAGACATGAGCGCAATAAATGATTTTCTACTAAGTACAAATCATAAAGCTAGAGTTTAAAAAAAACTGTTTATTACCTTCTAAATACATTTTGCACCATTGTGAGAGCTCTCGAGACATGAAATATCACCCTTTAGTCACCTTTACACTCTTTTAATTTAATATAGTAATGCTGCCTGAGGCTGAGGCACAATACTGAACAGCATTCTCTGGTTGGTTTGGTCTTAACTTGCCAAAACTACGATTATATCAATATTTTTAGTTCATTTAGCCATGTTTCTGCTTGAAAATGATTAATTTAGGACAGAAATGTTGTCATATATACATAAGCCAAAACAACACTACAATTTGCAACGTGACGAAGCCGCAATATTGGAAACGTGATGTGACCATGGACTACTGTGTATAGGTTTTTATAATGGGATAATGTGAAAGCATTAAAGTACTGAATAAGACCCCAGGTGAAAAATGTATTTCATTTGTGTGTGTGTGTGTGTGTGTGTGTGTGTGTGTGTGTGTGTGTGTGTGTGTGTGTGTGTGTGCGTGTGTGTGTGTGTGTGTGTGTGTGTGTGTGTGTGTGTGTGTGTGTGTGTGTGTGTGTGTGTGTGTGTGTGTGTTTGTTCGTGTCCATTTTGTGTTGAGCTGTTTAAAAAAGCATACCGTTTAATAAACTAATATTTGCATAAATCCAACAAATTGTTCTGTTCTAGTTGGGTTTATATTTTAATAAGGTACATTAATTAATCATTAAAAAAAACTACTTGTATTTGTGATTTTAACTATGACTTACCAAAAGACAAGATGCAATTAATTGCAGGTAAATATCTTAATTGTTAAGCTCATTTGTATATAATCTCATAGCAATTAGGTTTAGGGGATATGGGATGTTAATTTTGTAGAGTGTTTTTCATTTGCAAATTCGTCAGAATTGTTCTCTATGTTAACAGAGCATTTCTTTATTCTAACTTGATTTTGCCAAGAATATGAATTGCAATTATCCAAATTATGCAAACAAGATTTCCACATTTGCGACAGTAAATCGATTTGCACCCAAAATATGGATAGATATAACATATAGATCTGAATAAATCCAGAACATTTCAAATCCGAACTTGGAGGCATTGCGGAAATATTTCTAAAATAATCTTGCTTACTTCCTACTTCTGCCAAAGGAGCTTTAGAATTTGCTACAGTACAAGTTTGATGTTTTGTTCAAATGTGACGTCAGTGGGTAATCCATATATGGCATAAATGTACCAGAGTGCCTTGCGCGCGTCTGCTATTGTAGTCCCTGCGGTAGTTAATAAACTCCTTTTTTTGCTACCCTCTTGTTGTGGGGCAGACTGGCTCGTACATGCACATGCATCCTCCGTAGGGTATTGTTTGAACTTATATCTGTCAGTAAACACACTATGAAAACGTTAAATCTACAATTTAGTGGGCATAGAGAGGAGACGAAGTCGAAGTGGAGGCACGACAATTTTTCTTAACTATGCAATACAGATCTATCACAACTGACGGTGAAATGTGTGCTTGTGGTTGTAGTTGTACTACCTTACCATTAATAACCCTGTGCACCTAAACAAATAAATCATCACTTTCTATGGTGGAAAAAAAGGTATGACTTGAATTCATACGCATGGTTCTGCAGGTTATTTCTGCTTTGTTGCAAGCTGCCAAAGAGCGCTTGCAGCGAGCTTCAAAAGGATGTTTACCGGGAGATGTGAAGGTGTTCCCTGCCTCAACCTGTGAGCTCCCTTGACTCTCAGCTGTGTCGTGCAGATATAACAACAGTCGTGTCAAAACAGCTTTCTTCTATCACTGATATAAAGCACAAAAAGGAGAGGAAAAAGTCTGTTGTATATATCATGTTCTCTGCGAGACCTACTTACACTCTGAGGACTAACTTCACTTTGTTTTTTTCAGTTTTGAGATAACACTGAATTATTTCCAATCCCCTACTTTGCTGTCTGTACATTACTATAACTTTACCTTCTTGTTAGGCCAATGTATTTTGTTGACCAAGTTATATTTTTGACATTTTAAAAGTGATGTAAAAAATATGGTTGCTACGTCACTTTAAAGCCCCTACAAAGACGTTTGACGTGATAGTAGGCATCTAGATTTTTCAACCAATTCTGGTCAAATGTTTCAGACATGTGCTTGTTAGACCATTTAAGATGTCTACAAATTTTTGTGGTGATTCGGCTAAACACCCTAAAGTTACGGTGGATGGTTTGTAGAGTGCATTGAGCTGTGTGTCATGTTCTGTGGTCATGTTTTGTTTTGTTATTTCTGGTTGTTTAAGACTCTTTTAGTTCCTGTTTACGCTCCCTTGTTTGGTCACCATGGTAACTCATTGTTTTGACCTGTTTGGACTCACGCACCTGTTTTAATCAGAGACTATTTAAGCCTGTCTTTTTCAGTTAGTCTGCCTGGCGACAATGACATTGTTCATGTCTGTTCATAGTTTCATGCCGATGTTAATTTCATGCGCCGCTCATGCCACAGTAAGTGTTGTTTGTTTTATGTTCATAGGTTCTGTCCATGTGTTAGTTTTTGTTTTCATAGCCAAGTTTGTATCTCCGCCTTGTGCGCGCCTTTTGTTTGTTCTTTTTATAGTCAGAATTAAACATGTCTTTACCTTCACGCCGTGTCCAGTCAAGTCGTTTTGCATCTTGGGAAAACAATCCACGCAGTAATTTGCGTCGCCACAGTCCACGTCATGACACTGTGTGAGAAATTTCAAGTCAATCCAATTTAAAAGGATCAAACTTTGAGGATTATTTAACAGCGCCATCATTCGGTGTATTTTTCAGAAAAATAATAGCACAAGCATTGAAGCAGGAGTGCATTTTTGGCCAAATGTTCACACTTTTGTTTGCAGCGGTTCAGGAGTATAAGCTTACACAAACAAAATAGACACAGTCATGTGAAAAAATTAGGATAGCCCAGAAGGTGACTGTCAATCAACAAACATTTGGTCCATTTTTTATTAATATACTGCGCCCTAATTTTAATTTTATGTTAAACTAAACTTATTTGAATTTAAAGCCAGCCAGCTAGCGGTCCTGCTTTGAGGACTTAAGTTCTGGCTTAAATGGCTAGCACACACACATAGAGGCTTCTTCTAGGTAGAGTTGATTGCTAGTTTTAATCAAATATTGAGAAAGTAGAGTGGAGTGTAAGTGTGTTTTTAAATGTTCCTTGTTACAAAAACTTGTAACGGTAACTGTGTGATTAGGCAAAGGACTAGCTAGGATTGCATTACCTTTTTGAACTGAAATGACTATTTTTCCTTAAAAAAATTCACACGAATACATGAAAATGTCGGAATTGACAAAAAACACTGACTTAAAGGGGTCATATTATGCAAAACCCACTTTTCTTACCCATTGGCACCTGTTGTCGCGTATTTGAGCTCTGAATATATCCAGAAAATTTGAAAATTAGACCATGGAGGCATTGCGGAAATAGTTCTACAAGTTTGACGTTTTGTTCAAATGCGACGCAGCAGATTATCCATATATGGTATAAATGTACCAGCGTGCTTTGCGCGTGTCTGCTATTGTAGTCCGTGCTGTAGTTAATAAACTCTCTTTTTTTTGCTATCCTCTTGTTGTGGGGCAGACTGGCTCGTACATGCACATGCATCCTCCGTAGGGTATAGTTTGAACTTATATCTATCTGTCAGTAAACACACTATGAAAGCGTTAAAACTACAATAAAGTGGGCATAGAGAGGAGACGCAGTCAAAGTGGAGGCACGTAAATTAGACAAAATGGCGCATTCTCAGAGACAGTCAGAAAGCACCTTGAAGACAGTCTGTAAAACAAACACATTTTGAACAAAGAACCACCATTACTGTATTTTTCCGTCCATAGGGCGCACCGGATTACAAGGCGCACTGCCAATGAACAGTTCTATTTTCATACAAAAGGCGCACTAAAGCGCATTAAAAGGGTCATATCATGATTTTTTTCCCCCCATTTAAAACACTTCCTTGTGGTCCAATGGTGGTTCTTTGGTCAAAATGTTGCATAGATTATGTTTTACAGACCACCCTCAAGTCGCTTTCTGACCGTCGCTTCAGTATGCGCCGTTTTGTGGGCGGTCCTATTTACATTGCTCCACTTGGACAGCGCCTTCTCCCCGCCGTCTTTGTTGTACCGGCGTAGCGTGCAAGGACGGGAGTCAAAGAAGTGTCAAAAGATGGAGCTAACTGTGTTAATGACATTCAGACTTTACTCAAATCAACAACTGAGCAGCATCTCTTCATCCGTGACTCACTAGTGCGAGAATGCGTCTCGTGAAAAAACGTCAGACCGGAATTCTAATAACTAAAGATCCGTCTGTGAATTATATAAACCTACTACACCGGTGGTAGGTTTAGAACTTTACGCTACTTTACATTAGAAATGGCAACAGCGGAAGATGAATGCCCCATGACAAGAAGATAGAAAAAAAGAAGAAGCTTATTGACTACGGACTCGGCACGGACTACAATGGCGGATGCGCGCACATTTTCATGACTTACGCAGATCCCAAATACACATCAGCAGGTGTCGGCACGGACTACAATGGCGGATGCGCGCACATTATCATGACTTATGCAGATCCCAAATACGGATCAGCAGGTGCCAGAAGGTATTAAAAGTTGGTTATGCACAAAATTGCGAAATAAAATGGCAGATAATGTGTCTGCTAGTAGGTGCCATGTTGTAGTCCTTATACATACACCATAGTAATACCTGTATGTTTAAGCACAGCCCATCTGACTACGGTAGCCGTAATCCTACGACATTACATCAAGCGGTGCAGATTAACAGCTTACCAAAGTCGTACTAAAACATTTTGACAGAATTCTGAGCGCCGTGTGTAATATTCTATATTCTCAATGAAACATTTAAAGTTTTGGTGTTGTTGACTGGCGTCATCTTGCAGTCTACACATATCTCTTATGTGTGACTGCCATCTACTGGTCACACGTATCATTACACCATATACCAAATTAATTAGCTTCTAAGTCGGTAAGCACAACAATTATTCTGTACATTAGGGCACCGGGTTATAAGGCGCACTGTAGATTTTTGAGAAAATGAAAGAATTTTAAGTGTGCCTTATAGTCCGAAAACAATACGGTACGTTATGTAGACAAAATGAGCCAAGGAACATTTTTTTAATTGAAAAAATTCTGAGGCACACCACCAGCAGAAAACATAAAAAAAATTAAACTCAGGAGCCGATATTGACAATAAAAAGTCGTTTTCGCAATTGATATGAATTCAAACCATACCCAACCAAGCATCACTATAGCTCTTGTCTCAAAGTAGGTGTACTGTCATGACCTGTCACATCACGCCGTGACTTATTTTGAGTTTGTTGGTGTTTTCCTGTGTGTAGCGTTTTAGTTATTGTGTTGCGCTCCTATTTTGGTGGCTTTTCCTCTTTTGTTGGTATTTTCTTGTAGCAATTTCATGTCTTCCTCAAACACTATTCCCCACACCTGCTTTGTTTTCGCAATCAAGACTATTTAAATTGTGCAGACGCTATCCTTCTTTGTGGGGACATCGTTGATTGTCATATCATGTACGGATGTACTTTGTGGACGCCGTCCGCTCCATATGCTGTAAGTCTTTGCTGTCGTCCAGCATTCTGTTTTTGTTTCGTTTTGCATAGCCATCCCTAAGCTTCAATGTCTTTTCTTAGCGGCACTCACCTTTTGTTTATTTCTGGTTTAAGTGTACAAAGCAAATAGCTACTTGCTGCCATCTACTAATATGGAAGAGTATTACACGGTTACTCTGCAGAGCGGATTACAACTACTGGTTTGCAAAAAATATTTTTAAGCCAATTAGATGAAATTACATCATCTCCCATGGCACACCAGACAATATCTCACGGGCCGCGGCACAGTGGTTGAAAAACATTGATGTAGACCACAGGGATGTGTTTCAAATGTAGAAAAAAAAAATCAGTGATAAGAACATGAATGCCATAGAAAATTGATACATGGATGAGAATATTATCACTCATGCTACCTTCTTGTCATGATCCTCATATTGCTGTGGGTGGTTTTCCATTTTTCAAACATATTGTTATTGTAAAAACCTGCCTACAGGAGTGCCACAAAGGGAGATGTAAAACCATGTAGGCCTGTACACAAGTAAAATTAAATCACCTGATGCTGCTGCACTGAATGCCAAAGTATTATGTTTGCAAATAGAATGCAATGGTGGCTGCTTGAAATACTGAGCCAGTTTTGAAAATAACAACTTTATACTGTGAGCTCCCTGCTGGGTTTCTACTAGTTTTTTAAAAACGTCTGATTTTGCGCAACTTGACTGTTCTTAACTCCTGATCACAGCTAAATGGCCACAGCAGGAGAATTTGCTACACAAATTAAGTGAACGTTGGTAGTTTGCTGGAGCCAATCAATTAAAGTGCATAAAGTTACTGGGGAAATAGGAAGTGAGTACACAGACAAACAATGACTGCAAATGCGGAAATCCAAGCAAAACCAACTACTATTGTTTTTCTAATACAATGTTATTTCTTGTTGAAAAAGCAATTTGCTAATTTTAAGTAATGTGAAATTAGTAAAATACTTAACAGCAAAAGAACACTTGATTTGCTAAACTGTCACTTTACAATACTTCTTTGATTATTTTAGTTTTGAATTAGATAGAGTGTAAGTTTCATAGTCAAATGATGTTAATTTTGTCCAGTTAAGATTATATATTTTTTTGTAAAGTTATAGGCTCCACACCCCTGTGACCCCGAGAGGGACAAACGGTAGAAAATGGATGAATTGATGGTGTTATGTCATCCCAACATACAAAGATCTCAGTTTAGCCATAAAATAATTTAGCTTGTTTGTTGGCTTTGTGTGACTTGCCTCAACAAGACAAATGATATACAGTAGTACCGGTACCTCAGTTTACAAGCTTAATTGGTTCTGGGACAGAGGTCATAACTCAAAACACTTGTATCTCAAATCAATGTCTACCGATGAGATTAATTAAAATCAGATTAACTTGTGCGTTCCCCCTTCTAACCGCATAATTTTAATGTGCAACATTCCCTTTAAAAAAGAACTAACTTTCAGACAAAAAACATTGTATGAAAAACAACACAATAGTCACAAGCAGTGTTCATATTGCTGTTTTTAGTTTAGAGATCTCACACAGTTCTCACTGTGAGACTTATTTCTCAGGAGACACATTTGAGAAGAATGAGAAAACCACTTTGGTCTTGATTAGTGCTCTTTTATGTCTAGGAGATATAGATAAGACATAAAGGAGATTGTATCTTCAATTTTACTTTGCTATGGGTTTGCTTGTGTGCGACATTATGCAGAAACTAAGACATCAAATTAAACAATAATTAGAATATTTGAATAACACTTGCAACTTAACTTGAATAAACATTGTTGAATGTTTCACTGACATTTACTGTAATGACATCTCATCATCTCATTATCAAAGCAAAACGGACTGTATTCATAATGTTTAAATGAGGCATTCATTCTGCATGTCCTTATAAGATTTTCTGTCATTAATTGGATATATATTCGAATTACTTGACCTTATGGAGTGCATCTCTAAACCTCATTAATGGCCCTCTCATTCAAACTCAAGGTATCATTGTCCAAGTGGTAACACGTGTTGACAATCTCTAACCTTCTCGTGTAATAGTTAGTACGAACAGCAGCAGGTTGTAATACATTAGAGGACAAGAGAGCTCGATAGGGAAGGAATGTTGTGCTGAGAGGAAATTAAACATTGATTTACGCTTTTGCCCAAAATGTATTGTTAAATAGATTACTTGAAACAACGTTTCCTCAAGTGTGTTTAGTGAATCAACCTTTTCACCATATTGCAGATCAATACTCCTCTCGGCTGCCACACCCGTAACAATCTATATTTTCTTCATAAATGATGAACTGGTTGTGTGAATGATGGGCATGTACTCAAAGAGCTTTAAATATGTCGTCATTTACAATGAAGCAGCTGAGGAAACAAGTGGAGGTCAAGGATTGTCTCCTCATTCCTCCAGAGCCTTGACACTTATCACTGAAAGTCAATTAACCTGAATCTTATCATGCTCTTGATCAAAAGTGAACAACTTTTTCTCCTGCTAATGTTTGTGTGCATGTGCCTTTTGTCTCCAAAATGTCTGATGCTACCAAGTTTTATCTATTGCTGGGATTTGTTCTTCCAAACCAATTGAGTGAAAATAGATAATGGAGCATCAGTATACGTTTTCTGGAAAAGACTCTTGTCTTTTCTGTGTAAATGTCTCCTGGGTAGAGTGCGATATTACCAAAACAACAATGGCGGTCCTGAAATATGTTTATACTAATACTTCTCCAGCATAGATTACATTTGCCATACTGCTATACCTAATGCACCATAATTAGTTATGATATTGAGTATTTTGTTGTTATTCTTTATGTATATGTGTATATACTGTGTATATATATATATATATATATATATATATATATATATATATATATATATATATATATATATATATATATATATATATATATATGTATATATATATATGTATTTATGTATATGTGTCTATATATATTTATGTATATGTGTGTATATACATAAAGTTAAAGTTAAAGTACCAATGATTGTCACACACACACTAGGTGTGGTGAAATTTGTCCTCTGCATTTGACCCATCCCCTTGTTCACCCCCTGGGAGGTGAGGGGAGCAGTGGGCAGCAGCGGTGCCGCGCCCGCGAATCATTTTTGGTGATTTAACCCCCAATTCCAACCCTTGATGCTGAGTGCCAAGCAGGGAGGTAACGGGTCCCATTTTCATAGTCTTTAGTATGACTCGGCCGGGGTTTGAACTCACGACCTACTGATCTCAGGGCGGACACGCTACCCACTAGGCCACTGAGTAGGTCATATATATATATATATATATATATATATATATATATATATATATATATATATATATATATATATATATATATATATATACATATATATATATATATATATATATATATATATATATATATATATATATATATATATATATATATATATATATATATACTGTAGATACATACATATCCAATACATATATATATATATATATATATGTAATTTATCTTTTTGAAAATGTACACTGTTAAAACATATATATTGAAGACATTTTTTGTCCATACACATTCAAAAATAAATGTAATTAACAGTATATAGATTCACCCAGTCACACCGTTAGATACATCTGAACAATCGATACAAGAGCTGAAAAAAAAGTTTTTAACAGCATTTAAAGGGAAATTTAACTTATTTTTGGAATTTTGCCTATCATTCACAATTATTATGAAAGACATGATGGCGGATGTTTTTTTTTTATGCATTAAAAATATTAAATAAATTCAATTAAAAGTCCGATTACAATGGACCCTATGGGGCACATTTATGAAAATATATAATATTTACGTATTTTGATAATTTTAAGCATACGCGGCGCATTTATTAAAAAAATGCAGAGCCATCAATCATATTAAAACATCACTTACTGTGCAAGGTCCGCTGTCACTAGAATGCCGACTGCTAGGATGTTCATATATTCCCATTTCAATGAAAAATGTCTCATAATCCTCGCAAAGAAATAGGGTGGGGTGGGGGTGTGGGGGATAAGCGCATTTTGTCGTTCTCGCCAGTTCCAGGTCCTAAATGTCTGTCAAAGTGTCCCAACTTGTTGGATTATCCCCTCAGCCATCTACTTTTCAGGGGAGAGGCATGATTTAGGATCTACAGTAAACGTACAGAGAGCATGGAAGCGAGGAAACAGAAGACCACTCAATGATGTAAACATAGGGACACCCGGAAGTTATCACGTCGCCACTATAAATGGTTTGTCTGCGCTAGCGCTTATAATAACAATATCACTAATACTTGGTTAATATTCAAGTCACGAAATGTAAATGGAGTATTGTTGGCGCTTTTTGGATTGCTATTTATCAGATTTTATGGGCGTAATAGTGGAGCTCCCTTTTGCTCTGTAATTGGACTGTTACTTACGTGTATTTAATATTTAGAATGCATTAAAAAAAATTGTCATCCATCCATCCATCCATTTTCTACCGTTTGTCCCTTTCTTTGGGGGGGTTGCGGGGGGTGCTGGAGCCTATCTCAGCTGCATTCGGGCAGAAGGCGGTGTACACCCTGGACAAGTCGCCACCTCATCGCAGGGCCAACATAGATAGCTAGACAGCATTCACACTCACATTCACACACTAGGGCCAATTTAGTGTTGCCAGTCAACATATCCCCAGGTGCATGTTTTTGGCGGTGGGAGGAAGCCGGAGTACCCGGAAGGAACCCACGCAGTCACGGGGAGAACATGCAAACTCCACACAGAAAGATCCTGAGCCCGGGATTGAACCCAGGACTACTCAGGACCTTCGTATTGTGATGCACATGCACTAACCCCTGTTCCACCGTGCTGCCCGTCCATTGTCATGTCTTTCATAATTATTGCGAATTCCCAAAAATTGCAGTTCCTCTTTAAGTCAATGCAATTCTCTTCTTTCCCCTCCTGCAGTTGTTTTCGGTTCGTATATGTTCCAGCCAGGGCCGACTTGCGAACATGGGGCTGAGGGGCTTTTGGGGGCCTCCCCCCCAAACAAACACACAATTACAAATACAAAAATAACGGATTAAGAACATTTAAGCCACTTCTATCAAGTTAAAAAAAAACATTTTAGAGGGTAGATTAAATTATTAGATTAAAACTATCATGATGTATTTTGGATATAGGAACTAAAAATAAAATGGTGGATGCCTTTAAAACTACAAACCAAAATGGTTACTGGATGTGACAAATGCCAACTTCTGGTTGTGAGAATCCTAAATCATTATGACGTATGTTCGGACCACAAACTAGATGGCGGTTCCTTTAATAAAAACTACAAACAAAAATGGCGGCTGGATGTGACATATACCAATTTCCGGTTGTATTTCCGTATTAAGCGTCACCCACTGAGTGTGACGTAAACCCCCGCTGACATCCATTTCTAGATTTGTAGCATTAGCCCTGAACCTTGAACAACAAAACAAAATTAGAAAAAGAACTGGAACCTACTTGAAGTGCAAAAGGTTAAGTATTTAGAAACAAGGCTAAGGCAAAGAAAGCTGAAAGAATCGCATGTTGAAGAATCAAGATTGGTCTAAGAAACACCTCAAGCATGATGTTGATTTTGCAAATTGTCCAACAAGACTACTGACAGCGGTGATGTCATCTTTTATCATGTCGGTAGCTCTAGAAGGAAACTTTTCAAATGAAAACAACATTATGTCTGAATTAAAAACACAAGGCGGAGCAGAGAGAAAGTAATTTAGAAGTCAAGTCATCCTCCGCTTCCTGACATCTGTCTTGCACTCGCTTACTAATGATGCACAACCGAATGATCAAATGTGAAATGCACGACGGGTTTCTGTTCTACAAATCTTATCAATCAACATGTACATCTGTTTCCCTGTTTGAAATGTACGGTCTGCTACTGTCACGTGGGGGTCGCATATTTATGCGGGATCGTTCCTTCCGTGCAACACGGACACTCCGGACAAAGACGTGAGGGTAAGATATGATTTATTTACATAAATCATGGCAAACAGAAAACAAGCAAAAGAAAAACGTGCCGAACGCACGGGAAGCTAAAGTTAAACTTAGCACAGGACTCTGGAACATGAAAAAACAAACCAACGTGATGTAGCTTACCGCAAACAAGGAGCACAGGACGAGTGAACAGAAAGGCAGGCTTAAATAGTGTCAGTGATGAGAAACAGGTGCGCGTCGAGAACACAAGCGGCAGGTGAAAATAATAAGTAACCATGGTGACGAAACAAACTCACAGGTGCACAAGCAATAACTAAAGGAGTCCAAAACTAACCAAACATAACTAAACAAAACATGATCCGACCACGGATCATGACAGAGCCCCCCCCTTAAGGACAGATTCTAGATGTCCTAAAAAAAAACAAAGATCAATAGTCATGGGAGGGCGGGAGGGGGACATGGCGGTGGGTCGCCAGCCCAAGTGGCCCCGAATCCACCGAGGCAAAGTCAAGTGGCGGCGGCGAGTGGAACGCCGCTGCAGCAGGCGAGGTGGGCGCCCAGGGATTGGCCACATTCGTGGCCGACTGGGAGGTGGGCGCACTTGGCGTGGCGGACGACCAGGTAGCGGCCATATCCGTGGCCGACGAGGAGACAGGCGCGTCGTCAACTTGGCAGGCGTGGCAGCTCGGCGTGGCAAGTCAGGCGGCGAAGCTCGGCGTGGCGCATCCGGCGGCGAAGCTCGGCGTGGGTCTTGGTCTTGGTCTAGGCGTGGGTCTTGGTCTTGGCATGGCGGGTCTTGGTCTTGGCATGGCGGGTCTTGGTCTTGGTCTTGGCATGACGGGTCTTGGTCTTGGCATGACGGGTCTTGGTCTTGGTCTTGGCATGGCGGGTCTTGGTCTTGGTCTTGGCATGGCGGGTCTTGGTCTTGGTCTTGGCATGGCGGGTCTTGGTCTTGGCATGGCGGGTCTTGGTCTTGGCATGGCGGGTCTTGGTCTTGGTCTTGGTCTTGGCATGGCGGGTCTTGGTCTTGGACTTGTGGAGCTGGTACCGGAGCTTGGCGTCGTGGAGCTGGTACCGGAGCTTGGCGTCGTGGAGCTGGTACCGGAGCTTGACGTCGTGGAGCTGGTACCGGAGCTTGGCGTCGTGGGGCTGGTACCGGAGCTGGTACCGGAGCTTGGTGTCGTGGAGCTGGTACCGGAGCTTGGTGTCGTGGAGCTGGTACCGGAGCTTGGCGTCGTGGAGCTGGTACCGGAGCTTGGCGTCGTGGAGCTGGTACCGGAGCTTGGCGTCGTGGAGCTGGTACCGGAGCTTGGCGTCGTGGAGCTGGTACCGGAGCTTGACGTCGTGGAGCTGGTACCGGAGCTTGGCGTCGTGGAGCTGGTACCGGAACTTGGCGTCGTGGAGCTGGTACCGGAGCTTGGCGTCGTGGAGCTGGTACCGGCCTTGGTGCGGCGACAGGTGCTAGCCTTGGTGCAGGTGGAGGTGGCCTAGCTGGGGGTTGCGGCTTGGCAGGTCGGAAGACTGGTGAGGGCGGTCGTGCTGGAGGCTGTGGCTTGACGGGTCGGTAGACTGGTGAGGGCGGTCGTGCTGGAGGCTGTGGCTTGACAGGTCGGTAGACTGGTGGTGGCGGCCGTGAGGGAGGCTGTGGCTTGACAGGTCGGAAGACTGGTGGTGGCGGCCGTGCTGGAGGCTGTGGCTTGGCATGGTGATGCCGAGCCACCCCACCAACACAGCTCCCGACCCCAGCCTCCCCCTCAAGGGGCGGATACCAGACGCGCTCCCTGCGGTCTGGAACTCCCTGTAGGGGTGGGCGGAGGAGGGCAGAAACTTCCCCATTAAATTGTCCAAATTGTTTTGTTTTTTTATCCCCCACCTGGGGTTGTGTGGGCGGAAAGAGGGAAAAAGTCCTTGACGTGGGCGGGGCTAGAGTCCTTAGGGGCGGAGTCAGAGTCACTGGGGGCGGAGGTGATTGAAGTTGACAGAATCTATTTTCAGAAAAAGTGTCCTGATGGTACTTTATTTTTGGAAAAAAGTCACTAGGAGGTGGCTGATAAAGGGAGACAGATGGAAGAAAAAAAAAATCCAGATCAGAATCTTCCCTTGACGCCGGCGGAATGATGTCATCGCCGCGCGCCGTTTCAGTGACGTCATCGGAAGTGGGCGGAGTGACGTCATTCAAAATGGATGGCGTTATGTTGTTGTCAGAGTTCATGGTAATTTGGCTTGCAGCCCAATCTAAAAATTGTTTAGCAAAATGAGTAACTGGATTACCAAACAATTGAGGGGAGGAAGACTGAGCCGTTTGTGGTGCCTTGCTGTTCGGAGGAGGAGTTTGGGGGAGCGACGCATTTTGGCGGCGAAAAACCTTTTTGGCTGGCTTCCGTCCTCGCCAGTGCGTCTCCATCTCCTCGAAGCCCGGGGCGAAGGAACTGTCAGCTGTGCTCCTTCTGTCACGTGGGGGTCGCATATTTATGCGGGATCGTTCCTTCCGTGCAACACGGACACTCCGGACAAAGACGTGAGGGTAAGATATGATTTATTTACATAAATCATGGCAAACAGAAAACAAGCAAAAGAAAAACGTGCCGAACGCACGGGAAGCTAAAGTTAAACTTAGCACAGGACTCTGGAACATGAAAAAACAAACCAACGTGATGTAGCTTACCGCAAACAAGGAGCACAGGACGAGTGAACAGAAAGGCAGGCTTAAATAGTGTCAGTGATGAGAAACAGGTGCGCGTCGAGAACACAAGCGGCAGGTGAAAATAATAAGTAACCATGGTGACGAAACAAACTCACAGGTGCACAAGCAATAACTAAAGGAGTCCAAAACTAACCAAACATAACTAAACAAAACATGATCCGACCACGGATCATGACAGCTACATCAGGACTGAAATAAAATGAATGATGATGCGGCTCCTCAGAAAGTCACAAAGCAACTTTGAGAAAGACTAGTGAAGTTTACTCGCTCCTCATCCTCCATTGTTAAAATACTGAACATGTAATCTGTCTTGTCCAAAGGGCATGCAAGCCTTCATTCTCTTTTTCTCTATTCTAAGGAATCCTTGATGGGACGCTAGTCACATTTCTGTGCAAGTGTCATTTTTCTGTGCTCCAAATGCAAGATGATTGTTTGAGAACTCTTCTCTTTTGGTGTAAATTTCCGCACTTAAATATTGATGACTATTTTAGTTAGCTTTCAGCGTCTCCAATCAGGGGTGCTACTGCAAGTCACTGGCATAAATATGTATTTTTTTTAATTTATAATTTATTTTCTCCTGACAAACCCCATTTATCAGTGCTTTGGACTGTCACTAGAAAGCTCCGATGGATGTGTGTTAAGCGACCAGCCTGGAATCGAAACCATGTACCACTAGACCTAGAAATGAATATTATTCACATTTGAAAAAATAGAGTACCAATTGACGTTATCTGGAAATTGATACCGGTATTCAACAGTACCAATTTTTGGTACTTCTGTGTTTGTTCATGTGTTAATAAATGTTAATTTGTTTGATAATAGAATCTTTTCGGGGGAAGATTGTCTCGGACAGTCGAACCACGAACACTGGTACTCCTCAGGGCTGTGTACTTTCCCCCTGGCTCTTCTCCCTGTATACAAACTGCTGCACCTCCAGTCACCTGTCCATAAAGCTGCTCAAGTTTGCAGACGACACTACCCTCATCGGGCTCATTTCGGATGGCGACGAGTCCGCCTACAGGAGAGAGGTGGACCGGCTAGCGTCCTGGTGCAGCCTCAATAACCTGTAGCTGAACGCCCAGAAAACAGTGGAGATGATCATGGACTTCAGAAAAGTCACAGCCTCACCATCCCCCCTCACCCTGATTGACTCTCCCAACCCCGTCTCCATTGTGGACTCCTTCCGTTTCTTGGGCACCACCATCACCCAGGACCTCAAGTGGGAGCCGACCATCAGCTCCCTCATCAAGAAGGCCCAGCAGAGGATGTACTTCCTGCGGCAGCTGAGGAAACTTAAGGTGCCGACCGAAATGCTGGTGCAGTTTTACTCAGCCATCATCGAGTCCATCCTCACCTCCTCCATCACCGTGTGGTTCCCCGGCGCCACAGTCCAGGATAAGCATCGACTGCAGCGCATCGTACGTGCTGCTGAGAAGGTGATTGGCTGCAAGCTCCCATCCCTCCAGGACTTGTTCTCCTCCAAGACCAGGAGGCGTGTGGGTCGGATCACAGCTGACTCTTCTCACCCTGGACACAAACTATTCTCCCCTCTCCCCTCAGGCAGGAGACTACGGTCCATCCAGACCCACACCTCCCGCCACCTGAACAGTTTTTTCCCCTCGGCCATCAGGCACATGAACAATAACAAGATCTGATAGCTCAGTTACAGCTCTTTTTATTACCTATTCTGTGTTATATGTGTTTTATGTTGCACAATTGCACCAAGTAATATTCCTAGTTTGTGAACCCGTTCTCAAACAATGGCAATAAAAACTATTCTGACTCTGATTCTGATTCTGATTTTTTTTTTTTTTGACATGGAACAGTGAGCTCATAATAATAACAGTGCTGTTACATGTTCATTTCTTACAAGTCTCATTTGCAAGAAATATATAGTAAACTTTGCATTTAGTTATAATTCTAAGACGTTAGATAGTAGTGTAGGCTACGGTATGTTGCCTAGTGAAGGAGTAGCAAATTTAGATGTTTTGAAATTGCCATTTAAAATCGCTAATGCTAATCTGTAGCATGTCTATGAAAAACTCAATGTAAATTAGCATTAAGCTAGTACATTTTGATAAATGCAGCCTTACTGAACCTTTACATGTTTTTTTTAATCAGGCACACTTTCTTTGTTAGCATGGAAAATTGCAACATCAGGCAGCCCACCTCAGTTTGCTGTGAGTTCTGCTTGAGTACCTGTTTGCCCGCCATGTGCTCCAACCAGCCAAGTCTGCACCAGGACATTACGTCACGTGCAACAAAGTTATAAGTTTGATTTTCCCGTGAATCTATAATCCATAGTGCCAACGGAATTTGGTTGGTGCCTTCAAAAGAACCTGATTTGGCCCCCATTCCTAACTATGCCACTCGTGCATAGATTAATACAAATATTAAATATTATATACCTATTAAGGTTCACATTCATCCGTCATTATCATCTTAGGGCGTTCAATCGTTCACAACTGGACTGTTTGGTTTGTCTTGGAAGAATTTTCTCTGCTCATCCGAGTAGGCTTTATCAGTTCGTGCTCATAGACTTAGATTGGTCAGATCAAGTCCAACAGTTGGTGCCAAAACCCCAAATATGTATAGTAATGTGCCTGGGCAAGGATGGTTTTTGCCCGATCATAGTGAGAAAAAAACTAGCAATCCTAACCGTCAAAGCCACCTCAGGGAGAAACATCACTACTTTGAAAACAAATATGTTCAGATTCTGGACAGGGAGGACAGGTGGTACGAAAGACGAGTGAGGGAAGCCATCTATGTCAAGGTTGAAAATCCATCCCTGAACAGAGGAGGTGGTCTGCGACACCAAATGTCTCCCACCTACAACACTGTCTTTTCAACCATTCCTAAAAGACTCTGCAATTTAGCCTCCAACAAATAACAGGAGTTTAAAACATTCTGGTCACAGAAGGTGACCAGTATGCCATTTATGCCATTTAAATACAACTGAATGGAATGCTTATGTGGGGGATTCTGACTATTTTGGACTGGTAGTAGTCGATCCACAGCGATCGTTCTGCCACACAATACCTTAATGCTAACAAGGGTTAATTTACACTTCAACGACTGTTGTTGGCTTTGACAGTTAGGATTTTTATGTTGTCCTTTATATTACATATTTATATTGGCCTTTTATATTGAGTGTAATTTGTAATATTTGAACTGTGCTTTGAAGCACTTTGTGGCTTTTGTCTGTCAGAGGTGCTATATGAATAAATGTTACTTACTTAGTTATTTTTCGTGATGCCTTTTTGTTTTTAGCCTGTGTGCGGTTTTTGTCGAACAAATCGATCCTGTTTCTAAGGATTCAAGGCTATAATAATGAGTTTTTAAATTTTAGAAAAACCAACTTATGCGTGGACTTACCTGGGCTGAAGTCCAGGGGCCCCCAATTTTCAAGGCAGAATTCAATTATTGGTGTTCATATCTGTCAGTCACAAGCAGCTCAGCTTTGTTTAGCGATTGTGTATTCTCTCTCTCTCTCGGCTGTGTTGTTTTTTCTTACTGCTCCAAGCGCGGCCCGAACTCATGTCGCCTGTGTGAAAGACTAGCGTATTTATTTACTTAATTAGCGAATACTAAGTCCTTCAGCCAAGCATTTGCCTCCTGGTCTGCTGTGTGAAGGGTGACTAATCCTCCTCTCAGTCTTTGTAGAGAACAAGCTTCAGTGATGTGTTACGTTGTCTGCTTGTCTCCATAAGCACACAATGGGTGAGGGCTACTGCCCAATCTGTGAAGGCTGGCCAAGCTTGGTCCATGTCCAGTCCAGTCAATGGTTGACCACTGTGTCCTTGGGAGGACAATGCCAGGGACGTGTTGGGAAAAGTCTGACACCAAGTGTTTATTGGGGACCACCTTGGAAGCCCATTCCTTCTCCCAAGCTGATTGGATGGTGAAGTCAGCTGGTGGGGCGTTCTTCCAAGTGGGGTGTCTAAATGGGAGTCGAGCAGTGGGTGGGTTGAGGATGTCTTTGTCTTTGTTGGTAGATTGGGGGAGTCTTCGACATTTTGAAGCATCTGTTCGCCGGATATGTTGAGGTGCAATGTTTGATAGGACAAGAAGCCAGGTAAGTGGTGTTAAGCGAATTGTTCCAGTAATGAGTCTCACGGTTGTGTTGAGCTGGGTGTCCACGTAGTGTGTGTGGGAGGACTTGGACCAAACAGGGGCACAATACTCTGCTGCAGGGTATGCAAAGGCCAGTGCTGAGGTGTGTAGTGTGCAGGTTGTCTCCGGACTTCAACTTAGCCACTTGAAGTTGACTGGCTTCTATTACACCCGCACAGACGTGCATACGCCCGTCCCAAGGGAGATGTATTCATGAATGAAATTATTATTAAAATGTGTGATATTTTTAAAACTGTGTTTGCGGGCGGGGGGTGTTGCGCTTTCAGTGGGGCCTCCAAAAACCCCTCAACCCTCTCCAATTATCACCTGCTTATAATTAACGCCCTGTCCACTTTGGGGTTTAGGTGAATAAATATTACCTTCTGTCTGTTATAAGACCTAGCTCTAAGCACCTGTCACTCTTTATAGTGCCACTATTTGAGAAAAGAAGATATACACATTTTTATTGCAATTAAATCACTTCTGCGTAATCAAAAGGCTGGTCGTGGTAGGGCACTGAGCCATTAGCGTTTGATGCCACAGCAGGTGTCCAAGAACAAAATGGACACAGCTGTGTTGAGCAATAGTTTAAATGACTGTCGATGCATGTTAGTCACAGTCTGGTGGTGATAATGTTTGCGATGACAATGGAGGAGTACAGAATATCCAACATCACTAATGAGGCATATTCCAGCAGGGCAGCTGTGTAAAGCTGATATGTTTTCATATTCCAGTATATTTTTTTTATAAATGGTTGAATAAACACAAAAGTGATGTCGATTTCCATAGCTTTGTTTCAAATCACTCTGCAGATCTGCAGATGGCGCGCACGCCTACCACCACTCATTTTGGCAAAAAAGGTGCGAAGATTACAATTTTACAGCATTGACGAGTGAGGCGTCTTTAATACCATGCATGCTGTGCTCACAGCTCCAGAATAAAAATGAAGTCTGGCATTATCCTGAATTCTTATACACCAGAAGCACGCGGGGGGAAACGTTATCAATTAAGTTCTTTTACCCGCCATGAACTAAATGCTCGACTGAGGCAGGACTTTTGCTGCTCGTTGCACTCTTTTTTTTTTTTGCTTAATTGCATTTAGGGAAGCCATTGTTCTGTTTTTATCTGTTGGCTTTTTTCTTCTAAAGCCCCACCACACTGAGGCAATTTACCTCAGGCTAATTAATTTAGGTAAGCAAGTGAGAGAGACTTGTTTAAGTGCAGAAATGAGCACTATTTGCAGTCGTGTGGGGGAAAATAACTTGACTTATGCATAAGGTTTATTGATGATGGTCTTTGCTTGAGGTCTACTTCAAATGTGTCTGAAATCACTTTTAGAAGGTAACGCAGGGTCATTGTGTATGTAATAAAATAGCATGGGGAAATATTAGAAAATATTGAAAGTGTGTCGAAACAGTATTTGATTGACAGCAGCTGGCAGGCTAGCCTCCGGCCAAACAGCAGTAAAAGCCGTAAACTTGAGTCTATTTGAAAAATACTGAATAAATATGTACAATTCATTGATGTTTTTTCTGTCAGTTTGTTTGTTTTTTTACGAAAACAAGTTTTGTTGTGCCTGAAGATTAACTTATGCTGTATGTCAAGGGTGTCCAAAGTGTGGCCCTGGTGCCATTTCTGAGACACAACTTGTTTCTTTTATGAAACACATTTTAAAAAAGCAACAATGGAAAAATTTAGAAAAATGACATGATGTAAAGAAAAACAGCAAATAACTAATAAACACTAAGTTTTGTCTTGTAGTCATACAGGTGCATATCAATACATTTGAATACTTTTGAAATGTTAATAGCCCCGTCACTACAGACACACACACAAATATTTCACAAACGTATTTCCTAATGCCTCTAAAATTCTGATGATTACAGCTTACGGCTAATAAAAACTCTGAATTCAGACTCTCATAAAATGTACTTTACATTAAAAAAAAAATGTAAACCAGGTGTCCTCAATTAAATTTGTCCAAGGACCAGATTTTGTTTTAGCAGATAGTGTAAGAGGCCGCACAGGGTGGGCGTGAGGATGATGAATTGTTCTAAACAAAAAGGCTAGTTAAAATATTACATATGTTTAAAGACTAATCTTTGTTTGTATTGTTAACTTATAGGTAATAGTGTTTCAGATGTTTTATGATATTATGCCAGGGGTACTACAAATACTTTTTTTCAATTTATTAGATCAGGTTACAAGCAATACTACAGTACTATTCAAAAATGCTGTGGTTGCTGTGGAATCTGAGGGGGAGATTTGTTTAAATTTAGCTGTCATTTTCCTTTTTTGTTTGCCTTCAAACTTTGTGTCCATCACTTCAGTCATGCATTTGTTTTATTATCTCTGTATCTGAGAATGGCTTATTGTGCTTGTCCAAGATCTAAAGCACTCCAAGTAAGCACTCTGAGGCTTTTTGTTGTTGGTCATCGACGTGACAAGAATCCTATATTTGCAGCTTAATATGCTGATTTTAGTGCATTTTATTTTGTTGTTCTCTCCTCCAAATGTTAAGGAAAAGTCCTCTTTAAAATTCCTGTGCTTCGTCTCATAACTCCGTTTAAAATTGGACATCTTCACAATAGTAGTACGGTGGTACGGTATGCTTTTAATTGTCATTGCACAATTGCAACACAATTTCATTTTCACCACAAACCCGTTCAAGATTAGACAAACATTGTACAGGAGACAGAACAGGAACGGTGATGGGTCGCCACTTAATGGTGCCCCGTAAAAGGCGGGAAAAAGGTGGATACTGGGGAAAGATCTTGTCAACTTTGTTGAGAGGCCAGTTGACCAATTCTATTGTTTAGATTTGGAGAGCAGTGCAAGTCTCAGGGGCATAGTAAACATATTTGTGCTCAATGCAGGGAGAATACCTGCAAATGTTTCATTCCAATTTTCTTTGAACACATCAATTCCACGCAAACTACGCTTGTGTCTATGTGAGCGATTACAAAAAGAGAAGTTAAACTTTAAGGGTAACCGCACTTTTGGGGGGAATTTTGCCTATCATTCACAAGCCTTATGTAAGACAAGCACAATACATTTTCCTTTTTTTATGCATTCTAACTCATAAATAAATGTTAGCAAAAGTCAGCTTTATCCCGCCTTTAAAGCCCTCTAAAAACACCCCAAAACCTCCATCAACGTTTTACAATATATACATATTGTAAGCATAGATGTAACGTAGTAAGTGTCACATTAAAAAAAACATTTAATATTTACGATTTATTGGTCATTTCAAGCGTATTAATTTCAGAGATGCATCACAACGTTTGATCCAACAACACTACTACTTATGACGGATTTCATGAAAGCCATCAAAAGCTACTTTGGGACAAATGATGATTCAGAACCTTATATTTTTTAACCTGACTATAAGGAGGATGAGCTACATGTTTTAAAAGCTGTGTACTAAACAGATTGAGCTTTAGTGAAGCACTACCATGCATCAGTATTGCTAAGTGCTAAACAAGAAATACAAACTACAAACATAATAAAACAAGCACTTACTGTACAATGTCTGCTCTCACTGGGATGCCGGCTAATGGGATGTTCATATCTTCCCGTTTGGATGAAGAATTAATCATTGTACACCCGGAGGTTGAAAAAATATAAGTGGCCGCAAACGAGCATTTGTTTTTATGTCTTTCTCGCCATCTCTGGGTCAAAGTTGGATGTCAAAGTTCCCCAACTTCTCAGTTTAGGGCGACAAACTTTTACTATCCAGGTGAGAGGTATGATTTATAATCTAGAATTAACTTTCACCAGCTCACTGGCGATGCAGCAGCAGCTCACCGGCTCAATATGTCAACATTATAGCTGTGTAAGCGAGTTAGCTCTCTGTGATCACGGCGCCAATAATTATAGTGTGTCCATGTTAGCGCTTACAATAATAATATTGTTAATACTTGGTAATTCAATTCAACCCTTAACTCAACAATGAGTAGATGAGTGTTATGTGTGTGTATATGTGTAAATAAATGAACACTGAAATTCAAGTATTTCTCTTATTTTTATATATATATATATACATATATATATATATATATATATATATATATATATATATATATATATATATATATATATATATATATATATATATATATATATATATATACTGTATATATATATAGTTAGAATTCACTGAAAGTCAAGTATTTCTAATATATATATATATGAAATACTTGACTTGGTGAATTCTAGCTGTAAATATACTCCTCCCCTCTTAACCACGCCCCCAACCACGCCCCCGCCCGACCCCCGAGCACAGCCCCCACCCCCACCCCCACCTCCCGAAATCGGAGGTCTCAAAGTTGGCAAGTATGATCACAGTGCTATAACACTGAAAAGCCCACCGGAAGAGGTGCTTTAAAACATGGCTAGCTAGCTAGTGGCTAACGTCCATCCATCATTAGCAGTGTTTTAGCTACTTTTAAATCATTAATCCTGGTCTCCGTGGCGACAAATGAAGTAAGTTTCTTAGAATTATCATCCCTGCAGGACGAGGAATAGCTAAACATGCTTCAGTACACACCGTAGCTCACCGGCATCAAAATGTAAACAAACGCCATGGGTGGATCTAGCCCTGACATCCACTGTAATGATATCAAGTACAGGCACGTATCTAGTCGATACTACTATGATTACATCGATATTTTTTGGCATCACACCATCTTCTTTCGTTTTTTTAAAATGTATATATTATGTGTATAAACTCAGGAAATATATCCCTGGACTTTGAATATGACCAATGTATAAGCGGTAGAAAATGGATGGATGGATGGATGGATGGATGATCCTGTAACTACTTGGTATCCGATTGATACCCAAATTTGTGGTATCATCCAAAACTAATGTAAAGCACCCAAACAACAGAAGAATAAGTGATTATTACATTTTAACAGAAGTGTAGATAGAACATGTTAAAAGAGAAAGTAAGCAGATATTAACAGTAAATGAACAAGTAGATTAATAATTCATTTTCTACCACTTGTCCTTAATAATGTTGACAAAATAATAGAATGATAAATGACACAATATGTTACTGCAGATGTCAGCAGACTAATTAGGAACCTTTGTTTGTTTACTTACTAATAAAAGACAAGTTGTCTAGTATGTTCATCATTTAATTTAAGGACTTAACTGCAATAAGAAACATATGTTTAATGTACCCTAAGATTTTTTGTTAAAATAAAGCCAATAATGCAATTTTTTATGGTCCCCTTTATTGAGAAAAGTATCAAAATAATTTTAGTACTGGTACCGGTACCAAAATATTGGTATCGTTACAACACTAGTTTGTACACCCCTGCCCTATTGTATATAATCAGGCTTAGAACTTGCTGAACTTTAAACTACAGTTTTTGGCAGCCTTTGTTGTATCTTGTGTAAGCGATGACGGTGACATCAGTTTTTAGTCTATACCTGTAAAATGTTCACGACAAAAAGCCTAAGAACGGATCAAACCAATTCCACCTCTTTTGACCTGCTGCAGTTATAATGCGAGTTGGCGTTCACTTTCTAACATTGGATGAAGCCATTCAGCACTTTACTAGTGAGTCACTGCACACTGCTCAACAGCCCCCACATTTACAGTAGATGTTATAGAAACATAATATTGCAGAACTGCATTGCACAAAACCTTTTTTTTTTTTAGATTGGAAGGCAAGAGAAATCTGTTATATATGTATATTTTAATAATACAGGTGGTGATGGGCAAATAAGTTTGTATTCTTCCAGCAACAGTGTTCTTTATGATATATCACATAGTTTGCTCTACAGCAGGGGTGCTCAATACGTCGATCGCGATCTACCAGTCGATCGCAAAGGTAGTATTGGTAGATCGCATTACATTATTTAAAAAAAATAAAAATTAAAAAAAAAAAAAATTTTTTTTTTTTTTTTTTTTTTTTTGTGTGTCCTGTCCAGCTTCTCAGGCAAATCATATAGTTGATGTAGATGCCCATTTCGGCTGTTCAGATTTACTTTACAAAAGAGAAGTGTAGGATACTTCTCTTGTTGCCTTATTTGTATTTGACTTTATTAAATGTATTTATATTATCATTTAGTGCAGCCGGGCCAGAGCAGGAGGGGATAGAAAGAGAAAAAAAAGAAGACAGAGGGGGAAATTGTGGGGACAAGAGGGGGATTAGACAGAGAGACAAAAACAACAACAGCAAATAACAACAACAACAACAATAGAGCAACATCAGCAAATACGACATGTACAAATATGATGGTAAAAGTAATAGCAAATAAGCAGTTAGCGAAAAATAAAAAATAATACAGAAATGACAATGAGCATTATTACACTACAAATGGATCAATACAAATACCAATAGAAATAGCGCTATTGATAATGAACAATACCAATAATTTACCTTTATTATCAACAATACAGTTGTTTAAATGCAACAATACATATACGTAATGATAACTTGAGATACGAAAGAATGCAGAAAAATGAAAGGGGAGAAAGAGAAGCAACCTACATTAACCTTGTAGATTGTTATAGTCACAATAGGTTAAGCTTTATCAGTGTGCCGTGTGTTACACCCAGTTTACCCTAGGGCAGGGGTGCTCATTACGTCGATCGCGAGCTACCGGTCGATCTCGGAGGGTGTGTCAGTCGATCACCAGCCAGGCATTAAAAAATAGTCCTAAAAATGAGCGATCATAAATCTTCACAATGACGTCATTTTCGTCACTTGATTGACATTCACGGCACCCGAGGGTCTTCTGAGATGACACTGGCTGCTGCCAGCTCATTAAAATTACCGACTGGAAGGCGAGAAACACTTTATTTCAACAGACTCTGGCGCCGTACCTGTCGTCAAAACTCCAAAGACCGACTGCACAGTTGCACAGTTGCGCTAACAAAATAGGAGTCTCAGAAAGCTGGCGTGCACAAGCTAGCAAGCTACGGAGTTTGCCGACAATGTATTTCTTGTAAAGTGTATACAAAGGAGTACGAATGCTGGACAAATAAGATGCCAAAAACCAACCACTTTCATGTGGTATTGGACAGAAAGGAGGACTTTTTTTCTCCTCCATTCGAAAATGCGGACCTTATCAGCACCACTGTCTGATTCCTATCAATGCAAGTCATCAGAATCAGGTAATACACCAACTTATATTCTTGTCTTCATGAAAGAAAGGAATCTATATGTGTTAAACATGCTTGTATTATCTTTAAACACCTTTAACTTATTAACAATATTAACTATATGTGTTAAACATGCTTGTATTATCTTTAAACACCTTTAACTTGTTAACAATATTAACTATATGTATTAAACATTCTTGTATTATCATTAAACACCTTTAATTTTTTAACAATTTTAACTCTGTGTTAAACATGCTTGTATTATCATTAAACACCTTTAACTTGTTAACAATATTAACTATATGTATTTAACATGCTTGTATTATCATTAAACACCTTTAATTTTTTAACAATATTAACTATATGAGTTAAACATGCTTGTATTATCTTTAAACACCTTTAATTTATTAACAATATTAACTATATGTGTTAAACATGCTTGCATTATCATTAAACACCTCTAACTTGTTAACAAAAACATATATTTCATAAATAAGTAAATATAAATTATATATATGAATGAGGTAGATCCCCACGACTTGATCAATTGAAAAGTAGCTCGCCTGCAGAAAAAGTGTGAGCACCCCTGCTCTACAGCTTTAATTTACTGCGGCTTAAAACAAAGTGAGAAAGACACTCATGCGGCGTTATAGTTTTTCAAACAAACATAAGTACACGGAACAGCAGGTGGAGGTCTCCTCTTTCATATATAAGAGCACAGGAGGGGAAAGTGCTAGTGCAATAAAGATAGGGCAGAAATATCCTGCAAGGACGCAGGGGTCATTGTTCATTTTAAAGACCCACACAGCTACACACATTCTTTTTTTTTTGTTCCCTCTTAGAGGGTGGCGCTTGAGGAGGGACAGCTTCATGCAATTCAAATTAGGTAATGTCCACTGACAGAGACTTCAAATTTGCTAATGTTGCATGCCTGACTGGAGGAAATGAATGGTGCCTTCGCATTGGAGACTATTAATGTGCTTCGTTTCAATTTATGGCAACGTCGCTGGCTGTTAGATTTAGTGAGTGTGAGGGAGTTGTAGGCGACATAAAAGGTTAACACAAAAAGTAGTTTTGGAACTAAGAGTGGCCATACCAGCAATACTGCATGTTACCTGTTGCTGCAGTACTACTGTATATGTACAGTGCATCCGTAAAATATTCACAACGCTTCACTTTTTCCACATTTTGTTATGTTAAAGCCTTATTCCAATATGGAATTAGTTCATTTCGTGCTCAAGATTCTTCACACAATACCCCATATTTACAATGTGAAAATGTTTTTTTTAATTTTTTCTGCAATTTTTTTGAAAATTAAAAAAAACTAATGCATCACATATAGGTAAGCATTCAGAGCCTTCGCTCAATACTTTGTCGATGCACCTTTGGCAGCAATTACAACCTCAAGTCTTATTGAATAAAATGCTACAAGCGTGGCACACTTGTCTTTGGGCAGTTTCGTTTATTCGTCATTGCAGCACCTCTCAAGCTCCATCAGGTTGGATGAGAAGTGTCGGTGCGCAGCCATTTCAGACCTCTCCAGAGATTCATTTACGGAGTTGTTTTGAAGCCATTCCTTTGATATCTTGACTGTGCTTAGGTTTGTTGTCCTCTTGAAAGATGAACCGTAGCTGTAGTCTGAGTTCAAGAGCACACTGAAGCAGGTTTACATCCAGGAGGTCTCTGTGCATTGCTGTACATTGCTTTCCCTCTATCCTGACTCGTCTCCCAGTAACCTGCCACTAAAAACATCTCCACACCAGGATGCTGCCATCACCATGCTCGACTGTAGGGATGGTATTGTATTATATTATATGATGAGCGGTGCCTGGTTTCCTCCAAACATGACGCCTGGCATTTGCACCAAAGAGTTCAATCTTCGTCTCATCAGACCAGAGAACGTTGCTTCTCATGGTCTGAGAGTCTTTCAGGGGCATTTTGGCAAACTTCTACGAAGGACTGACTTCCGTCTTACCAGTCTACCATACAGGTCCTGATTGGTGGATTGCTGTAGAGATGGCTGTCCTTCTTACGGAGTGACCATCAGGTTCTTGGTCACCTCCCTGACTAGGACCCTTGTCCCTTGATCGCTCAGTTTAGACGGCCAGCCAGCTCTAGGAAAACCTTCAAAGCAGCAGATTTTTTCTGTACCCATCCACAGATTTGTGCCTTGAGCAATCCTGTCTCGGAGGTTTACAGATAATTTCTTCAAATTCATTCTTGGTTTGTGCTCTGCTATGCACTGTCAAATGTGCGACCTGATATATAGACAGGTGTGTGCCTTTCCAAATCATGTTCAATCAACAGTGATGGGTAGTAACAAGCTACATGTAGCTAAGATACGTAGCTTAACTACATTTTTCAGTAGCTTGATGGTAGCTTAGTTACTTTTTTAACAATTAGTTTTTCTTGTAGCTTAGCTACTTTTAGACCCATGTACCGAGGTAGCTGACATCAAAGCTACAAAGAGAGAAAATAGTCTGCGAATCCAGGCCCCCCAAAAATATGGAGAAAATACAATGACCTGGATGAATGAGAACATATAAATATCACGGAATAAATCCATGATGATTGGTTAGTGTTTGTATGATGAGTCACAATTGGCTAAGGTGAGAGCGAAACGTTATGGATTGGCCAATCAGAGGCCAGAAATCCTAACTCTTGTCACACAACGACGAGGGAGTCGCAGACAAAGGGATGCTTCAAGGTGACGACTCAAAACAAAACAAGGCACATACTTAAAGGCGGGGGATTCTCGTCCACAGATTAGATTTTTCCTTTAGTGATGAAGACGACGTCCAGGAAACCCACAATCATGTGTGTCCTTAGCCATATTTAGACAAATGCATGCATTTAGAGAAAACAATGCCCAAAACCTTAGTTTTCCATCCATCCAATTTCTACCGCTTGTCCCTTGCGGGGGTGGCTGGAGCCTATCTCTGCTGCATTTGGGCAGAAGGCGGTGTACACCCTGGACAAGTTGCCACCTCATCGCAGGGCCAACACAGATAGACAGACTTTTAGTACTTAAACCAAAATCATAATTGCTCTCTTCATCCAAGACGTCCATACCAAATTTAGGGACACACATTAAAGTGAGTTGAGTTCATGAAAAGTTTTATTGCACATAATAATATCATCAAAAGGTTCAGAGAATCTGGAGAAATCACTGCATGCAGGTGGCAAGGCCGAAATCCAACATTGAATGCCTGTGACCTTCGATTCCTCATCAAAAAGCGACATCAGCGTGTAAAGGATATCACATAATGGGCTCAGGAACACTTCAGAAAATCACTGTCAGTAACTACAGTTTGTCGCTACATTTGTAAGTGCAAGTTAAAACTCTACAATGCAAAGCGAAAGCCATTTATCAACAACACCCAGAAACGCCGCCGGCTTCACTGGGCCCAAGCTTATCTAAGATGGACTGATGCAGAGTGGAAAAGTGTTTTGTGGTCTGACGAGTCCACATTTCAAATTGTTTTTGGAAACTGTGGACGTCATGTCCTCCAGACTAAAGAGGAAAAGAACCATCCGGACTGATATAGGCGCAAAGTTCAAAAGCCAGCATCTGTGATGGTAAGGGGGTGTATTAGTGCCCAAGGCATGGGTAACTTACACATCTGTGAAGGCACCATTAATGGTTCTGGAGCAACATATGTTGCCATCCAAGCAACCTCTTTTTTATGGACACCCTTGCTTATTTCAGCAAGACAATGCCAAGCCACATTCTGCGCTTGTTACAAAAGCGTGTCTTCGTACTAAAAGAGTGCGGGTACTAGACTGGCCTGCCTGTAGTCCTGACCTGTCTCACATTAAAAATTTGTGGCGCATTATGAAGCGTAAAATATGACAACGGAGACTCCGGACTGTTGAACAACTTAAGCTGTACATCAAGTAAGAATGGGAAAGAATTCCACCTGAAAAGCTTCAAAAATTGGTCTCCTCAGTTCCCAAACGTTTATTGAGTGTTGTTAAAAGTAAAGGCCATGTAACACAGTGGTAAAAATGCCCCTGTGCCGACTTTTTTGCAATGTGTTGCTGCCATTAAATTCTCAGTTAATGATTATTTGCCAAGAAAAATTATTTTCTCAGTTGGAACATTAAATATCTTGTCTTTGCAGTCGATTCAATTGAATATAAGTTGAAAAGGATTTGCAAATCATTGTATTCTGTTTTTATTTACGATTTACATAACCTGCCAACTTCACTGTTTTTGTAGTAATGGATCCTTACTGGGTTCATTTGTACACTCTCAGTTACATTAGCATTGATATTATACATGTGGGCCAATACACAGAAATGCCGTTAAATTTATTTTTGATGATGCAAGCTACTTTTGCCGTGTAGCTTGTAGTGTAGCTTGCTACAATTCTCTGGGGATAGCTTCCATTGCAGCTTAGCTACATTTACTCGAGAGTAATTTGTAGCTTAGCTTACTACATTTTCCAAGTAGCTTGTCCATCACTGCCAAACAACTGAATTTACCACAGGTGGACTCCATATAAGCTGTAGGAGCATCTCAAGGGTGATCAGTTGAAACAGGATGCCCCTGAGCTCACCTTTGAGCTTCATGGCAAAGGTTTAGTGATTTTTTTTTTTTTTTTTTAAATGTTAGAACATTTAAAAAAACCTTTTTGTCGTTGTTATTATGGGGTATTCTGTGTAGAATTTTGAGGACTTTTTTTTTTTTTTTTCCATCTTGGAATAAAGTTGCAAAATAACAAAATGTGGAAAAAGTGAAGCGCTGTGAATACTTTCCGGATGCACTGGACTGTAATTAAAGAACATGAGTCAATTAAACAGGGACAATGGAGTGGAATGTAGCCTCAGGCCTGACACTTCTTCCCCCAACACCTTAAAATAATCCCTAATTACGTTTAGGTGAAATGAGGCACCTGTTCATGGTTTTATATTGTATAACTCCTCCCTTTGCACTAAATGTGGCTTTGCTGCAGCTATTTCAAAATGAGTTTCCTCCTTACATGATTGTCCAAATAGAAGTTATGTTTACTCAAATCTGCTGTAGTCTCGCGTGATAAGCAGGCCCTGTAGACTGATGCAGAGTGGCTAAGAATACGATCTTAAAAGAGACAGGCCAGTTTAAATTGGTTTATTTTCCTGCAACAAGCAACACACACCAAAAATTACACACACAAGTTTCACTTCAAAATACACCCTTAGGGGACTTGAAATAAATGTTAGCAAGTTTTGAGCAAATAAATGACATGCATTCAAGTAAAACATAAAAAAATGTTTTTCTGTATGACATTCTGACAATGGAACTCCCTTTGTATCCATATATTGGGCTCTTTTTAATTTACATTATGCAATCAAGTAATAAACAATGATTTATCATGATTAATCCAAATGTAAAAGTGTGATTATTAATCTGATTCATACTGTTTGTGTGTGTGTGTCTGTGTGCGTGTGTGTGTATGTGTGGGTGTGTGTGTGTGTGTGTGTGTGTGCGTGCATGTTGCAGTAGTAATTACAAGTAATTATGTCCAAACATGTCACTGGTACTTCAAATTATAACCACGATTATAATACTGAACACCCTTTGCTGTTCATTGTATTGTTTTGCAAACCCAGATACTATAAAATACACAGATATTTGGACAGTTAGAGTTATTATATGTCTCTGATTCTGTTTAATGAAAACTATTTGTATTATGGCCGTTAGTAAAGAAACATCCACAAATTAGCTGCACTGCTTTATAAACCGCAGGTTTCAAAGCGTAGGAAAAATGTAGCTGCTTGTAGTCAGGAATTTACGGTAAATACATATTTTTACACTCTGTAAACCTTTGTGTTGATATGTAGACCTCAATCTATTCACCTATAAGCCTTAAAAGGATTAACATCGTGGACAAAGTTGGATTTAAAGTCAAGGTGTAGTTGGTAAATAGTCACAGTAAGATCTAAGTACTTTTGAAAGATGTAATTAGCCGCTACATATGGTCTATATTTGTATCAGATTCATTCAAACTCTGAGGCTGCTAGGCTGGACCGCATTACACAAATAAGCAGATGCAAAATGAAACTATTTGACATTCATTTGCAGTAGCTATGCTGATGGATTTGATTGTCAACATTTGGAATGAAGCTTCCAGTACACCTGCTAAAATGTTGTACTGTGACTCACTGCGACGCTTCAGTAGCCTCCAACCACATTTAATCACATAGAGCAACTGCCTCACACGCTTGGGAGACATTTTTTGTATTACTTTCATCCTAGCCCTGCATGCATCTGCTACGGTTGAACAGTGCTGTATTTCATTGTGATCAAGGTCTTACTGTATTAGACTGAGAAGAATAAGCGAGACATTCTGTAAACTTGGATATGATTTCTCAATTTCACAACTACAGAGACGGTGGGAAGGTGTTGAGAATGTACAAACTTCACATGTGTATTTTCATTTTGTGCACTTCAAAGCAAGACGGTGTATTCTTGTTTTGCTGGTGGTATTTTTGCTGTTTGCTATTCTGGTGTTACCTCGGTTAGGATGCGTGCTGTTATCTGTGCCCTGAGCTCAGGATAAGACAGGGCAGGCTTTCCCATTCTGTGTCGGTCCTCTTCAGGTGGTGTTTGTGTCCTATGCTGACCTGGAAAGAGAAGAGAGAGAGTGAAGGCTCAGTGAAGATGACAAAGCTGATCTTTAATAAAACTGCTCCCTCCAAACTTATCACTGGGCTGTCTTGCCTCCTCCAGAGTGGGACACTTAAACTGAAGTGCCACACATTGGTGTGTGGAATCTAGGTGGTTAGGAGTAAGGACAACCTTGACATTTTTTGTAATAATTTTTACTAGTGCTGTCAAAGTTAATGCAATAATAGCGTGTTATCAATAAATTCCTATAACGGCGCACATTTTTCAGGCGGTCAGAAAGGACGCATGCGTCTTAATCGCATGCATCCTTTCTGACCCCCTGAAAAATTAGCGCCATTCAATGCATTGATTGATTGCTGATGAGCCACAAATGGGAAAATGGCAAGAAAAAATGGCTAAAGAAAGGGTGCATTATGGAAATACCATATTTATATTTATATATATATATATGTATGCTCAGTGCCAGAGCTTGGTCCGCATTGCCGGCAGTAAGTCGGACACGTTTCCAGTGAGGGTTGGACTCCGCCAAGGCTGCCCTTTGTCACAGATTCTGTTCATAACTTTTATGGACAGAATTTCTAGGCGCAGTCAAGGCGTTGAGGGGATCTGGTTTGGTGGCTGCAGGATTAGGTCTCTGCTTTTTGCAGATGATGTGGTCCTGTTGGCTTCATCTGGCCAGGATCTTCAGCTCTCACTGGATCGGTTCGCAGCCGAGTGTGAAGCGGCTGGGATGAGAATCAGCACCTCCAAGTCCGAGTCCATGGTTCTCGCTCGGAAAAGGGTGGAGTGCCATCTCCGGGTTGGGGAGGAGATCTTGCCCCAAGTGGAGGAGTTCAAGTACCTCGGAGTCTTGTTCACGAGTGAGGGAAGAGTGGATGGTGAGATCGACAGGCGGATCGGTGCGGCGTCTTCAGTAATGCGGACGCTGTATCGATCCGTTGTGGTGAAGAAGGAGCTGAGCCGGAAGGCAAAGCTCTCGATTTACCGGTCGATCTACGTTCCCATCCTCACCTATGGTCATGAGCTTTGGGTTATGACCGAAAGGACAAGATCACGGGTACAAGCGGCCGAAATGAGTTTCCTCCGCCGGGTGGCGGGGCTCTCCCTTAGAGATAGGGTGAGAAGCTCTGCCATCCGGGGGTAGCTTAAAGTAAAGCCGCTGCTCCTCCACATCGAGAGGAGCCAGATGAGGTGGTTCGGGCATCTGGTCAGGATGCCACCCGAACGCCTCCCTAGGGAGGTGTTTAGGGCACGTCCGACCGGTAGGAGGCCACGGGGAAGACCCAGGACACGTTGGGAAGACTATGTCTCCCAGCTGGCCTGGGAACGCCTCGGGGTCCCACAGGAAGAGCTGGACGAAGTGGCTGGGGAGAGGGAAGTCTGGGCTTCCCTGCTTAGGCTGCTGCCCCCGCGACCCGGCCTCGGATAAGCGGAAGAAGATGGATGGATGGATATATATATATATATATATATATATATATATATATATATATATATATATATATATATGAATGTGAATATATGTATATGTATATGTGTATATATAAGTATATATATGTATATATGCATATATATATATATATATATATATATATATATATATATATATATATATATATATATATATATATATATATATATATGAATGTGAATATATGTATATGTATATATATGTCAGGACATGGACTATGGCGACGCAAATTACTGCGTGGGTTGCTGTCCCGGAATGCAAGCGAACCAGGCTGTACATGGCGTGAGGGTAAATACATGTTTAATTTTTACTATAACAAAAAGTGTAAACAAAAGGCGCGCACAAGGCGGAGAACAAACGTGGCTATGAAAACAATAAACTAGCACAAAGGCAAAACTATGAACATAAAACAAACAACACTTACTGTGGCATGAGCAGAGAATGCAAATAACATCAGCATGAAACTATGAGCAGGCATGAGTAGTAGAGGTAGCATGAGTGGTAAGGGTAGCGAAGGTAGTAATGTCGCCAGGACGACCAACTGAAAATGACAGGCTTAAATAGTAGTGACATGATAAACACAGGTGCGTGAGTCCAAAACGTGAAACAGGTGAAACTAATAAGTTGTCATGATAACAAAACAAACAAGAGCGCACAAACAGGAACTAAAAAGAAAAAGAGTCCAAAAAGCAAACAGAACATAGCCAAACAAAACATAATCAAAAGGCATGACAATATATATATATATATATATATATATATATATATATATATATATATATATATATATATATATATATATATATATACACAGGTATATATATGTATATATATAAATATATATATATTTATATATATATATATATATATATATATACTTATAAATGTATGTGTATATATATATAAGTATATATTTGTATATGTATATATGCATATATACATACATACGTGTATATATGTACAAACCCCGTTTCCATATAAGTTGGGAAATTGTGTTAGATGTAAATATTAACAGAATACAATGATTTGCAAATCATTTTCAACCCATATTCAGTTGAACATACTACAAAGACAACATATTTGATGTTCAAACTGATAAACATTTTTTTTTGGAAATCATCATTAACTTTAGAATTTGATGCCAGCAACACATGACAAAGAAGTTGGGAAAGGTGGCAATAAATACTGATAAAGTTGAGGAATGCTCATCAAACACTTATTTGGAACATCCCACAGGCGAACAGGCAAATTGGCAGTGACGTGCAGTCACTAGAGGCAGGTGAGGCGGGGCCTCACGTGCCATCATGGAAAGAAAAAAAATGTAAAAAGAAAATTAAAATTGTTATATGTATCCAGTGATTATACTATAAAGTTATTTTCCATTTAACTTCACCCGTTTTAGATTATTTTTATTTAAAATCGCTGAATTTTCACATTTGTCGTTCAAATACTGAGAAGAGACGGTGCGGTGAACAGCAGCCAGTTGAGGCACGTCACTCGTTTGTGCCTCACCATGGATTGCGGACTCGACTAACTGCTGGCCTGCTGTGCAGTGAGACCGTATTGCTATATGAACTATATTATACATTTCCATAGTTTAGTTAGCTGAGGTATATAATGTACAGTGTATTTTGTCAACAACTGTATGTGTGTAACGTATTTCTTGTGCTGAGCGATCATAAAACGGATGCAAAAGACGCACTGGCTGAGGCTCCAGTAATCCCGCCTTCTGCACCCCCGCCGTAGAATGCACGGCAACCCCTGACGGGAGTGTTATATCAACTAAAGCCCACACTTAAACTTTCCACGTGCAAGATTGAATCTATTTAAAAAGGTTATTTCATAAGAAGCCAAAAAGTGCAAAAACAATAATGTTCGTGTTGGAGGAGTTGTGAATGACTGCAGGGCCACAACATTAGGTACACCTGCAGACTGCAGGTGTACCTAATTCACAACTCCTCCAACACGAACATTATTGTTTTTGCACTTTTTGGCTTCTTATTAAATAACTTTTGTAACCTATTTTTATGGGCTTTCCTCTTTGTGATGTTAAGTTCCTGTTATGCGCTGTTATACAGTGTATGCCTTGAGCTCTTATTTTGAAGGCGCTAAGAGCGGAAGTGATGACACGTTGGAGTGGAGCGGAAGTTTTTGAAAGAATGTAAATAAAGTGGTCCTCGTGTAAACTGGAGCCTCTGTGTTTGTTATTTTGTAGTTTCATACAGTATAGGCAACATTTATAAACCCTCGGTTACACTTTTTTAAATAGATTCAATCTTGCACGTGGAAAGTTTAAGTGAGGGCTTTAGTTGATATAACACTCCCGTCAGGGAGGCATTAATCCAGCACAACAGCGGCTCATGGACTTCATTTATAAGTAAAGGTGTAATGGCCATAGGGATCCATCGAGGCGTATATATATATAATAAATAATGCCAGTCACAGTTAACTTGTGCTCAGCTGGGAAAATAAATATATATATATATATATACTTATTATGTCATCCATTTACTTGTTATAAACTGTTACAGGCGTATCAAATAATCATGTTAATGTTAAAAATGTAACTTAATAATATGTGGGGATATAAAAGGCATCCGGTGCTATCAGACCGGGCGGAAGCGGAGATTGACGTCATAAACCACCTAGGAGCACCTGTCAGACCCAGCGTTTTTGCTACGGAGCCACTTCATGGAAGAATCCTAATTTTTTACCTTTTTTGTGGACTTTCCATTGGCCTGTGGAGAACCGGCACAACAGACTCTTTTTCCAGGAGGACTTTGAGTTGGATGCGCAGACACGGTGCCGTGAGTACGCAGCTGCGGCTTCCAAACATTTGATCGTTTGCCCGTACGTGCATGCCTCTATGTGCATGTCACGTACGTAACTTTGGGGACTTTGGGGAAATATATGTGTTGTATGAACTTCGGGAAAGTGCATGGTACTTTGGGCTGTGGGATTGAGTGTTTTGTGCGGGTGTGTGGTTTGTATTGGTGGGTTATATGGACGGGAGGGGGGAGGTGTTTGTAATGCGGGATTCATTTGTGGCATATTAAATACGAGCCTGATCGTCTTGTGGCTAATAGTTATACATGTCTTGTGTTTATTTACTGTTTTGATCATTCCCAGCTGAATATCAGGTCCCACCCGTGACTCCTTAATTGCGTAGTGGCAGAGACACCCGGAGAACTTGGGTGCGTTTGTTACAAAGGTAAGACCATAATAACGTTTTTTTTATTAAATGTGCTTTTTTGTGTGCTACAGTTTGTATGTGTAAAGTTAAAGTTAAGTTAAAGTACCAATGATTGTCACACACACACTAGGTGTAATGAAATTTGTCCTCTGCATTTGACCCATCCCCTTGATCACCCCCTGGGAGTTGAGGGGAGCAGTGGGCAGCAGCGGCTCCGCGCCCGGGAATCATTTTTGGTGATTTAACCCCCAATTCCAACCCTTGATGCTGAGTGCCAAGCAGGGAAGAATGCTGGTATGAGCTTTTAAACATAACCCGTTAACTGCTGCCAACCAAATGGTGAATAAGATACTCTTTAGGGTTCATATGTTTGTAAATCTGACTGTGATGAAGTCAGTGCCTCACCAGCCATCAACGTCACCGCACGTCATTGCAAATTGGTAACAGGTGGGTTTAAAAGTAGATTCCATGAAATGCTCAGTCATTCACAAACAAGGATGGGGCGAGGGTCACCACTTTGTCAACAAATGCGTGAGCATATTGTTGAACAGTTTAAGAAAAACCTTTCTCAACCAGCTATTGCAAGGAATTTAGGGATTTCACCATCTATGGTCCGTAATATCATCAAAGGGTTAAGAGAATCTGGAGAAATCACTGCACGTAAGCATCTAAGCCCGTGACCTTCGATCCCTCAGGCTGTACTGCATCAACAAGCGACATCAGTGTGTAAAGGATATCACCACATGGGCTCAGGAACACTTCAGAAACCCACTGTCAGTAACTACAGTTGGTCGCTACATCTGTAAGTGCAAGTTAAAACTCTCCTATGCAAGGCGAAAACCATTTATCAACAACACCCAGAAACGCCGTCGGCTTTGCTGGGCCTGAACTCATCTAAGGTGGACTGATACAAAGTGGAAAAGTGTTCTGTGGTCTGACGAGTCCACATTTCAAATTGTTTTTGGAAACTGTGGACGTCGTGTCCTCCGGACCAAAGAGGAAAAGAACCATCTGGATTGTTATAGGCGCAAAGTTGAAAAGCCAGCATCTGTGATGGTATGGGGGTGTATTAGTGCCCAAGACATGTGTAACTTACACATCTGTGAAGGCGCCATTAATGCTGAAAGGTACATACAGGTTTTGGAGCAACATATGTTGCCATCCAAGCAACGTTACCATGGACGCCCCTGCTTATTTCAGCAAGACAATGCAAAACCACGTGTTACATCAACGTGGCTTCATAGTAAAAGAGTGCGGGTACTAGACTGGCCTGCCTGTAGTCCAGACCTGTCTCCCATTGAAAAAAAACTGCTGCAAAGACGCACTGTGTGAGGCTCGCGTAATCCCGCCTCCTGGTGCCGGTTAATGCACCTCCGCCGCAGAGTGCACCCCCCGACGGGAGCGCCACACCAACCAAAGCCCACACCCAAACCCTCCACGTGCAAGACCGAATCCACCCAAAAAAAGTCACTTAACAAGAAGCCAAAAAGTGCAAAAACAACAATACTCGCGCCGGAGGAGCCGTGAACGACTGCAGGGACACAACATTGGGTACACCTGCAGACTGCAGCACGGGTTTTATATTTCGTTCATTCACAACCCCTCCAACACGAACACCACTGTTCCCGCACTTATAAGTAAAGGTAAGACCATAATAACGTTTTTTTTTATTAAATGTGCTTTTTTGTGTGCTACAGTTTGTATGTGTAAAGTTAAAGTTAAGTTAAAGTACCAATGATTGTCACACACACACTAGGTGTGGTGAAATTTGTCCTCTGCATTTGACCCATCCTTTGATCACCCTCTGGGAGGTGAGGGGAGCAGTGGGCAGCAGCGGTGCCGCGCCCGGGAATAATTTTTGGTGATTTAACCCCAATTCCAACCCTTGATGCTGAGTGCCAAGCAGGGAAGAATGCTGGTATGAGCTTTTAAACATAACCCGTTAACTGCTGCCAATCAAATGGTGAATAAGATACTCTTTAGGGTTCATATGTTTGTAAATCTGACTGTGATGAAGTCAGTGCCTCACCAGTCATCAACCTCACCGCACGTCACTGCAAGACACTTTCTCAAACCAATCACACACTTTTCCGGCTTAAAAAAAAAAACGCTGCGCTATTAATCCAGTTAAACAACGTTTACAAAATATAAATGTTTTACATCACGATCGTGCTTTGTCAATAAGGATGGGCACCGGATCCGATACTTTTTTATCACCGACCGAAACCAGCCGGTATTACTGGGCACCGATTCACGTAAGATCTAGCGGTGCCATGTTTCGGTGCCTGGGTTGCGCTTGCGTCACGTCTGTTTGAATTAGCACTTGCGAGTGGCGAGTATTTGCTAGCAAGGCCGTAACTAGGATTTGACAAATACAGAGGTCAAAAATTGGCTGTCCAAAAGGAACTTTGAAAGGCTGAAATCATGGCTATCCCAGCACTATATCAATTATATTACCTTGAGCAACACACTGAATTTCCAGAATAACAAAAGCTTTCATTGAGCTATAACTATCTATCACTCATCTAACATATTTGATAATCAGCATGATTTTGTAACAGTCCACTTTTTTATTAATATCCTGACATTTAGCATATTAAACATTTTTAACATCATTAAAACATCAATTTAAAAAACATACCAAAATTTGAACCACGACCAGGGTTCAAACCAAAGATTTTGTGCTTTGTACTGTAAGTACTAATAACGTCCACCATGGAGCCACCGGAAATGATGAAGGAGATTTTCTTTTCATATTCTAATCAATGACAGAGCATGACGTGGCCAGGATACGTTGGGGGTAAAATATTATATGAAGACCCTTATCATTCAATAATTTATATTTTAATGTGCTTCTTCTTCACTTCTTTATTGTCATTAAATCCTGTTAGTCGTGTTTGTGTTGTGTTATTTAAAAAAGCATAATGTTTAAAACACATTTCATTAAAGTAAATTAATTGTTCGTTGATGGTGGTAAAACTTGAAAATTATTTGTCAGTGTAAAAATGATATATATCTGTGATTAATTGCCATAAATTATATATATACTATGAACAAATGCGATGATTGCGATTAAATATTTGAATCGTTTGACAGTTTTTATATTTATATATATATATATATATATATATATATATATATATGTATGTGTGTGTGTGTGTGTGTGTGTGTGTATACATTGGGGCTAAGCGATATGTCACAAAAAAATTATCACGATTATTATTTTCTTAATTAAAGTCGGATCGTCCCATGCAGGATTATAGCGAGTACTATTGCATCCCTACTGTTTACTACTGCAGTATCTTGTAACAGACTTGTCCACCATGTTTGATGGTTCGAGCGCCGGACCTCATAATGCACATCGCTCACTTTCCTTGGGACCACAAAGGGTCCTTGCCACCTGGCGAGTAATTTCAAGTTGGACGTTGGAAGTAACACAAGCACTTTTTCTCCCGGTGAACATTTCTATAGCTGTGTCCCCCTGTTATACAAGCGCTTCTGACGTTCCTGGGCCCGGAGCAAATTCTCAGGTGACAAGTGCCCCACCGTGTGGAGTTTTGCTCGCAGGTCCATGACGTATTGAATTTCATTTTTGCTGGGGCTTGGACCCTCCTCCCAGCTTTCTTTAATTATGTCCAAAACTCCGCGCGGCTTCCTGCCGTATAATAATTCAAACGGGGAAAACCCTGTGGAGGCCTGGGGTACCTCCCGCATTGCAATCAGTAGGGGCTCCAACCATTTATCCCAATTTGGTTTGTCCTCGTGCGTAAACTTACGGATCATGGTTTTCAGCGTCTTATTCAGCCGCTCCACCAGCCCGTCAGTTTGCGGGTGGTATACGCTGGTTCGGATCGCCTTAATTCCCAATAATCCGTATAGTTCCTTTATCGTGCGTGACATAATGGGGGACGGCGTGGCGCATTGGCAGAGTGGCTGTGCCAGCAACCTGAGGGTTCCTGGTTCAATCCCCTAGTCACGTCCATTGTGTCCTTGAGCAAGACACTTCACCCTTGCTCCTGATGGGTCCTGGTTATCGCCTTGCATGGCAGCTCCCGCCATCAGTGTGTGAATGTGTGTGTGAATGGGTGAATGTGGAAATAGTGTCAGAGCGCTTTGAGTTCCTTAAAAAGGTAGAAAGGCGCTATACAAGTATAATATATAATAATATATAAGGACGTGCCCTGGTCAGTCAGAATCTCTTTCGGGATTCCGACTCGGGAGATGACCTTAAACAGCGCTTGCACTACACTCTTTGCAGAGATGGAGCGCAGCAGCACTGCTTCGGGATAAGGATATGCGTAATCCACCAGGACTAGCGCAAAACGATATCCTCGTGTGCTCGGGTGGAATGATCCGATGAGGTCCATACCAATCCTTTTGAATGGGACCTCAATGAGTGGTAATGGGCGCAAGGGTGCCTTGGGGGTGGCCGCCGGATTGACCAGCTGGCAGTCCGGGCAGGCAGCACACTAGCGGCGCACGTCTGCCCGGATGGCTGGATGCCCGGCCAATAGAATCGGACTATTACCCGATTGAGTGTCTTATATGTGGCCAGCCATGGGGTTGACGTGCGCCGCCTGGAAAACCATTTCCTGACAGCGTTTCGGCACCAACAACTGGGTGATTTCTTCTCCTGTCTGAGTGTCACGACTCACTCGGTATAATCTATCCCAAATAATGGCAACATGAGGGAGTACCCGCGCTGTTCCCGGACGCACCAGCTGACCATCGATGGAAACCACCTGGTCCCAAGCCGCATGCGAAGTGTCATCCCGGGACTGCTCGAGGGGGAAATCCTCCGTAGGGGGCCAGTGGGGGGCCGAGGGGGTCTTCCCGCGAAGCCCCCGCCGGTTCCCCCTCGGCAGTGTCGGATGAACCCGCGTCGCCGCTGAGAATTGCGCGAATATTCCCCTTTCCTACGGGGCGTGACATTGTGTCACTTAAATGGTTAAACCCCGGCCAATTTGTACCCAAAATTACGGGGTGCGTAAGATGCGCACTTACAGCAACCTTGACACTATAATGTTGTAACAAATAATATTTCTATTAAATAGGCTTTACTTTGCATTTTAATTAACGTGGGATTATTTTTTTGTATTTAGAAATAATAGTACCAACTTTCTTTCTTTTTTTTTTTTTCTCCAACATTTGTGGCACTGGCGTGGCGCCCCCTGATGGACGGCGCCCTTAGCATTTGCCTATACGGCCTATGCCACGGGCCGGCCCTGTATATATATATATATATATATATATATATATATATATATATATATATATATATATATATATATATATATATATATATATATATACACATATACATATATATACATATATATATATATATATATATATATATATACATATATATATATATATATATATATATATATATATATATATATATATATATATATATATATATATATATATATATATATATATATATATATATATATATATATATATATATATATATGTGTGTGTATATATGACAATGTATCTACCTCATAATAATGACCTACTGAAATAAGACAATTATTAACATGTTAAAGAACAAGTTTATGAGCAGTTTGTCCAATCCTAAAAGAGCCGAACTGCAAATTTGGAGGTCTGAAGGTAGTATTACTAAATGTGAAGATGACCATTTAAAAACAGAGTAACATGTGGCGCTCGTCAACTGCTTTAAGAGCAGAGTGTTGTTCTGCATCAGCAATATAGTATGCTACATTTATTGTGCAACTACTTTCTAATTTTTATGTTCCCATTTGCTTTTGACCCAACATTGGATTGAAGTGTTTCTGTCTTAACTGCATCTATTTTCCCGTATCTGCTCTTATCTTCCAGGGACTCTCACATTTCCTTGTCTCAGTATTATCTCTGCATGGAGGTTGGAAATAAATAATGAATAATGAGTTTGGGGCTTCTTTGCCTGCTACCAATGTATCTATATTATATATATATATATATATATATATATATATATATATATATATATATATATATATATATATATATATTTATACATCACATGGACAAAGATAAGACCTCCTGGAGGAAAGTTCTGTGGTCAGATGAAACAAATATTGAGCTGTTTGGCCACAATATCCAGCAATATGTTTGGAGGAGAAAAGGTGAGGCCTTTAATCCCAGGAACCTACCGTCAAGCATGGTAGTGGTATTATTATGCTCTGGGCCTGTTTTGCTGCCAATGGAACTGGTGCTTTAGCGAGTAAATGGGACAATGAAAAAGGAGGATTACCTCCAAATTATTCAGGACAACCTAAAATCATCTTGGGCGCAGTTGGGTGTTCCAACAGGACAATGACCACAAACACATGTCAAAAGTGGTAAAGGAATGGCTAAATCAGGCTAGAATTAAGGTTTTACAATGGCCTTCCCAAAGTCCTGACTTAAACCTGTGGACAATGCTGAAGAAACACATCAATGTCAGAAAACCAACACATTTAGCTGAACTTTGTCAAGAAGAGTGGTCATAAATTCAACCAGAAGCTTGCTAGAAGCTTGTGGATGGCTACCAAAAGCACCTTATTGCAGTGAAACTTGCCAAGGGACATGTAACCAAATATTAATATTGCTGTATGTATACTTTTGACCCAGCAGATTTGGTCACATTTTCAGTAGACCAATAATAAATTCATAAAAGAACCAAACTTATTGAATGTTTTTTGTGACCAACAAGTATGTGCTCCAATCACTCTATCACAAAAAAATAAGAGTTGTAGAAATTATTGGAAACTCAAGACAGCCATGACATTATGTTCTTTACAAGTGTATGTAAACTTTTGACCACGACTGTATATATGACAACGTGGAATTGATTTTTGTAAAAAAGTGCCCAATACGTGAGTGTAGTGGTACATAGTAGTATAAGAAAGACACAGACTACACGTTCATCTCAACAAGCCTATTTCGTGGATACCGACTCATCAAGAGATTTGAGATGGTAACCACGAAAAAGGCTTGTTGAGATGAACCTGTTGGGGTGCTGGAGCCTATCCCAGCTGTACTTGGGCGGAAGGCAGCCTGGACAAATCACCACCTCATCGCATTGCTAACACAGATAGACAGACAACATTTACACTCACATTCACACACTAGGGCCAATTTAGTGTTGCCAATCAACCTATCCCCAGGTGCATGTCTTTGGAGGTGGGAGGAAGCCGTAGTACCCGGTGGGAACATATATATATATATATATATATATATATATATATATATATATATATATATATATATATATATATATATATATATATATATATATATATATATATATATATATTTATACATATATATATATATATATATATATCAGTGACGTGCGGTGAGGTTCATGGCTGGTGAGGCACTGACTTCATCACAGTCAGATTTACAAACATATGAACCCTAAAGAGTATCTTATTCACCATTTGATTGGCAGCAGTTAACGGGTTATGTTTAAAAGCTCATACCAGCATTCTTCCCTGCTTGGCACTCAGCATCAAGGGTTGGAATTGGGGGTTAAATCACCAAAAATGATTCCCGGGCGCGGTGCCGCTGCTGCCCACTGCTCCCCTCACCTCCCAGGGGGTGATTAAGGGGATGGGTCAAATGCAGAGGACAAATTTCACCACACCTAGTGTGTGTGACAATCATTGGTACTTTAACTTAACTTTAACTTTACACATACAAACTGTAGCACACAAAAAAGCACATTTAACAAAAAAAACGTTATTATGGTCTTACCTTTACTTATAAATGAAGTCCATGCGTCGCTCCTTCTGAGCAAAAGCATCGATAACTTGTTTATAGAAGTCTTCCTTATCTTTCTTCAGTTTTAAAAGTCTCTCTGTCTCGATGGAGATCTTCCTTTATTTATTACCTCCTGTTTCGATTGAAAGTCCAGTTTAGAAAACTGTTTTATTTTAGATATGTAATCCTCCATGTTAAAAGTCCAGGCGAGAGGAAAAAATAAATGATCACTGCTAACTGTTGCTGCTTGTTGTCACTTATTCCGCAGCCGAGTAGTCGCAAAAATGATCCCTGGGATCACTAGCGCCCTCTACCACCATGAGGCGGGATTACTGCGAGCCTCAGCCAGTGCGTCTTCGCAGCCGTTTTATGATTGCTCTGCACAAGAAATACGTTACACACATACAGTTGTTGACAAAATACACTGTACATTATATACCTCAGCTAACTAAACTATGGCAATGTATAATATAGTTCATATAGCAATACGGTCTCACTGCACAGCAGGCCAGCAGTGAGCTGAGTCATTGCACAATCCACTGGCTGCTGATCACCGCAAGTCTCTTCTCAGTATTTGAACGGCAAATGTGAAAATTCAGCGACTTTAAATAAAAATAATCTAAAACTGGTGAAGTTAAATGGAAATTAACTTTATAGTATAATCTCTGGATACATATAACAATTTAATTGTTTTTTTTTCTTTTTAAATTTTTTTTCTTTCCATGATGGCACGTGAGGCCCTGCCTCACCTGCTTCCCCTGACTGCACGTCACTGTGAACAATGGTCCTCTGTCGAGACGTAAGGTCCATGAAGGACACACCTGTGTTGGACAGAAAGATGTTAAGATTTGATCGGCATCATGTTGCTACACCTTCACTCAGATTAGAGCAATCCAGGTGGCTCCCACTCGCCTCTGGGTAATTTAGTACAGTATATGCTAATGTGTGGGGAAAGTCTGGGTGATCAGATAAAGAAAAAGTACATCATTTGTATGCACAGTAGAGAAAGTTGAGTGTGAGGGCAGATGTCTGGTTTCAATTGGAGGACTGTGACAGCTGGAGAGCTTGTTTTCTCACCACGATCTAGAAATCGTGGTGAGAAAATGTCATTATGTATGTATATTAGTGATTAGTGATCCCCAGAGCCCAAAAAAAGGCTTTAGTGCATTTTCTATTTGGGCTCCAGTACTCTGGAATGCCCTACCAGTAACAGTAGAAGCATTTAAGACACATCTTAAAACTAATTTGTATATGCTAGCCTTTAAATAGACTCCTTTTTTTAGACCAGCTGATCATGCAAGATTATCCCCTGCTGGCCTCCCAATGGACTGGAATTTCACATGAACCGTACTCATTTGGCATCCATTGCATCGGTGACCTGGATGGGGGGGTCCCCACATCTGCGGTCCCTTCCATGGTTTTGAACTTCTCCCATTGGATTGAATTATTTCTTGCCCCGATGTGGGATCAGATCCGAGGATGTTGTTGTGGTCTGTGCAGCCTTTTGAGACATTTGTGATTAAGGGCTGTATAAATAATCTTTGATTGATTGATTGAGTACTTTTTGATAGACATGTCAACAGCGGAGAATGCATGTGCATGTATGAGACAGTCTGCCCCACAACAAGAGGATAGAGAAAAAGAAGGAGCTTATTCAGTACAGCATCGGACTAAAACAGCGGACTCGCGCAAAGCTCTGTAGGTAAACCTCAACCATATATGGAGATATTTGCTGACATCACATGTGGAAAATACGTCACAAATTGTGCAAATTTAAAACGTCTCATTTTGAGGAAGTATGAAAAAAGGAAAGATTGTTTTATAAATTGTTATGGTTTGCAGGGGAAGGTGACAGCAACAGACACTAGAGGGCGGTAATGCACAATGATTTATTATATATATAGTTAATATATATAATAGTAATAAACAATACTAAATATATGAACTAAGGAAATGGAGTGTGACAAAATCCAAGAGTGTGTATGGTGTAAGACTATGTGTAGTATTTAACTGAGGTGTGCGTTACCAAATGTTGTCAAGAGATGAGGAAGTCCAGGGGCGAGAGAAGTCTACGAGTCCGAGTCCAATGAGAGGGAAGTCAAGGATCGAGGGAGGCAGTCAGAGTCCAGAGGGAGATCCAGGGAAAAGTGAGACGCACAGCTCACTATCAAGGCGACTGAGGGTACTGCGGGGACAACACAAGAAAACACACTGAGAACACGGAGGGGCAAAATACACAGAGGGAGCAGGATTGCATCAAGCAGCAGATGATCGCTTACTGTACAAGAGACTATATTCTGGCGAGCGATGGCAGGTCCTGCAGGTTTATGAAGACCAGGAAGATAATCACCGACAGGTGCGCTGATTTGAGATTGATTTCAGCCGTTGGAGTGACACGTGCAGGAGAGGAGCAGCCGTGGGCGTGTCCCGAGGTGCGCTCTGCTGCGTTCATTGAGGAATGCGCATTGGCATGTGCCCGGGTCGTGACATAAATATCTCCGCCATGACTCCGTGGTTTAATTAATTATGCATGTGCAAAATAAATTATGCTTTTTAAATATTTCTGTCATGACCGTCTATGACAGTTTTGGACTTGTGGTTATGTTTCCCTGCTTGGTGTCATTTACACTTCCTGTGTGTTTTCATTTCCTGCCACTTCCTGTCTGGCCTGAGTGCTGCCTTCCTCACCTGTCCCTGATTGGCAATGCCCAGAGGACCAGGGCTAGATCATTATTTGTTGCTACCTGAACAAGTGCAGACTTTTTTGTCCACATCATAGCTGCATTTGCTCTCATTAAATATTACTACTACTACATATGACTGCTGTCAATGTGTCCTGGGGTCAGGCTTTACAGGGGAACTGCACTTTTTTTGGAATTTGCCTATTGTTCACAATCATTATGTAAGACCAGCACACATACGTTGTATGCACATTAATTTAAAAAAAACGCATCACAAAGTTCGCTTTTTTCTTAAACATCACTGATTTCTGCTCACTGCAGACTTCATGAGAGCATTATAAATAATAAATAAAACATTACTTACTCCGCAAAGTCTGCTCTCACTGGGGTGCCGAGTGATGATGTTGACATGTTCCTGTTAAGATGAAGAATTAGTTATAATCCTCACAAAGAAAAAAGGGGGCTGGAACAAATTGCCAGGTCAAAATTGTATGCCAAAGTTGACCAACGTGTCGGATTATGTCCTCATCATTCTACCATCAAGGTAAGAGGCATTATTCATTATCTAGAATAAACTTTCCCAAGCTCAGAGGTGAGGAAGCAGCTCACCAGCCGATTGTGTCGTCATAGCCACATAAGCTAGTTACTGTCTAATGACCAGACGGAGGGTAATACTTTATAAAGTGAACTCTGTTTATATACAACTCACTGGTACAGCTCTCAGTAGCACTGGTTGATATCACAGCATGCTATATAGAAAAGAACCGGCTTGCACATGCGCAGTACACAATAACAAATACGGTGGCTGCCAAGGTACAATAACTACCAAGTGAGCATTACGTGAATGCTCTACATCCCCCTTCTTTAGCTCAATGTAACAGTTATACTTCAATACTCAGCTGAACTTAATAATAACATGAATGCTAAATGTAACAAAAAAGACCTTTTTTTTTAAAAAAGACAAAACATTTCCTACTAACAAAAATTTTCACAATACTCTGACATAGTTTTTTTTTTTCGTCCAATACTCAGTCCTTGTATTTAGGGTTCGACCAGACAGTGCGACCGAAGCGTGTTGTGTAAGGACTCTTACCAGAGTGCATGGGCAGTGGAGATACAGGTACCTGGACTGGGGGAGGTTCAATGTCCAGAGGGTCTTCAATGTCCAGAGGGTCTCCTCGTCCCTCACCATAGAGAGGAGGTGCTCCATAGACAGCTGGATTGAAGGGCTGCAAGTCGGCACTGTCAGGCTGATCTGGGGGTTGCTCGGCAACTGGCAACAGGTGTCTGCGATTTCTCCTGTAGTCCTTACCTCCAGACTGGATGGTCTAAGACCGTGACTCTTCACAAATCTTTCCCACCGTACCCATGCGATCGTACCACCAGGGGGGTCTGCATCCTGACGACTTCGCCCTCCTGCAGTGGTAGTAAAGGGTGGCTGGTCTTGTCAAAGCTCAGCTTCTGGGCGAACCTCTTCTTCTGTAGCTGAGCTGTGACTAGTTGGGTGTTGAGAGGGGCTGGCTTCAGTAACTGTTTGCTGATGGGGAGGGTAGTGCGGGTCTGCCTTGACATTAGTCTCTGTGCAGGTGAGCCAAGCTGTGTGTCACGAGGGATATTCCTTCGGTTCAAAAGGTTGAGGAACGCATCTGTGCCGTCCCTCTTTGACTTCTCCATCAGTTGCTTAGCACTTTGCACTGCCCTTTTAGCCAAACCGTTGCATTGTGGGAACTCAGGGCTGCTGGTTATGTGCTTGAAGTCCCACTGTGCAGCAAAATCTCTGAACTTCTGGCTCGTATACTGTCTGGCATTGTCTGAAATGAGAAGGTGGGGGGAGCCGTGTACATCAAATCAAATCAAATCAAATCAACTTTATTTATAGAGCACATTTAAAATTTACCACAGGGGTAGCCAAAGTGCTGTACAATGAACAGGTTAAAAGATAAAACGAGTACCGAGCAAACACAACACAATACAAACAGAACACGATAAAAAATAAATAATTAAAATAGAATTAATAAAAACATAAAAACATAAAAACAGGATCACAGCAGGTGTATTATGGGGCGCCATTGCAGGATGGATATCACTCAGTGTTAAAAGCCATGGAATAAAAGTATGTTTTTAAGAGAGATTTAAAAACAGGAAGAGAGGAGGCTTGTCTAACACTCAGGGGTAGGTCGTTCCAGAGCTTGGGAGCAGCAACGGCAAAAGCTCTGTCACCTCTAAGCTTCAGCCTTGTGTCAGGGACCGTCAACAGCAGCTGATCGGCTGATCTTAAGGATCGGGTGGGGCAGTAAGGCTGAAGGAGGTCGGAGAGATAGGTTGGCGCGAGGTTGTTTAGACATTTAAAAACAAATAAAAGGAGTTTAAAATGTATTCGGTAACGCACAGGGAGCCAGTGAAGGGACGCTAAAATAGGGGTGATGTGCTCACGTCTGCGGGTCTGTGTTAGCAGACGAGCAGCAGAGTTCTGCACGAGCTGCAGGCGGGCGAGGGAGGCCTGGCTAATGCCAACATACAGGGCATTGCAGTAGTCAAGACGAGTCGAGATAAAAGCGTGGATTAATTTCTCAAGATCATGTCTTGATAGAAGCGGTTTCACTTTCGCTATTTGGCGTAATTGATAAAAGCTTTTTTGAACGACGCTGCTGATTTGTTTTTCGAATTTAAAATCTGAGTCAAACTTTACCCCCAGGTTTGTGACAGAGTCGCTGAGATACGGGGTCAGAGTGCCGAGGTCAACGTTGGGGGAGGGAGAGCGACTTGGACCGAACAACATAACTTCTGTTTTATCTTCATTTAGGCTCAGGAAGTTAGCTGAAAGCCAGACTTTGATGTCGTGCAGGCAGTCAATAAGACGTTGAACCGTGTTATTTTGTGCCATGGGAAAATAAATCTGGCAATCATCGGCATAAAAATGAAATGCAATACTGTACTTCCTAAAAATAGAACCAAGGGGGAGAAGGTAAAGTGCAAATAAAATTGGGGCAAGGATTGAGCCCTGGGGGACCCCATGTGGTAAAGGAGCTGTGGACGACATAAAACTGTCTACTTTTACACAAAAACTCCTGTCGGTTAGGTACGACCGGAACCAGTTGAGGGCGGCGCCCTTAATGCCCACACAGTTCTCAAGACGAGTGATTAAGGTGGCGTGGTCGACGGTGTCGAACGCAGCAGACAGATCTAAAAGCACCAGGACAACATATTTACCAGAATCAGTGGACAGGAGGACATCGTTAAAAACTTTTAGAAGCGCTGACTCTGTGCTGTGGAGGGCTTTAAAACCGGACTGGAACAGCTCAGTGATACCATTATCCTCTAAGAAGGGCAACAACTGACTGTAGACAACCTTCTCTAATATTTTGGAAATGTATGGAAGATTAGAGATAGGTCTGAAGTTAGAGAGGAGAGAGGGGTCGAGGCTGGGTTTTTTAAGTAGAGGTCGTACCACTGCATGTTTAAACTCTACTGGAACTATTCCAGAAGAGAGGCTACTATTGATAATGTTAAGGACACTTGGTCCAATAGTAGCAAGTACCTCCTTAAACAGGCGAGGTGGGAGGGCATCTGCAGGAGAACCAGAGGGCTTCATATGACTAACTGTGTCACTTAAAAAAGAAAAGGACACCGGCTCAAACTGATGGAAAACAGAAGAGAAATGCAGGGGAACAGAAGGGTCATATGAAGGCTGAGATAGACTGGCTCTAGTTGACACAATTTTGTCAGTGAAAAAATGGAGACAATTTTCACAGAATTCAAAAGAAGCATCAAAACCAGCAGATTTGGGAGCATCAATGACAGTGTTAATAGTTTTAAACAGAACTCTGGGGTTGTTACAGTTAGAAGATATAATCTGAGATAGATATATATTCATTTCTGCTTTTACAGTCATCTGAAAGGAAAACAGGCTTTCTTTAAAAATGGCAAAGGACACATGCAGCCTGTCTTTTTTCCATTTTCTCTCTGCTCTTCTACATACGCGCCTGGCAGCCCGAGTGACGTCATTCAACCAGGGCTGAGGCGTGGTTTTAGCGCGGCGGCATTTGAAAGGGGCGATCGTGTCCAGTGTTTGTAAACAGATAGAGTTGAACCCAGAAACCAACTCTTCAGTATTCAGACACACAGATGCTGCAGAATTATCATCACAACGAGTCGAAAAAATAGAGGAGAACCGAGCAGGAGACGAAGAATTAAACATGCGAGAGCGTTGGGGCGGTGCGCACAATTTAACTGGACACTGCGTGGCAATATCAAACAGGATCGGCATGTGATCAGAGAACACAGCGTCGCAAATGTCCAAATTAAAAACACACAAACCATACGAGAGCACTAAATCGAGTGTATGCCCGCGTTCATGTGTAGAACCACACACAGACTGTACAAAGTTAAATGAGTCGATTATATTCAGGAAGCTCCTGGAAAGCGGCTCGTCTGGACAGCAGGTGTGAATATTAAAATCACCCACAATAAGGACACGATCATATTTGGGCAGGATTTCAGCCAGAAATTCAGAAAAGTCAGTTATAAAGTCTTTGTGGTACTTGGGTGGTCGATAGATGACGGCACACAGGACGACATCAGAAAGACCCAGTTCAAACATGCACAGTTCGAAGCTTGAAAAGGAGGATTGTAGGCGGATCTGACGGCATTTAAAGTCATTTTTAAAAACGACTGCTAATCCTCCTCCTTTTCGACCGGACGGCCGTGGGGAATTAAAGTAGGAACACTCCGGAGGCAGAAGTTCATTAAGAGGGGCGGACTCACCGGCTCTCAGCCATGTCTCCGTCACACAGAGGAAGTCCAGTCCGCGGGAAGTGAAGAAATCCTTCAGGATAAAAGTTTTGTTTGTCAAAGATCTTGCGTTCACAAGACCGAACCTGGCGGGGGCCAGCACGTCCAAGGCCGCAATTAATCCGGGTGGGGCCCGACACACAGCCCGCAGGTGGCGGTGATCCACCCCGCGCCTCCGGGGGCGGGGACAGCAGGAGCGACGACGGCAAGCTTCTTCCTCCAAACCAACGATAGGAACCAGCCAGGAGCCGATCGGATCGAGCGAGCGTGGGTGCAGGAGGAGACCGGATACCGCACCATTCCTCCTTCGGGGAGCCACGGGAAGCCGGGCCAGGAGTGCCCTAACTTTCACCAGCTGGCCGCCACGTTTACCGCGGCGCCGGAGACGCTTCCGCCGGGGGAGAGGAGCCAGGGGGCGGGAAAGGAAGGCAGGAATCCGGCCAGGTGAAAAAGCTGACTGGGACGTCGAAAAACCAACGTCGAAGTTGATCATATCAGTGGGAGAGGGGCAAAGATCCAACAGTGTTTGGCGGTCATACACAAGCAGTGAGCTGACAGAAACGAAAATAGACGCAAAAAACACAAAAACGAACAGAGCTGACAGCGAGAGACGGCAGGCCAAAGCACATACTGGCGCCATCTTGCATCGGGGCGTGGCAAGACAAGCAATCACCTCTAGACATAGAAGTGTCTTTTCAGCTTTGTGATGACTGTCGCTGATGTGATGTCCTTGAGAAGGTTGATCTCATCCCAGCCAGAGTACGAGTCTACGAGCACCTGAAAATGCTTGCCATCCCATTCAAAGATGTCGGTTGCCACTATAGACCATGGTAAGTCAGAAACTGGATGCAGCTGCAGTGGTTCCTTCTGCTGATGGTGCCTCTGGCTGTTGCAAACAGAGCACGAGAGTACTGCTCTGTCAATGTCTCTGCTCATGTTGGGCCAAAACACTAGATCTCGGGCTCTGCGTTTAGTGGACTCTGCTCCTGGGTGTTCTCTGTGCATAATGTCTGTGTAAACTGTCTGTAGTGACTGGGGGATGACAAGTTTGTGACCTTTCATGATGACCCCTTCCTCGATGATAAGTTTGTCTCTGAACGGGAAGAATGGACTGATGGACAGTGGGGTAGTGTGCTGTTTAGCAGGCCATCTGTGTCTGATAACGGAAGAGAGGGTCTGTAGTAGGTCGTCTTCTGCTGTGTGTTTCTTTAGTTCGTCTAGGCGGCTGGATGAGACTCGGCTGACTGACATCACTTCAAAGTCGTTTAACTCGTTCACTCGCTTAAGTGTGGACGCCCTGGGGGCGCGTGACAGACTATCAGCCAGATACATCTGTTTCCCTTTTTTGTAAACCAGGTCAATGTTATATTTCTGCAGCTGCAGCATCATACGGCGCTGTGTAGATCGGCTTTCTGATGATTGTGACCAGAGGTTGGTGGTCAGTTCAATGGTGACCGGCTTTCCGTAGACATAATCATTAAATCGTGAACATGCAAACACAACTGCCAGAAGTTCTTTCTTAATTTGGGCCTAGTGTGTCTCTGTTTGAGTCATTGTCCGTGACGCGTAGGCAATTGGTCTGCCCCCTTGTAGACACGCTGCCTCCAGCCCGTGTTGTGAAGCATCACATGTGAGCGTGACTGGTAGGTTGACGTTGTAGTACGACAGGACAGGCGAACTGGAAATACATTTCTTTAGTGTGTCATAGGCATCCTGGTGTTGCTTCAGCCAGCACCACACAGTGTCCTTGCGGGTCAGATGATTCAGAGGGGAAGACAGCTCACTCAGATTTGGCACAAACTTTCCCAAGTAGTTGATCATGCCTAGAAATCACTGTAGAACTGTGATGTCTTCAGGAACAGGCATCTCTGTAATCGCTGTGGTCTTGTCAGGGTCGGCCTTCAGGCCCTCACTAGTGAACACATGTGAGGGCCTCTGTCAGCCGGAACTTGCAATTGAGGGGGTTTAGCCGCAGATTATTCGTGCGTGCGCGGTCAAGCACCGTCTTCAGGTTTGCGTCGTGCTCTGCCTCAGTACGGCCTCCGACGATGATGTCATGTACGATGATGGCACAGGGGTAACCAGCAAAAATCTGTTCTATTGAGCGCTGGAATACCTCGCTGGCTGAATTTATTCCAAACGGCATTCTGAAAAATCTGTAGCGTCCAAAGGGTGTGCTGAATGTGGTGAGCAGGGAAGACTTGTTATCCAAGGAGATCTGCCAGAAAGAGCTTTTAGCGTCCAAAACTGAGAACAATGTTGCGTTCGCCATCTGTGATGCCACCTCCTCAACTGTACGCATCGGATGATGGGAGCGCTTTAATGCTGTGTTGAGATCTCTGGGGTCAATGCAGATTCTAATATCTTTTGTCTACTTCTTGTTTGTTGCTATCATGGATGACACCCATTCAGTTGGCTCAGATACGGGAGTGATGACATCCATGCCTACCATCCTCTCAAGTTCTGCCTTCACTCTGTCCTGCATGGCTATAGGGATGCGGCGGGCTGGGCGGACAACAGGGTACACCACAGGGTCCAGTTTCATGGAGTATGTCACCGGTAACTTGCCAAGTTCGTCCTTGAACAGATCTGCATACTCTGTGAATATCTTATGTGGCAAGTTGGCATCTGTATCCACACTGAGTTGTTGAACGTCTTTGCTCAGTGTCACCAGCTTCATGCGCAGGCTTGCTTGTAGGCCTAGTAGTGGTTGGACATTATTCTCCACAACGTGGGATTGTAGTGCATGTTGCTGACCTGCTAGTTTACATTGCAAAACAACTGAGCCCAGGGTGCTAATCAGATTTCCCCCATATGCACAAGGTTGATGATTATTGAACGGTCAATTAGTTCCCCGTTCTCCACATGTTTGAAGGCATCATAGGATAGAACATTGCACTGCCCTCCTGTATCGACTTTCATTTCGACGGGCTTGTCATTTTTTCTAGCACATTGGAGTCTGTTTTGTCTGTGACCACTGGTGTTATTCCGTCAATACAGAATGTCTCATTGTCGGTAACGTTACCTGTGGCTTGATATCTTTCGACTTGGTGGACGGATTCCCTGGAAAACTGTGTCATTGAGTATCTCTGCGCTGATCTGCAGCATTTCCTGAAGTTGTTCCATTTTTTACAAGCATGGCACTGTTGACCAAAAGCCGGACAAGTGTCTCTTTTGGCATAATGGCTACCACCACAATTATTACAGCTGACAATAGGTTGTACAGTTTTTTTCTGTCTGTGGCCGCAGTTCAAATCTCTGCCTCCTTCCACATTTGTACTGCAGACTGTCAACACTAGTAGGAGTATGTGACGATGATAATGTCCTTGTGTGTTGCTCAGTTTGCTCATATATTTTACATACGGAGACTGCCTTAGCTAGAGTTAGCTCACGTTCACGTAGCAGGATTTTTCTCAGGTTATCATCATTTATGCCACAGACCAGTCTGTCACAGATGAGCTCATCTCGTAATGTCCCAAAGTTGCAGCTCTTTGCTTTAATCCTTAAATCTGTGATGTATGATTCAACTGTCTCACCTTGGATCTGGGACCTTGTGTTGAATTTATGTCTCTCCATTGTGATGCTTATTTGGGGACTGCAGATCTCCCGAAATTTCCTCTTTAAACATTAGGGGTCCTCTTTTGACTCAGCCCGAGTGATGACCGACCCTGGTACGCCGTCAACGGCGGGTCCTCTCACTTCTGGTGTGTAAACAAACGATCTCTCTCTCTCAATAGCCTCCGATTCTGCTAGATTGAGGAGAATGTAGGCTCGTGTGCGGGCCGGCTTGTCATAGTGTGCCGCCGCGATGAAAATGTCATATTCCTGTTCAAACACTCGCCGGTTCTCTGCAATGTGTTCATCAAAGAAGCCGTGTGACATGTTTCACGGCGCGCGTTGGAATAGCCGTTAGCAACGTTAGAAACAGTCCGGAGTTCTTAGTTGATGTAGCTGTGTGCTCCGTGGCAAACTGCACGTCCCAAAGTGTCTGGGTTTACTTCTGACACCATGTTGAATGACCAGACGGAGGGTAATACTTTATAAAGTGAACTCTGTTTATTTACAACTCACTGGTACAGCTCTCAGTAGCACTGGTTGATATCACAGCATGCTATATAGAAAAGAACCGGCTTGCGCATGCGCAGTACACAATAACAAATACGGTGGCTGCCAAGGTACAATAACTACCAAGTGAGCATTACGTGAATGCTCTACAGCTTTCTCTGATCACGGCGCCGCAATAAATAGTTTGTCTGTGTTAGCACTTAAAATAAAAATATCCCTAATACTTGGTTAATATTCACGGCACAAAATATAAATGAAGTGTTGTTGGCGATTTTTACATGTTTATTTATATACTCCATTGTACGCAGACTTTTATTTACGTTTATTCACAAGTTAGAATGCATTAACACGGCGTGGGACGGCGTGGCGCAGTGGAAGAGTGGCCGTGCGCAACCCGAGGGTCCCTGGTTCAATCCCCACCTAGTACCAACCTCGTCATGTCCGTTGTGTCCTGAGCAAGACACTTCACCCTTGCTCCTGATGGGTGCTGGTTAGCGCCTTGCATGGCAGCTCCCTCCATCAGTGTGTGAATGTGTGTGTGAATGGGTAAATGTGGAAGTAGTGTCAAAGCGCTTTGAGTACCTTGAAGGTAGAAAAGCGCTATACAAGTACAACCCATTTATTTATATTTATAACAAAAATGCATCCATTTTCTTGTCTCTCATAATGATTGTCAACCTCTGCCAGAGCAAAAGTGACAACTATAAGGGATAGAAATGTCATGTTTATTTTGTATTCATACTGTGATTGTGCATGAAAATCTTACTTAAAAAGCAGCAGGATGTAGCTTTGAAGGATTAGATGTGACATCAAAACTATGCATCTTATGCCCTTTCCACAAAGAAAGCTTAAAAGGTCTGCAGGCTTAAGACAGGCTTAGTCATTGCTTTTCCTCCCTCTCAACAATGACTCAGTCGGAAGTTAACCTGCTGCTGCTTTAGAGATCAGACTATACTGAATGTGAATTTCATGACATCGTTGAAAAATGTGGGCGTGGGTATCACGTACCTCCTGCAGAGACAGAAGGATGTGTCAAGGACTACAAAACAAAGCAAAACGTCCCCAGTCACTGTTTGTTGCAGGGAAATGTACTGTTGTATATTTACCACTGGATTCTCAAGAGGGATTGGACTCACATTTATCACAGCCTTCAGACACTTTAAGCAAAACAAACTTGTTAAAAAAAAAAAATTCCAGACATCAGACTGCGTTCATAAAAAAGAAATACTCCCGCAGTGATTTAATGATCTAGCAGTATTAAGCTTATTTACTTACACATGCACTCACCCTTCCAGCATGCTTTAGGGGGCTTAGAAGCAACCCATGTTTTTTTTAAATGTTGCAATTGGCGTTTGCTTATATTTATTCATTATTATAATTTTATTATTCGCATCTTTGTGCAGCAACCCTCTTGTCTCCATTGTGACCCACTTTTACTGCCTCCTAAACAGTTTGCAGCTGTTGAACTTGTCTCACTACATGGTTCAGGTTTCCCCGCATTCTTTTTAGCTCTACCAAAAAGTTAAGATGTGTTATTTTGATCTTCGCTTGTTTGTTAGTTGGCAAGATTGCGCAAAATCTACTAGACCAATGTCAATGACATTTTATAGAGGTGTGGCACACACTCAGTCATGGTGCAAATCCCAATAAAATCGTTATTTGAGGGATTTTTTCCCCACAATTTATTGTTACAATCTACTTGCTAAGCAAAGCAGTTCCAGCATGATCCAACAGATAGAGCAGCTTTTAAAAAATGTTGTGTAAAAAGTTTGCTAAAATGGGTTCTTAACCTCTTTCAATCAATCAATAAATGAAAATGTATTTATTTAGCCGTTAATCACAGGTTTCTCTGAGGGCTTAACAAACGATATCCCCTGATCTAAACCTAGTGGCCCAACTTTTCTATTAAAGAGGGGGCTGGGGCCCACTCTAATATTAACACTGAATTAGTAATCGTACACCTGATTTTAATCATATTCAAAATTATATCTAACCTACTTAGAATTTAACCAGTTTAAACCTTGTCAAATGATATGAAACTCACAAAGATTATCTATTTGAGACATAAAACAGCACATACACCAACATGCCGATCAATGCTACATGGTGGTTGGGGCCCAATAACGGGCCCTGGCCCTTTAATTAAGAAACGCTGCTCTAAAGGACTTAAATGGAACAGTCCTACCTTGCATCATAATTTTTTTTAAATCAAATTAATCCGTCTGACTTAGATTTCTGTCATGCATGGTGGCAGTTATCATTAATAATCTCCAAGAGGAGAAGGCCACATTAATTGGATAAGACATGTGTGTGTTGCGCGCACATGTTAGTGCTTGAACAAGTGCACAATGGCCTTCAAATTGTGCCATTTTTCAAATCCGTTTGTGTATTTATACAATGCTATGTGGCAGTCTTCTATCACGTCAAGTCTGTATCTGTTTCCTTTCCAGCACTCTTATTTTCACTTTATTATTGCTTTTCAGATATGACTGGATCATTGTTGCTTGCATGCTGTCGCTTTGTTTATCATGCTTAGTACCTGCATCGCTTCCTCAATGCTTTCTGTGCAGTTCCCTGCCGCACTAGTTCTTTGTTGTTAATTAAATACTCTTCTTACCTGCACGCCATCTCCTGTCCCCGCATCTTGGGGTCACAACTATCGCTACCGTTAGTAATTGTGACATCGTCATTAAAAGGTAGTAGGAGGAGTGAACAAATTAACTTTGCGTCACATCTACATTGTCCGCCTGTGTATTAGCAAACATCGCGTTCAAGCCCACCTCTTCCAACCCTGCTAAGGAGGTGTACTGCTAATTAGAGCGCCCACACTCTTAAAATAATCCTGGATTTTTGTCCAAGAGAAGCGTTACCAAGTACAGTACAAATCACATCATTTATTTGGAATATTATAGTTGGTGTATAGCCTTTAAGATTCATTGGGTACTATTACCATTGTCATATGGATGTATCTTGTTCAACCTTGAGTCATTTGTATCTCCCCACTAATCAGTTATCAGCACAACTGTCCGCAAATGATGGTTTCATGTATTTGACATGTCTTTGTCCTCTCACTGGTCTACCATCTCAGCAACCAATTATACCTGCTGTCTAATTAATTTAAAACAAAGAAAGGGAACATAAAAAAAACAACTCGAATTGCAGTTTTTTACCCAAATTGTTTCCCTCTTTACTTGGTCTGCTCAGAGCACTCATTGATATGGAGTGCCTCATTACTGCTTCCTGCTGTCAGCACTTACATAATGCTCCTTCCAGGCTGGCTTGTGGGCATGTGTGCGCAGCTTTCTGCGTCACCTCACTTTAGGACTCCTGCAGCATGAACGGTTGGCCCTGACTTACCTTCCACCTCATAATGTTTGTCATCCAACTGGCTTTGGAAATTTAGTAGATAAAATTGCTGGAGCATATATTTAGCATTTCCGGACGTAATTATTATAATATGGCCTTTATGCAATCACAAAAAGGATTTGAGATAAATCAATTAAGAAGTGTAGACTTTCAGCTTTAATTTTAGAGGTCAAATTATTTAAAGTCTGGCATTGTCTAAATACTTGTATGTGTATTTGTGTGGAGACCAAGAACTCTGCAGGTGGCTTCAACTGATACCCCCGCAAAGGTTTGCAAAATAAAATCGATATGAGATTGAAGGCAAGGTGAAGCCAAGGAATTCTCGTTAGATGTGTTGTGAAATGTTTACAATTGTATGTAGCTGAGTCTCAAGTGTTCACTGAAGCAACAGTGCATCCGGAAAGTGTTCACAGAGATTCGCTTTTTCCACATTTTGTTATGTTGCAACCTTATTACAAAATGGAATAAATTCATTGGTTGTCCTTTAAAATGTACTTAGAGAATATCCCATACTGACAATGTGAAGAATTAAAAAAAAAAACAATTTTTAGATTTATTGGAAAAAAAAACTTGTACGTAAGTATTTACAGCCTTTGCTTGATATTTTGTTGATGCACCTTTGGTAGCAATTACAGCCTCAAGTCTTTTTTATTACGACGGCGTGGCTTGGTCAGTAGAGTGGCCATGCCAGCAACCTGAGGGTTCCTGGTTTGATCACCGACTTCCGTCATCCTAGCCATGTCCGTTATGTCCTTGAGCAAGACACTTCACCCTTGTTCCTGATGGGTCGTGTACAGGAGCGCCGCTAGGGATTTTGGGCCCCATGACAAGAATCTTTACAGAGCCCCCAACACAGTGTCATTATTTTTTCTGTATTGTAATTTCATCATCATTAGGGGCCTCTCTGGGCCCCCCTCCATCATGGGCCCCTAGAATCCGTCTCCTTTACCCCCCCTTTTCGGCGCCCCTGGTCATGTATAGGGCCTTGCATGGCAGCTCCCGCCATCAGTGTGTGAATGTGTGTGTGAATGGGTGAATGTGGAAATAGTGTAAAAGCACTTTGAGTACCTTGAAGGTAGAAAAGCGCTATACAAGTATAACCCATTTACCATTTGAATACGATGCCACAAACTTGGCACACCTTGCAGCACCTCTCAAACTCCATCAGGTTGGATGAGAAGCGTTGGTTTTCATCCAGGATGTGTTGCATGTACAGGAGGAGGAGACGGCACAGACAAGAGGGGTGTCTTTTAAGCTCTATCTATTATTATACATATACTATATATAAAAATAACAAACAATAATATTGATAAACTAGAGAATGGCGTGTGACTAAATCCAAAAGTGTATGGTGTGCGACTATGTGTAAGAATTAACTGCAGTGTGTTACCGGGAGTGTTGAGCAAGAGGCGGAAATCCCAGAGGGGAAAGGCAGGTTCGAATGTCCGTGAGACAGGCAGGTAGTCAGGGGTAAGAGCGAGGCGTCAGAGTCCGTGTCCAGGCGGGAGGTCGAGATCCAAGAAGCAGCCAGGGAAGCAGAGGGATTACAGGGAGACGAGACACACATCTTGTGACGCGGGAATGGATGTACGCTGTTGGAAGGGGCGACAAGGAGGACAACTGAGTACGAGGTGACCAAGAATCTGATGGTCACTCTGTCAGAGCTACAACATTCCTCTGTGGAGAGAGGAGAACCTTCCAGAAAGACAACCATCTCTGCAGCAAACCACAAATCAGGCCTATATGGTATAGAGGACAGAAGGAAGCAATTTCTTAGTAAAAAGTTTGACAAAACGCACCTGAAAGACTCTTAGACCATGAGAAACAAAATTCTCTGGTCTGATTAGACAAAGATTGAACTCTTTGGCATGAATGTCAGGCATCCTATTTGGAGCAAACACCCTCATCACCAGGCCAATACCATCCCTACAGTGAAGCATGGTGGTGGCAGCATCATGCTGTGGGGGTGGTTTTCAGTGACAGGAACTGTGAGACTAGTCAGAATAGAAGGAATGATGGATGCAGCAATGTACCGAGACATCCTGGATGAAAACCAACGCTTCCCATCAAACCTGATGAAGCTCAAGAGGGGCTGCAAAAAGGAATGGGCAATGAACAAAGGCTGTGAATACTTACAGTACGTACATGTGTAAATATAGGTTTTTATTTTTAATACAATTGCAAAATTAAAAAAATTGTCATTATGAGGTATTGTCTGTAAAATTTTAAGGACAAAAAGGGGATTTATTTTATTTTGAAATATTGTAAGGCTGTAGCATAACAAAATTAAAGTTAAAAGTTAAAGTACCAATAATTGTCACACACACACGAGGTGTGACGAAATTATTCTCTGCAATGTGGGAAAGGAAGCGCTGTGAATACTTTCTGTATGCACTGTATGCATACTTGCCAACCCTCCCGGATTTTCCGGGAGACTCCTGAAATTCAGCGCCTCTCCCGAAATTCTGGCGGAGCTGGAGGCCACGCCCCCTCCAGCTCCATGCGGACCTGAGTGACGTGTTGACAGCCTGTTCACACGTCCTCTTTCCCACAATATAAACAGCTAATGATCGAGGGCGAGTTCTTGGTTTCTTATGTGTGTTTATTGTTCGGCAATTTCATTAACGCCCTCCCAGCGCGGTAACAACACACAACAACAGCAGTCAAGTTTTCGTCTCCCGTAAAGCAGTTCGTCTGTCGTAAACAGCAATGTTGTGACACTTTTAAACAGGACAATACTGCCATCTACTGTACATGCATATGTGACCCACCCATAATGTGTCACATTTTTGTGTTGATTTATTTATTTTATTTTGTGGTTTGAATTCGTTTTTGGAGCTGTCACTACACATTTATCAGTATTCACATTGGTCAGTAGGGGGCAGTAGGGCGTTTCTTCCCAATTGAATGCTTAAGTGTCTTGTCATTCTGATGAGCGCGACCAGTCTGTGAACAATTGAAACGTCCTGTGTGCTTTTTCCTCCTGTATAACAGGTTAGTTTTGGTGAATCAACTCACTGAATAATATCCATGTGATCTTTATAAGTTTAAGTACACATTCTGATGGTGGAGCCTAACTCTAAAGTGTTTGTGAGTTGTAGTTTGTATTTGTGAATGAATCCAGTGCACAGCTGCAGTAATCAATACAAAAAGGCGACGTGAGTATGCAATGTTTATATAGGAACTTCTGATCCTAATTCAGACTCCCAAATTAGAGCTCCCGTTTTCTTATTGATTTTATAATGTATATTTGTATAATGTGTGTGTTCTGAAATAGTGACAGAGAATAGAACAAAGATGGACAATTCAACCCTTAACTCAACAATGAGTAGATGAGTGTTATGTGTGTGTATATATGTGTAAATAAATGAACACTGAAATTCAAGTATTTCTTTTATATATATATATATATATATATATATATATATATATATATATATATATATATATATATATATATATATATATATATATATATATATATAGCTAGAATTCACTGAAAGTCAAGTATTTCTTATATATATATATATCTTAACCACGCCCCCCGCCCCACCCCCGACCACGCCCCCCACCCCCCACCTCCCGAAATCGGAGGTCTCAAGGTTGGCAAGTATGACTGTATGTCCTACAACAAGGGGAAGTTGTGGTTCATTTCTGCCTCACAGCCGGGAGTTCTTGATTCAAATCTGCACTGTGTTTTCTCCAAGTACCGTAATTTCCGGACTATTGAGCGCACCACACCCGCTCAAATTAGGAACACATTTTATTTTGTGCATATATTGGCAACACAAGTCTATAAGCTGCAGGAGTACATATTAAAACATGAAATATTTCCACAATCGCATGCGTTCATTGACAAATTTAACAAAGACAGTGCCTGTAACACGACATACAAGTAGCCCACCGGAGACCGCTGTCTTCGTCCTCTTCCTTCAGCGCTGCATGGGCCACTGGGGTCGTCTTCTCTCATTGGAGTTGAAGAAATGTGTGTTTACCATTTGTTTTCCATACCTTGCGGCAACTGTTTCCTTTTACAATGGTCAATCGTTTTGGCTTTGGGGCTCTATTGTGTGCATTTTGTCGTTTCTTTTCCATGATGAGGTTAAGTCCATAACGCGCTAAATAGCTGACTGGATGATTGTGAGTGTGTTTAATTCAATGTGAATCATTTCATTCGTCTGATGTGATGAAGCTAAATTTATTGGGGGCGTGTGAAGCCTGTGAACACGGAAAATCCATAAATCATCCACAGCATTGTATAAATCGCAGGTTTCGACATGTGGGAGAAAACTAGCTGCTTATAGTCTGGAAATTACTGTATTCGTTGCTAAAATCCACCATAAAATGCCAAATAATGATTTGTACATGCTATGATTATTATGCAATAGTATATGTTTCTAACAGATACACTGAAAACAATTTGTGGCCATACCATTTATTTGTAGGTGACATACATGCATGCATCCTTACTTTGTTGTTTTGGTTTATTTAGGAGAAGTTTTTGATCTTGGATGTATAATCCTCCATACTGGCCGCCACATTCATTTATTCAGCAGAGCATTACTTCTCAAACTGTGGGGCAGTGTGGGAATTGATGTGTGAGAGGTCGGGGGTTGGGGGACGGGACGTTAGAGGCAGGTATTTATGTATCACTATAAAAATGCTCATTCCAGTGAATTGTTGACACTTTTTTCTCTGTTTTGAGAACCACGCAGACTGAGCAGTCTTGTTCAAATGTTACCAATTGAATTAATGAACTGAACTCTGAAATTGCTTTATGTTGTGTCTCAGCTCTAAGGGAGTCATGGCAGAAAACAATTAAGAAACCACTGCAGTAGGGTATTAAAATATCTTTCTTGCAACTGAAGAAAAGTGCTGACTTACTCTCTGAAAAGAAAGATAGCAACAAGCACCTGCTAATAATAATTCACCTGGTGTCTCCTCCTTTTTCCTCGGCGAGTTAACACCCACCATGCCTACACGTTCAAGAATGTAGGAACGTTCCATTTCTGTTTGAATCCCTGAAGCTACGGTCCAAAGACTTCCAAAGACACAATCGTCACACATCATTTTTTCTGCTCGTTCCTATCCTTGCATGGAGGTTCAAACACTGCCCACAAAAATGGTGCAATTATCTTCATTCTCCATCAACCACTCTGCTCACATAAGGTACTGCAATTACAGCACACAAGCTCAAAATGGCTTCACAGTCATAATGACGAGCTTGACAATCGTTATATGTGAGCGTGTGGATTATCTGCTCACACACCTGCTGCGGTCCAATAATGCCGGCCATTTTCCTTCAGCCAGATAAATGACTGTGAAAGTGAAGCAAGAGATAATGTCCCTCTCTCTAAAAATTAATGATGAAGTATTTCAAACATGTGGAATTTGTGACATTTACACAGTCCTGATTCCACGCTTGCCTTCTAATGGCCTGACTGACTTAACGGACGTCTTTTGACATTTCAATAATGCATGTAAAAATCAGTTTGCAGCATTTCAGTTCAAGAATAACACAGGTGTATTTTGGGCCCATGCAAATAGTGCCTAACATTAGCGTGACATCACGCAGTATCACATTGCACTGTGGGATCATTACGGAATTTCTTAGTCGGTAAAATGGCATCTGTATCAGAGAAGCCATATTGCTGCAGGATTTAAAAATATAAAGATTATGGTGCCAAAACTGGCACATTAACAGAAATGTTTATTAATGTGAACTGTCTCCCAAGCAGGCACAAGACATTGGTACAACCAGGGGCGTCACTAGCTTTTAAGGACAGGGGGGGCTTAGCCCCCAGGAGATGCACAGGATGTGAGCGAACGTAGCGCACGAGCACAAAACCTCACAAACGGCTAACAAAGACTTAGAAATTATTCATTGTTATTATTATTATTTCAGTCGGTTTATTTTCAATCTGTGTTCAGTACAACAAACATGGGTTTGCACGTGACATTTTGTTTACAGCATCAACAAGAAACAATTACTTGCATGATCCTTCAAGATACACTGAAACACAATGAAAGTCATGGCATTAGCTTCTATGTTATTCATTCACAACATAGATGCTAATGCCACCACTTTCGCTCACAATACAATAATTGTTTGTTCCCAAATATTTTGAAGTTGCACAGGTTACATTTTGAGCACATATGTGACTAAAATGGTTGTAAATTCAAGCCCTGGAAATATTACTTAATTACTTGAATTAAAGTAATATCTGGATCGGGATAATTTGGCTTATATATAATATATTTATATATATATATATATATATATTATGGCAAGTCGTTAAGGAAATTAAATATATATGGAAGTCTGAATAGAAATGAGAGACGTTTTGTAAATAAGAAAGACTTAGAGTCCGTCTGCTGATCTGAAAAAGAGCCAAAGCTGTCAAAGAGCTGAGGGACCATCTTCAAATTTCAATGCTGAAACAAATAATGCAAACAATAAAATGTGACTTCCAGGGCTTGAGATTAACGTAGTCCCCTCGTCCCGGGGATGGTAAAAAAAATGCACGGGACGAAATTAAATGCTCTCCGGGACGATGGCTTTTAACCATTTGTTTTCTTTTTATGTATTTATTCATTTTACATTTTATATTAATGTCTTGGTTTTTCCTCCCTCTGAAAATCCTGTGAAATGTTTAACAAGCCATCTTATAAGAATACAACCGCTATTAATATAACAATACAATAAAACAAACATATTTAATGATGTTTTTTCATTATTTTAACAATAGGCTAATGTATATTACTTTATATGGATTCTACAAGAAACACAAAACTTAAAAACTAAATTATTTACAATTGCAGACACAAGGTTTCGTGCAGTTTCACTCATTGTAAAGGAAGACGGAAGTCCACGCAGGAGAAAAATGACTACAAAGATGGTGTCTGGGTTTTTCTTATATATATATATATAAATACATATTAAGTCTTTCATACATATATATATATATATATATTTATATATATATATAAATATATATATACATATATATATATATATATATGTATACTGTGTGTATGTATATATATATATATATATATATATATATATATATATATATATATATATATATATATATGAAAGACTTAAAGGTATACGAGATAGGCTCCAGCTCCCCCCGCGACCCCAAAGGGAATAAGCGGTAGAAAATGGATGGATGGATAGAGGATGTTGTGCACCATGTTGACTATTGGTCCTCCTAATTTTCAATCATTCTTGTGATGTTACATAAGGACATATATATATAAAATAAAACAAATGGCTTTTCAATAAGCCATTTTTTAGTTATTTATTTATTACAATGCCAAAATAGGCATGTGTGTGTGTGTGTCCTTACGTAACATCACCAGAATGATTGATTGACAATTAGGAGGACCAATAGTCAACATGATCCATCCAGAAATAAATAAAACAAATGGCTTATCAATAAGCCATTAAAAAAAAAATGGTTTTAATATTTATTTATATGTATTATTATTCTCCTACTCACCTTTCCAGTAGAGGCCTCTCCCCTCTCACTTTATGTGCTGCTCTGCCCTGACTCCTACAGGTCAATAGGGGTTGTGGAGTGATTATTATTATTATCTACTGATGATAGTCATACGTGAATGAGCTCAGCTCCTGTTCTCCTCCATGTGTAAAGTGAGAAACACAGCTGATGCTCCAGAAGGAAGTAACCCCAAAGATAGCAAATGGTAAAAAAGAGTGCACATTTAACTTTATAAATAACCAGGACCTTCATGATGCATTTCAGGCTAACTAGCTAACTAAGTAGCAGCATTGTTTTAGAGTGGGAATGTAACTTTTTGTCAAACACAGACCTGGCGTAAAGTGGAGCTAATTCATTTTAATACAAGCAGTGATGAATACTTACTTTCTTGAAAACGTTTCTTATGTCCATTTTGCATCCGTTCTTGTTCTGCAGTGCTGTGTGCTAATGTGCTTCGTACACCTGCAGGACCGCAAGCAAGGCCTCAGAGAAAATGCGGACTGGATTTTGAGTGATGTGGGCATTTTCTATATGAACAAGTCCAAGGACCGCAAGCAAGGTCGCAGAGAAAATGCGGACTGGATTTTGAGTGATGTCGGCATTTTCTATATGAACAAGTGGAATGGATTGGATACTGACGCACTAGAGGGGCTCTCTACCTTACGCTATGAAGTGAGGGGAAACTGAGTGAATAATGACAGATTATATGATTTTATATAATTATATGATTATATGATTTATGATTTTAGGGGGGCTTGAGCCCCCCTAAAATAGGCCTAGAAACGCCAATGGGTACAACGTTGATTATACGTACATGTACTTTAAAACTGCAAAAGAGTTATATTCGTAACTTGAGACGAAGTTATTGTCTAACGTCGGATCCATGTTGTTGGTTGTGAAATGACAAAGTTTCAATGGTCAAATTAACGTCACTACCTGACATTGAATAAACGTCGTCAAAAAGCATGTTGTTTCAACTTTGTATTTGTGTAAAATATCTGTCGGGAAATGACCAAAATTCGATGGTCAAATCAACATTAGAACCCAATAATTAAAAGTCATCAAAAATCAAATCAAATCAAATCAACTTTATTTATAAAGCATCAAAAAGCATGTTGTTCCAACATTAAGTTTAAATGGTTCAACATCAGGACCTAATTAACAAGTTCTAAACGTCGTTTCAATATCTTGTGCCTGCTGGGTCAAAGTGTGGTTTCTCATTAAGATTGATTTCCAAATCACAGTAACTGTTAGGAACTGGTCAATGTGTTGACCCCAGGATGCAGAGACGGGAGGCAAGGTTGAATTACAAAAAGGGAACAATTTAATAAGTCTAAAAAGTGTAACAAAAGGTGATGGGGCAGAAGCACACACCATGAATAACAAACAAAAACAGGTTCCTTAGTGGTCGGCAGGGGAAAAGGCCAGGCCGCACTGAGCACAGCAAAAAGTCCAACACAGAATCCTCTTTACCTCAGGGAGTCTAGGAAGCAAACACAAAGAGGTGAGGGATTACAGGACTAAGGAGAGACAACATACCAGGACTGACGAGGTGAAGCAGGCGCATGCACGTGAGAGGTTCAAGAGACAATAACCGGCAAGACCAAGCTGTCAGTGATGAGCTTAAATACTCTCAGGTTAAAATTGGTTGCAGGTGTGCCTTAGTGTCCGCCCCTCGCTGAGGACTAATGAACTGAAGAAATCAGACATCACAATAAAGGAGAAGGCAGGGGAATGATAAAACACAACATTAACATTATATTACTGAAATCATCTGTGGAGCAGCAGATAGAGTAGTTGTGCAAGCTGTGCCTATACAGTGCAGTTAATTTTGTTTCAATTTTTTTCAGCTTGATCCTGTCTCAGTGCATCATTCACATCTGTATTTTCCACCATAAGGATCACTTTTTGCATGCATCTCCCCCACCTGAAGGCATCACTTTTGTGTTTTGCCTCCTTGCATAACAATGTTCATCTGCTCGTTATCTCCCTCCTTCACTCATTGTTTATATCTTTGTCCTCGGGCAAAGTGCTCATCAAAAGAGTTGAATATGGTCCAACTGTTCATTGCGAAACCTATTCTACTTAATGCTTAAACCTATTCTTTGTTTGGTGTCTCATTTAAGGCATCACCTTTGATTATGTCCAGTCTTCAAGCTGTAGGGTCGTTTTAATTATTTAAGTGCAGATTTACACAGCATAATAAAACAATATTTGCATAAATGTGTGTATCTGGAAAATGCATTAAAGCACTTTTGCCTCCAGCTCTGGTTTATTATTAACACCAGAGCCGGCCCAAGGCATAAGCGTACTAAGCGCTTGCTTAGGGCCCCGCGGCCACCAGGGGCCCCCCAAAAGCAATTAACAAAAAATTATTATTTTTTATTTTTTGCATGTACGAGTCTGACTGATGATTTCTAAATGATCAAAGATACATTATTGTACAAAAACACAATTTTAGGTCAACAGAGTGCTGCTGCTGATCTAGGCCTAGTGATTCTTCCTGCCTCTCTTTAAATGTAAAGCTGCCTCTGCTGCACCTGTGACGTTTGCCGCCTGCTTGCAATGCCAGTGCGCACTGGGCATCAAAAGCGCAGATAGAGGCAAAACAATGTCACAAAAAAGGACATATCCTTCAGGTGCAGAAAAAAGGAAGAAGAAGAAAGTGGAAGAGGAGAAAAAATGCCATGATAAAGGTATGTTTGCATGACTTGGTAATAAAAAGTTTATCAAAGAGATTTGTAGCTGTAATTAGCTTTAGCTAGGTGACGTTAGCTAGCTAGCGCGGTGCTAGCAATATGTTTTTAGCATCAGGTTACTAGTGAGATATATTGTTTGCACAAATTGTTTGCAGCAGAGCACGGTAATTTATGTGAGTAAAATAAACATTATTTTTTACATCAATTCATAAGTTATGTGAAACTTCCCCAGGAGCATTGTTAAAATACTTTGGAGGCACAGAATCAGCCCAGAGCCAGTCCACATCCTCAGGCTCAACTGTGAGTGATGAATCAGGTGAGGAAAAGACTGTCACCATACAGTATACATTTAATTTCTTCGTATAAACATTACACCCGAAGGGAAATTAATATAGTCAAAGTATCTCATTAATATGTGTGCCTATATGTATGTATGTATTTCATCTTAGGTCCATCTCCATCCTCTACAGTGCTCTCTCACACACCTCCATCCTCTGTGCCCACTGTCTCCTCCATGTCTGAAACCACAGCTGATTTATCTAGTAAGTTAACTGCAAAACACCCTTTATAATTGCTCATTGTACTGCAGAACATTCTGAGATTAATAATTATGTCCAACAGTGCAATTTAATGACCTTATAGGTCCTTCTTTTTTAGTCATTGTCTTTCTTTGGTCACTTCCTCAGCAACTTCCACCACAACGTCCCCTTCACACCATTACCATCATCAGCTTTGCCAGTTGACCCAGCTGAGTGGCCTTCTTTCCTCTCAGATTCAGACAGGACTGAGCAGGTGATCAGAGGACCACTGTCTATTAAGGAGAACTTTTCATTCCCCAAACGGCATGATGGCCGAAGTTTTCATTATCATTATACCTACAGACAGCTAGTCAATGGGGAAAAAGTCAAGCGTAGCTGGCTGACTTATTCAAGAAGTAAAGATGCAGTCTATTGCTTTTGCTGCAAATTATTTTCCAAAAAGTCCTTGAAACTGGCAGCCGAGGGACAGCGGGATTGGGTCAACATAGGTGCACTGCTGAAACAGCATAAAATCAGTGAAGATCATTGTAGCAACATGGTGAAATGGAAGGAATTTGCCTTGCGTCTTTCAAAGGGGAAAACTATTGATGAATTTAACTTCAGTAGACTGCGCTCTCTTTGTACAAAGTAAACATTAAATATGAACAATTAACTAAAAATATAAACTAATAATTACATTTTAAGATTAGGAACCATATGTGACACTCTGGACATCATTCGTTCATTCATTGGTATTATTTATGTTCTTAACTGGGCCACCCCCATATCTTTATAAATGACATGTCATTTGTAAAGACATGCCAGGCTGACAATAGGATAATGTAAACAACACTGCCAGAGCCGCAATGAGTTTATAGTAGGTGTGTGAATGATCAACAATCAATATTATTGGCAGAAATAGAGGGCCCCAAAATCAAATTTTGCTTAGGGCCCCATGGAGGCTTGGGCCGGATACTTTCTCTCTACTGGTGGACAATGAGCATGAGGTTTATGCATTTAAGTTTAAGTTAAATGTTAACTCTAAATATTATATCTAAATGCTAAATCTAAGCCTATATCTTAAATCTAAACCTAAATGTTAAATCTAAATTTGAGCGCTAAATATTAAATCTAAACCTAAATCTTAAATCTTGGATGTATGGATTAATGTAAATATAAATTTAGATTTAAGATTTAGGTTTAGATTTAACATGTATGTTTATATTTAACACTAAGCGTGCGCGTTTGGATTTAGATTTAGATTTAAGATTTAGGTTTAAAATCTACATCTAGGTTTCAATTTGACATGTTGCATTGACATTTAAATTTTGACTTAACATTTAGGTTTATATTTTTACATTTAGATTTAGCTTTAGGTTTAGATTTAACATTTAGATATAATATCCAGAGTTAACTTTTAATTTAAATTTAAATGTGATGAAAATGTGCTATATCAGAGAAAAGTGCGTTAAATGAAATAAATATATATAGAAACATATATAGAAATATATCTGCTAAAAAAGTGTGACTGAACTTTTACATTTGGCACTCTTTACTCAAGTTGCTAATTTAAAAGTAGAATTGAAAGTGGTGAAGTAGTGTACAAAAACATTATTAATGCACATTTTATGTGACAATGTCAAAAAAGAAAGATGTTATTGATTGATCATCTTTATTGTCTGCAACACAACAGAAATGCACCTTGTACAGAACACAAGGAAACAACATAAGAGAAAAAACAATGACACAAAATGTAAAATATGCAGCAGTGTTTCTCGATAAGAAAAAAACGGCATATTGTTCATTTCATTTGGTTTAGAGTGAGGATAGCAGTGGAAATGAAAGATTTTTGTAAATATTTTTACGGCCAGGTAGGCTGTGTGGGGTCCTGAATGATAGGTGGCGTTCCTGGTAACTGCCCGAGTGTAGAGGTCTGTGAGGGAGGTTTGGGGAGATTCGATTTTTGTACTGGTCTGTTTTGTATATGGTTTATGGTAAGTGAGTTGTTACAGGTATCCAATAAGCATTCGTAAACCAGAGCTTGAGTCCTCACTGATGCTGAAAGACTTGAGGTTCATCAGCAGGTGAAAGCGCTGCCAAGGTAGATGGATGTGTGTCAGCATGTCAAAAAGACAAACGGTGTCGATGTACAGTGGAACCTCAACTTAAAAGCGCACCAAATTAAGATTGATTTGAGATAAGAGCTTTCGCTCAGTTAATTGTTATGCCTTACGTTGCAAACAAAATTCGAGTTCCAAACATCCACGCCATTGGTTAGTGTTGCGAATGGCACAGCGAACCCATAATTTCCGCCCAAAACATACTCAGTGGCCTAGTGGTTAGAGTGTCCTCCCTGAGATCGGTAGGTCGTGAGTTCAAACCCCGGCCGAGTCATACCAAAGACTGTAAAAATGGGACCCATTACCTCCCTGCTTGACACTCAGCATTAAGGGTTGGAATCGGGGGTTAAATCACCAAAAATGATTCCCGGGCGTGGCACCGCTGCTGCCCACTGCTCCCCTCACCTACCAGGGGGTGAACAAGGGGATGGGTCAAATGCAGAGGACAAATTTCACCACACATAGTGTGTGTGTGACAATCATTGGTACTTTAACTTTAACATCTCGTCTTACTCGCTAGCATTACCTTATAGCTAGAGATCGACACAACTTTGTTTTTCCAAGCATGAGAAGGAAGACAGTGAGTGTGAAGGACAGTGCTGAGAAGAAGGGAATAATATTTGTCACGGCTTGTCACACCAGGCCGTGCCTTATTTGAGTTTGTTGGCATTTTCCTGTTTGATGATTTAGTTCCGATCTAGTGCTCTTATTTTGGTTTCTCTTCCTGTTTTAGTTTGTCCTCTTTGAAGTGACTTGACTCCTGCCTCAAAGAGCTGTTAGGTCTACCTGAGTTTAGTTAATAATCAACAGCCTATTTAAGCCAGCCTCGCATTTTAGTCAGTGCTCGAAAATTGACTGCTGTGGCACGCTGTTCTTTTTTTTCACGCCTCACTAGTGTAGTGTAGTCTTGTTTTGAGTTTCCGTATTGTCTTTTTTTTTGTCTGTTTTACGTGCACATCCCTGCACGAGGGTATTTGTTTAGAGTTTGACTATTGATCTTCTTAAAAAATATTTTACGTGCAAGCTGCATTTGTGCATTCTATTTGCATCTCGAAATGACGACAACTATTGCTAACATGCGACCTGCAAGCATTACACATTCATTGTGGTCGCGTCCCAGTGCATTAAACAGTGTTGAAGCCCTTTGAAGTCAATGGGGGAGCATAGAGTGGGTTGTTCCACTGCAGCCAAACTAGACCGTAATGGGATGAATGCTCGGCTTTGGACGTCAAGCATTTCTGGAAGTTTATGGAAAGTAGGCTTGGCCTCGGCTGGCCTGTACACTAAGCTTCCGCATGATGATTGGATAATTTGTCTGAGACTGAATCACTTTTTGATTTACAGCAAAAGGAACGGTTCAGCAATCTTAAACTATAAACTACTACCAGAACATTTTTCAAGTTTCGTTCTGTAGATGCATTGTGAAACATTCAAAGGGACTATCTATCTGTATGTTTATGGATAAACCGTGTAACCATGTTCTTCAGAAAAACATCAAAATATGTGGCAGCCTTCTGTGTTATTTACCCGGAACTCAACTGTTTTATTTCCACACCTGCACAGTAGAATAATAACCGTACACTCATTTCAATGTAAGAGCACATACAAATTCAAACACCCCTACTAGAATATTTTGATAATGCAAATGAAACATCTATTTTATATGTTTTTATGTTTTGTACATTTCAAATGCAAAATCACATGACAAATCACTTGTCAATCAAGCATTTTGTTGCAGGCTTTGTAAGAAAATCTGCAATATTTTTTTCTTTTCAATGTTCACCTTATTCTCACTGAGTGCAAACTAAACAAAATTATACTTGATGGTCAATATGTTTGCAAGAATATGGCACCTTGTTTGTCTTCAAAGATCGTTACAGGTGCATATTTGCATCCATTGTCCACTGTCCATTTCCTAAAGTTGTACCAGATACACACTTTCCTGTGCTGCAGCAGCCAATGCAATATATTCTGCTTGACAAGTCCATAAAGCCACTGTTGACTGCGTCTTGGATTTCCATGAAATAACAAGACCACTGTTAGTCAAGCTAAAACAATATCCTGTTGTACTTTGTCAGTCATTTCGATCTGCTTGTCGTGATCCCACATGACAGTTATTAGTGCCTTGTATTGTGATGTATTTCCTGTTCAACATTCTTGTTTACTCCCATTTGCCACCACTTGGTGGCAAATGGGAAACAACCGGAAAGTTCAAGCTGCTTGTTCAGGGGGAGGCAATCCCAAACACCCAGGGGAACCCTATTAAATGCCTTGGAAAGTGGTATGATGATTCCATGACAGATAAAAACAGCATATCGAGCACCGAAAATCAAGTTGAAGAATGGTTGAAAAGGATTGACAAGTCTGGTCGGCCTGGGAAATACAAGTGATGGATCTACCAGCATGGCCTACTCCAAAAACGTATGCGGCTTCTCACCGTGTACGAAGTGGCTATAACAACAGTTGAAGGGTTGGAGAGGAAGTCCAACAGGCACCTTCGAAAATGGTTGAGAATACCCCCGAGTTTTACATCTACAGGGCTCTACATAAAGTCGGGTCAGCTCCAGCTCCCCCTGTCTTCAGTTGTGGAGGAGATTAAAGTCGCAAAATGCAGACTTTCCCTGACATATAGGGACTCCCAAGATCAACTCATCAGGGAAGCTGGAATAAGAACAAGATCTGGCAGGAAGTTGGCCGCCAGCACTGCTGTTATCCAGGCAGAATCATCTCTCAGGACCAAAGATACCATCGGAAGCCACTGCACTGGAAGACAGGGTCTAGGAACATCACATTTCTAGCAGTGGGCCAAGTCCACTGCCAGGGAAAAGAGGACCATGATCCAGGATGAAGTTTGAAACCTTGGGGAAGAAGGAAGAAGAGCTAAAGCCGTCAAGCTCGCAACCCAAGGTGTCTGGACAAGGTGGAACCTTCCCAAGAGGACCATGATGTGGAGTGAACTGTGGAGGATGTTTCGTATCTCGTTTCTGCTCCGGGCAGTGTACGACACCCTACCGACCCCAGTCAACTTGCATAGGTGGGGAATGAGGGAGGACCCGCTGTGCAGGTTGTGTGGCGGTCAAGGAACTATGGGGCACATTATTTCTGGGTGCAAAACAGCATTGACCCAGGAAAGATATAGGTGGCGCCATGACAAGGTGTTGGCAATGCTCGCAGACATCTTGGAGCAAGAGAGGAGAAAGAAACACCCAGCCAAAAGTAAGCCACTGCTGAGCACCATCACCTTCGTGAAAGAGGGTCATAGACCAATCGTCCAAGGCCGAGCCAAGCAAAACCTTCTGCAGTTGGCCCATGGTTGGGAGATGGAGGTCGACCTGGGGAGGAAGCTCCTCTTCCCAGAGGCGGTACTGTCCACCACTCTGAGACCAGACATAGTTATGTGGTCCCCAGAGGGAAAGAAAATCATTCTGGTGGAACTTACTGTCTCGTGGGAAAAGGGACGTGAGGAAGCGGCGGAGAGGAAGAAAACAAAATACCAACAACTTGTCCAGGACTGCCGGGACAAGGGGTGGACAGCATGGCTGATGACAGTGGGAGTTGGATGTCGAGGATTCCCTGCTCAATCTGTGTGGAATCTGATGAAAAAGGTCGGATTGAGAGGTCACGTGAGGAAAACAGCCGTTCGTAGGCTGGGAGAAGCGGTAGAGAGAGCCTCCTGTTGGCTCTGGCATAAGAGAGAGGACAATAGCTGGAAGCCTGGATGAGAGGGGCAGTGATCTGGCCAATCACTGCTGACCCACCAACCGGAGTGTTGTAGTTAAGGGTCGAAACACTCTGTGAATGTTGGGGACCACCTGATGACTTCTTGTCCAGGCCAAAGCTTTATCCATTAGAAATGGATAATAATAGCATCTTTGACGTATTTGCAAACAAACAAGGATAGTGCACCTTGGATGTCTTCAAAGATCATTACAGGTGCATATTTGCATCCATTGTCCACTGTCCATTTCCTAAAGTTGTACCAGATACACACTTTCCTGTGCTGCAGCAGCCAATGCAATATATTCTGCTTCACAAGTCCATAAAGCTACCGTTGACTGCGTCTTGGATTTCCATGATCTTGGATTTCCATGAAATAATAGGACCACTGTTAGTCAAGCTAAAACAATATCCTGTTGTTATTTGTCAGTCATTACGATCTGCTTGTCATCACCCCACATGACAGTTATTAGTGTCTTGTATTGTGATGTATTTCCCGCCCAACATTCTTGCTTCCTCCCATTTGCCACCACTTCTTTAGTCTGTGCGCTGGATCCTTCACCTGTCCCTGAATGGCAATCAAGACACACAGCTGTCCTTGGTGACCAATCGGGCTGCTTTTTTAAGCCACCCCCTATGTTCTGGACATTGAGTTTTTTTCTGTGTACCTCAATGTGCCATAGCTTTCCCTATGCTTCCTGTGCACTTCTCTACTGCACCATTTCTTGGATTTGTCATTAAATACATTTTTACCTTCACTTTGCCTGCTGTCTGTGCATCCTGGGGTCCAGACCAACAACACACAAGCCAGACAGTGACACTGCTGCCCAATTAGCATCACAATATGTTCAAGATTGCATGCTCCTTTCTTGTAAAACAATATTGGATCATTGATTCCCTTCAAATATCTTCATACATGTTTTGTCATCATCCAATGTTGTTCTGTCGGTTCTGTGAGATATTGTGATAGTTCCAACTTAGGTCAAGTCGTGTCCATGTCATGACATACCGGTGTATCAACCTTTTGACCACTTCACGGTCATTTCTTGAATTATCAGGTGCACTGTCACTGTCAATATGTAGTTTTTGCTCACATGGGGTTGATCTTGCATTACAATCAGACACACCAAAACTTGTCAGTATTTTTTGTAAAATACCATTATACAGTCTTTTTCAGTGCTATCAATACCCCAAAATGTTCCCAACATTTCTGTTTTGTTAATTCTGTCCTCGTTTGTAGCAGCAATCAATCAATCAATCTATGCATCCATTCATCTATTCTCTGCCGCATGTCCCTCTCAGGGTCACGGGGGTGCTGGAGCCTATCCCAGCTGCATTCAGACGGAAGGCAGGTACACCCTGGACAAGTCACCACCTCATCACAGGGCCAACACAGATAGACAGACAACATTCACACTCACATTCACACACTATGGCCAATTTAGTGTTGCCAATCAGCTTATTCCAAAGGCGTAGAAGAAAGATGTTTTAGCACAGTAACATTGACTGTACAACAGTCCTTTACAATTAATATCACTGAAATGGTCAACTCTTTCATTTTTCAGACACGATAAATGCTTAAATAATTTCAAATGCATATCTTATGGCGGGCATTCTTTTTTGATTGGTGATGACCGATGATGAGCAGCCAGGTTCCAGACGTCCATGGTCCTTCATTAAACGTAAGTCATTTTAGTTACAATATATTTTTTTACACAAGCGTGTTTAAAGTGTTTGCCTGCCACCACAAGAACAGGCACATTCATTTGTTTTGCACGTTATTTCAGTCCCATCATCTTTTGTAATTCCACTATGATTCTATTTCTATTCAGTCCACGTAATTTATTGGTTGGGCAAATACTCTTAAAGGCTCACTGTGTAATATTTTAAATTAGTCTGTTGCCAGCAATGTAAATAGTGGATTTGAAGAAGGACCTTATCGGTTTTAATTCAAATAAAGGTTTATGAATGTTACAATTTTAGTTTATTAAAGAGGAAACTTGACATACTGTATTTGATTTTTGTGCCAACTGTTGCAAGTTGTCTGACGTACTGTAATAGGTCAATGCTTTGGAATATTGTTTAATGTCAGCAATTGTCTCACAAGAAGATTCACTCTATACATGTTGGTAAACTACTATAGTAGCTACAGATGCTCCTGACTGTTACATGGGTGTCACCCCTGCAGAACTAGGTGCCACCTCTGAAAAAAAAGGTCTAAACATGCCACTGATGCATTTTCGAAATCATTTATAACCATAATCAAATGATTAGAATAATCCTTTCTCCGTCAGTTTTTTTTGCTGTTAACACAGTGATCTCTTGGATTTTGTACATATGCATTGTCTACAAGGTGGTCATGCAACATTCTATTCCAGTTTCTCTCTGACTGTTTGAACACATCCAGTGATTTGTTTAGTCTCCAGACTACTTTCTCACATGTACATGCAATGTACCTGGCCTTGTATAGTTCAGTCTGACCTGGATTTTCTCAAGTGTGCAAACCCATCTGCCCCCCACCGCATGTTTACCTTCTAGCAGTGTGCTTAGCGCCAATGTGTCATTCTCCTGAAGAGAATCAATTTCATCTTTAATAGCCTGAATCCAAAGATTTGATATAGGCGACTGCAAGGCTTCACTATATATTTGTGGTACGTCACACACCACACACAACTTAACGCTTGTTGCTACCAAGTGAGGCAGCATAATGGAAGAGCCCATCTGATTTTCATCAGATGTTCTTCTCTACATATTGTGAGAAGAAGCATTAACAAGAAAAGTTCTGAGAAATGTTCCTTAAAGTGCTCTTTTGCACCCAGTGACTCCACTCAAAAACGGTTAAGTTCAGGAGTAAGTCAGTCACATAGAAAGCAATAATACAGAGCAATATTGAATCTGACAATAAATGAGCAATTATTTATTTCAACGGCATGTTTATGCCGATTTTACCAGTATTAATTAGTATGATTTATGGATTATTATTTATTGAGTTATTGCTTCATCTGTATGTTGCATTTTTGTACATTACACAATGTTTCTGTCATGTTTCACACCTGTATTTATTTGTTTGAACTTTATTCATTCATTCATCTTTAATATTTACTATTTATTCAGACTTTTTCATGTTTATTTTAAATGTCTTATTTATTTATTACTTAGTATTTATTTGTATACGATAAAACTTAATTTTGTATTTCTTTGGTTTTCTTTCTTTCTTCATAACATTTATCTATTGTTACCTTTCCCATGTGAGTCAAGACCATTTCCCGGTACTTGGCAATTGATACCGGTACTGAACTGTACCGATGTTTAGTACTTTTGTGTAAATAAATGTTAGTTGTTCAATAATTAAATACATTTTTTATTTAACACTGAACAGTTTCAGATTATGATAACTGCGCTGGCCAGTTTTATATCTTGTTTTCTTACACTTCTGAGTCACACGTGCATGTACAGTACATTTTTATACAGTGAACTTTCCAAGTTGTTTGATGCCAGGATGTAGTCTTTGCCATGAAGCTGAATGCCAGTTTAGTTTTATGTTACACCCTACAAAGTCTTTATACTGTAAGTATTGTACTAATCACACACCAGCTGTTTGATTGCAAAGTGCATCTTAATTGTAGTTTTCTTTACCAAATTTGGAGGTGTCCATCTATCCATTTTCTACCGTTGGGGGTGCTGAAGCCTACCCCAGCTGTTTGCCATGTAAATTGTTAATGCTAATCAGTAGCATATTAATGGTGGAACCAATGTAAATTAGCAATGAGCTAGGGCCTTTTGGAAAAGTGGAGCCTTACATTATGTTTGAGCGTTTTCTATCAGCTATACTTGCTTTGTTGGCATGGAAAATTGCAACATTACCTAGAGGCAGTTTGGCTGAGTTGGCTCTGAATACTGATTGGCTGCTTGTTTCTCCCCAAAGTGTCAGTAGTGTCAAAATATCCATCCCATCCATTTTCTACCGCTTATTCCCTTTGGGGTCGCGGGGGGGCGCTGGAGCCTATCTCAGCTACAATCGGGCGGAAGGCGGGGTACACCCTGGACAAGTCGCCACCTCATCGCAGGGCCAACACAGATAGACAGACAACACTCACACTCACATTCACACACTAGGGCCAATTTGGTGTTGCCAATCAACCTATCCCCAGGTGCATGTTTTTGGAGGTGGGAGGAAGCCGGAGTACCCGGAGGGAACCCACGCAGTCACGGGGAGAACATGCAAACTCCACACAGAAAGATCCCGAGTCTGGGATTGAACCCCAGACTACTCGGCACCTTCGTATTGTGAGGCAGACGCACTAACCCCTCTGTCACCGTGCTGCCGTGTGTCAAAATATGATACAGTTTAATTTTACATGAATCGACACCTGGTAGTAGTTTCTGTATCTATCCCTAACTGTTTCACATTCTATGTATCTTATTTTCTCTCCCTATTAAAATTTTTATTACCCAAGAAGTACACTAACTCTCAGTAATTGATGAGACATGGAGGACAGTGGATGAATAAATCAACTCTGCCTTGTCTTATTCCTTTACAGACATGTTGAATTGTGCAAATGTAAAGGCGATGTCCCTTAATGAAACTCGTTAGGCATGTCTGAAACCAATATAACAGTTATCATTCAGTATTTATTTAATTGACTTTTTGTAAGGACTACAAGACAGTTTCAATCTTGGTGGTCAATGTTGTCTTTTTTTACTCATGTTGTTTTAAAGATGAAATGAAATGGAAGAAAGGGAAAGAAGCAGTTTTGTCTCTCAGGCAAATTCCTTTTTGTTTTTGTTGAATTCTTGTAGCGGCTTATGCATTACAGCATCAAAACATTCCGTTTAGAGCAGGGGTGCTCATTACGTCGATCGCGAGCTACCGGTCGATCTCGGAGGGTGTGTCAGTCGATCACCAGCCAGCCATTAAAAAAATAGTCCTAAAAATGAGCGATCATAAATTTTCACTATGACGTCACTTTCGTCACTTGATTGACATTCACGGCACCCGAGGGTCTTCTGAGATGACGCTGGCTGCTGCCAGCTCATTAAAATGACCGACTGGAAGGCGAGAAACACTTCATTTCAACAGACTCTGGCGCCGTACCTGTCGTCAAAACTCCAAAGACCGACTGCACAGTTGCACAATAAAAGCGCTACTTCATCCTGCCTGCGCTACCAAAATAAGAGTCTCAGAAAGCTGGCGTGCACAAGCTAGCAAGCTACGGAGTTTGCCGACAATGTATTTCTTGTAAAGTGTATACAAAGGAGTACGGAAGCTGGATAAATAAAATGCCAAAAACCAACCACTTTCATGTGGTATTGGACAGAAAGGAGGACTTTTTTTCTCCTCCATTCGAAAATGCGGACATTATCAACACCACTGTCTGATTCCAATCAATGCAAGTCATCAGAATCAGGTAATACACCAACTTATATTCTTGTCTTCATGAAAGAAAGGAATCTATATGTGTTAAACATGCTTGTATTATCTCTAAACACTTTTAAGTTATTAACAATATTAACTATATGTGTTAAACATGCTTGTATTATCTCTAAACACTTTTAACTTATTAACAATATTAACTATATGTGTTAAACATGCTTGTATTATCTTTAAACACCTTTAACTTATTAACAATATTAACTATATGTGTTAAACATGCTTGTATTATCTTTAAACACCTTTAACTTATTACCAATATTAACTAAAAGTGTTAAACATGCTTGTATTATCTTTAAACACCTTTAACTTGTTAACAATATTAACTATGTGTTAAACATGCTTGTATTATCATTAAACACCTTTAATGTATTAACAATATTAACTATATGTGTTAAACATGCTTGCATTATCACTAAACATCTTTAACTTGTTAACAATATTAACTATATGTGTTAAACATGTTTGCATTATCTTTAAACACCTTTAACTTAACAATATTAACTATATGTGTTAAACATGCTTGTATTATCATTAATCACCTTTAACTTGTTAACAATATTAACTATATGTATTAAACAAACTTGTATTTTCATTAAACACCTTTAATTTATTAACAATATTAACTATATGTGTTAAACATGCTTGTATTATCATTAAACACCTTTAACTTGTTAACAAAAACATATGTTTCATAAATAAGTAAATATAAATTATATATATGAATGAGGTAGATCCCCACGACTTGATCAATTGAAAAGTAGCTCGCCTGCAGAAAAAGTGTGAGCACCCCTGGTTTAGAGGACCCACTTTGAAATTCAGTTTATGCGATTGGAAAAGTCAGACTTCAGTAGAAAATATTCACTTACACCCTTTGATGCTAATAAAACATTCCGAAGCTCGGCTCGTGTTATTTTACCGTAATTCTAAGTGGGAATGTGTTCAGTATTGATAGGTTGCAAAAGGTGAACCATGCATTATTGAACACTCAGTATTGTGTGTCTGCTAGATTGGCAACTTGAGCTTTATAACAATAGCATATACTGCATAGCAATTCAATGTTGTATGTTGTTTTGCAGTTGTGAAAATGCTGTAATCAAGCAGACGCTGAATCTTTTGGCACAATTCCCCTCAGATGTGACATTTACTTTTAATCCCACTCCAGGTGCAAGCTTTGTTTGTCTGCACTGGCAACGTCGTTGGGGGATTCAAAAGACCCCTGATGCCAGAGAGAAAATATGCAGGGAGGATTTTTTGGGAGGATGTAGCAGATCTCGAACGCTCACATGAAAATTGATTTGTGGAGGGAACAAGTCTTCAGTCATGTGAAGGTTAAAGGTAGATGTGAAAGGTTGAGAAGCTTAGTCCAAGTTTCTTCTGAAGACTTAACCCCTGCAAAGTCATCAGAACTCATAAGAACATTGGACAAAGTAGTTGCACTTTGCAGTTACTTCAATTATTCATGTATCACATAATATAGAATCTAAAGAGGTCCAAGAACAGAACTGAATACTCATCTGAATCCAGTGTCCTAATGGTATAATTTGAACACGTTATAAGATATGTGTACTATTTAGTGGTGTACAACTGCACTGCATCATACCGATGGTTCATGTGTTGGATCACATACTATAAGATTGGGCAGGTTTACTTATTGTTGTGGCTGGTAAGTGCATATTGTATAAGTACCTTAACTTAGGAGTTCAGTGGAATCTCGATTTACAAACTTAATTGGTTCTTGAACATGGTTCGTAAACAGAAAAGTGCATAGAGTGAAGCAGAGTTCCCCATAAAAATCAATGTAAACATGAATAATTGGTTCTAGCCTCGACAAAAGTCCCTATTTTAGTAAAGAAAACTGCACACTTTGAAGACCCTACAATGTATGTATACATTACATCAAACCAACATAAGAAGAGGGTAATGGCTCAACAATCTCTTTTTTATCCAAACATTACAGGAAGGTTTAATGTCAACACACACGATGGGACTTCTGGCTGAGCATGGTCGTGGGGGTTCTGTGAAAATGTGACCTTTTTTATAATTTATTGGCTCTTTTACTAACTCCAGCTGTCAACCCTACCATACGTTTTACTTGCCTGTTGCGTGCAGCTTCTTTTTTGTGGACTGCGCCTGTGAGTTCCGCGATGTCTGGCTGAGGGAAATCCGACAAGCCAGGCCGTTACAAGCCTTGTGCTTCTACAGATCCAGATATCATGGAGGAGTCGGTTGTTGACTCGGCCCTTTTTAAGAGGTTAAGTCAGAAAATGGACGAAATGCGAGCCGACATCCTCAACAATCTTAAATCAGTTGTCAGAGTTGAGATTGCAGCTGTTATGGAGCCATTTAAGAGCATTATCTTGTCCCGTAGCGGGGCCATCGCTCGCCCGGTGCTCGCTGATAATGCTAATGCTACAAGCTAACCGAACTCCGTACTAGCGTCAACAAGTTAACTGCCACCATGGATCTCTTCTCTAAAAAATCCGATGATCTGAAGGGGCCACTCAAGGTGGAATAATGTCCGAGTGGTGGGGCCCCTCTGAGTTCACCGCTCAATTCTTGCAGGAGGTCCTGAAATTTGAGGACAAGCCCATTCTGGACCGTGCTCACCGGACCTTCCTCGGCAGGTCTAAAGATGGTGAACCTCCTCGGCCGCTCGTTGTAAGACTGAATTTATTTCAAGTCGGGAACCAGATTCTACAAAGGGAAGGTGAGACTTTTCTGCTATGCTATATAGGCAAGAGTATTTAAATATTTCCCAACTTCACTCCGGTCGTAGCTGTTTGGCCAGCACCTGCTTCAAGACTGGTCCTCGAACCAGCACCTGCTCCAATACTGGTCCCCGAACCAGCACCTGCTCCAAGGCTGGTCACCGTACCAGCACCAGCACCCAGACTGGTCCCCTTGTTAGCACCACGACCAGCGCCTGCTTCAGCACCACGGGTAGCACTTGCTTCAGCACCACGGCCAGCGCCTGCTTCAGCACCATGGCCAGCCCATGCTTCAGCCCCTCGGCCAGCTCCTTAGCCTGCTGCCTCGTCTCTGGCTTCGACGACATCGTTCTCCTCGTCTCTGGCACCGACGACATCGTACTCCTCGTCTGACCCCGACGACATTGTCCTCCTCGTCTCGGACTCCGACGACATCATCCTCTAGCAGACCTCTCCACAGTGCCGTCATCCTCCTCGTCTCCAGCATTGTCGCCCCCGCGACCTCCGGCTGGCCGGCCGCACAGGCGGCCATCAGGTGCCCATACGCGGCACCCTATGCAGCCAGTGCATGGACGCTTGTTGCGCCAACAGCAGTGACGCCCAGGACAGAGACGTGGAACTCATAGGCCGCTGGGGTTCTGGCGCTACTCGCGTCCGCCTGCCCGACGCCCAAGAAGGTGGCCGTTCCTTGGTCGCCCGCCTCGCCGGCTGAAGCGGCATTCTGCTCGCCGCTGCCACCAGACTCGTCTCCGGTGGATTCGGGGACACTTGGGCCGGCGACCCACCACCAGTACACCCCTCCACCCTCCCTTGACTCCTGATCTCTGTGTTCTTCTGGTTCCAGTTTTGGGACATCTGCAATCTGTCCATAAGAGCCGGGTACTGTCATGGCCCGGGCACACGTCAGTGCGCATTCATGTGTGCGTTGCTCTGAGCGCACTTCCAGGAGCGCGCCGGGTGCTGCAATCAATCACCAGCTATCTGCGCACCTGTGGCTGATCAGGGGACCTGCCTTCATAAGCCTGCACAACCTGCTATCCCGGGCCAGAACGTAGCTACCAGTCCTGTACAGTAAGCCAAACCTGTCTAGCTCTATGCATACTCTCTCTCTGTGCTTCTCCCTCTCCGTGTTGATTTGTCTCGTGTTTTCTTGTCGATCCAGCAGCCTCCCTCCGTTCCCACGTTACGAGCTGTGCGTCTTGTCTCCCCGTGTTCCCTCTGCTTCCCGGACTGCCTCTTGGATCTCGACCACCCGCTTGGACACGGACCTTCGACGCCTCGCTATAGCCCCCGACTTCCTGCCTGCTCACGGACCTCTGAGCTCTGCCTTGTCCTTCTTGATTTTCCGACTCCCGCTCAACACTACCGGTAACACTCAACAGCGAATCACCACACATAGTCACACACCACACACATTTGGGTTAGTTTCACACTTCATTTATAATTTATAAAGATTGTATTTATATATAATAAAACATAGAGCTAAATACGATGTCCCTGTTGTCTGTGCCGTCTCCTCCTCCTGTACACGTAACAGCTGCAATATGAAGTATTTGATCCCCACAGTCATTTCTGATCAAAAATCCAGTAAACAAATGTTTAAAAAAATGTCAACACACGCACACACGCACACACACACACACACACACACACACACACACACACACACACACACACACACACACACACACACACACACACACACAGTACCTTGATGACGACCATGTTTTTCAAACAATATTGCCCACTTTTTACAGACATGGGCTTGTCAGTCCCCTTTTGGTGATTTGGTTACAGTGAGTTTTTTAAAGAGTTCATTCAACTTTGTGAAAAATTACACATACATTTGAATGATGTTCAGTTCAGTTCAGTTTTAGTTTATTTCGAACATGCATACGATACAATGTAATGCATCACATATTTCCAGTTGTTTCATGACAGCACGTCCGAAAAGGAGTAGGAAGAAGCAGAGTTTATTTAATCCTACCCCTTTTCATACCATAGCAATTTTATCCCATTTCCTTGTTCTCTGTAACAGAGCAGTGAATAAATAAATAATAAATATTTCATATACCATAGTCCATCAATCCATCCATTTTCTACCGCTTGTCCCTTTTGGGGTCGCGGGGGGTGCTGGAGCCTATCTCAGCTGCATTCGGGTGGAAGGCGGGGTACACCCTGGACAAGTCGCCACCTCATCACAGGGCCAACACAGATAGACAGACAACATTCACACTCACATTCACACACTAGGGCCACTTTAGTGTTGCGTATCCCCAGGTGCATGTAAGTCATACTTGCCAACCCTCCCGGATTTTGCGGGAGACTCCCGAAATTCAGCGCCTCTCCCGAAAACCTCCCGGGACAAATTTTCTCCCGAAAATCTCCCGAAATTCAGGCGGAGCTGGAGGCCACGCCCCCTCCAGCTCAATGCGGACCTGAGTCCGCTTTCCCACAATATAAAGAACGTCTACAGTAAAGCAGTCCGTCTGCTGTAAACAGCAATGTTGTGACACTCTTAAACAGGACAATTCTGCCATCTAGTGCATTTAATGAAAGCACTTTTGTGCGTGCCACACATCAATGCATAATCAGAGAGGGTGTTCAGCATGGTTAAAAAGATAGTGACAGAGAATAGAACAAGGATGGACAATTCAACCCTTAACTTAACAATGAGTAGATAAATAAATAAATGATAAATGGGTAATACTTGTATAGCGCTTTTCTACCTTCAAGGTACTCAAAGCGCTTTGACAGTATTTCCACATTCACCCATTCACACACACATTCACACACTGATGGCGGGAGCTGCCATGCAAGGCGCTAACCAGCAGCCATCAGGAGCAAGGGGTGAAGTGTCTTGCCCAAGGACACAACGGACGTGACTAGGATGGTAGAAGGTGGGTATTGAACCCCAGTAACCAGCAACCCTCCGATTGCTGCAGATGAGTGTTATGTGTGTGTATATGTGTAAATAAATGAACACTGAAATTCAAGTATTTATTTTATTTATTTATATATATATATATATATATATATATATATATATATATATATATATATATATAGCTAGAATTCACTGAAAGTCAATTATTTCTTATATATATATATATATATATATATATATATATATATATATATATATATATATATATATATATATATATATATATATATATATATATATATAGCTAGAATTCACTGAAAGTCAATTATTTCAGTGACAAATCCATCCATCCATCCATCCATTTTCTACCGCTTATTCCCTTCGGGGTCGCGGGGATATATATATATATATATATATATATATATATATATATATATATATATATATATATATATGAAATACTTGACTTGGTGAATTCTAGCTGTAAATATACTCCTCCCCTCTTTACCACGCCCCCAACCACGCCCCCGCCCCAACCACGCCCCCCCACCCCACACCCCACCCCCCCACCTCCCGAAATTGGAGGTCTCAAGGTTGGCAAGTATGATGTAAGTAAACAAATATTAAATACACAAATAATCTTTATCACAAAAAAAAAGATTCAAAATGTTAATCATAATTGTTCTTCTTTGTACTCTGTGAACACTTGTAGTTTGAACAGTCTCTTAAACTGAATCATATTGGTGCTTTGTTTGATTTCTTTGGTTAATCCATTCCATCATTTAATTCCACATACTGATTGATATACTAAAGGTTTTAAGTGTTGTACGGGCATACAAATGTTTTAAATTAGATTTTCCTCTAAGGTTATATTTCTCCTCTTTTGTTGAGAAGAATTGTTGAACATTCTTGGGTTGCAAGTTATAGTTTGCTTTGTAGATCATTTTAGCTGTTTGCTAATGCACCAAATCGTTGAATTTCAATATTTTTGATTCAATAAATAAAGTGTTTGTATGTTCTCTATATCCAACATTATGTATTATTCTAATTGAACTTTTGTGTAACACCGTTAGTGAATGGAGCGCACATTTGTAGTTGTTTCCCCATATTTCTGCACAATAACTCAGATATGGTAACATGGGATCAAATTTGGCATTTAATAACTGTGCCATAATGTGGTGTGTTAATATTTATCATTAGGAAAATAATAGAACAGGCAACAACATAGGAGTACCTTTGTTGACAGTTTTGGGCCCAGTTCAAGAGTTACACCATGCTATGATTGTGCAATCTGGTAAATACACAATATAAATGATATAAAATTGCCCAACGATTTTAATACTATCATCATATCGTAATAACACGTGCTGATGACACTGTCAACAAGCGAATGACCATGTCCTCGACATCCTATAGCGTCCTACAGCAGCTAATGTCCCTCCTCAGTGCAAAGCCCCTTCTAAGTCAGCAATCAACCCCTCCATGGCAGCAAAAAAAAGTATGTTTTTTACATCATTATCACTGGAGGGCGAGGAATAGCTAAACATGCTACACTACACACCATTGGAGGATACAATAAGCTATGCTAACCGCTAAATTCGATGTTCCTTACTCCGACTGTCGAAAAGGAAGTCTTAGAGGTTATTCAGAAAAGTAAGAACAAAACATCACGTGACATTTTTGACCTCGACATGAGGACGGTCCGGAACGTAGCGGAAGAAATCATCAAACTATTCACATACATCTGCAATTTATCTTTTCAACTTGGACAATTTCCTTCACAAATGAAACTCTCAAAAGTCATCCCCATCTTCAAATCTGGAGACAAACACCACTTCACAAATTACCGGACCGTCTCCCTTCTGCCACAGTTGTCAAAAATATTGGAAAAATTATTTGATAATAGACTTCGTGGCTTCATTGGAAAGCACAAATTATTATACGATTGTCAATATGGGTTCCGACAAAATAGGTCAACTTCATTAGCTTTAAGTGATTTAATAGAGAACATTACTAATGGTATCGAGAAAAACAAATTTGTTATAGGAATTTTTATTGATCTGCAAAAGACTTTCGATACCATTGACCACCAGATTTTGGTAAATAAACTGGAAAACTATGGCATAAGGGGATTGGCAGGGAAATGGCTGAAGAGCTACTTGAATGAGAGACAGCAGATTGTTCAGATCGACCAACATCAATCTACACTCATGAACATAACCTGAAGAGTCCCCCAGGGGTCGATACTGGGACCCACACTATTTATAATGTATATTAACGAAATATGTAAAGTATCAACACTGCTGAAGTTCATCCTCTTTGCTGATGATACAACCATTACATGTGCAGGTGACGACATGAAGCAACTTCTGGCCTCTATAACTGAGGAGATGATCAAGTTAAAAACTTGGTTTAATACCAACAAATTGTCTCTGAATTTAAAGAAGACCAAAATCATGCTCTTTAGCAATCGCAAAAGTGAAATACCCATCAGGAGTGTTATTGATGATACACCAATAGAATATGTCCAACAAAATTAATTTTTAGGAGTGGTAATAGATGAAAATATATCTTGGAAGCCTCATATAAGTTACCTGAGGACAAAAGTTGCTAAATGTGTTGGAATGATGAGGCGATCATGTCATTTATTGAACACCAATGCTCTGCTGTAATTGTATCATTAATTTATTATGTCATATTTAAACTATTGTGTTGAAGTCTGGGGAAATTGTTATATATCCCATCTACAGCCTTTAGTCACTCTGCAGAAAAAGGCCATTAGGATTGTGTCCAATGTTCACTACAGACATCATTCAAATCCTCTATTCATGGAGTTAAAGCAACTTAAACTGCACGATGTAATCAACTTTAAAACTGCTCAAATTATGTTTAGGGCATCCCAAAACTCTCTACCATCCAATATACAGAACCTATTCCAGGATAGAGATGCTCACCATAATTACAGTCTAAGAGGAAACAACAAATTATATTTGCCTAAATTTAGAACAACTTTAAAATAACTGTGCATTTCAGTGAGTGGAGTCAGTCTGTGGAACAACTTAGGGGACGAGTTAAAAACCTGTTCTAACATGATTCAATTTAAAAGACTGTTTAAAAAAGAAGTACTGAAGAAGTATGAGGAGGAAAGAGAGTGATGCCCTCAGCACAGAGCCATGAGAGAGAGGTGTATGGTCAGAGAGTGTTTGGGCCTGTGTGTGTGTGTGTGTGTGTGTGTGTGTGTGTGTGTGTGTGTGTGTGTGTGTGTGTGTGTGTGTGTGTGTGTGTGTGTGTGTGTGTGTGTGTGTGTGTGTGTTGTCTCGTCTTGTCTTGTCGCATAGTAACAGTGGTACTATTGTATTGTTAGTGTATAGGAGCTTTTCTTGTTTTTGTTTGTATAGTATTGTTCTTGTATTATATTGTTTATGTTAAATGTGGAGTGAGTGAGAGGGGTTGGGATATTATAAGCAATTGCTTCATCCAACCCCTTTTCAAGCCTTGCATAAATGTCTCTGCCAAAATGTAGGAAAAAAAATGTGTGTTGTTGTATTGTGCAGGTTTGAAATAAATACTTCAAATACTTCAAACTGGAGCTTTTGAATGTAAACAGAAATGGGTGGATCGATACAAATATGGACAGTAACGATACCAAGTATAGTATTAATGTCAGGTCAATACCCTGTCACGTGGGGGTCGCATATTGATGCGGGATCGTTCCTTCCGTGCAACACGGACACTCCGGACAAAAACGTGAGGGTAAGAAATGATTTAATTACATAAGCAAACAGAAAAACAAGCAAAAGAAAAGCGTGCCGAACGCACCGGAAGCTAAGGCTAAACTTAGCACAGGACTCAGGAACATGAAAACAAACCAACGTGATGTAGCTTACCGCAAACAAGGAGCACAGGACGAGTGAACAGAAAGGCAGGCTTAAATAGTGTCAGTGATGGAAAACAGGTGCGCGTCGGGAACACCAAGCGGCAGGTGAAAATAATAAGTAACCATGGTGACGAAACAAACTCACAGGTGCACAAGCAATAACTAAAGGAGTCCAAAACTAACCAAACATAACTAAACAAAACATGATCCGACCACGGATCATGACAGAGTCCCCCCCTTAAGGACAGATTCTAGATGTCCTAACAAAAGAAAACAAGCAGGGTCAAAAGTCACGGGAGGGCGGAGGGAGAACTTGGCGGTGGGTCGCCAGGCCAAGTGTCCCCGAATCCATCGAGGCAAAGTCAAGTGGCGGCGGCGAGTGGAGCGCCGCTGCAGCAGGCGAGGCGGGCGCCCAGGGAATGGCCACATTCGTGGCCGACTGGGAGGTGGGCGCACTTGGCGAGGCGGACGACCAGGGAGCGGCCACATCCGTGGCCGACTGGGAGGTGGGCGCACTTGGCGAGGCGGACGACCAGGGAGCGGCCACACCCGTGGTCGACGGGGAGGTGGGCGCATCTGCGCCGTCATGGCAGGCTTGGACGCAGCAGCAGACAAGTCAGACGTGGACGCAGCAGCAGACGAGTCTGGCGTGGACGCAGCAGCAGACGAGTCTGGCGTGGACGCAGCAGCAGACGAGTCTGGCGTGGACGCAGCAGCAGACGAAGCTTGGCTTGGTGAAGGCGGCGAAGCTTGATGTGGTGCAGGAACTGGAGCAGGTGCTAGCCGAGGAGCAGGAGCTAGCCGGGGTGCAGGAACTGGAGCAGGTGCTAGCCGAGGAGCAGGAACTGGAGCAGGTGCTAGCCGAGGAGCAGGAGCAGGAGCAGGTGCTAGCCGGGGTGCAGGAACTGGAGCAGGTGCTAGCCGAGGAACAGGTGCTAGCCGGGGTGCAGGAACTGGAGCAGGTGCAGGTGCTAGCCGGGGTGCAGGAACAGGTGCAGGTGCTAGCCGGGGTGCAGGAACTGGAGCAGGTGCTAGCCGGGGTGCAGGAACTGGAGCAGGTGCTAGCCGAGGAGCAGGAACTGGAGCAGGTGCTAGCCGAGGAGCAGGAACTGGAGCAGGTGCTAGCCGAGGAGCAGGAACTGGAGCAGGTGCTAGCCGAGGAGCAGTAACTGGAGCAGGTGCTAACCGAGGAGCAGGAACTGGAGCAGGTGCCAGTCGAGGAGCAGGAACTGGAGCAGGTGCCAGCCGAGGAGCAGGAACTGGAGATGGTGGCGTTTGCAGGCCCACCGGAGATGATGGTGGCGTCTGCAAGCCCACCGGAGATGATGGTGGCGTCTGCAAGCCCACCGGAGATGATGGTGGCGTCTGCAAGCCCACCGGAGATGATGGTGGCGTCTGCAAGCCCACCGGAGATGATAGTGGCGTCTGCAAGCCCACCGGAGATGATAGTGGCGTCTGCAAGCCCACCGGAGATGATGATGGCGTCTGCAGGCCCACCCGGGCTGAGGTTAACCATGAGCATGGCGTAGGCGGTCTAGCTGGGGGTTGCGGCTTGACATGCCGACGGACTGGTGGTGGAGGACGAGCTGGGGGTTGCGGCTTGGCAGGTCGAAAGACTGGTGGTAGCGGCCGGGATGGAGGTTGCTGCCTGGCTGGGCGCAGCTGAGCAGCCCCACCAGCACAGCTCCCGGCCCCAGACCCCCCTCAAGGGGCGGATACCAGACGCGCTCCGAAACAGTCTTTAAGCGTGGGTGGCGGGAGGTAAGGAGGGGGGTAGAATTCTCCCCTTTAAATTGTCCAGAAAATCTTTACCTCCCCCACCTGATATTGTGTGGGAGGACAGAGGGAAAAAGTCCTTGACGTGGGCGGGGCTAGAGTCCTTTGGGGCGGAGTCAGAGTCACTGGGGGCGGAGGTGATTGAAGTTGACAGAATCTATTTTCAGAAAAAGTGTCCTGATGGTATTTTATTTTTGGAAAAAAGTCTTTAGGAGGTGGCTGATAAAGGGAGACAGACGAAAGAAAGAAAAAATCCAGATCAGAATCTTCCCTTGACGCCGGCGGAATGATGTCATCGCCGCGCGCCGTTTCAGTGACGTCATCGGAAGTGGCCGGAGTGACGTCATTCAAAATGGATGGCGTTATGTTGTTGTCAGAGTTCATGGTAATTTGGCTTGCAGCCCAATCTAAAAAAATTTTAGCAAAATGAGTAACCGGATTACCAAACAACTGAGGGGAGGAAGACTGGGCTGTTTGTGGTGACTTGCTGTCCGGAGGAGGAGTTTGGGGGAGCGACGCATTTTGGCGGCGAAAAGCCTTTTTGGCTGGCTTCCGTCCTCGCCAGCGCGTCTCCATCTCCTCGAAGCCCGGGGCGAAGGAACTGTCAGCTGTGCTCCTTCTGTCACGTGGGGGTCGCATATTGATGCGGGATCGTTCCTTCCGTGCAACACGGAACGTGAGGGTAAGAAATGATTTAATTACATAAATCATAGCCAAACAGAAAAACAAGCAAAAGAAAAGCGTGCCGAACGCACGGGAAGCTAAGGCTAAACTTAGCACAGGACTCAGAAACATGAAAACAAACCAACGTGATGTAGTTTACCGCAAACAAGGAGCACAGGACGAGTGAACAGAAAGGCAGGCTTAAATAGTGTCAGTGATGGAAAACAGGTGCGCGTCGGGAACACAAGTGGCAGGTGAAAATAATAAGTAACCATGGTGACGAAACAAACTCACAGGTGCACAAGCAATAACTAAAGGAGTCCAAAACTAACCAAACATAACTAAACAAAACATGATCCGACCACAGATCATGACATACCCCAGTTATTAGATCGATATTTGTTAATATCACAAACTTAATTTTTTCATCCTTTTTATTTTATCTTTACAAATTCAAGAAATAAGTCCCTGGACACATGAGGACTTTAAGGGCAGAAACCAAATGATTTAAATCAGAGCCAATGTTAGAAAATAATTTAAATATTTAATTAACATTGTTATAACACCATACTGTGTTTTTGTCTGATTGTTATCGTGATCAACAATTGAATCATTCAATGATCTTGAACATTTTAAGTATCAGTATGATAATTTTCAATCATTTTGAGCAGCCTTTGTAACCCGTTTCTTATTTTTTACATTACATTACAAACATTGTTGTTGATTAAGTTAAGTTGCCTGAAATAAACCATCACTTTTTATACATTCAATATGTAACACAAAGTGCTTTACATACACATTCTATTCAAAATAAGAGCTAAGCAATATTGTGTTGCAATTAAACTGATGTGTATCACAACAGGATAATTGTGAAGCATCAATATTGCACTTTGAGTGCACAGTGCAGTCAGTGTAACAAATGAGATTTGCTAGCAAATGCAAGTTCACAGCGTTTAGTGTTGTGAGTTAATAATTTAAGAACGAAAACTGGGTGAAAACTTGGAAACACACATCCACTTAAGTGCAGCTCAGCAGACATGTGACAAGTAGCCAGGAAATGGTCCAATGCACAGCACAGCGCTTTGGCCAGCTTCTGTCTCTCTTTCCTTCCTTACTTCAGACCTTGAGAAGGTCATCCATCCGTGCATCTCATTCATTCCACACAACATTCTTCTTTAGAACCTGCCAAAGTAGCAGCTGGAAAGCTCCCAGCAAACTTTGCAGTAACTGAAGAAATAATTGTGACCACGCTGCTATGACTGCCATTAGAATCGCTGTGTCGCTACGTTATTGTTGTTGTCATTAACATGTCACTCACTGAAAAGTCGGTAAAAGAGATATGCATGCCTGCATTTGATTAAACAGAAGATGTGAGTGACAGAATGATGTTACTATATATGCAAAAAAGAGCTGTATAAATATAAGTTAGAAGGACTGGATTTTAGGAGAAAAAAAAACTAAAAACTGTCATGACTTGAACTATGGTGTGATTTGTTCTCCCTTGGTGCAAATGATTTGGACCATACGTGGCGTGAAGGGGAGTACATGATTTATTTTTAACACTCAAAAAAAGAAACAAACAAAAGGCGCTCACAGTGGAGGTACAAAACTTGGCTACAAACACAAAACTTGCACAAAGGCAGAAACTATGAACAATGAAATTAATTAATTAATTAATAAACAAAAACTTACTTGGCATGGACTATGAAGAAAGCAGCGTGAACTGAGCATGAAGTAGAGTGTCAGGTGTGTGTCAGGGGTATGATGTCGCCAGGGAGACTTCCTGGCAACAATCGGTTTAAATAATAGTGACATGATTAAAGACAGGTGCGTGAGTCGTGAGGGCAGGTGAAAACTAATGGGTTGCTATGGTGACAAACAAGAGTGCACAATGAGTCCAAACGTGGAACAGGTGAAACTAATGGGTAATCATGGAAACAAGACAAGGGAGTGAAAAGCAGGAACTAAAAAGAGTCCAAAACCAAACAGCACATGGCCAAACAAAAACATGATCAACACAGACATGACAAAAACTAGTGATTAACTAGCTGCATGGACAGATAATTTTACTTGCTAAGAAATCCTAAATTAAGATTTGTATATCTAAAAATCAGCAGGACTTTTAAGATAGAAACAAGTATTTTATTTTGAAAACTAGCATTAGTCAATTTGCTATTCTTAAATTAAACATACTCGAGATGTTGCAGAATCTTTAAGCACAATTTTCTATGTGGGGGAAACCAAAATATTTTCTCCATTTTAAGATTTTTAAACTACAATAGACAAAGTATAATTATTCATGCTAAAATTAAGATTGGTCAATGACTAAAAAGAAGCAAATAGCTCTTAAAACTAGGAACATTTCTAGAAATAACATTTTAAATCTTGGCAAGTGGCAGTTCATTTGCAGTGTAGGAGTGGAGATGAAGACCAGTTTCGAAAGTGAGGCTGTTGCCAAACCTTTTCCTATCTTATAAAAAAAAAAGTTGTAGAAGATCTCTGTGTCTCTCGTCTCTCTTTTTTCTTCACATGATTTTGTTATTCACTTTTTATAGATATTCATTTCACAGAAGCAACAAAATGTCTCCCTTGACAATAACAATCCAGTTAGTCTCTCGATGACAGATATGGCCTGCTTGCTATCTCGTAAAGTCACCTTTCTTTACTTGAAATATGAATCAGCTGGAAAAAAAGTTTCTATACCCCCTAAAGAGATTTGTTCCATATTGAATGTGCAAACTTGCAAAAGCAAACATACAGAATATGCTGTAAGGATAAATGGAATTGAGGCACTTTTCTTAATCCTTCATTTTACGGTACCAAGACATTTTGGACAAATTTGGGGAAACAGTTTGGGAAAGAAAATGTTCTGTGCGCAATGCACCAAGCTATAAATGGTGCATGCTCTGTGACTTTATCATGCAAGGACCCACCAAACAGTTTTGAGATGAACTAGCACAGAGATCGTGAACCAACAGGTCCTCTCTCAGTGCCCTTTGAACTCACAAATGGATAAACGCTTCTAAAACACGCACTCTTGTGCTCTTAGAAGACTGGTTACAGCTCCAAAGTGGGTACAAACTTAGTATTGTTTTGTTTGTGTAATAATGGCCATGAGTGTCCTAAAACTTTTGTCCATATAGGGTCTGAGCCCAAATAATAAGTGCCAAATAGCGTGTGCAAATTACAAAATCACATGTCGTATTAATGGGCATGTAGCAGAGCACCCTATTTAAATGAGGTTTTTGCAGGTACTACCGCCTGTCACCATGGAGACAGCTTACCTCCATATCCATTGCAGCATGCGCCAACATGTGGTGTTTTGCTATGTTGTGGAACATGTGCAAGAGGAATGAAGAAACAAATACCATTAAAAAAAAAAACACCAGCTGACACCAAAACAATTTAACTGAATTTGTTTTGGTGTCTACTGGCTCCAAATGAGCCTCTTAAGTTATCCAGCAGGTATAAAATGGCATTGCTAGATAAACGATATGTCTAAAAAGTAAAATTCTGACAGTCCAAATATGTTGACATGTACTCAGACGAATGATTCTGTGTCTTTGGGCCGTTTGTGCATAACTGTGCCAGTTTACACGTACCTTCCAAACATGCTAAATATTGACGCAAGATGGCGCCGCTGTAGTGGCTGCTGGTGGCAGGAGCGCTGTGCTCTTGTACCATCCTTTTGTATTCCTGATGTTTCCCTCTTGTTTTTATGTGGGGTTTTTTTGTTTTATTTCTGCCTTTTGGTTCAGGACCCTTTGGGACTGTGTGACAAGAGGTGGCACTTTCGTGACTTCTGCAGTGCTTTTTTGTGAACTTCTAGGTCTGCCTCCCGGGAGCCTTTTGGCCATGAAGACCAGCTGCTGGGTCTCTGCCACACCAGAGTCCGTTTGGAGAGACTGGAGGAGATGCGGATTAAGAGACAGGGCTGCGGAGCTAGCACTGAGCGCCGGGACGACCAGGCTTCACAGTGTCTTGGCTGAATGAGCAGGTATCGGACACCTCAGTCTCCTTAGTTGCATCCTCGCTCATCCATGCAGACTGGACACTGGCTGAGAGTTAGCGGGCGGCCGAGGGTGGAGTCGGCTCTCTTGGTTGCTTTGTTGGGTCTGCTCCTGTTTCCTGGTTAATTATTTTTTGACACCTTTATGACACTGCTGGAATGGCAGCTGCTTGCATCAGCTGTGTTATTTTAATGTATTTAATGTCCTCTGTGTTCTTTGATGTTTCCCTTTTACACACATGTTTATGTGTGCTATGGCTATGAGTTTTTTTTTCTTTGGCCTCAGTCTGGACCTCCTCTCCACGGGCCCAGGCTTAGACTGAATGATTTTTTCTTTTTACTCCCCCCCATATCAAATATACTTGTTAAACAAAACCTCTGCCTTGTTTTTAATAAATACTTAGGCCTGCTACGCTGCTGTATTTTTAATGTTGGTCATTATGGTGGTACTTGGAAAGCCAAGTTTTTCCTGAGGTTGTACTTGGTAAAAAAAAAATTAAAAGTTTGAGAACCACTGCTATAATAGATGAGGCCCATAATGTATTCTTGATAGCACCAAAAAAGTAATCAGATAATAAAATGTATGATGTAGTATAGTGCACTATACAGTAAATATTGTGGTTGTAAATGTTCTTGTTTATGTGGTGTGTGACAAGGGTGAGACAGCATTTTGAGACGTAAATTTAAAGATCTCCTTTAATGTCAGTCCAAGTCCCTCGGTGATATACAACAACCCTCACCCTGAAACTCTCATATGAATGCACCGTAGCAATAAATGGATACACTATATGTCTGCAGTATTCTTTATATTGAAGTTTGAACTGTAATTATCAAGGTTGTTGGCTTGGATTCAAATAAATTACATTGAAAAAAAGACTTTGTGGAGAACTGATATTAGCCAAGGCTTCGTCCTGGAATTGATTCTATATTACATGTGCAACAGTGCTGTAACATCATATTATAAATAATTCAACAACGATTGCTACCTTCCATGTCATGTGCTCTTCGGGCTGCCTTTGACCATACGGAACCTGAGCACTATAGCCAATCTATTGCATGCAGTATCTGTTAGAATGTTAAGTAGTTTGTATGTGTGATGAAGAATTCATGTGTCGCCGTCATGGTTTACTAGGAGTGCTGGCTGCTTCTAATGTAAATGTGGTGTGTGCAAATCATAAAGAAACTATGGTGAATTATATTTAATGCACAATCTGAGTGAGATACATCAGCACAAACCTAGAGCTGCATTTCAATATACTCACACCTGCAGTAAGCCAAGCAGTTTATTCTGTTGTTGCTATTTAAAAAAAACACATATTGTCACTCTTTTTTACTGTACATTTTTACAACATAATTATAGCAGTGTCTGAGCCCTTTTTATGTCAAATATATAGTATATACGTTTTATTGGTACAAATATATTTTTTAAGCACCAAGTCAAGGCTGTGTTTAGTCGAACAAATATAGAACCATATTTAGAGCTGAAATCCAATATATGTCAAAATCAAGTAGAAATTATGTGTTTAGCTGTTCTTTTTTACAGCTTCGTCTACTGTCTATTAAAATAGATCAGATTTGTAGATACAAATTTATATTCAAATGTATTTATAATGGGTTTTGACTTTGTTAAATATAGGTTGGCTCTGTTTTAACTAAACGTTAGATAACAGTGACCTCTAGTGGTTGAATATAAGAGATAAAAATGAGAGATTTGAATGAGCAACATGCACGTTCTGTCCCTCATTAGTGAGCCGTGGCTTTGTCACAACACACCACTAGAGACAGTAAAACCACTCATTAGTGCAACATAATTACTTTGGCTTTGGGACTATTCCATGCATTTGGATGCCTATTCAGTATCCCAGCAGGGACAAAACATTGAAACAACATTAAAGAACTTGTTGAATTAGGTCCTGACGTTGAGCTACTCTAACATAATGTTGAAACAACATGCTTTTTGACAAGGTTTATTTGATGTCTTGTTCTGATGTTGATTTGACCATTGAATGTTGGTAATTTCCCAACCAACAACGTCGATCCAATGTTAGACATCAACGTAGTCTCAATGTACTAATACAACAATTTTACAATGTTGTTTTGAAGTCAGTTTTAAAGAGCAAATATGTAATCAACATTGTATCAATGTCTTGTGACTGCTGGAATGTTCCATTATACCATGAATAGATTAACGTGGACCCCGACTTAAACAAGTTCAAAAACTTATTCGGGTGTTACCATTTAGTAGTCAATTGTACGTAGTATGTACTGTACTGTGCAATCTACTAATAAAAGTTTCAATCAATCAATCAATCAATACCCAACATATTGATATGCTAAATATTTCAAATACATTTTTTCCCTGAAATCAAATTTACATTGGGTGGTTACTCTAACATTTCAATACTGGCATTTTTATTAGGGGCCACATCGCAGTTATGGCTGCCCTTAGGAGGCCGCTTTTAACAGTGAACACATGTCAATTTAAATGTATGATCACATCATTATGTAGTTACAGACTGCCTGTGTATTAGATTATTTAAACTGTTAGATCAAGTGAAAGTTAAAGTACCACTGATAGTCACACACACACTAGGTGTGGTGAAATTATCCTCTGCATTTGACCCATCCCCTTGTGCCACCCTCTGGGAGGTGAGGGGAGCAGTGAGCAGCAGCAGTGCCCCCTCTCGGGAATCCTTCTGGTGATTTAACCCCCAATTCCAACCCTTGATGCTGAGTGCTAAGCAGGGGGGTAATGGGTCCCATTTTTATAGTCTGTGGTATGACTCAGCAGGGGTTTGAACTCACGACCTACCGATCTCAGGGCGGACACTCTAACCACAAGGCCACTGAGCTGGCTTTAACTTCCTTTGATCTCATAGGTCAAGGTAACAAGGAGATATTTAGGGTTTTTTCTTATAACAAAAACATGTTGAATGAATATCTTGTTGCGTGATCAGATAATATTAAAATTTAGAACATGTGCAGTTACATGCAATACATTTCTCTCTGTCAAAATTTAAGATCAAATACATCAATAACAATTTGCTTCTTTATTGATACACATTTACAGGCTTTCAGGGGCCACATTTAAAGACGGAAATTAAAGACTAAATGTCGCCAGCTTGAGAGACTCCATAAAAAGTCTGGTCTCACCGTCCATAAGGGAAGTTAAAACAGCCATACCCTACATTATAAGGACTGGATCACCCAAACCAAATCACATTATTACTCCAGCTTTATCACTTCAAACGATGGTCACACCAAGACGCTCTTTTCATTATATATTTACATTTTTCAACCTCAGGACTGGAGGTGGGAGGAAGCCGGAGAGAACGCACACAGTCACAGGGAGAACATGCAAACAGAAAGATCCCGAAGCCAGGGATCGAACCTAGGTTCTTCTTATTGTGAGGCACACTAACCCCTGTTCCATCGTGCTGCCCAGATCACCTGCATCCTGCAAAACTTCACTGGCTACGGGTCAGGCAAATAATCAATTACAAAATCCTTCTATATACCTTTAAAGCCATCCACTTCTTCAGCCTTCCTTATTTGTCTGACCTTCTCCACATCATTACTCCAGCACCCTTCCTCAGATCCTCCTCTTCCATCCACCTTGCAGTGCCGTCAACTCGCCTCGTCACCATGGGGAGCAGATCTTTCAGTGACTCTGCTTCCTAACTCTGGAACTCTCTCCCACCTGACATCCGCCTTCAAGACTCAAAACCCACCTGTTTAAAATTGCTTACTTACTATAACTGGCTCTACACTGTCCTCTGTTTGTTTGTTACATGTTGATCTTATCCTTTGATTTTATCCATCCATCCATCCATTTTCTACCGCTTGTCCCTTTCGGGGTCACGGGGGGTGCTGGAGCCTATCTCAGCTGCATTCGGGCGGAAGGCAGGGTACACCCTGGACAAGTCGCCATCTCATCGCAAGGCCAACACAGATAGACAGACAACATTCACACTCACATTCACACACTAGGGCCAATTTAGTGTTGCCAATCAACCTATCCCCAGGTCATTATCTTTAAATAATGTTATATGTACATGTTGATTTCATCCTTTGTTGTCTTTATAATTATATCTTAATTTGTTTTATCTGTATATTGTAAAGTGTCCTTCGGTTTCTTAACAGGTGCTTATGAATTAAATGTATGATTATTTTTTATTATTATTATTATTATTACAATAAATGATTTGGCAGGGCCTTGAGTTTGACACCTGTGCCATAGGAAATTATGTAAATCCAATGCATTTGTTCCAGAAACCCAAAATATTAACACAAAACACATTTTGTATAAAATAATTATAGTTTTACTTGCAGAAAACAATGTGAAATACATACAAATGATAAATGATAAACATTTAACATCAGTTTTACCTTTCAAGTTACTTGTTGGTGAAGACAGCGATCAGCAGAGGGTGTCTCGATCCACATGGCAGTTTATGGGTTGGGTTTTTTTCCTGTATTTAGTGTTTCTTCCTGTGTAGTGCTTTTATTTTTGTTACTTTTCCTGTTGTGGTTTGGTTTTGCATGGACTTCACCACTGTTTTTCTGTGCTATTTCCCATATCTGGGGACTCACCTGCCTCTAACCACTAATCAGGTGAGTTTATTCACTAATGTTCACGGTGTGCCTTTGGATTATTCTTTCCGTATTCCTAATTAAAATACCATTTTAACTGCACTTCGCCTACCGTCTGTGCATCCTAGGGTCACGTCAACAGTAACCATGAGTTCTTCATCAAAGTGCTGGCACGTTCAACTTTCTTCGGCCTCAGTATTTTGTTTCGGTTAGCATTGGCACTTGATTCTGAGAAATGCTACACAGGCTAAAGGTTTGTTATGCACAACCTTTGGCTGTACGATAACTGAGACAGTAGATGAAAACAGAGGCCAAATGATGGTGAACATTTTCGTCGAAAGCCGAATCTTACAAAAAGTGAGTCGTACAAAAATCGAGGTACCTCTAGGGATAGGTGTCGTTTACATTATAACCCATACTAATACCAAATCTGTACTTGAAAAACAGTGCCAGTGCCTAATTTAAATGGTGCCTGAGGAAAACATAAGTATAGATTTGGAAAACGAGCACATATTTGTAAAAAAATAAAATACCTTTTTAATCTTAAGAAATTCTGAAACATTTAAGTCACACAGACTAGTAACTACTGACTAGCCTAGCGTGCTAGCAATGTTATGAGGGCTGCTGTTGGCGTGCTCAGTGCAGTAGTATATTTGCACAATATCACCGCAAAAGCACTTGTTGCAAGTTGCATTTATTTAGCGCCAAAATGAAGCATGTATAGCTTCTTATTTTTTCTGTTTGGGTACTACGGTTGGCACCAGTGCATTGAGTGCCCACATCTGGGTACCACTGTATTGGGTTGGCGGCACAACTTAGACATTGTAGATTTGAGTCCAAATGACAGATAAAGATGAAGAAAAGTGTTACATATGAAGTGTAGGGGATGATAAGATGGGTTGCTTTCGTGCGAGCAGGCCCATAAAATATTGTGTGAATGCTCGTCACTCAGCATTCAAACAATTTAAAGCTTCTAATACATAGCTTTAGGTTTAATAAATGCTTGTCTCCTAGCAGACAGTCATATTTGCTAAGCTGGTAACAATTGTGTTGACACATTTTCAAATGCAATGCCATCTCAAATCTTGTATCATTCTTTCAATTCAAACTATACCAAAAAGTGAAAAGTTCACAGCGAGGTCATTTGTCTGTGGGCCTCTAAGATGTGCGGCACAGTGATGAGATTCTAACTACTAACTTGACACCAGCACCACCTGTGCCGGCTAGTCAGATGTTCATATCAAGAGCGTGTGACGGATTGATGTGCGAGAATTCACATAAAAGGACTCTGACAAGACTTGCATGTCTCTGCAAGCCTTTGTAACAGCGGGATAAACCCTAGATTTTGACGGTGAAACAGTGTCAGCACCGCAAAGACGAAGCTGCATCACATGCATTTGGATGATTCATCGCTGCGCTGGATTGTCACTGTCCTCAAAAGCGATCAGGTGTGATCCAATAGTTACTTAGATGTGTTGTGTTTGTTTGGTCTCGCAGGCAAAGGTGGGATGATGTCGCGTCTATATTTATACCATTTTGACACATGATACCTTGGCGTTGACCTCATTTTCATGAAAAAGTAACGCCATATTTAGAGTTCAAGGGGAAGCCTCCATATCGTTAAATAACAACACACAATTCCTGGAGAAACAAGTGTTATGATGTTCATGTTTCAAAACAAATCACCTGCACTTTATTAAAACATATATTGAAACATGTCTCCATTATGGCAAATGTCCATGACTATTACTGTGTCTATTTAGCAAAGATTGCAGGTTTGCACACGGCGGGGGACCCAAGTTAATGATTTGCAAGCAATTCTTTACATCCCTCCCTGTCAAGTGCTCTTGCAAAGCGACAACATACCATTACTGGCATGGCTCACATTGTGAATGCATGAGCTAACCAAAGTGGCTCGCTGGGGAGGACCACACTTGTTTCAAAAAATGTCGTCCACTCGGTGTCCACAGGTGGTAAGGACACATGCTAGTAAAAGTGCTTTAAAATCCATAAATAAGATCATTAATGCAGAAAGGGTAAACCCTGAAACATAACCGGTTGAAAGTACTCACAATAGGCAATATAATCTTTTATGGTATTTAAGACAAAAAGGCAATGTGCTGTCTTTTTTCTTCACTCATGGCAGTGTCATTCCTTTGCCACTTTTAGAAAATATTTTTTGTGGTTACCTAACGCACCAGTGGACACTGTGAAAAGGTCATCCTGCTGGGATAGTGTGTTAAAAGTGTTTTAAAAAACATGTATGAGACTAAAATAAAGTCATGTATAGCTACAGGAAAACAGCTTCTGTATGCTTGTGAATGTACCGTCCAGTTTTAGCATCTTGGAAAAGGTTTGTTTTGAAGAAGCAGTTTCATTTATAGTCATGTTTTGTCCCCAAAATGTAATGTGTAAACCGCATTATGTAGAAAAAGTGCACTACTTGGCTGCAACCACCAGAGGCGCTCTTGAGTCAGTTGCAACTTATTTAAGATACTGTATATCAGAAATAAGAACAACAAAACATCATGGGTCTGATCTACTAAGAGTTTGAGTGTATTAAAACATGTGCAATACACGATAAACAAATTTCTGCAAAATAGGATTATTATTATTATTATAAAAACTGTTTACAACCTTCTTTAACATTTTGCTCCACTTAACACCTTTTTAGACTTAGACTTAGACTTAGACTTAGACTTAGACAAACTGTATTAATCCACAAGGGAAATTGTTACACACAGTAGCTCAGTTCCAAAGGATGGATAAGGTAAGTGTGGAAAGGATAATGCAGGTATTAAGTAGGCTAAAAAGTACCATAGTAGCAATATAAAATATAACATATATGTAATGTTTATATATTATATACAGAGTATAAAATATATACTGATATATTATATTATTATACCATATTATATTTTTATATAATATATACAATATACTGCGATGAGGTGGCAAGTTGTCCAGGGTGTACCCCGCCTACCGCCCGGATGCAGCTGATATAGGCAACAGCACCCCCCGCGACTCCGAAAGGGACAAGCAGTAGAAAATGGATGGATGAATATACAATATATAACAAATCACAATTACCATGTACAATATTAAAGTACCGTATTTTTCGGAGTATAAGTCGCACCGGAGTATAAGTCGCACCTGCCGAAAATGCATAATAAAAAAGGAAAATAACATAGAAGTTGCACTGGAGCCCGGCCAAACTATGAAAAAAACTGCAACTTATAGTCCGAAAAATACGGTATATGTAACAGCTGCAGCAAAAAAATAAAATAAAAAAAATTAACATTAAAATAGCCCCCAAACATGAAATAACAGCCATATAGTCACCCAATATAGTATCTTTGATTGTGTTCAACTGTAGGTTACAGTACTCACCGGTAGCTCGGAGGATCCTCCAAGAGTCATTGCTATGACCGTCGCCAGGCCACTAAAACACGGCCAGTACGTGGAAATGCTTGGGTACATCCTTTGTGATTCCTCTATGTTAGAACTGGGCTTCCATGTGTTGAACCACGGCCGTAAGGGGTTCTGCAAAAACTTGACAGTTGCAGTTAATATCATTGGCTGCGACGTTAACATTGTGCGTTAGCAATGCCTGTCAGGCGTTTTCATTCCACGTCACTTAAACCAAAGCTGTGTTATTAATGTCAAAGATGAAAGGTATCAAAAAAGTTGGTCCAAGCCATCCTTCAATGATTATTTTGCTATTCTTCAGTTTTTGGAATGCCACCGTAAAAGATTACCAGTGATGTCCAAGGGAAAAAGTGCAATGATAACCACAGAAGCTGCACTTACTGCAAGATAAGAAAGTCAGGCTGTCCTGATGTCTCTATATGCAAATATCTTGCTGTTGCTCTATTTATCTTTGCTCATATTTGATGTACTTTTATTTTGACATGACTGACGTTTGATTGGTCGACACTAACACACTTCTAATTAATTTTCTAAGTATATTTTAAAACATTTAATATATTAGAATTTTAACATGTCATTTGTCTTTTTAGCATATCTTGGGTATCAGTACACACTTCAAATTGATAGTATTTCTTTTAGCATGTCCTAATGTTGCTGGAAATTGGAGTGGAGCTCTGAATTAAGTTTTGTTGTGTTTTCGTTTCATATTGTGCACAATGACAAGAAAAGCATATAATATAATTATGTGCGTCAGATGTCTCCTCATGGTAAGTTTTACATCATTTTAATTGTATAGTACAGTGGTAAGCTTCTTTTTACACCTGTGAATGACAGTAATATTAGAATGTTGCTTAAAACTTAGTCTGCATGGTTAACAAAAGTTTTATAATGGCAATAAAGTGCGCCTTGAAAGACATTTATAGGATTTGTTATGAGAAAGCATATGGTGTTTGACTTTGGAGGTTGCACTGTGCAACAAAGGTAGTTGTCGCGATGTCATTATGAAAATATTGAAAAATAACAGGATTATAATTGATAGGAACTCTTAAGCGAAGTGAGTTACTTGTGCATTAGTCATCGGTGCTTTGTCTCATTGGCCTGTTCCTTTGCCCCCCTGCACGACCTTTACATGCATACAGTATGCGGCGTGAACCACAAAACGAATTGCGTCGCCAATAAATTCAAGTGACAGTCACTGCCATTTCAAAGGGTTTACTTTTACTCTTCAGTCCCACTGTGTGACACATAGCTAACCACAGGCCCGCCAAAAGTATTTCACTGGGTGTTTGATGCGCTAATGAGAGACATTATTTCAAATGAAGGGTGAAGCGGGACGAGGACCAAAAGCAGTGCGGGCGGGCTGTGCGGCCAGAGGTGTTGAAAGCTGATTTAGTAGTGAGTTGTGGCGGTGGTGTCACAAGGACGGATGGCCGTTCCCATCAATGCATTGGTTCGGTGACATCAGCATCAACAGTGAAATTGCTCATCGATGACCAGGGGAGGGCTAGGCTGTGTGTCTATATATAAAGGACAGAAGCCCACTCCTTCCAAAAATCTGATCAACAAGTTTGAGGCCTCTGTCTTGTCCATGTTGTCCTGTCCCAACAAAAAAAAACATCATTTCCTGGAGAGAAGGACACACAAAATCTGGTAAGACATGCATTGACATGACAGTTTTTGTCTGTGTTGTTTGACAAAAGGTATCTCGAACTTTGATTTCCTTGTATGGGACAACACAATAATCGAAAAATGTTTTGAATTTTAGTTCAACATGTTTGTGCAACGTTGCTTGGATACAGCCATTTTAATACTCATCTTCTCAAGTCTGCACGCAGATGCTAAACCCCTGAGGTAAATGCTGTTTTCCACTTGACCCTTGTGCAATATCCTCTTTCAAAGACTGATTATTCATCTTTTTCTCGCAGTGACACTGTGATATTTTTGTGTACAGAAAGAGAACCATCAGCGAGGTACAGTTAATGCACAATGTTCGAGAACACAAACAAGTGGGGGAGAGACAGGAATGGCTCCAGGAAAAGTTAAAGGACATTATTGTTACCAGTGTCAAACCCCAACATGGACAGTCGTCAGACAGTTTGAAAAATATATTTCCAAATGAAGTTCTTGGTGGATCCAAAAAGAATATCTGAATTCAATATATGTTCAGTGTCTTCTGTAACAAAAACATTTTATATTATATACTGTACATATATACAATATTTTTTTATTTAATTTATTAATTCATTTATCGTACAAAGTGTTACTTTATTTATTAATGCTTTAATTTAACAATTGTAATGCAGTGCCATTTGTATTCAGTTATACAAGCAACATTTTTTTGTTTTGTTTTGTTTTCTAACTTGTTTCATTATTATTTGTCATTGATAATTTGTCAATCATCTTGTTTATATTCTTCTGAATATCAAACAACATGTCCAACTGTTTTTGTTTCTACAGGGAATTGTGCATTTAAATGTAGATTGGACCAATTAAAGAGCTCATCTTACAAATATTGAGACACTATTGTTCTTTAGCAGCATTATTTCATGTATTTGCTTTGTATTTTGCAGTAATCTCGTTCTTGACTGTTTTTTTTTTTTCAAATTTCGTTCAACAACTCAACTTACAGCGTGCTTCATAAAATATAGACACTAAAGCACATGACTTTCCAACTTTTATTACTATCAAGGCCTAGGTTGACAAAAAGAAAAGGTGAGGTGAGCTATTTGTGTTTTATTTATATGACTGTCAATATTTCAATTGTACTTTATTTACAAAACATATCTCCACTCAAACAGTGAGGTCATTGCCTTTATGCTTTTTGTGCTTATTTGTCATTAAATATAAGTATAATGTGTACATTTAACAGTGATATAAAATTACTAAGAGTTGGAGCAAATATTCTTTAGATATTAACATGAACATATATTTATTCTGAGCCCTTCAAAATATGTCAGATATATTTCTAATCAGCAAGACTTGCAGATAACTTGTAAAAAATATTGTTAATGTATTGTAAATGTTCTTCTTGTTGTTACCACTGACATTGTCTGGATTTTTTTTTTTAAATATATTAAAAAAATAAAAAAAACATCAACCCACATCTCGTTGCTACAACATATCGCGAGACTTGTCGCAGGCAACATTTCGAACTTTTTTTTTACAGAAAATGTAAAGAAGACCCATCGTATTAAACCTATGTATTTACACGTGTATTTCTTGATAAAATGGGAATATTTTCAGACCACTATATTTAATTAAATAGGATAATTAGTGGATTAAATTATTATTATTGCGTGTATTTGACTGCGTCAGGCGTCAGTTCGTAATACTATAGAACAATAATTAATGTATTGTAAAATGTTCTTACTGTTGTTACTACTAAAACTGTATAGGCCTGGATATTTTGGCAAAAGGTACTTAAAAAAATCAACCCACGTTTCGTAGCCCCAACATATCGCGAGACTTGTCAGGAGCAACTTTTTGATGCTTTTCAGAGGAAATATACAACAACAAAAAGACCCATTGTAATAAACCCATTTATTTAAACAGGTATTTTCCTGTCATATGTGAATATTTTCAAATACTTACAATTTATTAAAAAGACAATTAGTGGATAAAATGATTTGTAGTGGGTGTCTGTGCGTCACAGCGTGGAGCGTCACGCGGTACGTCAGTTTGATGAGTGTTTTGAAAGAAGGAGGCTGGCGAGCAAGCTAGCTGTCGGGATTACACTTCGGCGAAGAAAGACTCCAGTTTGGTAGCTATGCTTGTATATTCTTGCCACATGTACGTTACACGCTCTTGTATTTATGTCAAAGCAGTGCTAGGGTGATACTTTTTCCCAGTAAATCATCCCAAATCGCATTGTGACTGTACTGTAAGTTGATGCTAGCAATGGCCGCTAATGGTAGCTAGGTAGCAGTGCTATCACAGCGAACTCGCTAAGCTAACGGCAACCGTGACTTGGTTTATGTCATCTGACTCTTCTTAAAATGTCACATTTGAGACTGCCAGTAAGACGCTGTTTTATTTAAGTCGACGTCACTGGTGAACATTTAACAATTCTCGTTAACTGTGAACAGCGAGCGGTTAATTTGTCAGGAGTTTCTAACCAGCGGATCCAGTTGACCTGTCGGTTATGAAGGTTGACACATCCGGAGCGGACTACCGCCTGTACCCCCTGTACGGGTGATGTACCCCCTGTACGGGTGATGTACCCCCTGTACGGATTATGTACCCCCCTGTACGGATGATGTACCCCCTGTACGGGTGATGTACCCCCCCCCTGTACGGGTGATGTACCCCCTGTACGGATGATGTAACCCCTGTACGGGTGATGTAACCCCTGTACGGGTGATGTAACCCCTGTACGGGTGATGAACCCCCTGTACGGGTGCTTTACCCCCTGTTGAGGTGATGTACGCCCTGTACGGATGATGTACGCCCTGTACGGGTGATGTACCCCCTGTACGGGTGATGTAACCCCTGTGCGGATGATGTATCCCGTGATGTAACACCTGTACAAGTGATGTAAGCCCTGTACGGGTGATGTACGCCCTGTACGGGTGATGTACGCCCTGTACGGGTGATGTACGCCCTGTACGGGTGATGTACGCCCTGTACGGGTGATGTACGCCCTGTGCGGGTGATGTACGCCCTGTGCGGGTGATGTACGCCCTGTACAGGTGATGTACCCCCAGTACGGGTGATGTACGCCCTGTATAGAATAGAAAGTACCTTATTGATCCCTTGGGGAAATTCAGCGCCACAGTTCGCTCACAATAGACAATAAACACTTAGGTATTTTTTACATGTGAATAATATAAATACAGTCTATTATACAGCATTATTCACAGGTGAATAGGGATGATGTTTGATAAGAAATTATCGAGTTCGAGCCTATTATCGAATCCTCTTATCGAACCGGTTCCTTATCGATTCTCTTATCAAGTCCAGATAGGTTGTTGTATATGGAAAAAAACACACAATATTTGGTTTAACAAAAGCTCACTTTTATTATATAAGAAAAAATTAAATCTAATAAATAAAAAAATATTGACTGTTACCCCCCCTAAAAAAATAAAATAAAAAAATATTGATTGTTGTTACCCAAAGTATATTAAGTGGGATTTTTCAGAAAAACAAATATATACAGTAACACAAAAACAACCTGTCTCTGTGATCACTATAGGTGTATAAATAATAATATAGTGTTAAATAAAATCAGTCCCTTGGGCACAAAACTGAAAATAATACAGCTCTCCAAAAAGTGCACTTCTGCTGCTATTTGACATAACTGTTTGTTATGATGCTTTGACATTTTTGCACTTTATTTCTTTATTGAAAGAAAATTCTATGAAGAGAAAAGTTGTTTGCAAATGTGGTTACAATGCTAAAAAATGAAAAGTTAAAGCTAAAAAAGAAATACACTATTGAGTTAACATTATTTCTTTATAGGGGGAAAGATGTGATGTTATGAGCTAGGGAATATAACAACTACACTACCCAGCATGCAACGGGAGTGACGAGCATGCGCGGTAGCCCCGAAAAGTGCTGTTGCATGTCGCCTGCCGGCAGCTAAGAATGAGGTTATGAGCACGCTGTGAAAGTAAACGTCAAGAACTCAGCCAACACGCCTCGTCTGCATTATTTATAATTAGACAGACAACACATATACAGTGTGATTTTGTTTTGTTTACAAGGAAAGAAAAACAAAAGTTATATAAGGGAGATCATGTCATATATGTTGTATATATATGTATGTGCTGCGGTTGCTTTAAGAACATTGTGACAGCTGCCGTAAAGGAGGTGCGTTGCTAGCCTGGTTGCTATATTTCCAGTTGGTCGCAAAAGTGTTCGTCATGTGTTTGTACCCTGCTCAAATCTCTCAGTAAAGTTATTCATTGGATTATACCTTTTGTTTTGAACTTTATTACACCTTGGAGCGCTTTTTCCGGTCCATTGTTTTTCCTGCTTTCGCTATCTGTGCCTAATGACAGAGCTACGTGACGTAATTTCTTGTGATGTCAAACGGGGCATTTCTGGTCGGGACGGGATTCGTTCACAGGGATTCGAATAAAGAACCAACTCTTTTTCTTTACTATAGTGGTCTCGATAACGGGTACCGGCTCTCAAAAAGGGATTCGAGTCCGAGGACTCGGTTCTTTTCTTATCGAACAACCGGGAAAATCGTCAGCGGGAAGTAACAAGCCGACCTCGCAAAGTGTGTAAACATTCGTGGTGAGCAAGCCCAACACCTCCCGGGGCAAAAGCAAAGCAGTATTTTGATATGATTTAGATACATAGGAAACATTTAACCATATGGTTAATGATATGGGATTTGAATTCTACCTGCTTATTTGTTATTAACTGTTTTGTAACTGGACCAATTTCTGTGTGAGGCATTTAATTTGTGCAAGTCATGATATGAGTCTTATTTTTAGGTTGCCCTTTTAAGCCAAATATCAGGGAGAACTTCAGCAAGCAGAGATGAGAGGGTTGACACTGTTACCACTTAAAGGGAAATTTTGCCTATATTTCACGATCCTTTTGAAAGACAAGAACACACGTTTATCTTTGTTCTACACTCTTAACTAGTATATAAATGTTAGCATACAGTCGTGGTCAAAAGTTTACATACACTTGTAAATAACATATTGTCATAGCTGTCTTGAGTTTCCAATCATTTCTACAACTCTTATTTTTTTGTAATAGAGTGATTGGAGCACATAGTTGTTGGTCACAAAAAACATTCATGAAGTTTGGTTCTTTTATGAATTTATTATGGGTCTACTGAAAATGTGACCAAATCTGCTGGGTCAAAAGTATACAACTGGTGCTTTACAAAGAGTAAATGGGACAATGAATAAGGAGGAATACCTCCAAATTCTTCAGGACAACCTAAAATCATCAGCCCGGAGGTTGGGTCTCGGGCACAGTTGGGTGTTCCAACATGACAATGACCCCAAACTAAGGCTGAAATGACGCGTCGACATAGTCGACGTCATCGGTTACGTAAATACTTCGACGTCGTTTTTATGGTTCGACGCGTCGCATATTTACGTCACACTGCCGTCATGGCGGAGCGCAAAGCAGATGATGCGAGCGGTGCGAGCGAGGGAAAAAAAGCACGCCAAAAGTCGTCAAAAGTGTGGGAGTATTTCAATAAACGGCCTAATAATGTTGTAGCGGTGAACAGCTGTCTCGTCAGCTGACGCGCGAGCTCGCAACCGTGGCTGTTTAGCAACCAGCCAAACCCCACTTAATAAAATTATATTTTAACTTAGAGCACATCCGCATCCCTATTCACCTAGGCAACCCCTGGAAATGTATATAATTCGGCATTATTTCGGCCAGTCGGCTTATAAAATCAGAGCCGATCAGTTTACGTTCGCGCGCAGGTATAACGCGGCGCACTCCTGTCTCATCTGCTGGTGCGCGAGCCCGGTAATTAGACCGCTGTGTCAAATCAAGGAGTACAAAAGACGCCAGCGCAGAGTGGAAAAAGGTTTAGTTCATTACAGATAACCCAGAGTTGTGCCAAAAGTATGTAAGATTTAATATTTCTCTTCGTGGGTGTGGCGCACCTGTTGCGCTGGTGAGATGGGGGCGGGGGGGGGGGGGGGTTGTGTGCATGTAGCGTGCTTAGTCTGGAGGCTAAATACACACAGTGTGTTATGTAACTGTTGTTTAGTGTTGATATTCTTTGCTTAGTTTGATAAATGTTGGAGCAGTTTGCTTCATCAGGAGGGTGAAGTCGCTCAATTTAAAGTGTTGGATTTAACTGTGTTGGTGAGGGCGTAGAAAAAGGCATTTTTCTACCAGTAGACAGCGTTTAAGATTGAGTGTTTCACTGCTAAATTAATAATATATTTATATTGAATATGGATTTTAAATATGTATCTAAATAGGTGGTTAATTGGTTAGGTATTTATGTTTTTGCATATTGGGTTTTCTGTTGCATTTATCTATTGTGTTTCTGGTGTTAAATGTATTTTATATGTATCTTGGTGCATTTATGTTGAGACAATTTATTTAAAATCTGTTTTAACTTAAAGGGAAAAGATGTGTCCATTTTCTTGCACTTGTTTAATGGTTAAGAGTTTGATAGCCTAATTAATAGTTGTAAATTATGGGATTGATAATTGATTGATTTTTTTACAGCATGTTAATCTTGTGGTGTTTTGTCCTTAAAGGTTTTTCACCTACTAAAGAAGCTAAAGGCTACTAAAGGCTACTAAAGACAGCTAATGACCGCTAAAGAAACTAAAGTCTATTAACACTGCTAAAGACTGCTAAAAAGACTAAAGAAGAAAAAAGAAGCTGTTTCTTGGTTGGAAAAACTGTTGCAAACTAAAGGAAAATAAAAGGAAAAAGTAACTACGGTCTGGTCTTTTGAGTGAAATCCAGAAGCCACATTCAGCATTGGTACATCCCTTCAAGTGTGGGATAAGCACAGCGAAAAAAGCAAAACACTTGACAGTTGTTGTATGCACACTGTGTCGAGCGGAAATGGCCTATCATAGCAGCACAACGGCTATGAAGGAACATTTGAAAAGAAAACACCCGACAGCGTTCTTGCCATCACCATCAACTAGTCAATCGTCCGCGTGAGTATACGTTGTCATCATTACACAAAATCATGAATGTGTCATTTGTATCTGCGTTGTAAATTCATAAACTAAAACACTGTTTCGCTCTGAGAGGCGCGTTTGGCGTGCCTGTTCAGTGTTTACAAAGACGCGCTCCTCTTTAACGCTAACGTTAATTAGTTGTGCAAATACCTTTTACAACATTAACAGTTACATATACTATGTACAAACCAACAATTAACTTTCACTTTAATCATACTATCATTGTTGTGTTACTAAGCAAAATAAGCAATACTTTTACTTTTGTTGAAATGTTTACACTGTTACAGAATATTTCGTTTTGCACTTTTTTGTATTGGATGTTTATCTTTATTTTTGCACATTTTAAAGCAAAATAAGCAATACTTTTACTTTAGAAATGCTTATACTATTGCAGAATATTAAGATTTGCACTGGATGTTTACTTTTATATTTGCACATTAAAAAGCAAATAAGCTACTTTTAATTTTGTTAAATGTTAAAAGTTTTAAATGTTTACATTGTTACAGAATATTTTGTCATGTTGTTGTCAATGTTGACTGAGTGGCCATACTTTTTTTTTTGTATATAAAAGTCATGCCTTTTGAAAAAACTGGCCAACATTTATTTTTTCATCTTCATTTTAAATAAAAAAAATAATCGGTAAAAGGAAAAATAATCTATAGATTAATCGAAAAAATAATCTATAGATTAACCGATTAATCGAAAAAATAATCTATAGATTAATCGATAGAAAAATAATCGTTAGCTGCAGCCTTACCCCAAACACATGTCAAAAGTGGTAATGACATGGCTAAATCAGGCTAGAATTAAGGTTTTAGAATGGCCTTCCCAAAGTCCTGACTTAAACATGCGGACAATATTGAAGAAACAAGTCCATGTCAGAAAATCAACAAATTTAGCTGAACTGCACCAATTGTGTCAAGAGTGGTCAAAAATTCAACCAGAAGCTTGCCAGAAGCCTATGGATGGCTAACAAAAGCGCCTTATTGCAGTGAAACGTGCCAAGGGACATGCAACCAAATATTAACATTGCTGTATGTATACTTTTGACCCAGCAGATTTGGTCACATTTTCAGTAGACCCATAATAAATTCATAAAAGAACCAAACTTCATGAATGTTTTTTGACCAACAAGTATGTGCTCCAATCACTCTATCACAAAAAAATAAGAGTTGTAGAAATTATTGGAAACTCAAGACAGCCATGACATTGTCCTTCACAAGTGTATGTAAACTCTTGACCACGACTGTAAGTCTGCTTGCAATGGAGCCAATGGGAGTCGCTCTCTTCTGCCTAAAAGTGCTTTAAAAAAATGTCTAACAATCCCATCAATGTTTTATATACACACTGTAAGTATAATGTAATGTGACAGGCATCCATCCATTTTCTATCGCTTGTTCCTCTCGAGGTTGGGGGGGTGAAGGAGCCTGTACAATGTCTGCTACGACTGGGATTCCATGATTGGATGTTGATATATTGCAGTTTAGATGAAGAATAATTTATAATACTCGCAAGGAAAAAAGGGGGTTGAAACCAAGTATCTTTTTGGGTGTTTTTCGCCATTTCCGGGTCTAAGTTGGCTGTCGAAGTTGACCAACTTCTTGGTATATGGCCACAATCTTATACTATCAAGGTGAGAAGCATTATTTATAATCCAGAATTAACTTTCACGAGCAATAAAGCAGCTCACCAGCTCATGATGTCAGTACAGCAGCAGAAGGTTGTTACCTCTCTTGATCTATGTTCTTAAAGTTAGCGATTATAATAACAATATTGCTAATACTTGGTTAATATTTAGGTCATGAAATGTAAATGGAGTATTGTTGGCACTTTTTGGCTGTTTCTTTTAGTGGGTTTTATGGTCGGAATGGACGCAATGATGTCATGAATTCATGGCTCCATTGTAAGCGGGCTTTTCTTTTACGAGTTTGATTGCATTTAAAAAGAAATACTTGTGTCCTTGTCTCTCGTAAGAATTGTGAATTAAAGGCTAAATTCCTCCAAAAAAGTGCAGGTCCACTTTAACAGCCATGAACCACGATATTCATTTACTGGATTTTTATACTGGTGATTTTATGAAACATTCTGGTTTGACACAATGTTTTGAATATTATTGTGGTTGTAGTTACTTTCAAGGATTCACGTTTATAGTAGTATACAACTGGCATACTGAGACATTTATTGTGTGCCAATCCAAAGCCTGGATATATGGGAGGTTTTGATATGACAAATCAAACATGTGATTGATTCGCTATGGCAAAACGGCAAAATAAATTATATAGCTGATTGAAAGAGGCAAAATACAATCAAAACATTGTTAAATGACTCTCTTTTAATCAAATCTAAGCATTATCTTCATAGAGCGGGGCATAATTGTCATACAAATACAGCTGTTGCATTCGATTTTAATTTGATTGTACCGGTGACCCTATGTGACCAGTGAGTCTAGATTGGTTGGGTTCTGTATGCTTCGATCATATTTTTTTATCCATTATCGTATAGTATAACATTGGGATTTGTCTATTTAAATTTTAATAGGCAGGCCCTACTTTGGCTTCGCTTGTTACCTCATCATCAATGTGGTTTGACTGCATTATGTACACATTTGTCACACTTTTAATTACATCTGCATATAAACATGTCCACATTGTCCAGGTTGTTTCACTTTCTTTAGATCCAAATAAGATTAGTACAAAGTGGGACAACCCTGCAAATGCTTTTTGTTAGGTGCTTAAGCTCCTGTACATATGCTTGTTGTGACTTAATAGTAATAGAGTAAAAGTTGTGTTATTACAGATGTTGAGTAAGCTTTTTGTGTTGGAATGCAGCAGTCAAGCCCGGTCATCTCGAGTGGAGGCACAACGGAGGAAAATGAGCCTGCTTGGTGCCATTGGGGGCTGCGACCGCTCACGTGACCGCCGCCGCTCTAGCGATCGCTCCAGGGATTCCTCGCATGAGAGAGAGGGGCAGCTTACCCCTTGCATTCGCAACCTCACCTCACCAACCCGCCAAAACAACATAGGTGAGTACGCAGACAAAGACAAGTAGGGTTATTCCGATCAGAGTTTTATGCTGCCAGTTCCGATACCGCTCATCCAGATTGTCCAATACCAATACTGATCACTTGTATTAATTGTAATTTTTCAAATGTATTTATGGTGAGTGCTATTGGCAGTGGAAAATATCAATTATATTCAAAGTAGTTCTTTATTACCTTTTAATTACACAACAAATCTTTGGGGAAAAACTAAGTACATAGTAAACAGTTACTAAAGAAAAGGAAACATTACTATCCACTAGTTTTTTTAATAATTTGTTTTTTGCCCTCACTGCTTTTGTGTCAGGGGACTTCTTCCCTGATTTTGTAAGCATTTCCAAACACAAAAAAGGTTTTTGTAAAAATATCAATCTAACCACTCTAGTATCTATCACATACTGATGCTATACCCTTGGTATCCACACTACCGATATATGGCTATCGCCCTCCTTTTAAGTGTAGCCTGGCCACTACACACACACCAACTGATGCCAGGGCTCCTCAGTCACCGTTATATTATCCTCTCTCTCTGCCTATTAAATCGATCGCGAGCTACCGGTCGATTTGCGGAAGATGCTTCGATCGATCATGGGGCATTATAGACCTAAAAATTAGCAATCATCAATCATCACTATGACGTCACATTTGTCACTTGATTGAAACACATGGCACCCAAGGATTTTGTGAGATGGCGGCTACTGTGAGCTTAATATGAAGAAGAACAAAATTACCGGCAGGAATGCGAGAAGCACTTTTTATTTCAACAGACTCTCTCTATACCGGCCGTCAAAAGACGTCAGTAAGGTAGGAGGCGTTAGTAACGCTGTAGTCTCGCGAGAGCGCACATGGCGTGGGAAAAAATAGTCAAGCGGATCACAAGGCTGTCAAACAATTCTGATTTCATTCAGACATCCGCCCAAATTGAACTAGGGCAAAAATAAGCAAACAATATATTAAAATATAAAAATCTGAAAGCACTTGAAGATTATATTGAAGAGTACTTTGGTCGTCTCGTCATGGGGAAGCCCCCGAAGACACCAACATCAAAAAGGAGCCATGGGGAAGACTCATCTGGCTCTGTGTCACTTTGCTGTATTTGGATTCCATCAACAAGAGACTGATTTGTTTGGAGGGCCGTCTCGCACTTGTCGAGGTGATCCACAAGCCAGCCGAGAGATTTTGGACTTCGGACAACAACAGGTCATCTCTCACGCCAAAGAGACGATGCTGGACCTCCAGGTGAGAAGCATGAGGGACAATCTGTTCTTTGTGAAAATACCGAAAAGGACAGGAAGATCCCGAGGAAACCGTGAAGTCCTTCGTGGAACACCAGCTCAAGCTTCCTGCGGACATCATCAATCAGGAACATAACCTTGGAGCCAAAAAGCCAGAGAATAGGAAGCCAAAATTTTAACACTTCAAGCAGAAGGAGCAGGTGAAGAGCCGGGGCAGAGAGCTGCAAGGATCCAACTTCAGCATTAACGACCAGTTCCCCAAGGAGATTCTCGTAAGACGGCGCCACCTGTTCCCGCTTCGTAAGACATTTTACGCTAAAGGATGCCATGCTGTCCTTGGGGTAGATGCAGCCCTGGGGGCTGCGTCCTGAGTCCGCTGCTGTTCACGTTGATGACCCATGACTGCTGCGCCAGGTCCACTACTAACCACATTGTGAAGTATGCGGACGACACGACAGTAGTGGGCCTCATCCGTGACAACAACGACATGGACTACAGGGAAGAGGTGAAACATCTGGTTGACTGGTGCAGAACCAACAACCTGGTCCTGAATGTCGACAAGACCAAGGAGATCATCGTTGACTTCAGGAAGCACCAGTCCAGCCACGCTCCACTCTACATCAACGGCACAGCGGTGGAGATAGTAAGCAGCACCAAGTTCCTGGGGGTGCAGATAACTGACAATATAACCTGGTCCCTACACACCGGAGCTCTTGTAAAAAGAGCTCAGCAGCGCATGCACTTTTTGCGTCGTATGAAAAGAGCACAGCTCCCTCCCCCCATTCTCAACACATTCTACAGATGCACTATAGAGAGCCTTCTGACCAACAGCATCTCTGTCTGGACTGGAGCCTGCAATGCCTCAGACTAGAGATGTCCCGATCCAGGTTTTTGCACTTCCGATCCGATACCGATATTGTTTTTGCATTTCCGATCCGATACCGATACTGACCGATACCGATACTGACCGATACTGGCCTATCCGAGCATGTATTAAAGTTTAAAGTTATTTAATCTTAGTTGTCAGAATCATGTTGAAAAGGGTTTTAGTACTCTTGATAACAACTAGCCAGCTGAATTAGGGGAGTTTGAATAATACACAATGGTTGGTAACAAGAAACTGACCTGTTTATTGAAGGATAAACACAAAATAGACAAAATTATACATGACAAACAGAAATGGCATCATTGAACTAGGGCTGGGCGATATGGCCTTTTTTAAATATTGCGATATTTTAAGGCCATATTGCGATACACAATATATATCTCGATATTTTGCCTTAGCCTTGAATGAACACTTGATGCATATAATCACAGCAGTATGATGATTCTATGTGTTTTGATTGATTGATTGAGACTTTTATTAGTAGGTTGTACAGTGAAGTACATATTCCGTACAATTGACCACTAAATGGTAACACCCGAATAAGTTTTTCAACTTGTTTAAGACGGGGTCCACTTAAATTGATTCATGATACAGATATATACTATTTTGATGGTGTGGAGTCTGGACGTGTGGCACCGAATGGAGATAAGCGTCTCGACAGACGTCACAATATTTGAACAATGATGACGAAAACTGTTGTCTCTGTCGTGTCCGTGTGTCGAAAATTGTTATGCGCTTATTTTTTTATTTGATTTTGTGCATGGCATAGATTTGCCGTGCGCAGAGGACGCTTGAGCAGGCGCGCACCTTAGCAGCTGCGCTAGCATCACAGCTAACGTTAGCCATGCCGCTACCTCGCTCTCTGCTGGGAGAGGACGTATACTTATGTGACGTATGACGTGACAGTATGTGACGTGTGTAAGAAGGTGCGCTCGCTGTCTGTGAGAGGGAGACACAGGAAAGAGTGAGAAGAGCCTGTCGTGTAATGCCAGCAGCTAAAAGCAACTGCGTGAGAATTGTGGATGTGTTGAAGGTGTGCTGGAAAATGCGGAACGGAAATTACGGAGCAGCAGAAAAGTGGAATGTATTATTTAAATAGGTGCGTTGGAAAACACGAACCGGGGTTTTTTTTAAAACTGGATCGGCATTTTCCCATGCCTTGCCGATACGCAATTTTTGGCAAATATCGGCAGCCGGTCCGATCCAAATATTGGATCGGGACATCCCTACCTCAGACTGGAAGTCTCTCCAGAGAGTGGTGAGGACGGCGGAAAAGATCATCAGGACTCCTTTTCCTCCTATCCAGGAGATCGCAAAAAGCCGCTGCCTGACCAGGGCTCAGAAAATCTGCAAAGACTCCTCCCATCCTCACCAAGGACTGTTTTCACTGCTGGACTCTAAAAAGAGGTTCCGCAGCCTCCGAAACAGAACATCCATGTTCTGTAACAGCTTCTTCCCTCAGGCCGTAAGACTCTTGAACGCATCATAATTATCCCCTCAACTCCCCCCAAAATGGATTAACTCGCTGGAATAAAAAAGACAATATAACATACATACATAAACGTGGATGCATGTGAAAAAGTGCAATATATTTATCTGTACAGTAATCTATTTATTTATTTCTGCACCTTATTGCTCTTTTATCCTGCACTACCATGAGCTTATGTAACGAAATTTCGTTTTTATCTGTACTGTAAAGTACAAATTTGAATGACAATAAAAAGGAAGTCTAAGTCTAATAAACTTTTTATCAACGGTCAACTTTACCGTGACTTGGAAGCCACACCGTGGCTGTATTATTATCATCTGTAGCACTGTAAATGTTTTTCTTTTTTTTTCTTTCATTATGCTTTATACCCTCTTTAATTTTTACTTTTTTTTATCTCTCACAATACGCCTTTGCATCATGATAGCGCTCACGTAAACACGAAACGTTCTCTCTTCTTTATGGTTTTTCTTTCTCTTTTTATCTCACTTATTTCACTACTTGTCGAATCCACCACTAGCTTCTTCTTTTTTTCTATTTATTTTACGAACAGACAAATCTCTCAAAAGTTTCATTTTGTGTGCGTGTGTGTGTGTGTATGTGTGTGCACACACGTATACAGTCGTGGTCAAAAGTTTACATACACTTGTAAAGAACAATGTTATGGCTGTCTTGAGTTTCCAATGATAGAGTGATTGGAGCACACACTTGTTTGTCACAAAAAACATTCATGAAGTTTGGTTCTTTTATGAATTTATTATGGGTCTACTTAAAATGTGACCAAATCTGCTGGGTCAAAAGTATACAGCAATGTTTATATTTGGTTACATGTTTCACTGCAATAAGGCGCTTTTGGTAGCCATCCACAAGCTTCTGGCAAGCTTCTGGTTGAATTTTTGACCAGTCCTCTTGACAAAATTGGTGCAGTTCAGCTAAATTAGTTGGTTTTCTGACATGTACTTGTTTCTTCAGCATTGTCCACACGTTTAAATCAGGACTTTGGGAAGGCCATTCTAAAACCTTAATTCTAGTCTGATTTAGCCATTCCTTTACCACTTTTGATGTGTGTTTGGGGTCATTGTCCTGTTGGAACACCCAACTGCGCCCAAGACCCAACCTCCGGGCTGATTATTTTAGGTTGTCCTGAAGAATTTGGAGGTAATCCTCCTTTTTCATTGTCCCATTTAAAGCACCAGTTCCATTGGCAGGCCCAGAGCATAATACTACCACCACCATGCTTGACGGTCGGCCTGGTGTTCCCGGGATTAAAGGCCTCACCTTTTCGCCTCCAAACATATTGCTGGGTTTTGGGGCCAAACAGCTCAATTTGTGTTTCATCTGACCACAGAACTCTTCCAGAAGGTCTTATCTTTGTGTATGTTATGTCTGATGAAACAAAAATTGAGCTGTTTGGCCACAATACCCAGCAATGTTTGTAGGAGAAAAGGTGAGGCCTTTAATCCCAGGAACACCATGCCCACCGTCAAGTATGGTGGTGGTAGTATTATGCTCTGGGCCTGTTTTGCTGCCAGTGGAACTGCTGCTTTAAATGGGACAATAAAAAAGGAAGTTTACCTCCAAATTCTTCAGGACAACCTAAAATCATCAGCCCGGAAGTTGGGTCTTGGGTGCAGTTGGGTGTTCCAACAGGAGTGGTCAAAAACTCAACCAGAAGCTTGTGGATGGCTACCAAAAGCACCTTATTGCAGTGAAACTTGCCAAGGGACATGTAACCAAATATTAACATTGCTGTATGTATACTTTTGACCCAGCAGATTTGGTCACATTTTCAGTAGACTCATAATACATTCATAAAAGAACCAAACTTCATGAATGTTTTTTGTGACCAACAAGTATGTGCTCCAATCACTCTATCTCAAAAAAATAAAGAGTTGTAGAAATGATTGGAAACTCGAGACAGCCATGACATTATGTTCTTTACAAGTGTATGTAAACTTTTGATCTGGACTGTATAAGTGTGTCGGTATGTGTGTTTGTATGTATGTATGTATGTATGTATGTCATCATTTGAAACTGTCGACAAAAATAATTCTTAAATGTGTTGATAATAGTCGTTGCTCATTGCTCGTGTTCTATCCATACAGAAACGAACATGCACGTGTCGGCATGACCGATGCCGTTATTTTTATACTGATAGGCCTCATTACGGTCACTGGTAAGCTGAACCCTACCCGAACTGACATTGGGTTAGTGGTGAGATTTGGGATTTGTTTTAAATTCCTCCTGCAAACAACACAAATGTTGACATTCCAAAAAAAACCTGTTCGCTTTGTAAAAAAAAAAAACATCTATGTAATCATAACTCCTCATAAAAAACATTGTCATGGAGTACCACAACTTCTTGCATGTACACAGTTGAGGCAAGGTGACCCGACTAAAATATTGTATTTGCAGCTTGGAAGCACATACCTTGGGTCGCATGGCTCAATCCCTATTTTTTACTGTCTAAATGGGACCAATGTCTTTGGCAATGTGCAGCAAGATTGACTCCTTGATTACCTCCCATTGTGTCCTTTCCTGCCATACTGGACACAATGTGAAAACGAGTTTGCTAATGTTGTTACTGTGAGCAGCACGTTTTAAACCAAAGAAGTCAGCAAAGAAAAAAAACAACTTTTGTTGACATTGCCAGCTAACAACATTGATCTTTAAGACAATGCTAAGATGCTAGCTTTTACAACAATACTTTTGTGCATCAAATTACTGAAAATTCAAGCGTTAATGATGCGGTTTTCCTTAAAAATGTATTTGCCTGCTGCCCTCAGACTGAAAGTGAGCATTGTCAGTGAGCTAAATTGACAAATATACAGAGTATACATACGTTACTGTGTATATCACAATTATACATTTTGATCCTACAGGCTATAATTTTGCTCGGGATAACATGAGAGCAAAGTGATTGCACGCTTAGTATTGAGGCTGTGCTATGACATCATTGCTTTCCTGTTGATGACCTCGTCTTTGACGTTTTTGTCAAAAAAGGCCCATCCTTGTTCATTTCCTCCTTTTGTCATTTTGCATCTGGCAGCGGGGGAACTTTAATTTCTATCTTTGTCCCTCTTTTGGTGGCCAGGTGTTGCATGTGGTTCCAGCTTCCGGTCATAGTTAGCGGATAAAACACAAATATTGCAGTAAAATGATATGAGTTGCACAACAACCGCACAATTAGACTTCCAAACAGGTACTACTACGGTAATCACAAAAATGTTGTGTTTCAAATTTGAGTAGTACTGTGCTTTGTAGTTCCTCTGTGACTGAAAAAAAATATTTTTCCATCCTTCCTCGTGCTTATAGACCGTGACCGTGATGGCGGTCCATCATCAAGGCCCAGCAGTCCTCGACCACAAAGAGTTTCTCCCAGCGGCTCCAGCAGCAGCGGAGTGGTTAGCAGCCGCAACAGCAGCCTGTCCAGCACTGAAGGAACGTTCAAAAGTTTGGCTGTCGGAGATATGGTTTTTGTGTACGAGAACTCAAAGGAAGGCACAGCCGGTGCCAATGTCTGCAACCGAAACATCCGGACGTCAGAGAGAGTTACGCTAATCGTTGACAACACACGCTTTGTGGTCGACCCCTCCATTTTCACTGCACAGCCTAATACAATGTTGGGCAGGTATGATACACACTGCATGGGCCATTTATATGTACAATCACATGAATGTCTAAAAAGTAGGGATGAGTCGCTATGTGGATAGCTATTACCATGCCGGCTCCTGGTTTTCTCTAAATTTGTTAACAATGTTGAGTCTCGTCCTCCAGTGAGAGTCTTATCCTTTTTTTCGATCACAACTGAAAATACTTACCATGTATACAAATTAAAGAAAAACTTGGCATGTCCAAAAAGAAGTAGGTAGAAGCAAAATCTTAAAATGTCCTGCCTCATCACTCAGATATAGTAATTTGATTCCTTATCAACAACAGTATATATGTTGACCTAATATAACAAGTTGACAAATTGATGTTAATAATGAATAAAAAACATGGCCCCTTTGCCGCACTTTGGGCACCTCAGCTGTAGACACTAACTGTTTATGGCCACTATAGTCTTAGTAATGTAATGTATTTGTTCATTCTATGTCAGCGCCGGAAGTGGTAAAATCAGCTGTTCACCTGGTGGGTTTTTCGTGTTTGATTAAGAAGGGATGATTGGGGAAGTCCTTCAGCTGCTGCTTTGTTTTATCATACATTACTACCTTTGCACATGTCAGTGTTTACTTTTGTATGCACATTAAATCAACACAAAATCCGTACTTTGGAGCAATGTTCACAGACTCTAGTATTTGGCTTGTTAGCTTCCCGTCGCAGGTGAGCGATGATGGTCGTGGTTGAGGGAAGAGATGTTTGATGTTGGATGCTAGAAAATGTCCAATGCAGTGCAACAATCAGCCTTAATGCATTGTTGCAGCTGCATGATTTTTGTGCATGTCATACAATGCGCGTTTTGCGAGACGAGCGGGTAAAGTGTGCGGCTGGACCTGGGGGACTGTGGCGGCTGTGTCGAGAGCCGTCAGATGTGAGGCTGAAGGAAGAGACGAGGCGTGTTCAGGGTGGGTGTGTAACTGATGTCATATAAATATCTTTATTGTTTCTAATATTTTCGCAATCGACCGTTAGGGTCTCAAAGATCGACTGGTCAAGCGCGATCGGCGGGTTGGTGACCCCTGATATAGAGTATTCAAGGTTTTATGGTTCAGGGTGTGTTTTGTTTTTCCTGGGATTCCAATACTTTTTGATATTTTACCACTCATATATTTGATTTGAGTTTTACGCCATAGCTTGTGATCTAATACCACACCCAAAAATTTACTTTCATATGTTCTTTAAATCTCTGTTATCAATTTTGAATTTTACATTTATTTGTACTTTGCAGTTTTTGTAAACCATTAATTTGGTTTTAGTTCAAGTTTAGGGACAATGCAAGTCCTCCCCAGAGCAAAAATGTGTGTCATCAGCAAAAAATACAGTAAATATTGATAATGATACTGAAAATACTAAGAAATGCAGTTTATTTGCCATAATGGAGAGGATTATTATTAGTTTAGGGCAGCTGCTCCACACTGTATGGAGACACATAATTTGCTGCTAGCTGCTTGTCAGCCAGAGAAGATCAGCGTTTTTGATCGACATTAAAAGGCTTTATTAAGCAATGGCAATCACATACATTTTCATAATACACCGGTCGGTGGCAGATCGATCATCCCTACTGAAAAGACCTTTAATGTATGTGTATGTTATGTCAATGTTGAAAGTCAACCAAAGCTGCTTTATTTCAGGATGTTTGGATCGGGACGAGAGCATAATTTCACACGGCCCAATGAGAAGGGAGAGTTTGAAGTTGCTGAAGGAATTAGCTCAACAGTTTTCCGAGCAATTCTGGTCAGTGAATTTTTGTTTTTTACATTGCACTTGTATTTTGCAATAATGTAATGTTTGTATGGTATTGTATAATAAGAAATTATTTGATGTTATGTTTTGTATTACCGTAATACAGTTTTTATGTGGTGTGAATGGCAGCGCGATTTTGAGTACAGTATGAATATTTCCAAATAAATAATGTGTTATCAGAAATCACTTTTAGAAGTGTTGTTGAGCGCTACTCAAAATGAATTGCAAACAAGCCACATGAAAGCAAATAACTGAACAAGGAGAGAAAATTTGTTTTGCTTGGCTGAATATTAACCAGGAAGTATCTTAAGTCTCACTAACATGAGGTGTGTTTATCACTTTCATGTGGGTTCATTGACTTTGTGTTTCCGGCTTAGCAAGATTCTTTTTTTTTTTTTTTATGTTGCTCACAGACGGGACAATTGGCACAAAAAATGGTTGATGTACTTACAGTATATTTATTAATGATCTTTTAGAGGTAGTCTAATGACTTTCTTTTTTTTTAAGCTTTGTCCAGACGCGTTGATTTTTACACAAACACTCAACTGACTTTGCCTTGTGTCTAATTGGCAGGATTATTACAAATCAGGCATCATTCGTTGTCCTGATGGAATCTCTATTCCTGAGTTGCGGGAGGCGTGTGACTATCTATGCATCTCTTTTGACTACAGCACCATCAAATGCAGAGACCTCAGTGAGTGTTTTCATGATGAACCATTCTTTTTATGACACTTTTAACACATTTGTATTTTCTGCCATTCATCTAAATTCTTCTAAATGTTCCTATTGCTTTCACCTGTAAAAAAGCTTGAGGTGTAAGAAGATGAATGACATGTTGCATTCACTGTCTACAAGCTCATCCAGCAAGACGTATGACCATAGTGACTGCTTGTCTTCAGGTGCTCTCATGCACGAGCTCTCCAATGATGGCGCTCGGCAACAGTTTGAATTTTACCTTGAAGAAATGGTTCTACCTCTGATGGTGGCGAGCGCCCAGAGCGGCGAGAGAGAGTGTCACATCGTCGTCCTCACCGACGACGACGTAGTGGACTGGGATGAAGAATACCCCCCACAGATGGGAGAGGAGTACTCTCAAAGTGAGTATAGTGATAATGTTAAGTACGGCTCTGTGCTTTATGTAACAGGTGTGTGAATATTGTTCCGTTTGCTCTTGACATTGCAGTCATCTACAGTACAAAGCTCTACAGATTCTTCAAGTACATCGAGAATAGAGATGTAGCCAAATCGGTGTTGAAGGAAAGGGGATTGAAGAAAATAAGGCTGGGCATTGAAGGTATGTTCACAGAAATACTCAGGTGTCGATGCTTTATGTGAGCAAAAAGCAGGATACCCTGTCATCCTATATCAGGCTGGAGTGCTGCTTCATGTGCGATTGAAACTTTTCGTCGTATGTCAGTCATATAAGAAAATATTTTTCATCAAGCAGCTTGTGATATAATTGAAAACCTCACATTGCATACTTTAACCCATTTTATGCAACTTAATGAAACACTATTGTGTATAATATACCTGTGTATACTTCATTATGTACTTGTCAACCTTTCTTGGCTGGAAGAAATCATGTGGTTCATCTGGGATATAGTGATGGCATGTGTTGTTTATTTTACCAAGTATTATTCCTTGCCATATACAGTGGAATCTCGATTTACCAACTTAATATGTTCTTGAAAACAACAAGAGGATAGAGAACAAGTAGGAGCTTATTCAGTGCAGCACAAACTACAATGGTGGACTTGCGCAAAGCTCTTCAGGGAAATCTGTATCATATATACTGTATTTTCCAGACTATAGAGCGCACTTCTAAATTTTAGAAGAACTTTTTTTTTCCCATATATTAGCCGCAACGGACTATTAGTCACATATACATACGATACAAAATATTTTGTAAATGTTTATTTACATACCTTAATTGTTTCCAATCGGTGACTAACACGACAGTAAAGTGGCTGATCAAACAAAACAGAAGTCATTGTAATGGACCCACTAACTGCAAAAGCGAGCTCTCCAATCAGATAAACAGACTCAATAACTTCACGTTGACGTCTTCGTGATTTTACTGAGGAAACAATACAAAAAGAATGCTGTTGTAAGGTAATACTACTAACACAGACACTTGTAAATGTGTTATATTAGCTCATGCTAACAACGCTGGCATCATTACATTAAGATAGCACGACAAATATGCATGAAAACACTTCTACAGACATCACACATGGGTAGGGATGTATACAGAGTACCGATATTTTTAGGTACCGATTCCTAATTGGGTCGGTCCAAGCGGACCGTGAAACTTCTGGACTAATGATACAGGACTAATGATACTGCTATTGATACTTTTTTTTATCCGTCGTAATTATGACACGCGGGCTGAAACATTTATTCATGTACTGATGCAAAGCATAAAAAGACACGGCGGAACAGCCAATCTGAGTCAGCCTTTTATCGCCCCATTTCTGGGAACGCGGAAGTAAACTGAATTATAGATTTGCGCGTCATCGGAATCGCAGATGGAATCAATTTTATGTATGGAGACACCAGGTTTAGTAGTGGCTGTCACCTTTGTAGGTTTTGGACTCCCTCTTTGGCTAGAGTAGTTAGGTAGGTTTTTGGTTTCTGCTAATTAAATAGCTTTAGTTAGTAAGCTTACCTTTCTTTGTCAGAGGTGTCTTTTGGTATGTTTTGTTCATTCCTTTAAAGGGGAACATTATCACAATTTCAGAAGGGTTAAAACCATTAAAAATCAGTTCCCAGTGGCTTATTTTATTTTTCGAAGTTTTTTTCAAAATTTTACCCATCACGCAATATCCCTAAAAAAAAACTTCAAAGTGCCTGATTTTAACCATCGTTATATACACCCGTCCATTTTCCTGTGACGTCACATAGTGATGCCGATACAAACAAACATGGCGGATAGAACAGCAAGTTTATAGCGACATTAGCTCGGATTCAGACTCGGATTTCAGCGGCTTAAGCGATTCAACAGATTACGCATGTATTGAAACGGATGGTTGTAGTGTGGAGGCAGGTAGCGAAAACGAAATTGAAGAAGAAACTGAAGCTATTGAGCCATATCGGTTTGAACCGTATGCAAGCGAAACCGACGAAAACGACACGACAGCCAGCGACACGGGAGAAAGCGAGGACGAATTCGGCGATCGCCTTCTAACCAACGATTGGTATGTGTTTGTTTGACATTAAAGGAAACTAACAACTATGAACTAGGTTTACAGCATATAAAATACATTTGGCAACAACATGCACTTTGAGAGTGCAGACAGCCCAGTTTTCATCAATTAATATATTCTGTAGACATACCCTCATCCGCTCTCTTTTCCTGGGGGTCTGGCGGCAGATTTCTTTGACTTTATCGTTGGAAATGCATCTGCTTTGAGTGTCGCAGGATATCCACACATTCTTGCTATCTTTGTCGTAGCATAGCTTTCGTCGGTAAAGTGCGGAACAAACATCCAATTTCTTGCCACTTTCGCATCTTTGGGCCACTGGTGCAACTTGAATCCGTCCCTGTTCGTGTTGTTACACCCTCCGACAACACACCGACGAGGCATGATGTCTCCAAGGTACGGAAAACAGTCGAAAAAACGGAAAATAACAGAGCTGATTTGACTCGGTGTTTGAGAAAATGGCGGATTGCTTCCCGATGTGACGTCACGTTGTGACGTAACCGCTCCGAGAGCGAATAATACAAAGGCGTTTAATTCGCCAAAATTCACCCATTTAGAGTTCGGAAATCGGTAAAAAAATATATGGTCTTTTTTCTGCAACATCAAGGTATATATTGACGCTTATATAGGTCTGGTGATAATGTTCCCCTTTAACAGCACCTGTATGCCCGAGCTAGGCTAGTGTTGTGTCTTGTCAACCCCTTCCATGGTTACCTTTCAATAACACTAGTTTTGTTTTCAATTATTAGCTTCGTTGTCTCTAATATACACCTCATTTAGTTTATACACTTTTATGTTGCGTTCTCCTACGATCCCTAGTCCCAGAGCCATCTGGGAACGTAACAGTGGATGAAATTAATGACTGCATGTACATGGAGACAAGGTTCGTACACCAAAGCATATTATTATTCGGTATGTAGTTCCTATATCAAAAAGTTTGTAAAATGAGTGGTTGAAATCGAGGTTCCACTGTAAAGACAGTTATTTCGCCCACTGTTGTCTGAGGGAGCATTGTAGTTGACTGCACTGTGTGCCATATCAAGGATGTGTATAATATTTTGTTACCTTATTCAGAGGTAGAATACATTAAAAACAGCTACAAAGTCTGCACTGCTGCAATCTATAACCCAATAAAAATCCACATTTTCAATATAATACCACCGTTCTGCGGAGGTTTGCTGTAGAAATCTGCCTCTGTCTGACACTCGCTATCAGGCTTTTTGCTCCGTAAAAAAGCCCCGCCCACTCTGTTTGTGCCCGGTCCGTATGAAGCAGAGCTTTGCAAGTCACTCAAAAGTGTAGATTCTAACAATTAGAATCATTTCTATAGTTTGAAAATATCCACCGGGCTGCACTGAAATGTTAATTACGTTGATTTATGACCAGGTAGCCCAGTTAACTGCCTTTTTTATGCTGTTTTGCAAAACCCGTGTCACGTGACTTCAAACTTAACACCTCATTGGCTGGTTCAGAAACAGGATCAATTGCTTCAGTCTAATTTACTGGAAGTGAGTCTTGCTTTTTGAAGCAGCCATTGTTTTGACACTGAATTTTTAAACACACATTTTGCTTACAAATGTGTTTTCAATGAAATTGTCAGCATAATTAGATTTTTTTTTTAAATTCAGTTTACAAATTTCAAACGCAAAAAATTAAGTTACATAAATTCAGTGTCCAAAAAAGTATTTGTCATAAAGACACAAATGAACCTCCAAATAAACGGTAAAGACAATGGCTGCATGGACGCATATGAAATCAAATCATAATGCAGGAATACACAGTGTGTGTAAATGTGTTGTTGAACATGTGTGTAACCATATTCCAGGTTACCCCACATATAAAGAGAAGGTGAAGAAACGCCCAGGAGGTCGCCCGGAGGTCATTTACAACTACGTCCAGAGGCCCTTCATCCGCATGTCGTGGGAGAAGGAGGAGGGCAAGAGCCGCCATGTGGACTTCCAGTGTGTCAAATCCAAATCCATCACCAACCTGGCAGCGGCAGCAGCAGACATCCCCCAGGACCAGCTGGTGGTCATGCACCCGGGACCCCAGGTGGACGAACTGGACATCCTGCCCAACCACCCACCCAGCGGGAACCATTACAGCAACAACTACAGTAACGAGCCTGACCTCGATGGACCGTCGCCCGCCGTCTGAGGAGGACCCGTCGGCCAGGACACCTCCGCCCCACTCCTGTCCTTCTTGTCCGACTCCCAGCATGCTGCAGCATGGAGTGCTAAGGGGCACCATAACCATATTGCCTTGACACCTCCTTCGCAGCCTTAGAGAGTCAAGAAGCTGGTGGACCGTGAGACATAAGACTGCTCAAAGGAAGAGGTCACTTTAATTTGATTTAATTTGTTTTTTTACTTGACCAAAGCATTTTTTTTTTTTTTTTGGAATATAGTCAGCAAACACATTATTATCACTATTATTATTATTATTGTTGTTGTTATTATTGACGATGTTGCATCCTAATTTGTCAGGTTTGGCTGAGCACTCTTGTCGTATGTTTCCTCACAGATTTTCTTTCATCAATCATTTCTTTCTAGACTTTAGACTTTCCTGGGTGTCTTAAACTACTTGGTGTGCTTTTAGGAGGGTAGAAGACAGCTCATGGAGAAAATCATCACGTCTCACCTCTGTAGTGTCAGGATCTCCACGTGTTCTCTTACGTCATTGGCTGGATGTGATATGTGATGTTACGCTCCTACCGCAGACAGAATATTACAGCAGAGCACAGGCTGTTGTGCGCTCTCAATCTTTTTGTGCAAAGCTTGACAAATGTTCAATAAAGATGTCCAAAAGTACTGCAGCCTCTTGATTGCTCAGTGAAACCAAGCCATGCAAACAAGAACGTTTCAACTGTTTTACATATTTTTGAATTTACATAAAATATTTCTGTCTAAAATATAAATTTTCACCAATTACAGAAAACATTCCCCTTAACAGTAATGACAGAGAAGTGCACACAGCTACACCATGTTTACTGAAGTGACCAATTGAGGGCGCTGTGTGTCAGCAGCATGTGTCCCATTTTTTGCTCTCACTTGGTAATGACAAAAATAAAAGTACAGTAGTATGCATTAGTTAAAACTATGGTTCTCAAAACTTTTTTCACGAAGCACCTCAGAAAACACTTAGCTCTTACCCAATAATGACCAACATTAGAATACAGTAGCGTAATAGGCCTAAGTATTCAATAAAAACAGATGTTTTATTCAACAAATATATTTAATATTTTTGGCAACTGTATTATTACACAGTTTGAACAGTAACACTGTTTGAATATAGGGGAGGGGGAACACTGGACACTGTACTTTAATCAACTGATTCACCACAGTTTGAGGATTGGGTACAACTACACTTAATTTGTGAACATGAATGTCATAAGCTGGTCCGCCGGTATGAGGAAAAAAGCATTAAAAAGATGTCCGTGGCTCTTAGACTTAGACAAACTTTATTGATCCACGAGAAAAATTGCTCCACACAGTAGCTCATTTAAAAAGGATGAAACGTGTAAGGATGGAAAGGATAATGCACACAAGGGCACAAAAAGAGGGTGAAAACAAACGGTATAAAGTAGACTAAAAATGTACCATAGTAGCAATTGAAAAGATAACGTATAATATTTACATATTGCATATACAGTATATAATATATACTGATATATTATTATATTATATTTGTACAATATATAACAAATCCCAATTACTATGTACAATATTACAGTATATGTAACAGCTGCAGCATAAAATAGAGAGTAGATCCATTCATCCATCCATCTTCTTCCGCTTATCCGAGGTCGGGTCACGGGGGCAACAGCCTAAGCAGGGAAGCCCAGACTTCCCTCTCCCCAGCCACTTCGTCCAGTTCTTCCCGGGGGATCCCGAGGCGTTCCAAGGCCATCCGGGAGACATAGTCTTCCCAACGTGTCATAGGTCTTCCCCGTGGCCTCCTACCGGTCGGACGTGCCCTAAACACCTCCCGAGGGAGGCGATCGGGTGGCATCCTGACCAGATGCCCGAACCACCTCATCTGGCTCCTCTCGATGTGGAGGAGCCGCGGCTTTACTTTGAGCTTCCCCCGGATGACAGAGCTTCTCACCCTATCTCTAAGGGAGAGCCCCGCCACCCGGTGGAGGAAACTCATTTCGGCCGCTTGTACCCATGATCTTGTCCTTTCGGTCATAACCCAAAGCTCATGACCATAGGTGAGGATGGGAACGTAGATCGACCGGTAAATTGAAAGCTTTGCCTTCCGGCTCAGCTCCTTCTTCACCACAACGGATCGATACAGCGTCCGCATTACTGAAGATGCCGCACCGATCTGCCTGTCGATCTCACGATCCACTCTTCCCTCACTCGTGAACAAGACTCCGAGGTACCTGAACTCCTCCACCTGGGGCAGGGTCTCCTCCCCAACCCGGAGATGGCACTCCACCCTTTTCCGGGCGAGAACCATGGACTCGGACTTGGAGGTGCTGATTCTCATCCTAGTCGCTTCACACTCGGCTGCGAACCGATCCAGCGAGAGCTGAAGATCCTGGCCAGATGAAGCCATCAGGACCACATCATCTCTATAAATAAAGTTGATTTGATTTGATTTGATCTGCAAAAAGCAGAGACCTAATCCTGCAGCCACCAAACCGGATCCCCTCAACGCCTTGACTGCGCCTAGAAATTCTGTCCATAAAAGTTATGAACAGAATCGGTGACAAAGGGCAGCCTTGGCGGAGTCCAACCCTCACTGGAAACGTGTCCGACTTACTGCCGGCAATGCGGACCAAGCTCTGACACTGATCATACAGGGAGCGGACCGCCAAAATCAGACAGTCCGATACCCCATACTCTCTGAGCACTCCCCACAGGACTTCCCGAGGGACACGGTCGAATGCCTTCTCCAAGTCCACAAAGCACAAGTAGACTGGTTGCGCAAACTCCTATGCACCCTCAAGGACCCTGCCGAGAGTATAGAGCTGGTCCACAGTTCCACGACCAGGACGAAAACTACACTGTTCCTCCTGAATCCGAGGTTCGACTATCCGGCGTAGCCTCCTCTCCAGTAAATCTGAATAGACCTTACCGGGAAGGCTGAGGAATGTGATCCCACGATAGTTAGAACACACCCTTCTTAAAGAGAGGAACCACCACCCCGGTCTGCCAATCCAGAGGTACCGCCCCCGATGTCCACGCGATGCTGCAGAGTCTTGTCAACCAAGACAGCCCCACAGCATCCAGAGCCTTAAGGAACTCCGGGCAGATCCCATCCACCCCCGGGGCCTTGCCACCGAGGAGCTTTTTAACTACCTCAGCAACCTCAGCCCCAGAAATAGAAGAGCCCACCACAGATTCCCCAGGCACTGCTTCCTCATAGGAAGACATGTTGGTGGGATTGAGGAGGTCTTCGAAGTATTCTCTCCACCGATCCACAACATCCGCAGTCGAGGTCAGGAGAACACTATCCTCACCATACACGGTGTTGATAGTGCACTGCTTCCCCTTCCTGAGGCGGCGGACGGTGGTCCACAATCGCTTCGAAGCCGTCCGGAAGTCGTTTTCCATGGCTTCCCCGAACTCCTCCCATGTCCGAGTTTTTGCCTCCGCAACCGCTGAAGCCGCACACCGCTTGGCCTGTCGGTACCTGTCCGCTGCTTCAGGAGTCCTATGAGCCAAAAGAACCCGATAGGACTCCTTCTTCAGCTTGACGGCATCCCTCACCGCAGGTGTCCACCAACGGGTTCTAGGATTACCGCCACGACAGGCACCAACTACCTTGCGGCCACAGCTCCAATCAGCTGCCTCGACAATAGAAGCGCGGAACATGGTCCACTCGGACTCAATGTCCAGCACCTCCCTCGTGACATGTTCAAAGTTCTTCCGGAGGTGGGAATTGAAACTCTCTCTGACAGGAGACTCTGCCAGACGTTCCCAGCTAACCCTCACAGTGCGTTTGGGCCTGCCAGGTCTGTCCGGCATCCTCCCCCACCATCGCAGCCAACTCACCACCAGGTGGTGATCGGTTGAAAGCTCCGCCCCTCTCTTCACCCGAGTGTCCAAAACATGAGGCCACAAATCCGATGACACAACTACAAAGTCGATCATGGAACTGCGGCCTAGGGTGTCCTGGTGCCAAGTGCACATATGGACACCCTTATGTTTGAACATGGTGTTCATTATGGACAATCTGTGACGGGCACAAAAGTCCAATAACAAAACACCACTCGGGTTCAGATCCGGGCGGCCATTCTTCCCAATCACGCCTCTCCAGGTTTCACTGTCGCTGCCAACATGAGCATTGAAGTCCCCCAGTAGAACGAGGGAATCACCCGGGGGAGCACTCTCAAGTACTCCCTCGAGCAAATCCAAAAAGGGTGGGTACTCTGAGCTGCCGTTTGGCGCGTAAGCGCAAACCACAGTCAGGACCCGTCCCCCCACCCGAAGGCGGAGAAAGGCTACCCTCTCGTCCCCCGGGTTGAACTCCAACGTGCAGGCTCTGAGCCGGGGGGCAACAAGAATTGCCACCCCAGCCCGTCGCCTCTCATTGCCGGCAACGCCAGAGTGGAAGAGAGTCCAGCCCCTCTCGAGAGAACTGGTTCCAGAGCCCTTGCTGTGCGTCGAAGTGAGTCCGACTATATCTAGCCGGAACTTCTCGACCTCGCGCACTAGCTCAGGCTCCTTCCCCCCCAGAGATGTGACGTTCCACGTCCCAAGAGCTAGCTTCTGTAGCCAAGGATCGGACCACCAAGTGCCCTGCCTTCGGCTTCCGCCCAGCTTTCACTGCACCCGACCTCTATGGCCCCTGCTATGGATGGTGAGCCCATTGGAGGGGGGACCCACGTTGCCTCTTCAGGGTGTTTCCGGCCGGGCCCCATGGGGACAGGCCCGGCCACCAGGCGCTCGCCATCGTGCCCCGCCTCCGGGCCTGGCTCCAGAGGGGGGCCCCGGTGACCCGCGTCCGGGCGAGGGAAATCTGGGTCCTTTATTTTTATTCTTCATGGAGGTCTTCGAGCTGCTCTTTGTCTGATCCCTCACCTAGGACCAGTTTGTCTTGGGAGACCCTACCAAGGGGCATAAAGCATAGCTCCTAGGATCATTGGGACACGCAAACTCCTCTACCACGGTAAGGTGGCAGCTCAGAGAGGAGGAGAGTAGATCCAGCAGAAAATAAACATTAAAAACAAAGAGAGGTAGCTAAAATAGAAGCGGTCAAGTAATAGACAGATATCATCTATTGCTGTATGGCAAGTGATTATACAGCTGGATGGAGTGCGGAATGAAGGAGTTCTTGAATCGAACACTATGGAAACAAAGCTGAAGGAGCCTGTTGGAGTATGAGCTCCGCTGTCCCTCAATTGTCTGGTGGAGTGGGTGGGCAGGATTGTCCATGATGGCGAGCAGTTTGTCCAGTGTCTTACTGTCCCTCACTGACACAAACGCCTCCAACTGCTTGCCAATAGTTTTGCCGGCTTTCCGGATCAGTTTGTCAATCCGATTTAAGTCCCCTTTGCTGGTGCTGCTCCCCCAACAAACCACTGCAAATTACAGGGCACTGGCCACAACAGACTGATAAAAGATATCCAACAGCTTGCTGCACACATTAAAGGACCTAAGCTTCCTTAGGAAAAAGAGTCTGCTCATGCCCTTCTTGTTTACAGCTTTGCTATTGTCCCTCCAGTCCAGTCTGCTGTTCAAGTGGACTCCATACTTGTACTGCCCCATTAGTGCCACCTCCCGGCCCTGGATCTTGATGGGATCCACAGGGGTCATTTTCTTCTTGAAGTCGATGACCAGCTCCTTGGTCTTGTCCACATTAAGGAGCAGATGGTTCGCCTGAGACCACTCCACAAAGTCAGCGATCAGTGTCCTGTACTCCAATTCCTGTCCCTCTCTGACACACCCGACCACAGCAGAGTCATCAGAGTATTTCTGCAGGTGGCAGGACCTGGAACTATACTGGAAGTCTGAGGTGTACAGGGGGAACAGGAAAGGAGACAGGACCTACACCACTGACCACAGTATCCGACAGGGAGCTCCCCAGTCGCACAAACTGGGGCCTATCAGACAAGTAATCAGTGATCCAGGAGACAATGGATGAACTGACACCCATCCTGAGCAACTTGTCACTCATCAGAATTGGCTGAATGGTGTTAAAGGCACTGGAGAAATCAAAGAACATGATCCTCACAGAGCCCTTCCCACCACCCACCATCCAGGTGAGAGTGAGCACGATGCAGCAGGTAGATAACAGCATCATCCACTCCTACATGGGGCTGATATGCAAACTGTAGAGGGTCCAGGGAAGGATCCACCAGGGGTCTCAGTTGAGCCAGCACAAGTCTCTCAAGGACCTTCATGACATGAGACGACAGGGCAACTGGTCTGAAGTCATTCAAGCCCGATGGGATGGACTTCTTGGGCACCGGCACTATGCAGGATGTTTTCCACAACGCTAAATGGTAAATGACAAATGGGTTATACCTGTATAGCGCTTTTCTACCTTCAAGGTACTCAAAGCGTTTTGACACTATCTCCACATTCACCCATTCACACACACATTCACACACTGATGGCGGGAGCTGCCATGCAAGGCCCTAACCACGACCCATCCGGAGCAAGGGTGAAGTGTCTTGCTCAAGGACACAACACACGTGACGAAGTTGTTAGCAGGTGGGGATCGAACCAGGAACCCTCAGGTTGCTGGCACACCCATTCTCCCAACGGCGCCACGCCGTCCCAACGCTGGTATCCTTTCTAACTTCAGACTCAGGTTGAAGATGAAGTGCAGGATCTCAGGCTCACTTATTGCAATCCTTTAAAACAGTTGAAAACAACAACAGTATTTACTGTAATAAAATAGTTAGCATGTACACAAAGTAGCAGCCTGTGTTCCCTGCAGCATTATAAAAAAGTGTGACATGCAACACAATGTCTTCATGTTCCCAGTGTAGTGCAAGAAAAGAAGAAGCAATATGGCGCTGCAACACAATCCATGATGACATGAGAAGCCCTCCTCCCCACCAGGACACAAAGGACTTGACTCACATTGTTGTTATTTCCCCCCTCAAGCTAAGTTCAGTCCCTTTGTTTTCTTGTTATGAAAGGTGGCAAACAACTTGGCGAAGGTTCCTAGCAAGTGGACTTCTTGATGAGTTTGTAAGTGATACACAACACACACACCCATCACACACTGCTGGTGTGTTTGTGTTTGTGCGCCTGACAGAAATACTTTTCTCTTGCTTGGCTGGGGGCGCTGGGAGCACAGATGTGTATTATTCCTTGGGAACATGAATCCTATGAAGTAAACGCCCATAATCCACTTTGGAGGTGGGCTGGAACTTTGATGGGGAGGTGGACCGCTCATGTGTCAGTTGTGAGTGGGCCATTCCCTTGAAAATCAGCTGTGTGAACCACTACTCCACCAATGGTCGCAATACCAACAACGTTCATTTGAATTTCATTACATCTGTGATTTCAAATTAACGGTGAAATGAGTTTTTATTATGCAAATCAAAATGATTGTGTCAATACAACTCCAAATATTCATTTAAACTACCTTCGATACTTGTTTGTTGCTTCTCTCTTAAAATTACACTTTACCATGAAATATAATGTTCAGTAAATCCTTCAGAACTGTTTGTTTTTCCTCCATATTTCTATTGCTCCTTATCCCAACTTTATTTTCTTTAAAATAACAATTAGTTGAAATTGACACTTTAGTCATGTCTCTGGGTTTTACTCAGTCTTGTTACGCTAACACAGTTTTCATTAAGGGCCACATCGCAGTTATGTCTGCCCGAATAATATATGCATTTTAATTATTGCATATATTTTATTCACATACAATGTAAAAAAAAAAAATTTTACAGTAAAAATTAGTGTTGTTGTTATTGTTTTTTCCAACATATTACGATAAATGGAAAAACAGTACACTGTTTTTATGTATTACTGTGTTACTGTAAATGGCCCTGGGATGAGGTGACAACTTGTCCAGGGTGTACCCCGCCTTCCGCCCGATTGTAGCTGAGATAGGCTCCAGCGCCCCCCGCGACCCCGAAGGGAATAAGCGGTAGAAAATGGATGGATGGATGGATGTAAATGGAAAAAGAATACAGGTCCTTTTAAATTCTGGCAACTGAGCTGCCTGCTTTTTACTGTCAAAAAGTGTGGTACAGTTTTTCTATTTACAGTAATACACCAAGAAAGCAATAACCGTAGATTTTACGGTAAAACAAACAAACAAACAAAAACTGGCAGCTCAGTTGCCAGAATTTTACCTTAAAAAACATTGTTAGTTCTAGCTCTGTGCTCTTTTAATGACTTTTATGTCCTTTGTCCATCCATCCATCCATTTTCTACCGCTTATTCCCTTTGGGGTCGCGGGGGGCGCTGGAGCCTATCTCAGCTACAATCGGGCGGAAGGCGGGGTACACCCTGGACAAGTCGCCACCTCATCGCAGGGCCAACACAGATAGACAGACAACATTCACACTCACATCCACACACTAGGGCCAATTTAGTGTTGCCAATCAACTTATCCCCAGGTGCATGTTTCCCTCTTGTTTTTACTTTATCTTTGTGGACTTTGTCTGCACTGCAACCACATCATTTCTCCTTTGTGGGAAAAATGAAGTCTATCCTATCCTAATGCTAGCGAGTAAGACCAGGTGTTGTTGGTTGGACCTTACGGGGTTTACTGTGACATTTGCTGCACCAACTAGCAGTTGGGAGGATCGTAACCCCAATTTTTGCTCGCAACCTAAAGCATAACAATTAGCCTTGTTTTGTCAATTTTGGAAAACAAAGAAATATAGAGAGATATGTCTTTAAATTGTTTTTATTAATATCATTGAAATAACTTGACAATAAAACTTAATGTCATATTTCTGCTCAACAGTTTGATAATTCTGCTTCGGTGACCACCATTGTGGTCAAATTAGCATCATAACTCCTCCTCTCTTAAAGGGGATCTGCACTTTTTTGGCCGAATCGTTCACAATCATTATGAAAGACATGACGATGGATGTATTTTTTTAATGCATTCTAAATATTAAATACACGTATACAGAAGTTTGCTTATAGAGGAGGTCCTCTATTCTGCCCATAAAACCCAATAAATAAACATCCAAAAACTGCCAACAATACTCTACTATTTACATTTAGTGACTTGAATATTAACAAAGTATTAGAGATATTGCTCTTAAAACATACTTGCCAACCCTCCCGGATTTTCCGGGAGACTCCCGAAATTCAGCGCCTCTCCCGAAAACCTCCCGGGACAAATTTTCTCCCAAAAATCTCCCGAAATTCAGGCGGACCTGAGTGATGTGTTGACAGCCTGTTTTCACGTCCGCTTTCCCACAATATAAACAGTGTGCCTGCCCAATCACGTTATAACTATAGAATGATCGAGCGCGAGTTCTTGGTTTCTTATGTGGGTTTATTGTTAGGCAGTTTCATTAACGTCCTCCCAGCTCGGCAACAACACACAACAACAGCAGTCACGTTTTCGTCTATCGTAAAGCAGTTCGTCTGCCGTAAACAGCAATGTTGTGACACTCTTAAACAGGACAATACTGCCATCTACTGTACATGCATATGTGACAATAACATCTCGGGCTTTTAGAGAGTGCAGTGCACAACTGCGCACACAACAAGGAGACGAAGCAGAATGCATCATCAGAGAGGGTGTTCAGCATGGTTAGAAAAATAGTGACAGAGAATAGAACAAGGATGGACAATTCAGCCCTTAACTCAACATTGAGTAGATGAGTGTTATGTGTGTGTATATGTGTAAATAAATGAACACTGAAATTCAAGTATTTCTCTTATTTATTTATTTATTTATATATATATATATATATATATATATATATATATATATATATATATATATATATATATATATATAGCTAGAATTCACTGATAGTCAAGTATTTCCTATATATATTTATACATAGGAAATACTTGACTTGGTGAATTATAGCTGTAAATATACTCCTCCCCTCTTAACCACGCCCCCAAACACGCCCCCCGACCACGCCCCCCACCCCCACCCCCACCTCCCGAAATCGGAGGTCTCAAGGTTGGCAAGTATGTCTTATAAGTGTTAACACAGACAAAACTATTTACAGCGACGTCATGATCACAAGCTTGTGTGCCTATATTGACATCATCGAATGGCAAGCTGCTTCCTCGCTTCCTTTGTTCGTGAAAGTTTGATGTAGATCATAAGTCATGCCTCTCACCTTGATATCAATCAATCAATCAATCAAAGTTTATTTATATAGCCCTTAAGCACAAGCCACAACGACATCGTCTCCCACATCAGGGTGAGAAAAAACTCAACCCAATGGGCGTAATGAGATACCTTGGTTACGTCTCAAGACGAACACATGAATAATGATTTCAACATCGCTGGTGGACAAAATGGAACAAATTTTAGCTTTTACGCAGATGAAAGAAGGCTGTTTTAGTAACACTCTTAACCTCTTAAGGCCCAAGCTGTTTGTTTACATGCTTTTTTTAATTTCTCTTTGCTATTTGGGCTTATTGGACCCTAATTAGAATAAAAACTAAGAATCATCTTTTGATATGATGTACTTAGTCCATAAGTACACAAATGTGTACTTCATGTTTAGTGACATGCTAATTCTTATTTTTACACTTTTTTCCCCCAAATTCTATTGTATGTTATACTCTTCTGACACCACCAGATGGCAGTATAAGTGTCCACATAAGCGGCCATAAGACCCCAATTCAGTAGTGTACACAATTTTGGAAATAAGAGCTAAAAGGTGCTGTCCACGCATGTGGACACAAAGCCTTTATTTAATGTGTGACACAAACGAGAGAGTTGGGCCAAATATAATACAGAGATTATTTACCAAGTCGCCTTGTGTAATTGTTTGGTTGTCAAATGTTAAGGTGGTATTATTAAATAGGTGCCAGTGTCTAGCAGGATTGATAATCAGCATTTCTGTTTTCTTAGCGTTAAGATGCAAAAAGTTAGTGAACATCCATTGTTTAATTTCATTAAGACACGCCTCCAGGTGACTACAATCTGGTGTGTTGGTCAGCTTTAGGGGCATGTAGAGTTGGGTGTCATCAACATAACAGTGAAAGCTAACACCGTATTTTCATATGATGTCACCTAGTGGCAGCATGTAGATGCTGAAGAGTGCAGGACCAAGAACCGAACCCTGTGGAACTCCACACATTACCTTAACATATTCCGGGTCACATTGTTGTGGGAGACACACTGCATTATGTCAGTTAGATAGGAGTTAAACCAAGACAAGGCTAAGTCTGACATACCAATACGTGTTTTGATACGTTCTAATAAAATATTATGATCGACGGTATTGAAAGCAGCGCTAAGATCAAGAAGCAGCAACATAGATGACGCATCAGAATCCATAGTTAGCAATAGATCATTAGTCATTTTTGCGAGGGCTGTCTCCGTAGTGTAATTTGCCCTGAAACCGGACTGAACGGGTTCACAGAGATTGTTAGACACTAAGTGTCCATTTAGCTGCTGTGCAACATTTTTTTTGAGGATTTTTTTAGATAAAGAAAGGTGGGACACCGGCCGGTAGTTTACCATGAGGTCAGGATAGAGGTTAGGTCTTTTGAGCAGAGGATGAATAACCGCTTTTTTGAATGATAGGGTAACAGTGCCAGAGGAAAGTGATAAGTTTAAAATATTTAGAACTGATGGACCTAATACTACAAACAGCTCCTTGATTAGTTTCCCAGGAAGTGGGTCAAGTAAACATGTTGTTTGTTTTGTCCCATTTACAGGCCGCAGGAGTTCTTCCAATGTTATTTCACCAAAAAGAGAGAGATTATTTTGGGGGCCAATATTTGTCGTACATACATTCGTATCTGTGTTAATAGAACCCAGTTATAGCTGGGACGTGTTGTCTTTAATCTCCTTTCTAATGAGTTCAATTTTCTTATTAAAGAAATTCATAAAGTCATCTGCCGAGTGGGTGGAGCTACTGGGAGGAGTCCCTTGTTGAGTTAGCGATGCTACTGTACTGAACAAATATTTAGGATCGTTTTTATTGAGGCGGATGAGATTGGAGTAGTAATTGGCTTTAGCTAAGGTAAGCGCGTGTTTATATGTTATTCAACTCTCACTCCATGCTTGATGGAAAACCTCAAGTTTAGTCGCACGCCATTTGCGTTCCAGCTTTCTACATGATAGTTTAAGAGCTCTAGTTTCTTCTGTAAACCAGGGGGGTACGCCTTTTAGTGGCCTTTTTTAGCTTTAGTGGTGCTATACTATCAATGACGTCGCGCAGGGCATCGTTAAAGTTGTTAGTAAGGTTATCGATAGAGCCCACATAATTTGGGAATGGTGCCATTACCGAAGGCAGTAGGCCAGCAAGAGTCATAGTTGTGGCAGCATAAATGTTGCGGCTGCTAAAGCATTGGTTATTTGTAGCTTGTTGACAATGAGTCAAAACTTAGAATTAAAGTACTGATCGGACGTTACTTTAGTGTACCGGAGTATCATAACTTTGGAAGTGTAGTAGGTGGATGAGGACATAATTCGACAAGTTGGTACACTCTGACAGCCAATTTAGACCCGGAAATGGCAAGAACGACATGAGTGGCCTTGTGGTTAGAGTGTCCACCCTGATATCAGTAGGTTGTGAGTTCAAACCCCGGCCAAGTCATACCAAAGACTATAAAAATGGGACCCATTACCTCCTTGCTTGGCACTCAGCATCAAGGGTTGGAATTGGGGGTTAAATCACCAAAAATGATTCCCGGGCGCGACACTGCTGCTGCCCACTGCTCCCCTCACCTCCCAGGGGGTGAACAAGAGGATGGGTCAAATGCAGAGGACACATTTCACCACACCTAGTGTGTGTGCGACAATCATTGGTACTTTAACTTAACTTAACAGGAATATAACAAGATTCTAGCAGCCGGCATCCTAATGACAGCAGACATTGCACAGTAAGTGATGCTTTATTTTGTTTGTTGGCTCTCATGAAGTCTGCAGTGAGTAATAAGCAGTGATGTTGTTTAAAACAAAGCGAACGTTGTGATGCGTTTTTGAAATTATGCTTAAAATGATCAAAATAGGTAAACATTATATGTTATTATAATTGTGCTACATTACATAGAGCAGTCTTTTTCAACCACTGTGCCGTGGCACACTAGTGTGCCGTGAGATAGAGTCTGGTGTGCCGTGGGAGATTATCTAATTCCACCTATTTGGGTTAAAAATATTTTTTGCAAACCAGTAATTATAATCCGTAAATGATGTGTTGTTGTTGAGTGTCGGTGCTGTCTAGAGCTCGGCAGAGTAACCGTGTAATACTCTTCCATATCAGTAGGTGGCAGCCAGTAGCTAATTGCTTTGTAGATGTCGGAAACAGCGGGAGTCAGTGTGAATGTAAAAAGGTATCTAATGCTTATACCAAAAATAAACAAAAGGTGAGTGCACCTAAGAAAAGGCATTGAAGCTTAGGGAAGGCTTTGCAGAACGAAACTAAAACTGAACTGGCTACAAAGTAAACAAAAACAGAATGCTGGACGACAGCAAAGACTTACTGCAGAGTAAAGACGGCGTCCACAATGTACATCCGAACATGACATGACAATCAACAATGTCCCCACAAAGAAGGATAAAAACAACTGAAATATTCTTGATTGCTAAACAAAGTAGATGCGGGAAATATCGCTCAAAGGAAGACATGAAACTGCTACAGCAAAATACCAAAAAAAGAGAAAGAGCCACCAAAATAGGAGCGCAAGACAAGAACTAAAACACTACACACAGGAAAACAGCAAAAAACTCCAAATAAGTCAGGGTGTGATGTGACAGGTGGTGACAGTACACCTACTTTGAGACAAGAGCTATAGTGATGCATGCTTGGTTATGGTTTAAAGACATATCCAACAATTGCGACAACAACTTTTTACTGTCAACTGAGTTTTGTTTTTTAATGATTTCTGCTGGTGGTGTGCCTCTGGATTTTTTCAATGCAAAAAATGTGCCTTGGCTCAAAAAAGGTTGAAAAACACTGACATAGAGTATATAATTACATCATGTATGTAAAACCTTAACGGAGGTGTTTGGATGTTTTTTAAAGGCTTTTATTGGCACCCATAGGCTCCATAGGCTTTTAACAGAAAAGAAAAGCTCTGACTTGCTGGTTTGTAAGTATAAATAAACATATTTAGACTTCAAAAACAAGACAACTTTTTTCTAGAAAAAAAATCGATGATACATTGAAATGTTTTTAGTGTAACATTTTGTGTCTGGTGCAAAGTGCAGACCACACAACCCAAACAGGCCTGATCTCACCTATCAGTACGTTATTATCCTGGTTATATGTGCTTATGCTAATGGAATTTGTCCATGCATGTGTTTTGGAGCATAGACCCAAGCAGATGTAATGGGCCCTGAGAGGCAGTCCAGCACCCCATGGTGCAGGTGCAGAGGTCAGCACGCAGCTATACAGGATTAACACACCTGCCAAGAGCAAACTGCTCCCTAATGAGTGGCCAGCATGTCAGCAGCAGGCTAAATGCTTTGTGGACGCCTCACACCTCAGCCCCACTACCTAAAAAAAAAGTCTTGGTTCTGCACTCAGCGTCTTCATTAGTGACTTCACGGACCATCACTCTCACACAAAGACCCCCAGAAACACAAAGTGACACATTCCTGGGATTAGGCAGCACTAGTTGGTGGCGTGTTAAAAGATGATGTATGAGGAATTCAACAACATTGTTTTGCTCTGATGAAGATGGAATTATTGGAATTTAGAGCAAGTCGAGTGCATTAATGTGTTTAATACTAACATAGCATTATACTGAGAGCTGTGTCTAATATTTCTAATATTTAGGTAACCTTACTTAGCTGCATGAGTGGGTCAAAGAGCAGAAACATGTTTCATTATGAACACTTACAACCAAGACTAAGGCAGGATTTTCAATTGGATTACAGTTACAAACAATAACACGATAAATCAGACAATAACATCATCATTTTGTTAGTACCGTATTTTCCGGGCTATGAAGCGCACCGGTATTTCAGCCGCACCCACCAAATTTTAAAAGAAACATTTTTTTTTTACATATATTAGCCGCACCATACTATAAATCGTAGATATATACCGGTGTGAAAGATTTTGTAAATGTTTATTTACATATCAGTACTTTAATTGTTTCCAAACGGTGCTTGTAATACGGTAGTAAAACGGCTGATCAAACAAAACAGAAGTCATCGCCATGGACCAACTAGCTGCAGAAGCTAACTCTCCAATCAGCTAAACAGACTCTTGGTGAATTTAGGAAAAGGAAGTACAAAAAGAGTACAAAAAGAATGCCATTGTAAGTTAATAATACTAACACAGACTATTGTATCCGTGTTAGCATATTCCCTAATGCTAATGATGCCAGCTTGATTACATTACGATAGCACGTACAAATATGCATGAAAACACTCTTTCAGACATCACACATGGGACGGTTTAGTAAGCATGAATAGTTTTAGTTATATTGTAAAACTTACAAATTATTGCTTGGAGTGATGAATGAAGAATCCTTTCAAGCAGAAACGCTTTGGAGGGTTATACTTCCGGTTCAAGGCACAAAGCAAGAAGTACATTTTGCACCTGCAGTGAGTGAACTCGTCCAAAAGACGGCGCCATAGTCAGAGGTGGGTAGTAACGCGCTACATTTACTCCGTTACATCTACTTGAGTAACTTTTGGGATAAATTGTACTTCTAAGAGTAGTTTTAATGCAACATACTTTACTTTTACTTGAGTATATTTATAGAGAAGTAACGCTACTTTTACTCCGCTCCATTTATCTACATTCAGCTCGCTACTCGCTACTGATTTTTATCGATCTGTTAATGCACGCTTTGTTTGTTTTGGTTTGTCAGACAGACCTTCAAAGTAAGATCTATGCATGCCTGCGTTTCACCAATCAAATGCAGTCACTGGTGACGTTTGACTCCGTTTCACCAATCAAACAGCCAAGCGGTCACGTGACAACAACAAGCTTAAGCTTACATGAACTCAATGTCAAATTTGAGAAAGCACATTGCAGTAAGTAACGTTAGTAGATATTTTGGCTGTCACCGTAGGCTGATGTTAGCTTCCCTGCTATGAATCACTGTCAAATGTACATCTTGTGGGGACATTTATTAACACACTGCAGCCTCATAGACACGCACAGTCGCACACACACTCACGCATGCATAGAAACACCAATTTGAAGTGCACAGTGTGTTCTCAGGTGCAGCCCACACCTATCTGTTTATGGTTTGCGTAAAGGCTAACTTGTTATTTTCCTTTGTAATCTCTGCCTACTGAGCCTATGGTGCTGTTAAGTCATTGTGGCTCAATTTGCCTTCATTTTTTTTATGTTAATGTATTATTATTTAATATATATTATTGTTTTAGTTGCTTAGAAGATATTCCTGGCTCTGAATTTGCTCATTGCTATTTTTTATCTTTTTGTGCATTATTTGTTGCCGTCATCATTAAACAAACAGGTTACTCATCAGTTACTCAGTACTTGAGTAGTTTTTTCACAACATACTTTTACTCAAGTAAATATTTGGGTGACTACTCCTTACTTTTACTTGAGTAATACATCTCTAAAGTAACAGTACTCTTACTTGAGTACAATTTCTGGCTACTCTACCCACCTCTGGCCATAGTACAAACATAACCACACCTTTTCAGTGTCTCTGTCAGTGTAGTATGAGAACTATTTGTTAAATACAATACATGATGGCCGTTGTTAGAAAAAGGAAAATCCGTAAATTAGCTGCACCATTTTATAAGCCGCAGGGCTCAAAGCATTGGAAAAAAGTAACAACTTATAGTCCGTAAAATACGGTACTTTGTTGTAAAAGGTCCAGTAAAAACTGAATCATACGGAAACCAAAGTAAATTTTTTGCATTGGAAATCATGTAAATCCAATGAATCCATTCCAGACACTCAAACATATTGTGAAGGTTTCCCTCTTGGGTGGGTTCTCCTGGCCGACAGATCTTCGGGGGCCCGGTAGATAGTTTGAATACAGTCTTCTATTTGCATGCACACATGCAGCGATTGCTTTCCATGTTTTTCGTTTCAGTCCCGCGTCTCTCCCTGGCTCCAACTCCAACTCCGTGTCTCGCTCCGGCTGCTGCTAATAAAAGCGACAGGTGATTATATAACAAGGCCCACCTGGGCCATCTACTCACCTGTCGCTGTCTTCGAGGCCGGTCCTGGCGCCCCCCTTTCCGCGGCAGGCCCGCAGGCCACGCCCCCCTCCACACATATTAACAAAGAAACATTAAATAGAGCATAACCATAGTTGTACATGCAGAAAACAATGTGAAATATAAATAAATGACAAATAAATAAAAAAATGAACATTTAACATACATTTTATCTTTATTGAAGACACTTGCTAGTAAAGATGGTGACAATCGGCGAGAGAGGAGCCACACAGACGCCATTTTCAAACTTTGTTACCTGTTCTTTCTTGAAATTAATATTGTTTCTCACCTTCTTTATCAAAGTGCTGCCACTTGCAACTTTCCTTAGCCCCATGATGTGTTATTTTGTAGTCGTACGCAATAAAAAATAAAAAAAAGCCCAAAGTCTGATTCACCAATGTGTTGGGTTCTTTGTTCTTTGTGACATTTGATTCCGCAGAATGATAGACGGGCAAACAGACGAGTTTGTTTGTTGGGTTATGAGAACTGAGGTGGTCTGCAAAAACCAGGGCAACATTTCTGCAAGAAACATGGCAGATGGTATCACAAATGGGTTTTCCTCAAATATAGCATGTGACCCCTTTTGAGTGCAGTTGTGTTCCTGTACATGTTTATTTTCTTCAGTAGTATCCTTGCAGTGGTTAATTCATTTTCAGTTTGTGCTGAATGAAGAGTTATGAGTAAAATATGTCAATTGAAGAATATCTCTTAAAGTGGGTCACGGTTAATGACCAAGGGATAATGCGGGCCTTAGTGTCACACCACTTCAGAAGCTCTCAGCTATATTACAAGTGTGTTTTTTTGCTTTTTCTTTGCCTTTTTTGTGATGGCACCACAGATGGATGCCAGTGATGGCAAAGTGTAGAAGAGCGATGATAACCATAGAACAAAAAGTGGAACTTGTTGTGACTTACAAACGTGGTCTCTGTCCTGGCAGCTCAGTATAATAATGACAAAAGAAGAAGAACAAAATGTAAAGTAATTTCTGTTTAGAGACTCGCCTGCCAAATAATGATTCTAACAAAACACATTATTGATTATTTTTACACTTGTATGTACAAACCCTGTTTCCATATGAGTTGGAAATTGTGTTAGATGTAAATATCAACGGAATACAATAATTTGCAAATCCTTTTCAACCCATATTCAGTTGAATGCAATACAAAGACAAGATATTTGATGTTCAAACTCATAAACTTCTTTTTTTTTTTCAAATAATAATTAACTTAGAATTTCATGGCTGCAACACGTGCCAAAGTAGTTGGGAAAGGGCATGTTCACCACTGTGTTACATCACCTTTTCTTTTAACAACACTCAATAAACGATTGGGAACTGAGGAAACTAATTGTTGAAGCTTTGAAAGTGGAATTCTTTCCCATTCTTGTTTATGTAGAGCTTCAGTCGTTCAACAGTCCGGGGTCTCCGCTGTCGTATTTTACGCTTCATAATGCGCCGCACATTTTCGATTCACTCTTTTTTTTACGAAGTCACGCTGTTGTAACACGTGCTGAATGTGGCTTGGCATTGTCTTGCTGAAATAAGCAGGGGCGTCCATGAAAAAGACGGCGCTTAGATGGCAGCATATGTCGTTCCAAAACCTGTATGTACCTTTCAGCATTAATGGTGCCTTCACAGATGTGTAAGTTACCCATGCCTTGGGCACTAATGCACCCCCATACCATCACAGATGCTGGCTTTTGAACTTTGCGTCGATAACAGTCTGAATGGTTCGCTTCCCCTTTGGTCCGGATGACACGATGTCGAATATTTCCCAAAACAATTTGAAATGTGGACTCGTCAGACCACAGAACACTTTTCCACTTTGCATGAGTCCATCTTAGATGATCTCGGGCCCAGAGAAGCCGGCGGCGTTTCTGGATGTTGTTGATAAATGGCTTTTGCTTTGCATAGTAGAGCTTTAACTTGCACTCGCACTTGCAATAGCGACGAACTGTATTTAGTGACAGTGGTTTTCTGAAGTGTTCCTGAACCCATGTGGTGATATCCTTTAGAGATTGATGTCGGTTTTTGATACAGTGTCGTCTGAGGGATCGAAGGTCACGGTCATTCAATGTTGGTTTCCGGCCATGCCGCTTACGTGGAGTGATTTTTCCAGATTCTCTCAACCTGTTGATGATATTATGGACCGTAGATGTTGAAATCCCTAAATTTCTTGCAATTGCACTTTGAGAAACGTTGTTCTTAAAATGTTTGACTATTTGCTCACGCAGTTGTGGACAAAGGGGTGTACCTTGCCCCATTCTTTCTAGTGAGAGACTGAGCATTTTTTGGGAAGCTGTTTTTATACCCAATCATGGCACCCACCTGTTCCCAATTAGCCTGCACACCTGTGGGATGTTCCAAATAAGTGTTTGATGAGCATTCCTCAACTTTATCAGTATTTATTGCCACCTTTCCCAACTTCTTTGTCACGTGTTGCTGGCATCAAATTCTAAAGTTAATGATTACTTGCAAAAAAAAAATGTTTATCAGTTTGAACATCAAATATGTTGTCTTTGTAGCATATTCAACTGAATATGGGTTGAAAATGATTTGCAAATCATTGTATTCCGTTTATATTTACATCTAACACAATTTCCCAACTCCTATGGAAACGAGGTTTGTAAAACATTGTGTTCTTTCTTTTTCCATTTTCTTTTTTTTTGGGGTCCAAAGTCAAAGAAACAAACTCATGACTTGTTTACTTTGGTGACTTACTAAAAAAAAGAAAGTTCACCATTTTAAATATGTGCCAATCAGTATCGGACGATTTTCGTGCAAACGTATGTGATGGCCACTGCCCATTAATGCCTTTTAAGTCTGATTGCCTCTGACTCTGTGTTTATTTGTAGTCCCCCGGCTAAACATGCGTCTCCATACAGTGCGAAGCCGCTCCCCTAAACTATGGTAATAATAATCACCTCCATTACAGCAAAAAAATGCATTTCTTAGTATCACAAGTGTCACTATCAAGTAATCTATCACCGGAGGACAAGACTAAAAATGTTTCACATTGAGAGCAAGCCAGTAGCAGGCATGCTAATAGCTAAGCTAAGCTATCTTCAAACAACACCAATAAAAGTGCTTGGTAAAGTTGAAGAAGTTTAGATGAAACCGAGTTACAGCAGAAAATAAGCAAATATTAACAGGACATTTACAAGTGGATTAATAAGACTCCAGAGAGAGGATAATATAACAACAACTGTTGCTGTGTCAGCATTATCACAGTCAATACATGACACATAAGCATGTGGATCCATCCATAAATTGGTGGTGTCGATACCAAGAGTGGAATCAGTATATGATCGATACTAGAGTGCGAGTGATGAAAACAATATTTTTTTACCATCAAAATCTTCTTTTTTTTGTTTGTTTTTGTTAATGTTTACAAACTCAAGGAATACGTCCCTGGACACAGGAGGACTTTGAGGGCAAAAAACTAAAAATTTCAATGAGATTTTCAATGAGGTTTTGATTTTGTTAAGTTCTTGTGTACTATTGACTTTGTTTTGATCAAACAATTATGTGACTAAAAGAAAATAAGGAAGTAGTTTAATTCATGTGTTGATATTGTTAAACTATCAATAGCACTTACCATAACCAAATTTAAAAATCGACGGATGTTCTCATTTATCCAGGTGATTGTGATCTCAGGGCATTCAATCGATCACTAATGGACTGTTTGGTTGGTTAGACTTGATCTGACCAATCTAAGTCTAAGACTAGATGTGACCCATCAAAGGCTAAGACTAGATCTGACCAATCTAAGTCTAAGACTAGATGTGACCCATCAAAGGCTAAGACTAGATCTGACCAATCTAAGTCTAAGACTAGATCTGACCAATCTAAGTCTAAGACTAGATGTGACCCATCAAAGGCTAAGACTAGATCTGACCAATCTAAGTCTAAGACTAGATGTGACCCATCAAAGGCTAAGACTATCCATCCATCCATTTTCTACCGCTTATTCCCTTCGGGGTCGCGGGGCTAGATCTGACCAATATAAGTCTAAGACTAGATGTGACCCATCAAAAGCTAAGACTAGATCTGACCAATCTAAGTCCAAGACTAGATGTGACCCATCAAAGGCTAAGACTAGATCTGACCAATCTAAGTCTAAGACTAGATGTGACCCATCAAAGGCTAAGATTAGATCTGACCAATCTAAGTCTATGAGCATGAACAGATAAAGCCTACTTGGATGAGCGGCGAAACTTCTTTTAAGACAAACCAAACAGTCCAGCTGCAATCAATTGAATGCCCTGAGATTAAAATGAATAAGGTTAAATACAGTTAATATATGTTGTAGGTAACGGTATTGGCGTTGGCCGATCTCACTCATGGATGACCAATTTGCAGCTTTAACCCCTGACCGGAACAAAAAAGCAAGTGTGGGATTATTGATGGCCTGGATGAATGAGAACATCCGTACATACGGAGAAAATCCACGGTAAAAGGTTGGTGTACATATGATGAGCCACCATTGGCTAAGGTTAGGACGAAACATTACGGACTGACCAATCAGAGGCAAGATAAGGTGGGTCATCAAAACCAGGAAGCAGAATACCAGACACGCGCTCATGTCACATGACGAGGGAGTCGGAGCCAGAGGGATGCTTCAAGCTCAGGGTTTCCGCAGTGCATTAAATGTCATTAAATGTCATTAAATGGATTTTGCAAAAATTAAGGACTTAAATGGCACCAAAAGTATTAAATGCAATGTTCCGAGGCGTTAAAAATGTAATGCAATGGTAGGACTTGGCCGATAGTCGATACGTCAACCCATCAAATAATAAATGAAAATTAACTTACGTTGCGTTGTCGATAAATTGCTACGTCCGTCTGTGTGTTTCATATCTTTGGCTGCGGCTTTTAAACTGCATACAAAAGGTGTTGTAAGGTCTGGTCCGAAAGCGTAAAAATCGCTGCCTCAATATGGCACAATGTAGCGGTTCTGGGGGCCCAAACGATGCCATTCTTTGGTGACAGTAGGCTGAGCTTGTTTCATACTTGACTCCTTTATTTCACTCTCCACTTTAACACACATAAGCTAACTTGGCTAACATTAACAGGTGTGGTGACACACCTCACTTGACCTACGGTGGCCTAGGATGGACAAACAAGACAATCCTCACAACAGACACAACTCTGACATTCCTGCAATAAATAAATTAGATCAATTTCCTTCAGCGACCTGACTTTATACATAACTTGCTATCTGATGTACCCATTATAAACAACTGAGAGGGTGTAATGTACAATGTATAAAATATGTTTAACTGAGTCAGCATATTTTTAATGCATCTTATTGGCATGTTTCCAAATATTCTTCCATGACATGTCTTTTACTAAAATGTTTAAATCAATCATCCAAAGACATGCACCTGGGGATAGGTTGATTGGCAACACTAAAATTGGCCCTAGTGTGTGAATGTGAGTGTGAATGTTGTCTGTCTATTTGTGTTGGCCCTGCGATGAGGTGGCGACTTGTCCAGTGTGTACCCCGCCTTCCGCCCGATTGTAGCTGAGATAGGCTCCAGCGCCCCCCGCGACCCCGAAGGGAATAAGCGGTAGAAAATGGATGGATGGATTCATTTCCAAACAAATGCATCATTTTCATTTTAGTATGATGTTCGTTTATTATTCCATGAAACATTTTAACTATTTTTTTTAATTGTATCCTGTTTAAAAAAAACATATCCTCCAATGTGTGGCTATTGTAAGTCATACTTTCAGAGAATATGCATTTTACAGTATGTTTTAAAGAGATGCAATTTAAAAAGATACTTCTGGGTTTATTTTATTGATCAACTAATTCAGAATTTGATGTTTATTTAGCGGGCTTAAGTGCAGTTCCCCTTTAAGAAATGTGATTGAAGGTACCATGTGAAGATTGACAGGCAGAACCTTTTATTTGGCTATTGTCTATTGCCATGCACAAAGTCAGAACACCGAGGCTACTACAGAAAAAACACTAAACAAAAAAAACTTCTCAGACAAAACAATCTTGCGAGCCAATTTTAATTCACTAGATAGTAACAGTTAATGTAAACAACTATTCAACATAAATGGTTACAATTATGTATCTTTTGACTATATATATTAACTAGAGATGTCCGGTAATGGCTTTTTTGCCGATAGCCGATATTCCGATATTGTCCAACTCTTAATTACCGGTTCCGATATCAACCGATACCGATATATCCAGTTGTGGAATTAACAAATTATTATGCCTAATTTTGTTGTGATGCCCAGCTGGATGCATTAAACAATGTAACAAGGTTTTCCAAAATAAATCAACTCAAGTTATGGAAAAAAGTGCCAACATGGCACTGCCATATTTATTATTGAAGTCACAAAGTGCTTTTTTTTTTAACATGCCTCAAAACAGCAGCTTGGAACTTGGGACATGCTCTCCCTGAGATAATCCTGATACCCACTACAACTATGGGAAATATTCAGTGACGTGCGGTGAGGTTCATGACTGGTGAGGCACTGACTTCATCACAGTCAGATTTACAAACATATGAACCCTAAAGAGTATCTTATTCACCATTTGATTGGCAGCAGTTAACGGGTTTTGTTTAAAAGCTCATACCAGCATTCTTCCCTGCTTGGCACTCAGCATCAAGGGTAGGAATTGGGGGTTAAATCACCAAAAATGATTCCCGGGCGCGGCGCCGCTGCTGCCCACTGCTCCCCTCACCTCCCAGGGGGTGATCAAGGGGATGGGTCAAATGCAGAGGACAAATTTCACTACACCTAGTGTGTGTGTGACAATCATTGGTACTTTAACTTAACTTTAACTTTACACATACAAACTGTAGCACACAAAAAAGCACATTTAATAAAAAAAACGCTATTATGGTCTTACCTTTACTTATAAGTGCGGGAACAGTGGTGTTGGTGTTGGAGGAGTTGTGAATGAATGAAATCTGAAATCCGTGCTGCAGTCTGCAGGTGTTCCTAATGTTGTGTCCCTGCGGTCGTTCGCGGCTCCTCCAACGCGAGCATTGTTGTTTTTGCACTTTTTGGCTTCTTGTTGTGTGACTTTTTTGAGTGGGTTCGGTCTTGCACGTGGAGGGTTTGGGTGTGGGCTTTGGTTGGTGTGGCACTCCCGTCGGGGGGTGCATTAACCGGCACAAGGAGGCGGGATTACTGCAAGCCTCAGCCAGTGCGTCTTCGCAGCTGTTTTATGATTGCTCAGCACAAGAAATACTTTACACAGATACAGTTGTTGATAAAATACACTGTACATTATATACCTCAGCTAACTAAACTATGAAAATGTGTAATATAGTTCATATAGCAATACGGTCTCACTGCACAGCAGGCCAGCAGTTAGCCGAGTCTGCAATCCATGTTGAGGCACAACTCAGTGACGTGCCTCAACTGGCTGCTGTTCACCGCACCGTCTCTTCTCAGTATTTGAACGGGAAATGTGAAAATTAAGCGATTTTGAATACAAATAATCTAAAACTGGTGAAGTTGAATGGAAAATAACTTTATAGTATAATCACTGGATATATATAACAATTTAATTATTTTTTTTTCTTTTTACATTTTTTTTCTTTCCATGATGCAGGTGAGGCGGGGCCTCACCTGCCTCCAGTGACTGCACGTCACTGGAAATACTATACTTTGACTTTCACAAAGTGCATTATTTTTTATTTTTTTTAAACATGCCTCAAAACAACAGCTACAAAAACAATGAAGGCACACAGCTTCTGTCCAGAATATACTAGAGTAATAAAGTAAACAATAAAATTGTCCTCCTTTAGTAGACTGCCTGGTATACTGTATAACAGGAAATTATAAACTGGGCTCAATCTGCCCTGCTGTAACTTATTTGTATGAGTAACACAAATGTGCTGCAAGCTAGTGGTGAGTGCTTGAAGTGGCCTAGCAGTCAGCCAGAGCTTCTGAAATGCTGCGTTGAGACAGGGCAGCTCCGTTCACTGCAAGCTGTTTTTGGTGTTTGCTTTTCATCCATCTTCCGCTTGTATTCATCGTGTATCTCCTTATGATTCTTGAAGAGGTGGGAGATCTAATTGCTCGTATTAAAGGAAGACGTCTTGGTTCCTCTTTTTGCAGTCATTGCAAATTGCCAGTTTTTTATCCGTCAGAGACACTTTAAAATAATCCCAAACCATAGACATGGTGTCGTTAGTCAGTCACCGAGCGAGCTCGCTTGTTAGCCACGGCTACAGCACCGGCAACAACACACTCTTGTTGTTGTTATGCTCCGTTCGCGGCGGTTTGATGAGGTCATCAAGCGTCGCCAGTAAACCTCTCATGCTGCAGTCGTCAACTCCTGTGTTGTGTGTGAGAGGGGAGAGGGGAGAGGAGAGAGGAGAGAGGAGAGAGGAGAGAGGAGAGAGGAGAGAAGAGAGAGGAGAGAGGGGAGAGGGGAGAGGCTGCTGACTGGAAGACGCATCTGCTCTGTACTGCTCCCTACGTCCGTAGCAATAACTTATGGTTGTTATTTTTCATACCTACCATTGTTCTCTAAATCATTTCACTTGATAAAACCTTGTCTAACATACCACACTACTAAATCATAAAGATATGTATGATTTGTGTTGTTATTGTATCACAGCAATTTTGTTATCAGCGGCAATTTAACAAGTCATTAATTTTACTTTTTGAAACAGATACCGATAATTTCCGATATTACATTTTAAAGCATTTATCGGCCGATATTATCGGACATCTCTAATATTAACCATATCAGACATGGGCATTAAAAACATTAAATTAGATTTGCTGATACTTGCAGAAACCCTAAAGCTGATGACTTAAAAAAAAACTAAACATACCACAGATTAGATTTGCCCTTTGGTGATGAAGACAACGTACAGGAAACCCACAATAATGTGTGTCATTGGCAATATTTAGACAAATATTTTCCTTTAGAGAAAACAATTCCCAAAACCTTAGTTTTTAGTTATTTACTCTTTAAACCAAAATCATAACTGCTCTTTTCATCTAAGACGTCCAACACACATTTAGGAACACACATTAAAGTGAGTTGAGTTCATGACAAGTTTTACTGCACATAACCATTACCAACTGTTCTCAAACAACACAATTCATTGTTTGTTTGGTTTTTTTTGGGGGGGGGGGGTTTCATGGTATTGATAGATGCTGTTTTTTTTACTGTAGGCAGAGAAAATTAATAACATTATAGGGGTGGGCCAAAGAAAAGGCAAACTAAAATACATACATACGGTGGGGTGCAGAGACCCCTAGAGGTAGTTGTAGGGTGTCCCCAGCTAAATGACAGATAGTTAATAGTAATGGACACAATCCATTTGTACACTCTCAGTTACATTAACATTGCTATTATTCATGTGGGCCCATAGATATAAATGCCGTTAAATGGGGGTCTGTAGCTTAATGCATGTCATACTGGGGATCATATATATATATATATATATATATATGTTCCCCAGTATGACATGCATTAAGCTACTTTTGCCGTGTAGCTTGCTACAATTCACTGGGGATAGCTTCCCTGTAACTTAGCTACATTTAATCGAAAGTAACTTGTAGCTTAGCTTACTACATTTTCCATGTAGCTAATAGGTTGTTATTTTTCATACCTACCATTGTTCTCTAAATCATTTCACTTGATAAAACCTTGTCTAACATACCACACTACTAAATCATAAAGATATGTATGATTTGTGTTGTTATTGTATCACAGCAATTTTGGTATCAGCCAATACTCAAGGCTATCATATTGGTATTGAGAAAAAGTCGTATCGAGACATCCCTAATTTCCAGGAGTTGGTTCCAACATCACAGCAGCTACAACATCTGTGAACTAAACCTGTGATTATTTGACCCGTGACTCCTTCAATGACCCCGAAAACAAAGGCATGTTCCCCCCATGAAGATGAAATGAAAGCATGTTCAAAGAGAAAATAGCAGGATTATGAGTCGTGTTCTGCGAGACAAATATTGCATCACCTTTCTTATACCTTTTTGCTTCAGTGATAGTCTCATCTTGGACAAAAGCTTTGGAGAGAACACTTTAGATTCCACAATTTGCCTGAAGTGGCTCCAGACTTACGTGGCACTGACACAAGGAGACATTCAGTCGTGTGGGAAACAGCCCAAGCAGACTTGCACTCTCAAAAGGTTTGGAATGTTCTCTTTTTCTCAACATTGATTGCATTTCTTTACGCTCCACACTTGAAAGTTAATTTAAAACAACTTGTCTTCTTCTTCTTGTTAGTTATTCGGTGCATAACGATGCAACATTTTTAGCATGACTTAGAATGATGTTCATTTTATTACAAAAGGAATGTGTGTAAATATCAATGTTACATCATCTGTATAGTGTTGTTTTTGTAGTGTGTTCCTGTATGACTCCCTGGTCCAATCAGATCATAGTATGCTCATTTCTCATTGGCCTATGAGCACTTGTGATGAACTCTGCCTAGCAACAAGTGGCTGCAAACAGGTAAAAAAAACAATTGATTTACTGTATATCACAATGTCTACTTGATGCTTGTGAAGTTCTAGAATCACTTAAATGTAATTTGTTGACTTATTGCAAGAAAGGCTGGTTGCCCCATTAATTGAATTAAAATGGCAAGTTTTCCCTTTACGCACAAAAAAGAGCTGACAAAATATAGAATATACAGACCAGATTTTAGGAAATAAAATACCAAAAAGTAGCTAAATTATCTGTCCATGCAGCCAGTTAATTGTACTTGATAAAACTTAACTTAAAAGTCTGTATTTAGACTTTTAAGATAGAAATAAGTATTTTTTCCCCTTAAAACAATAATTATTCAACTTACAATTCTTAAATGAACCTCAGGATATTGCAGAATCTTTTAAGATTTTCTATGTGAGGAAAACCAAAATATCTCATTTGAATAGTTAACTTTTTTAATTTTTGAACTTGAATCGACGAAGTATATCCATCCATCTATTTTCTACAGCTGCATTCGGGCGGAAGGCGGGGTACACCCTGGACAAGTCGCCACCTCATCGCAGGGCCAACACAGATAGACAGATAACATTCACACTCACATTCACACACTAGGGACCATTTAGTGTTGCCAATCAACCTATCCCCAGGTGCATGTCTTTGGAGGTGGGAGGAAGCCGGAAATCAATGACTAAAACAAAAGCTCCTAAAACTCGCAAATATTTCTAGAATTACAATTCTAAATTTTGGCAAGTGTCAAATAAATAAATAAATATATAAATATGTATATGTATGTGGAAGTCCCTTACTTCCGGGTTCTTCTGGACACCAATCATGGACACGACCGCTTCGTTCATCGTGCGGAACAATGCTTTATTTTGCAATTGATTGTCTTCGTGCTTTTCAGCAAGTGTCTTTTGGTCTGTCCCTCAGCTTCGCTTTCTCTCTCTCGGCGTACTCTGCCATCCCCCACTTCTTCCCGACTGCTGCTTTTAACAGAGCGACAGGTGATCACACAAACACTCTCAGCTGTGTCATCCACTCACCTGTCGCTAATCTCGAAGCCGGTCCCGACACATCCCGCCTCGCTGCAGTTCCGCAGGCCACGCCCCTCACAATGTACATATATAAATGTATATGTACAGTATATGTGTGTATGTATATACTGTATATGTATATATGTATATGTATATGTATATGTATATGTATATGTATATGTATGTATATGTATATACATACTGTATATTTGTGTTTGTATATACAAATATACACGCACACACACACAAACACACGCACACACACACACACACACACACACACACACACACACACACACACACACACACACACACACGCACACACACACACACACACACATACATATATTGTATTGGTGTTGAAAACTATCAAATTGGTCCCTGCATGCTTATATATTTCAGTGTGCGGCCCTCGTTGGAAAAAATGTGGACCCCTTTGCTCTAGAGCACATCGAATGTTTTTTGTTTGAATTGTATTTTAAAACCATTTGGCCCAATATACTCTTATGAAACTTCTGATACATATTTAATTATAATAGGGGACATCTCGCTCCAACAAAGCAGCTTAGGCGATCATGAATTCTTATAACAAAATAAATGTTTTATTGATCATGTTGTAAACATTGCAGTTGTGTGAAATGTGTTAACTTATACATCTCTATAAAACAATAACATAAGTATCATATAGCTATACTATATAATATAGTATAACGGAATAATATCATGACTGTTGTAGGAAACTATTTCATCAATAGTTTTTGTAATTTGAATGGAAATAACACATTGATTTACTGGACAGCTCATTAGGTACACCTGGACATAATAAGGACTTACGGTAAAATCTCCTTTCAGAAAAATGTGTGTTTGTCTATACCTGATATGTGGTACGCTGTAAAAATGTACCAATGATTTCACAGATTTTAACAGTATTTTTTCACAGTAAAATACTGTCGACAAAATGTACTGTAACATTACAACAACTGACTGTAAACATTGCGATAACCTTATATTTCACAGTAAAATACTGCAATCATAGTCCTCTGTGATACAACAACAGATTACTGTAAATTCAAACTGATTTGTTAATGTGTTGATGTCTTAATGTGTTCCGTAGACCAGTGTTTCTTAACCATAGGGCCATTAAAGAAGTGTTTTTAAGCTGTGGTCCGTATGGGCTGCAGCATGACTTAGTTGTAATACGCTTTTTCACCACTTGTGGCAGTAATGGCAATCTCAAATAAACAGAAGAAGTCTGGTGCTAAAGTCATAGAGACGTTTCTTAAGCGCAAAAATTATGACTAAAGTGATAAAGCTGTATTTTCATTTGCACTTGAATTTTTTGATAGTTTATTTAAGAAACATACATATTATTTATTATGAATTTAGTTTGAATGTATTTATTTTAGTAGTGTGTAATTGTATGTACAGTACCGTATTTTTTCCGATTATAATTCGCTCCGGAGTATAAGTCGCACCGGCCGAAAATGCCTAATAAAGAAGGGAAAAAACATATATAAGTCGCACTAGAGCTTTAGTCACACTATTGGGGGAAATTTGTTTGATAAAACCCAACACCAAGAATAGACATTTGAAAGGCAATTTAAAATAAATAAAGAATAGTGAACAACAGGCTGAATAAGTGTACGTTATATGATGCAAAAATAACCAACTTAGTACGTGCCTGGTATGTTAACGTAACATATTATGGTAAGAGTCGTTCAAATAACTATAACATATAGAACATGCTATACATTTACCAAACAATCTGTCACTTCTACTCGCTAAATCCCATGAAATCTTATACGTCTAGTCTCTTACGTGAATGAGCTAATCAATATTATTTGATATTTTACGGTAATGTGTTAACAATTTCACACATAAGTCGCTCCTGAGTATAAGTCGCACCCAAGGCCAAACTATGAAAAAAACTGCGATTTATAGTCCGAAAAATACGGTACATTTATTTTTCATAAGTCCTTTCTTTTGCAGTATATTTGATTAGTATGTATTTTTAAATAGCCTGACCGACGTCTTGATGATAATCTTTGTGATTAACACATGCGTTCATATCATTTAAGAAATGATTATCCTGTTAAACCAGGGGTAGGGAACCTATGGCTCTAGAGCCAGATGTGGCTCTTTTGATGACTGCATCTGGCTCTCAGATAAATCTTAGCTGACACTGCTTAACACGATAAGTAATGAATAATTCTGCTTGTAATCACAGTGTTAAAAACAACCACGTATCAACCAGACTACAAAGCCATCAGCAAAACCATGCAGCACCAGAAGTCGTATTAATGGTAAAATAAGAGACTTATTATACTCTAAAAATGTTGGTCTTACTTAAAAATGCACGCATTTAGTTGTATTCAGTGTTAAAAAATATTATACGGCTCTCACGGAAATACTTTTTAAAATATTTGGCTTTCATGGCTCTCTCAGCCAAAAAGGTTCCCGACCCCTGTGTTAAACTGTAGGTAGACTAGATATAGTTATTTAATATGATTAAAATCCAGAGTCCATCCATCCATTTTCTACCGCTTGTCCCTTTCGAGGTCGCGGGGGGTGCTGGAGCCTATCTCAGCTGCATTTGGGTGGAAAGCGGGGTACACCCTGGACAAGTCACCACCTCATCGCAGAGTAAGATGACTAATTCAGTGTTAATATTTAATTTAAGTGGATCCGTAGTGCAAAAGTTGGGCCCCCAAATCAAAAAGGTTAAGGACCCCTGCCGTAGACAACGTTGCACACTCTTGTACAGCAGAGAGAGAATTACTACTGCATTTAGTTGTCATTGTAAAATCACAGTAAATTATTAGTCAGTCATTTGCTGTGAATTTGCAGAGAAAATGTTTACAGTACATCTTTTCCTTCTGTCATGCAATGAAAGAAGCACTAAGGCGAAGTATAGATTGTGTTATTATTTACTGTGACGCCTATTTCACCATTGTGCAGGTGTACCTAATGTAGTGACCATGCCCAACGGCCAAGTCTACCCAGTGGCCTAGTGGTTAGAGTGTCCGCCCTGAGATCGGTAGGCTGTGAGTTCAAACCCCGGCCGAGTCATACCAAAGACTAGCGATGTCCGATAATGGCTTTTATATTCCGATATTGTCCATCAACCGATACCGATATCAACCGATATATACAGTCGTGGAATTAACACATTATCATACCTGCCAACTTTTGAAATCAGAAAAACCTAGTAGCCAGGGTCCAGGGGCCGCAGGCCCCGGTAGGTCCAGGACAAAGTCCTGGTGGGGGGTTCAGGCTTCGCCCCCCAACGCAAAATTATTATTAGCATTCAGACAGGTTAAAATGTTGCTAAAACCATCACTTTTCTATCAGTCACAGTGACTTTTCAAAACAAAAATATTACAGCAAAAATCATATGGGTTGATTGACATGTTTATTCTGTAAGCTAACTTCAATAGTTTGAAATTATTTTGACAGTTAATGCCAGTTATCCTGTCAACCTTTCACAAGACTTCAATTTGTTATTTGAAAGTATAAACAGTATAAACACTTTTTACAGTAAACAAATGGTAAAACAGTACTAAACAATTCCATTAAAAAAAAAATTGGTGTCATTATTAACTTTCTGTCCAAGCTTGTATAATCTACTGCCTTGTTCAATTGTATAAAATATTCTGTGCCTAAAATTCACATTTCTATCACAATTATCATACTGTAAACATGGTAAGCTAACTTCATTAAAATTAATAGTCCTGGCAATAGCATGGAATTACAATTCAAATGTAGTTTTTTTGTAAGCCTTTCAAAAGAATTCAAAATATGAAAAATTAATGAAAATTAATTTAAGCCATCAGACACTTGAAAAGTGGCACATCACATCTCTAATGTAATCATTTTAACTTTTCAACAGAAATAGCACTGCAAAAATATTAAGGACATACTTCTGTATTTTGGTAGTTATGCTGTCAACATTTAACAAGATTTCTTCAACTTGGACTTGAAAGCATAAATAGTATAAACACTTTTAACAGTATAACAGTACTAAACAATTCCAATAGATAACATTGGTGTCATTACCTTTTTGTGGCTAAAATCCGAAAAACGTTGAAAGTTTTCCACTTGTATCGCTAGCAACGGCATTAGACTTGTGTTCTTTTGTCCCAACGTGGTCTTTTACATCGCTAATTCCTCCGTGTCCGATCGAAAAATCTTGTCTGCACAAGGTGCAATTCGCGTAGTTTTCACCCTTTTTGGAACGGATTATTATTCCCGGATAGGCTTTTGAATATTCTTCACGGAATGACTGCAGTTTTCTTTTCGGTTTAAGACTCGTTTGCGATTTTTCTCCGGCTGATTCCATGATCGTTCGCTCGTTTGGAAACAATGGCAACAGGTGCCTCGTGTTGGCAGCGGTGCTATAAATAGCCTCGTGCATTTTAAAAAATTTTTTTTTTTTAATTAATGAAAAAACGTATTTTGTATCACTGCAACCGTAACCCGGAATAGGTTGATGAAAACCGTACTAATTACGGGAAAACCGGAGTAGTTGGCAGGTATGCATTATTATGCCTAATTTAGACAACCAGGTATGGTGAAGATAAGGTTGTTTTTTTTTTATAATAAAATAAAATAAGATGAATAAATTAAAAACATTTTCTTGAATAAAAAAGAAAGTAAAACAATATAAATATAGTTACATAGAAACTAGTAATTAATGGAAATGAGTAAAATTAACTGTTAAAGGTTAGTACTATTAGTGGACCAGCAGCACGCACAATCATGTGTGCTTACGGACTGTATCCCTTGCAGACTGTATTGATATATATTGATATATAATGTAGGAACCAGAATATTAATAACAGAAAGAAACAACCCTTTTGTGTGAATGAGTGTGGATGGGGGAGGGAGGTTTTTTGGGTTGGTGCTCTAATTGTAAGTGTATCTTGTGTTTTTTATGTTGATTTAAAAAAAAAAAAAAATAATAATAATAATATAATATAACATTAATATAATAATAATAATATTAAAAAAAAACGATAGCGATAATTTCCGATATTACATTTTAACGCATTTATCGGCCGATAATGTCGATATTATCGGACATCTCTACCAAAGACTATAAAAAAATAGGACCCATTACCTCCCTGCTTGGAACTCAGCATCAAGGGTTGGAATTGGGGGTTAAATCACCAAAAATGATTCCCGGGCGCGGCACCGCTGCTGCTCACTGCTCCCCTCATCTCCCAGGAGGTGAACAAGGGGATGGGTCAAATGCAGAGGACAAATATCTCCACACCTAGTGTGTGTGTGTGACAATCATTGGTACTTTAACTTTAAGTGTGTGGGGTTTTGACCTTTTCAGACCAGAGACTCGCACACGGCGGTGCAGTCAGACTCCTGGCTGTGCAAGGAGCTTAAACCCGTGTCCGAGTCGTCGTCGTTCCCTCCGTGACATTTGGACAAACCCCTGGCCTGCTCCTCCCACTCGCTCATCATCATCATCATCATCATCATCATCCTCATCCCGCCAGCCTCATCTGGCCCCCCCTCTGCGTCTTCCAGACCTAAAGAGTTCATTTTGTCCAGCAAATCCCTCATCTCCTTCTCCCGGGTGCCGCAAATCTGCCGGCTGAGCTCCAAATCGCCCCTAATGGCCTCTAAATCCGAGCGGAGGCGCAGGCCCACGCAGGAGCTGACGTCCAGCTGACTCCTCAGCCTCTCCTCCTCTTCCTCCAAAGTCCTGCTGGCCCGGTCCTGGGGGTCCGCGTGCGTCTCCCGCAGCCTCCTCTGCATCCAGCGCCGGTTGAGCTCCTCCTCCAGCTGCACACTCAGCATGTGTGCCACGGCCTCCTGCTCGCACACCTGCTCCTGCAGCCTCACCAGGTGCGCACACAGGTGCAGGAAGCCCTCCAGAGAGCGCACCTGCTGGCCGGAAGCTGCTACTGCGTCCTCCTCTGACAAGTAGGTGTCCTGCACGTAATTGACACCATGACTTCTGCTTCTGTCCACGTGCACTCTGGCTTCATGCCTCTCGATCTCCGCGTCCAGGTCGTGGATCCTGCGCGCCTGCAGGCGGATGCTGTTGTCCTGGGAGTCCACAAGACGAGACAACTTCTGCATCTTCTCGGACGAGGCCGAGGAGTCCCTGCGCGTCTTCTGTTGCATCTTCTCCAATTTTCTGAAGGCTTTCCTGACGACGCGCCGCTGCGTGTCAGGGGGGAGGTGCCCCTCCACGCGAGGGCCCGCCGAGCTCCACGCGGACACCGCGGGCCCGCCGAGCAGCACCACGCGCGCCTCCGCGCTCCTGGCCGCGCGCTTCTCCACAAACATGTCGCTGTCAGCCAGCATGAAGCTCACCTGGTCGCGCTCCTCGCCCCACGCCGTCCACAGGCGCCAGATCCGGGTTTTGTTGGGCAGAATCCTCTGGCAACTCCTCCATGTTTCCACGATGGCGTAGCAGCGATGCGTGGGGATGTTTGGATATTCCAGCAGGACTTTGAGCACATCCGAGCAAGTTGTGCGTTTGTTCAAACCCACGACTATCTTCTCCTCCCTGCACACCCACACTGAGATGCTGCCCTCCTCCGCCTCCATCTTTACCTCCCACTCACTTTGCCGACTAGTGCGGCCATCGAAGGCGTGGACGTTTTTAGTGAACTTGTTTCGGCGAGCAAGTCCACTCGCTCGCAACTTGAGCGGGATCACGTGACTGGCACTAGACCAATTAACGATGAGGGGCAGACGCGGTGACGTCACGCTTGGCGTGCCTGGGTGTTTACGTGGGAAAAGTGGATGCTGTGTTCCAAATTTGGGTTATTTACGGAACTTTTGTGAGCCTATGGCTTTACACATTGCTACATATATTTATTTTGCATTCTACTTTAGTTGCTTTAACCCCCTGGCGCTGTTTTGTACTGTTTCTGTACTTGTTTTGATTATTATTATTTATTTGCTTGTATGTAAATGTTGAATATTATAAATAAAGGTTTATAAAATTTTTAAAAAATAAGAAAAAAAAACGTGGGAAAAGTGGATTTTCTTTATAATGTCGAAGTTTTAAAACTACAAATTTGTTTGAACATATATCTGATGCATTATGTACATACTACTTTATCGTGTCCTGGGCATGACGCTAAAGTGCATCCCCTCTATGGGGTCTTGGGGCACTAGGAGGTTAACCCCTTTACTACTGTTACCCCAGGTGGCCCTTGGCAAAGGCCTAGTACCTGACTGCTCCCTAGCCAGGGATACGGTGAAGACCTCAACGGCAGAGCAGGCGGGAGACAGTAGATTTAAGAACCACCACAACGGCTGCGATGGCGGAAGAAGGCTGCAGCAGAAAAGGGTCCCCAGTCGTCTTGGACTCCATGCCACTGGACCCTGACTTGGATCTGTCAAGGATCATGTGGTGACTTGTCTGTGCACCAGTCTCCCCACGTTAAACAAAGGCACGCACAGGCATCCTCCATAAAGGGATACACCCCTACCAGGAGGATCGTCATACTCGTTCGAGTGACCGCCGATAAAAAAAATGATAATTGTGAAGCAAAATCAGTCCTGGTAATATATTATGAAGGGCCACATGAGACAAGATTTCAAGAGAAAAATAAACATTTGAATAATGAATGTGTTATTAATTCATTTTGACTAGAATCAAATACATAAATGGGGTATTAAATGTGTCATTTATGTATTTATGGTCAAAGACTCAAATATAATTTAATTAATTATCAACTTCATTATTTTATGATTTTAGTATTTATTTAATGATTTAATTGACACATTTAAGTAATCTATTTATTTATTTATATACAGTATATTTATTTATTTAATATATATATATATTTATATATTATTTATATATATGTATTTATTTATATATGCACCTTATTGCTTTTTTATCCTGCATTACCATGAGCTTATGTAACGAAATTTCGTTCTTATCTGTGCTGTAAAGTTCAAATTTGAATGACAATAAAAAGGAAGTCTAAGTCTAAATCTAAGTCTAATTATTGAAATATTAACAATTTTAATAATCTTAATTAATTACAATCTATAAATGTATTCTTAGTCTTCTAAATACTTACTTAAATGTATTGATAGTTAATCATAATCTAAATTAAATACATGAATATTAATTAAATACATATTTAGATAATGTCTCAGTAAGTAATTATACTTGGAATTTAATGAATGAAGGGAATAAGCGGTAGGAAATGGATGGATGGATGGATGGAAGGTAATTGCCATTCATTTAATGTAAAACTACATTTAATCATGTATTGATTTAATTATTTCATTAATTATTTCAGAGTGTAATTATGTATTTGATTTCATTATAAAATTATTTGTGTATGTATTTAATGTTGGCCCATTTGGCCATCCACATTTAATACCACATATTTTATTTAAATTATTATTAAATATTTACCCATTTAAGTAATTATTTAGATATTTAGTTTCTTCGTATTTGGCCCACAGTAGCACCAATAAACACTACAAATGGCCATTAGGGACGCAATTTTAGTGATTATTTTGTTGTATTTTTTTTTTAATTCCCTCTCTGTCAAATAGTTAACTATATTGTGAAAATGGAAAATGTTTTATCATGAAATTTATAATTACATCATGAAACAGAGAAATCCATAATTAAATGATTCAATTTAATTTTACATTAATGATACATGTAATACCACATTTATGTATTTGATTCAAATGAAAAATGAAAGTAATTCTTTTTTTTTTGGTATAGTTTTTTTCCCAATACAGTCGCACCAATAAACGCTATAAACGGCTACATTAGGGACACATTTTAATTGTACGTGAGTGTGTGTGTTAATATATGTATATATATATATATACTGTATATATATATATATATATATATATATATATTATCATTATCCATCCATTCTCTACCGCTTATTCCCTTCGGGGTCGCAGGGGGCGCTGGAGCCTATCTCAGCTACAATCAGGCGGAAGGCGGAGTACACCCTGGACAAGTCGCCACCTCATCGCAGGGCCAACACAGATAGACAGACAACATTCACACTCACATTCACACACTAGGGCCAATTTTAGTGTTGCCAATCAACCTATCCCCAGGTGCATGTCTTTGGAGGTGGGAGGAAGCCGGAGTACCCGGAGAGAACCCACGCAGTCACGGGGAGGACATGCAAACTCCACACAGAAAGATCCCGAGCCCGGGATTGAACCCAAGACTACTCAGGACCTTCGTATTGTGAGGCAGATGCACTAACCCCTCTACCACCGTGCTGCCCATATATATATATACAGGTAAAAGCCAGTAAATTAGAATATTTTGAAAAACTTGATTTATTTCAGTAATTGCATTCAAAAGGTGTAACTTGTACATTATATTTATTCATTGCACACAGACTGATGCATTCAAATGTTTATTTCATTTAATTTTGATGATTTGAAGTGGAAACAAATGAAAATCCAAAATTTCGTGTGTCACAAAATTAGAATATTACTTAAGGCTAATACAAAAAAGGGATTTTTAGAAATGTTGGCCAACTGAAAAGTATGAAAATGAAAAATATGAGCATGTGCAATACTCAATACTTGGTTGGAGCTCCTTTTGCCTCAATTATTGCGTTAATGCGGCGTGGCATGGAGTCGATGAGTTTCTGGCACTGCTCAGGTGTTATGAGAGCCCAGGTTGCTCTGATAGTGGCCTTCAACTCTTCTGCGTTTTTGGGTCTGGCATTCTGCATCTTCCTTTTCACAATACCCCACAGATTTTCTATGGGGCTAAGGTCAGGGGAGTTGGCGGGCCAATTTAGAACAGAAATACCATTGTCCGTAAACCAGGCACGGGTAGATTTTGCGCTGTGTGCAGGCGCCAAGTCCTGTTGGAACTTGAAATCTCCATCTCCATAGAGCAGGTCAGCAGCAGGAAGCATTAAGTGCTCTAAAACTTGCTGGTAGACGGCTGCGTTGACCCTGGATCTCAGGAAACAGAGTGGACCGACACCAGCAGATGACATGGCACCCCAAACCATCACTGATGGTGGAAACTTTACACTAGACTTCAGGCAACGTGGATCCTGTGCCTCTCCTGTCTTCCTCCAGACTCTGGGACCTCGATTTCCAAAGGAAATGCAAAATTTGCATGGTTGGGTGATGGTTTGGGGTGCCATGTCATCTGCTGGTGTATGTATCAATTATTGAGAAAAAGAGAAAGTGACACAAACGCCCTCTGGTGTTCTATTGTGGTACTACACTGACTTTGTGAAGCTGAAACTGGGCTCATTGACATTCGAGCAAAAGCATGTGACGCCATCTACTGTTAGACTTCGGGAAGACGTCAGATGCAACAGAACACAAATAAAAGCCAGCACAATACTGTTCTTTTTCCCATTTATTTAACTGCAGTATTGCATACAAACAAATCTAGAAAGCTAAAAAATATCTAGTGTTTCCAAGAAAGCATCATAATGTAATGGAGCAATAACCAAGACCATAATAATATAATAATAATAAAGCAAAAAAGAAGAAAGAAAAAAGAACCACACAAACATGGCAGAGTCTTATTTTCGCTTGCTTGCTCCAACACATTACAGTCATAGATAAGAGACAGATATCACACATCTGTACCAAGAAAATGCTAAGATATACTTTTTTGTACAAAGCACCTTCTTACAAGAACACAAAACATAAAACATGAGCAATGTAATCATTAAAATCACTTGAAAGTCACCATTGGGAAATGATGTGAAAACAGAACGGTACCAGTACCTTATTAGCTTGACAAAATGACAAATTACAAAACTGCTGATACTCTTTCAATAAGTAGCTGTTTTTTTTTTAAAGAGTGCCACTTTTGTATGACAAAAATAGTGCAGACATTCATGCCACTGAAGTCCTCATCAGTCCTGATGTTGTAGTGCTGAAACTACATGTCAACATGTACCAGCAGTAACACAATAAACAGATACTGTCAACACACGTACAACTGCATACAAGTACATCGATAAATGTGAAGCCATAAAAAAGTTGTAAGAAGAAATGAGCACAGTGTCTTTAAGACTGTGGTGGCAAAACACTGATTGAAATATAAGTATTCACCTGTGTAACATCTTTCAGTTTACTTGAATTATTCATGAAACATACTTTTGGAAATGTCAAGACTACAATAACTACCTCATAAATGTACAAAAATCTTGGGACATATCGCCAAATTCACTAGTCAGGGCTTGGACTAGGCCCATTAGTTCCATTTTTGTTCCCAGAGCGCAGAAGCAAAGACCATTAAGGTACGCTTGGAGGAGTTTGGTGTGGAGGAACCTGAGAACCCAGACCTAAATCCCATCCAACGCCTTTGTGATGCAGAAGAACATACAGTAGGGAAGGGATTCATATGGCCCCATTCCTGGGTGGATCTTGCATGACAGGAAGAGGGGAGGGGCTAATCATTTTGCAATGCAGTCTGCTGAAAATGATGGAAAGCGACACTTGACATAGCAACTGACAATGTGGTCAAAGTTGGAATTGCCGTAAAACACATTTTAAGATATTCAACACTCTACTGCCGGCTGAAGTGGATAGTGCACCCCCCAATTCGACACGTTTCATGTGTCAGGTAAAACGCACAAATTGACCCATATAAATCCCTTTCCTGCTGTACACTCTTTCTCAGGTCCATCAATGGCCACACATTCCCTAAGAAAGATACTTCTCCAAGCTGTTGGAGGAAAAAAAATATTTTTGAGGGAATTCCAGAAGAGGCCATATTGTCTTCCATTGTCACTTCCTGTAAGTATAAATGTTACGTCTCGATCATATCATGAAGTTACAGTTTGGATTATAGATGATGCAAGTTTGTCAACAGAAAGAGCAAAATAAATATTTTCTTCTCTATCTTATTTTGCAAAACACTTCAACCTGAAAGTGCTTAAAGTCCTAAAAGGCCTTTATACAACATCATTAGTGAAATCCAAAAGATAAGCACATACTATACCAGGGTTTTTCAAAATGTCTCTCCTCAGACAACAGAACAGATGGGGACTTAAAACTACTCCCTGAAAAACTCATGTTCTGTTGTAAGAACTAAAATCCATTCGTTTGACCTTTGACATAACTGTTAGCTTTTTCTTGATTTTTCTAAAGCTGTGGAAGTCTCCTTTGTCTTAGAGAAGGCCTGCCTCACACTTTGAAAACCTCGGTCCTACACAGCTTCTGTTGTTAGCGTTCCAACCCTTTGAGCAAAAAGGCAATGTGGTGCTTGGTTCTTATCCCATTTTTGGTCATTTTGTTAGATTCATTTGTAAATCATTTTAAACCCAAAGGCACTTTTTTCGCTACCATGAATGGCACAATAAGACAACAACTTTTTGTAGGGTGTGGGTTTTTACCACAGGACATTCTGCCAGAGTTCATAGAGAAAAGGCTGATATTTAGGAAATGTAGTGGTACCTCAACCTACTAGTACATTGCGTTCAATGAGCTTGTAACCTTAAAGCAGCCTCGACCATTGAAATGAATTAAAATCAATTTAATTTGTTCTTGGCCCTCCCGAAACAGCACCATTTTAACCTTTATCATGCCTTTTAAAAATAATCACCTTTAGATAAGAAATGTTGTTTAAAAAACGATACAATAGTAGTACAAACAACTACAGTAGTTTAATAAATAATATAATACGAATGTAAAGCATGTAAACTCAGAAGAGAACTTCAAAATCCTTTTTAGTAATTTTTGGTTCTTCCCGTCTCATTAGATCCAAAATGTACAATGAGAACAAAGAGGAATGACTGGTCAATAATAAATCATATTGATAATAACAATGGATTAGATTTATATAGCGCTTTTCTAGACACTCAAAGCACTTTACAGAGAACTACGAAGCCATCATTCATTCACTCCTCATTGACACGTGGATGGTGGTAAGCTACATTTGTAGCCAGAGCCGCCCTGGGCTAAAAAGACGGAAACTTGGCTGCCAACTAGCGCCTACGGCCCCTCTGACCACCACCAAACATTCAATAACATTTATACACCAGTGTATGTTTTGCCCAAGGACACAATCATACCAGGAACCCTCAAGTTGTTGGCACGGCTGCGTCACGCCGTCCCAATAAGGTTGCGATAACAGCAAGTAATGGCGTTAAAAAAAAGAGGATATACTGAATTATAATATTTCCCCCAATCTGTGTCGTGAGGGAGAAGAGTGGATGCTTTTTAGGCAATGTGCTGGGAGAATTACTAGGCAGTTCACTGCTCGCTGTACATATCCTACGAAGTCAGACCTACACTGTTTCAATGTCCATTTCTCAGATGACGCAATTGTTGATGACTGAAGTGTTGATATCAACCAAACCTACCCCCCCCCCTCCACATCCCACCTCCCGGATTGTAAATAATGTAAATAATTCAATGTATATACTCTGATGATTAACTTGTGTGATGACTATTATGCTGATAGTATATATTTGTACCATCAATTGATTTACGTGGACCCCGACTTAAACAAGTTGAAAAACTTATTCGGGTGTTACCATTTAGTGGTCAATTGTACGGAATATGTACTGTACTGTGCAATCTACTAATACAAGTCCCAATCAATCAATCAAAAAGCAGCAATAGCGGCGAGGACATTGCTGGTTCGTAGCGCAGCAGAGCAAAAGACCCTCCTGGACACCTTGAACAGCTTCAAGCTGATCCGTGTGTGGAGGATCAAGCTTCAGTAGCAGGAGGATGTTGGCTTAGGAAGATGGATCGCTGCTTAAAGTTTGGTTTCAAATGGTTGTAAAACAAAGTTATGTCGATTCCCAGCTAAAAGCTAATGCCAGCATGTAAGACTGGATGTTTTGGGGCCAATCTTACGGCGTTCACTGTGGTATTACTTACGCCAGGGCTCGCCAACCCATCAATCTTTGGGACCCGACCAGTCGTTCGCGAAAATATTACAATAAAAAATATTGTATTAATATAACAACAGTGATTCTATGTTGATTTATATACAAAAGTAAACAATGACATGTGCTAAGGCAATCATATTTGATGAAAAAAGCTACAGAAGTACTTCCCCGTTTATCCACTCTTTATCACAGAGGAAAAACTCGCCAGGTGAACAGCTGATATTACTACTTCCGGTGCTGACGTAACCAGACTGGCGTCCCATATGTGACCATAGGATGGACAAGTATACTACAGCGCTACTACTATAGTACCCATAAACAGCTTCCGCAGCAGTGGTGCTCAAAGTGTGGCACAGGGGTCATCTGTGGCCTATGACTCTTTTTTGTCATTATAGGCACATTAAAAAAACAAAAAACACCTGCAAAAATTGAGATAACAGCGAGAAGCGCAATGAGAAAAAACTAAATGTTGACATCAGCCAATAATAAAACCACAAACTTTGCCTTTAAAAAGACATACAAACATTCATACAAATTAATTTAGATACATATATATAGATACACACATATATATATATATATATATATATATATATATATATATATATGTCTTAATAAGGTTATCCAAAAAATAGTGCTCGATACCGTAGTAGAGCGCAATATATGTATGTGTGGGAAAAAAATCATATATATATATAGTACAGGCCAAAAGTTTGGACACACCTTCTCATTCAATGCTTTTTCTTTATTTTCATGACTATTTACATTGTAGATTGTCACTGAAGTCATCAAAACTATGAATGAACACATGTGGAGTTGTGTACTTAACAAAAAAAGGTGAAATAACTGAAAACATGTTTTATATTTAAGTTTCTTCAAAATAGCCACCCTTCGCTCTGATTACTGCTTTGCACACTCTTGGCATTCTCTCGATGAGCTTCAATGGGTAGACACGTGAAATGGTTTTCACTTCACAGGTGTGGCTTATCAGGGTTGATTAGTGGAATTTCTTGCTTTATCAATGGGGTTGGGCCCATCAGTTGTGTTGTGAATGAGAAGGTGTGTCCAAACTTTTGGCTAGTACTGTACATACATATACATATCAACATACAAAAACATATATATACATACATATATACACATATGTACATGCATATATATATATATATATATATATATATATATATATATATATATATATATATATATATATATATATATATATATATGCATATAAATGCATATATACGCATACATACATACATATACATACGTATATACATACAAATACATATGCATACATATATATCCATACATACATATATATATATATATACATATGCATACATGTATATATACATATGCATATATATCGATGTATGTATATATGTACATGTAAACTGTACATACATATACATATGCATACATATATACATACACATATATATCTATACAAATATATATATATATATATATATATATACATATATATATATATATATATATATATATATGCATACATGTATATGTACATATACATATATATCTATACAAACATATATATATATATATATATATACATATATATATATACATACATATATACACAGATACATATATATATATATATATATATATATATGTATATATATATACACACACGTATATGTACACATATACATACATATATACATGTATGTATATATATACATACATATGTATACATACAACACCCAAAACCAGTATAGTTGGCATGTTGTGTAAATTGTAAATAAGAACATAATACAATTATTTGCAAATTCTTTTCAACCTATATTCAATTGAATAGATTGCAAAGACAAGATATTTAATGTTCGAACTGGTAAACTTTGTTATTTAGCTCATTTGGAATTTGATGCCTGCAACATGTTTCAAAAAAGCTGGCACAAGTGGCAAAAAAGAGGAATGCTCATCAAACACTTATTTGGAACATCCCACAGGTGAACAGGCTAATTCGGAACAGGTGGGTGCCATGATTGGATATAAAAGCAGCTTCCATGAAATGCTCAGTCATTCACAAACAAGGATGGGACGAGGGAAATGTGTGAGCAAATTGTCGAACAGTTTAAGAACAACATTTCTCAACAAGCTATTGCAAGGAATTTAGGGATTTCACCATCTACGGTCCGTAATATCATCAAAAGGTTCAGAGAATTTGGAGAAATCACTGCACGTAAGCGGAAAGGCCGAAAACCAACATTGAATGCCTGTGACCTTTGATCCCTCAGGCGGTACTGCATCAAAAAGCGACATCAGTGCGTAAAAGATATCGCCACATGGGCTCAGGAACACTTCAGAAAACTGCTGTCAGTAACTACAGTTCGTCGCTACATCTGTAAGTGCAAGTTAAAACTCTACTATGCAAAGCAAAAGCCATTTATCGACAACACCCAGAAACGCCGCCGGCTTCGCTGGGCCCAAGCTCATCTAAAATGGACTGATGCAAAGTGGAAAAGTGTTCTGCGGGCTGACGAGTCCACATTTCAAATTGTTTTTGGAAACTGTGCACCGGACCAAAGAGGAAAAGAACCATCCGGACTGTTATAGGCGCAAAGTTGAAAAGCCAGCATCTGTGATGGTATGGGGGTGTATTAGTGCCCAAGGCATGGGTAACTTACATATCTGTGAAGGCACCATTAATGCTGAAAGGTACATACAGGTTTTGGAGCAACATATGTTGCCATCCAAGTAACGTCTTTTTCATGGACGCCCCTGCTTATTTCAGCAAGACAATGCCAAGCCACATTCTGCACGTGTTACAACAGCGTGGCTTCGTAGTAAAAGAGTGCGGGTACTAGACTGGCCTGCCTGTAGTCCAGACCTGTCTCCCATTAAAAATGTGTGGCGCATTATGAAGCGTAAAATATGACAACATAGACCGCGGACCGTTGAACAATTTAAGCTGGACATAAAGCAAGAATGGGAAATAATTCCACCTGAAAAGCTTCAAAAATTGGTCTCCTCATTTCTCAAATGTTGACTGAGTGTTGTTAAAAGGAAAGACGGTATAACACAGTGGTGAACATGCTCCTGTGCCAACTTTTTTGCAAAGTGTTGCTGCCATTAAATTCTAAGTTAATGATTATTTGCAAAAAAAAATTAAGTTTCTCAGTTCGAACATTAAATATCTTGTCTTTGCAGTCTATTCAATTGAATATAAGTTGAAAAGGATTTGCAAATCATTGTATTCTGTTTTTATTTCTGATTTACACAACGCGCCATCTTCACTGGTTTTGTGTTTTGTATATACCGTATTTTCCGCACTATAAGGCTCACCTAAAAACCTCAAATTTTCTCAAAAGCTGACAGTGCGCCTTATAATCCGGTGCGCCTTATATATGGACCAATATTGAGCCACAACAGGTCTCGCAACCCCAGCCTCTACTGTAGCGTCTATTCTATGTGCCTTATAATGCGGTGTGCCTTATATATGAACAAAGTTTTAAAATAGACCTTTCATTGAAGGTGCGCCTTATAATCCGGTGCGCCTTATAGTGCGGAAAATATGGTAGAGACAAGGGATCTTGGGCTCAAAAAGGTTGGTGACCACTGACCTATGCCATCTAGCGACTCAGAGGCTCGTAACTCAAATTAAGATGGCAATTTAAAGCATAAGTTGAGGTACCACTGTAATGTATAAGACTTTTGTATATCATGGGAGGCATCTTAATGAATGTAACCTCAAATGGGCTTTCCAGAGTGTATCAATAATGCTTTGTGTCAGACTTGTTGTACTAAATACACTAAGGCACTGTAGTACTCTTACACTTTGGCAGAATGTATTAGAAATCTCTCACATGACTTTCCACGGCGCGAGATCAGTGTTAGTGGCTGTAGAGTGTTTAAGGCTGGGGGGCGTCATAGGCCACATTAATAGGAATGTAGTGTGAGTGATAACGCTATGACTTGCAATGCTACTCATTTAGGAGGGACAAAAACATGGCTTACTGTTTAAAAATGATGTGATAGTGTTGTGGTTCATCAAAAAGTCCAAGGAAAGTGGTTTTAGACCAGGGGTCTCAGACACGCGGCCCGCGGGCCAATTGCGGCCCGCTAGACGTTATTTCACGGCCCGCACCTTAATATGAAAATTTAATGTTAGTGCGGCCCGCGAGTTTTATATGAATGGCGCTTGACAGCGTCATACTTGCCAACCCTCCCGATTTTTCCGGGAGACTCACGAATTTCAGGGCAACCATTCTCTCGAATGTCTTCCGATTTTCACCCAAACAACAATATTAAGGGCATGCCATGATGGCACTGTCTTTAGTGCCCTCTACAACCTGTACAAACAGCGTGCCAGCCCAGTCACATGTTGAATTTGGCTTCTGTACACACACGTAAGTGACTGCAAGACATACTTGGTCACAGGTCACACTGAGGGTGGCCGTATAAACAAGTTTAACACTGTTACAAATATGCGCCACACTGTGAACCCACACCAAACAAGAATGACAAACACATTTCGGGAGAACATCCGCACCGTAACACAACAAACACAACAGAACAAATACCCAAAATCCCATGCAGCCCTAACTCTTCCGGGCTAGAATATACACACCAGCTACCACCAAACCCCGCCCCCCCAACCTTGCTCCCCCACACATCAACCACTTAGGTGTGTTTGCAGAAGCCCATACAACATGTGACTGGGCCGGCACGCTGTTTGTATGGTGAAAAAGTGGACGCGACGACAGGTTGTAGAGGACGTTAAAGGCAGTGCCATCACGGCACGCCCTTAATAATGTTGTCCGGGTTAAAATCGGGACAAATTCGGCAGAATGGAGCCCCGGGAGATAGTCGGGATGGGCACTGAAATTCGGGAATCTCCCGGAAAAATCGGGATGGTTGGCAAATATGTTGCTAGGGCGGGAAAGCCATTCAAAGAAGGTGAATTCATTAAAAAGTGCATGTTAGATTTTTTTAAGAAATATTTTCTTGCGGCCCAGCCTCACCCAGTTTCTGCATCCAGTGGCCCCCAGGTAAATTGAGTTTGAGACCCCTGTTTTAGACAGTCAAGTTTTTGTAGTGTTTTTAACTTTCCAGAAATGAAAAATTCTCCTACTTGAGAGGAATGGGAATGCTGAAGCAAATTGGAATGTTTCCTGAATTCATTAGAAAATGCAGCAAAATGATTGTAGTTTCTCTTTTTAGAGAGCACTCAAATTGCTGCAAGGGTGCTGAAATGCTTCAACAGGGATATAATATACTGGTTGTTGATTGAACACAGAAAGAAAAGCAGAATATTTAGTGTCATGACAGCTTCTTTGGAGCTCTATTGGCTGCTGATGGAACACATATTCTCAACATATTACGCATGTCTCATTAGGCAACTAGCACAAAAAGGCCAATAGCCCATTTATATATTTTGTGTCTTAGCAAAAATAACAAAGACAACACACACAGGTCCATTTCCTAATTTTAGAGAAGTACATATTTGTACGTAAATGCCACAGTTCCTCCTACTTTACTGAGTATAATCTCTCAAGGAGACTTCCAGCAGTAAAGCGTTGGTAAAATAAAACAACTGCAGTTGAACAACACAAAACAACACAGTGATAAAAGGAGACTTCAGGTAATGACCAACAAAACGCGTCGTTGGTGTGACTTTCAGCGAGAGGCACAGCCACTTGTCTGGAGGTCAGAGAGTCTGTGAGGAAAGAGGATTGATTCATTCTTTTACCAGTCTGTAGATGTGATGCTGGGCGCCGTGCTCGCTGTTGGACACCTCAAACACACACGCCATACATAGCAGCGTCTCCTGAGTGTCCCTGTTCGTCACTACCTGTAAACACACACACACACACACTTGAGGACTAATTGGAAACCTGACAGATAATTATAAGCTCAGAACCTAACACAAAACACAATGGAATTGTGAAAATAATGAAATAAATACTTAAAATGCATCTTTAAAAATGAACTTGACATCAGTTTTCACCTGTTGTCCTTTCTGGATCGATTATAATCCATCCATCCATCCATTTTTCTACCGCTTGTCCCTCTCGGGATCGCGGGGGTGCTGGAGCCTATCCCAGCTGCTCCATTATAATCACTAATGTCATTATTAATGATTGTGATCTTATCTCACACCCTAATGCTCTACCTGGCAATCCTATTTCTTCCCTGACTGTATTACACTTCTTCTCAGGCTGACTTTTTAGTCATTTTAGTAAATGTTTGCTGTATTTCTGGCCATAGTTTTTGTTGTTTCTCCATTTTACATAATTTTTTCTGAGAAGGTTTTTTTATGGTAAATATTACATTTTTAATGTCCAATCATTTTACAACTGTCCGATACACTTGACAGTAATTCATCAATACCACAAAGCCAAACAGGACACAAAAGTCCTTCATTTTTTAAAGGGCATACAAACATTATGGATTTTTTTTTTTTTAATTTTTTATAATGCTTGGAATCTCCCAATCAACTCTAGCCCTAAACAGAAATACCAAACATGTAATGTTCTTTTTTATTTTGATTTTAACCCATTGAAGGCCTTTTTATTAAATAATACCACAGTTGTCAAATAATATAATACGTCACTTTACAATTTCAAACCTGTGATAATATCTGATCAAAATGCCTTCAAAAGGGTAAAAATGAAAAGAACATGTTACATTTTTTTGTTTATTACTAAAATTTTTGGAAAAAAGGAAAATAATCCATAATGTTTTTACGCCCTTTAAAACTCACTAACTTTTTTGTCCAGTTTAGCTTTGAAGATAATTGTAAATGTGTATACAGTAATAACAAGCTAATACATATATCACTAATCAATTTATTGTTTCACCTGTATCATCATATCATCTTCCTGATATATTGCACATCAGTGACATGCGGTCACTGGAGGCAGGGCCTCACCTGCCATCATGGAAAGAAAAAAATGTAAAAAGAAAAAAAATCTATTAAATTGTTATATGTATTCAGTGATTATACTATAAAGTTATTTTCCATTTAACTTCACCAGTTTTAGATTATATTTATTCAAAATCGCTGAATTTTCGCATTTGTCGTTCAAATACTGAGAAGAGACGGTGCGGTGATCAGCAGCCAGTTGAGGCACGTCACTCAGTTGTGCCTCAACATGGATTGCGGACTCGGCTAACTGCTGGCCTGCTGTGCAGTGAGACCGTATTGCTATATGAACTATATTATACATTTCCATAGTTTAGTTAGCTGAGGTATATAATGTAGTGTATTTTGTCAACAGTGTTAAGTATTTCTTGTGCTGAGCAATCATAAAACTGCTGCAAAGACGCACTGGCTGAAGCTCGCGTAATCTCGCCTCCTGGTGCCGGTTAATGCATCCCCCGACAGGAGCGCCACACCAACCAAAGCCCACACCCAAACCCTCCACGTGCAAGACCGAATCCACCCAAAAAAAGTCACTTAACAAGAAGCCAAAAAGTGCAAAAACAACAATGCTCGCGCTGGAGGAGCGTGAACGACTGCAAGGACACAACATTAGGTACACCTGCAGACTGCAGCACGGATTTCATAGTTCATTCATTCACAACTCCTCCAACACGAACACCACTGTTCCCGCACTTATAAGTAAAGGTAAGACCATAATAACGTTTTTTTTAATTAAATGTGATTTTTTTTGTGTGCTACAGTTTGTATGTGTAAAGTTAAAGTTAAGTTAAAAGTACTAATGATTGTCACACACACACTAGGTGTGGTGAAATCTGTCCTCTGCATTTGACCCATCCCTTGATCACCCCCTGGGAGGTGAGGGGAGCAGTGGGCAGCAGCGGCGCCGTGCCCGGGAATCATTTTTGGTGATTTAACCCCCAATTCCAACCCTTGATGCTGAGTGCCAAGCAGGGAAGAATGCTGGTATGAGCTTTTAAACATAACCCGTTAATTGCTGCCAATCAAATGGTGAATAAGATACTCTTTAGGGTTCATATGTTTGTAAATCTGACTGTGATGAAGTCAGTGCCTCACCAGTCATGAACCTCACCGCACGTCACTGTTGCACATGATATCTCATATAACGTCATACATGTTGACAAATGGTCGAGAATGATTAGGTGTTGTCTTTGTGTTGTGTTGTTGCACTGACGTGAGTCCACTCAGGTCTATTAAGTCATGTTGGTGTTTCAACCTGGTTATAGTGCTGAATGAGATAAAACATTTCAGGTAGTGTTGACGGTACTTGGGAACACTGACAAAGATAGCAGTCAAACAATGAATTAGTAACCATGCCAGGCTAAAGATGACTTCACTCAAAATACATGATTCCTAAGCATGAATAAACATTTAAAAAAAGCAAGACGATTGTAGGAGACAGAATGAAGGTTTTGGTTAGCAAAGTGTGTGGGGGTGTGTCTGCATAGCTAAAGGGAGGTAGGTGTTGGTCATGTGGGCATGCGCATGGATGTGTCATATGCAAACAGGAAGTATTTAAAGGACTAGTATGCACCTGTGCAGGGGGGAATAAAGAACAAAAAAATAGGAGAGAGGAAGGAAATATTGCCATACTTTTGTTGACCGCTCTAATTCATGTACAGTATACAGTATATGTTGTGCACACGTCACATTTTCCCTACTGCACTATGGAGGAGTGTTGTAAAATATAAACAAAAAGCAGTCCGGACCTTGGCGCCTTTGTACACCGAGAGAGTCATACAAGCTCCAAGAATTAATTTCCACCTCTCAGCGACCAGAAGGAAAGTTTGGTCGCAACACAAAATCTACTCAGAGCTGAAAAAAAGCCAGTAACTTGACGGTGTGTTGCACTTTCAGACTTCAAAGGCTAACATTTTACCCTTCACGGTGTAGTTTTTGGTGGGACAAATGCATCTGTCTCCAATATTCTCCCCCCAGCTTCCAGTTCATATGCCTATGCCTTGTCTGCACAGACATGAAACGAAAAACATTTTGGTGGTACAATTACGAAAAACATACATACTTATGCCACAGAAGAACAATAGAGAGACAGCGACCGAAACAAGTGGGGAGTAGTGGCAAAGAAAAAACTTTATTATTACAGGAACTCTAACAAATGTTTGAGTCATGTCAATCAAAATGTATATTTAATAATTCATTGTAACAACAATGTCTACAATACTATAGGTTTTTATTGTATCTTCTAATAAAGAAAAGTAGATGTAGCATTTGTTAATTTTCACAGAACACAGCAATCACAATGTCCTGAGGAAGGACTACAGAAAAAGATTAGTTTATAGGGGTGTAACTGTGACGATCTGTCCCATTCACCCTTGGTTTGCGTTTATTTCCTGTGTAGCGCTCTTATGCTTGGTTCCTTTACCTGCTTGTCTCCCTGACCGCTATTTCCCCTCACCTGCCGTTGATTGGCAGCCTGGCCACACCTGTTATCAATCAGCTGGCTGCTATTAATGCCTGACTCGCTCTCCAGTCAGGGCTCGATGATTGTTTCCTGTTTCCTGTGTTTCCTGCATGTGCGCTTAACAGTGGCACTATTTCCTTTTTGACATTAAAGTCATGTTTACCTGCGCTACACCTGCCATCTCTGCATCTTGGGGTTCAAGACCAACAGCACCACTTTTACAAATATACTAATTTCCAGAGGTGGGACCAAGTCATTGTTTTGCAAGTCACAAGTAAGTCTCAAGTCTTTGCCCTCAAGTCCGAGTCAAGTCCCGAGTCAAGACAGGCAAGCCCCGAGTCAAGTCCAAAGTCAAGACTGGAAAGTCTCAAGTCAAGTCCTAAGTCCTGCATTTTGAGTTTCAAGTCCTTTTAACCACAGACTAATATATTAACACAGATTGTGTATGCTTTTCAAACGCTGTATTTATTTATTAAAACAAGTGCATTTTAAATTGCAGGAAAGAAAATTGTGCTGACATTGCACTTTATAATAGCACTATTAACCAGTCATTTTAAACATGAACTCATTCCTTTACAGAACAAACACATTGAAAAATAAAGTGCAAATGTACTTATTTGTACAAAAGTGTTAACATTGAAAAAACATGACATATACGTGAACATAACAAAAAAGTTGTACTTTTTATATGTCAGGGCCCTATGCTGCATTGCATTTGCAAAAGACCAAATTAGCCAAGAGTCTGTCAGTCATTTGTGCACGATGGGGGCGTAGTATGATGCCACCATGGCTGAAAACTCGCTCCACTGGAGCACTGGAGGCAGGCACTGCCAAGACTCTCATGGCCACTCGGAACAGTGAAGGAAGAGTCTTCATGTTCAATGCCCAGAACAAAAGGGGGGAGAGAGTTGTTTTGGGTTGGTGCACTACTTGTAAGTGTATCTTGTGTTTTTTATGTTGATTTAATTAAAAAAAGAAAAAAGAAAAAAAATTATTTCTTGTGCGGCCCGATACCAATCGATCCACGGACCAGTACCGGGCCGCGGCCCGGTGGTTGGGGACCACTGAGGTAAACAACCAACAGTATGTCAGAAAGCTAGCTAAAACGGTACACATATTCGTAATATAGTATACATTTTAACTGACCTTTATTTTACTATTTTTGTCTTTTTTTAGGTGGCTAAAATACGCGGTGCTGCTGACCGCCGTCTAACATTACGTGTGATATATTGACTAACGTAACCCTGCTTGAAAAAAATCACTGAACAAAAAGTATGAATAAGGTAGTGAACTGCAACAGATTCCCGTGTTTGCAATAACGTTATAACGTTAGCAGTGAGTTTACAGCCTCACTGATTTAACTACACAGCAAATAAAAGTCACGTTACTTAGCCAATAAACGTTATCTTACATTCAAAACTTACCGTTCTTTGTGCAACTTCAAATGCCGGACAAAGTTGGAAGTTGTTGCCTCTCCATCAGTAATTTTCGAACCGCATGTGTTGCATACTGCAAACCGTTTTGTGTTGACCACCTCGTAATTTTTATACCCAAACAAAATTATTTTAGGTATCATTTTTTGTTCACTGGCGTGTGGTTTGGACATGTCTTCTTCGTTGGTTGTCCTGCAATTTGATTGGATGAATGCTGTGTGATGAAAACAAAGTAGATCTAATTTGATTGGCTGTTGTACTGAGACCACACCAGCTGACACACGCAACGCTGATAGACAAGTACACAATGAAAAATACGGAGCGCTCCCGAATAACTTTTTCATCTTTGGGTTTTGGGGAAAGTAGCAAGTCATGTCAAGTCATGTCAATTCAAAAGGCTCAAGTCCAAGTGAAGTCACAAGTCATTGATGTTAAAGTCTAAGTCGAGTTGCAAGTCTTTTTACATTTTGTCAAGTCGAGTCTAAAGTCATCAAATTCATGACTCGAGTCTGACTCGAGTCCAAGTCATGTGACTCGAGTCCACACCTCTGCTAATTTCCCATGTTTAGGAATTTAGTCTGTTGACGTAACGTGCTGCGCTGTTACTTCCGTCATGTCAGCAGCATCCTTAGTGGCTTAAAGTTATGTTGCGGCTTTATATTATTGTGTTATGGCGTTTGTATATGTTGTGGCTTTTGCAGATTTTGCGTGCTATTTGTGAAAGTTATCATTTATAATATTGTCTTGTTGCATTTGTTGTGGCCTTTCTCGACATTCTTGTTTTGCCCACTGATGGCAATGATGGTACAGACGGGCAGACAGACTTCAATAACGTTAAACAACCTTATCATTGCTTGGCAATCGGTATAACATTATCTTACAACTACAGAGAGTGCCTGACAGTAGTAAACAGCAGAAGGTTGTTGCAAAAGTCCATATTAAATCATTTGTTTCTGCCATTAATGGGTTCCATTCCCAACCGGGGTTGCATCAGGAAGGCCATTTGATGTATAAACTAAGCCAACATCATTTGTGCAATTAACTTGAAAAGCAGAAAGAGGGAAAAACTAGGACTGGTTATTAACAGATGTTGCGGTTTGCATCTATCATATTCTCGGCTATTTCTAGTACCTGGCGGTGCCTGCTTTTGCCAACAGAAAAGTCTCAATAGTGAGTAGAGCCGTGTTAACATGGCAATACATAGTATTTGTCATTCATGTGATGGACATGGTACTCGTCCATGGTATAAACCCCATGTCCCATGTACCCAAAGTCAGTGTAGTATGAAAAGCAATGAATAGATGAAAGAACTGCAGTAGAATTCAAGAAAATGCGGTGGCCAATTATTTCGCTCAACCAAGGTTGTTAGCAAAGGTGGATAAGGGGGCTTTAAGTCAGTCGCGTGTCCAGGGGGTGGCCTAGGGTGGCACGTGCCACCATTAGAATCTGACAAATCACCCCAGGTGCCACCCCACTCAAAGGTGGAACAATTTGAAGCAGTGTTTTTCAAACTGTGGCACCCGTCCCACTCGGGCTCCATCTAGTGGTACGCCAAATAATTGTGTAACTCAGTGATCCGCAAAATATCCATCCATCCATCCATCTTCTTCCGCTTATCCGAGGTTGGGTCGCGGGGGCAGCAGCCTAAGCAGGGAAGCCCAGACTCCCCTCTCCCCAGCCACTTCGTCAGCTCTTCCCGGGGGATCCCGAGGTGTTCCCAGGCCAGCCGGGAGACATAGTCTACCCAACGTGTCCTGGGTCTTCCCCGTGGCCTTCTACCGGTCAGACGTGCCCTAAACACCTCCCTAGAAGGGCGTTCGGGTGGCATCCTGACCAGATGCCCGAACCTGATCCGCAAAATACAGCCCGTGGATTGTCCCAAGTTTATTTTTAAAATATAAATGCAGAGATATTGAAATTTGGTATGCCGCCAAGTGGGTGCGAGCCACAGCGATTATTGTTGACTGCGTACAGTACAGAAACAAATCATGCACAAACTCATTAACACTATCTTTGGTCTTAGGTCACGTCTGGAAGTCTGCTCACTTTCGCTGCTCGCTGTTGCTGTTCGCCGCTCAAAAAGCTAAGTGCTATCTTTCTATCTGTGTGCTTCTAATTGTTTATTCTTTATTACTTCTCCAACATATTTAGTAGTCTTATCAAACTTACAAAGCACACAATCTCTGTTTTACTGCCACACTTTCAGCTAGCTAACTACTAAGCTAGTGAAACTCATCTAGTCTCGGTCCGAAACTACTGTGCTCCGAATGACAGCCAGCACTCGACTCGGTGAAAGAAACAACAGAGTGCGGTTGCACCTCTGCTACTACTTGCTCCTGCTGCTGCAGTTCGTCCTCGAAGCAAAGTGATATATTTCTATCTGTGTGATTCTAATTGTTTACAGTTTCTTTATTACTTCTCCAACATACTTAGTAGTCTTATCCAACTTAGAGAAGCAACCACTCTTTGTTTCACCACCTCACTTTCACCTACCTAGTTGCTAAGCTAGGGAAGCTACGCTAGAACTGGTCTGAAGCTACTGCGCTCTGAAGACAGCACGAACTTGACCCGGTGAAAGAAACAAGGTGAGTATGGCTTCCTGTTCTTCGTGCACCTTTCTCATGGATAGGTTGTCTCTACTAGAGGGCCCTGTTCGCCAGTTAGAGCAGAGTAATTTCGTAACTTTAGGCGCCGTGGACACATTAGCTAGCATTAGCTGTAGCAAGCTGACGAGTCCAGTTTGTAGCAGCCCTAAGCGGCCTACAAGCCAAGGTGAACCAGTTGAGACGCATAATAGATTTAACCCTTTCGCTAGTACTACACCCCAGTCTACCAGACACCACAGGGGACTCCATCACCCGGAACATACAGTTTAGCAAACCAGACATAATTTTGTGTATTCCCGGGGCCAGAGCACCCGACATTGAAGCTAACCTTAGGGAGCTGACTCGCAACAGGTTTACTAAACAGGTACGACAGGCTATTCACACCACTACCTACGCAAACATAGTTGCACATCATGGCTCGAATGACACTAGGATGAGACAGAGATTACAAAGAGGAACGGAGCGAGGACTTCTAATCTCGCTACAAAGATAGCTCGGCATAGAGTACTTGTCTCTAGCCCCCTGCCTGTGGGAGGCAATGATGAGAGTTATAGCAGATTAGTCTCGCTGGCTAGTTTTTGTAGAGAACAGGGACAAACGTTTATTGATAATTTGCCCTCTTTCTGAGGAAAACCGGGCTTGCTGAGGAGGAGTGACGGCCTTCACCCTAACCGAGAAGGCGCCATCACTCCACTAGCAACATAGATTACTGGTTGAGTCACACTTGACTAACTACACTAGAGCAAACTGGGACACAGGCAATTACAGTGCCTGTCAGCCCGGGAGAGGAGTCAGTTAAGCTAGAACTAACCAGTGCCCGGCTGGAAAATTCCTGCAAACGTAGCATTACTGAGGTGGCAAATTATGAAGCGTTAAATATACCTGTATCGCAGCACCAAGCAAATAATCTCAAGATCCCCACCATATCAATTCGTAGATGTGATCGAAATTATTTAGGGCGCACTACATGGAATAGACGTAACATTATTATCAGTACTACGGATACAATGAACAACATTGCTTCAAAACAGCCCACTACCTATAGTATGGGCTTTTTAAACATCAAATAATTGCCTCCCAAAATGCTATTAGTTAATGAGGTCATTAGAGTCAAAAATCTTAACATCATTGGTCTCCGTGAGACTTAGCTAAAAACAGATTAATTTTTTCCACCTAGTAAGGCATCTCCTCCTAACTATAAGAGTGCAAATACTGCCCGTCCCCTTAAAAGGGGTGGAGGGGTCGCACTAATATCCAATGAAAACCTTAACCTTAGCCCTAACAACCTAAGTAATAAATATAAATCATTTGAGGTGCTTACTGTGAGTTCTGTCACACCGCTACCTCTCCATCTGGCTGTTATCTTTTGCACCCCTCGGCTCTTTTCGGATTTTATCAGCAAATTTTCAGAGTGTGTTGCTGATCTGGTAACACACGCGGATAATATAATTATAATGGTGGATTTTAATATCCATATGAATACCCCGTCAGACCCTTTGTGCGTGGTGCTCCAGACTATAATTCATAGCTGTGGTCTTACACAAATAATAAATGAACCCACACATCGCAACGGTAATATGATGGATCTAGTCCTTGGGTGTCACCACCTCCAAAGTTATGGTACTCCTGTACACTAAAGTAATGTCCGATCACTTCCTTATGAAATTCGAAGTTCTGACTCATTGTCAACAAGCTACTAATAACCAATGATTTAGTAGCCGCCACATTAAAGGCCTACTGAAATGCGATTTTCTTATTTAAACGGGGATAACAGGTCCATTCTATGTGTCATACTTGATCATTTCGCGATATTGCCATATTTTTGCTGAAAGGATTTAATAGAGAACATCGACGATAAAGTTCGCAACTTTTGGTCGCTGATAAAAAGGCCTTGCCTCTACCGGAAGTAGCAGACGAGTAGCGTGACGTCACAGGTTGTGGAGCTCCTCACATCTGCACATTGTTTACAATCATGGCCACCAGCAGCGAGAGCGATTCGGACCGAGAAAGCAGCGATTTCCCCATTAATTTGAGCGAGGATGAAAGATTTGTGGATGAGGAACGTGAGAGTGAAGGACTAGAGGGCAGTGGGAGCGATTCAGATAGGGAAGATGCTGTGAGAGGCGGGTGGGACCTGATATTCAGCTGGGAATGACTAAAACAGTAAATAAACTCAAGACATATATATACTCTATTAGCGTATTATGGCGTAGTGGGTAGAGCAACCGTGCCAGAAACCTGAGGGTTGCAGGTTCGCTCCCCGCCTCTTACCATCCAAAAATCGCTGCCGTTGTGTCCTTGGGCGGGACACTTCACCCTTTGCCCCCGGTGCCACTCACACCGGTGAATTGAATGATGAATGATAGGTGGTGGTCGGAGGGGCCGTTGGCGCAAATTGCAGCCACGCTTCCGTCAGTCTACCCCAGGGCAGCTGTGGCTATGAAAGTAGCTTACCACCACAAGGTGTGAATAAATGATGGGTTCTACATGTAAAGCGACTTTGGGTACTTAGAAAAGCGCTATATAAATCCCAGGTATTATTATTATTATTAACACAACCAGGCGTATATTTAATATGCCACAAATTAATCCCGCATAAGAAACACCTCCTCCCTCCCGTCCATATAACCCGCCAATACAACTCAAACACCTGCACAACACACAGCCCAAAGTACCGTTCACCTCCCCAAAGCACATATATTTCCCCAAAGTCCCCAAAGTTACGTACGTGACATGCACATAGCGGCACGCACGTACGGGCAAGCGATCAAATGTTTGGAAGCCGCAGCTGCATGCGTACTCACGGTACCGCGTCTGCGCATCCAACTCAAAGTCCTCCTGGTAAGAGTCTCTGTTGTCCCAGTTCTCCACAGGCCAATGCTAAAGCTTGACTGTCATCTTTCGGGAATGTAAACAATGAAACACCGGCTGTGTTTGTGTTGCTGCATCCGCCCGCAATACACCGCTTCCCACCTACAGCTTTCTTCTTTGCTGTCTCCATTGTTCATTGAACAAATTGCAAAAGATTCACCAACACAGATGTCCAGAATACTGTGGAATTTTGCGATGAAAACAGACGACTTGATAGCTGGCCACCATGCTGTCCCAAAATGTCCTCTACAATCCGTGACGTCACGTGCCGGCGTCATCATACCGAGACGTTTTCAGCAGGATATTTCGCGCGAAATTTAAAATTGCACTTTAGTAAGCTAACTTATTGGCATGTTGCAATGTTAAGATTTCATCATTGATATATAAACTATCAGACTGTGTGGTCGGTTGTAGTGGGTTTCAGTAGGCCTTTAATGCTGCCACAACTACGAATCCTGCTGGCCTACTGCCCTCGGTATTGGCACCATTCCCAAATCTATCTATTGATAACCTCACTAACAACTTTAACGATGCCCTGCGCAACGCCATTGATAGTATAGCACCGCTAAAGCTGAAAAAGGGCCCGAAAAGGCACACCCCCTGGTTCACAGAAGAAACCAGAGCTCTTAAACTATCATGTAGAAAGCTGGAACGCAAATGACGTGCGACTAATCTTGAGGTTTTCCATCAAGCATGGAGTGATAGTTTAATAACTTAAAAACACACTTTTACCTTAGCTAAAACTAATTACTACTCCAATCTCATCCACCTCAATAAAAACGATCCTAAATATTTGTTCAATACAGTAGATTCGCTAACCCAACAAGGGACTTCACCCAGTAGCTCCACTCACTCGGCTGATGACTTTATGCGATTCTTTACTAAGAAAATGTAACTAAATAGAAATGAGATTAAAAATAACTCGCCCCAGCTCCAATTGTGTTCTAATAGCAAAGATATGAATGTATGTATGACGGTTATTGCTCTCCAAAATAATCTCCCTCTTTTTGATGAAATAACAATAGAGGAACTCCTGCGACTCATAAATAGGACAAAATAAACAACATGTTTACTTGACCCACTTCCTAGGAAACTTATCAAGGAGCTGTTTGTAATATTAGGACCTTCAGCACTAAATATTATTAACTTATCACTTTCCTCTGGCACTGTTGCCCTCGCATTCAAAACAGCGGTTATTCATCCTCTGCTCAAAAGACCTAATCTTGATTCTGACCTCATGATAAACTACCGGCCAGCGTCCCACTTTCCCTTTCTCTCGTCAATCATCGAAAAAATGTTTGCACAGCAGATAAATTAACACTTATGGTCTAACAATCTCTTTGAACCCTTTCAGTCCGGTTTCAGGGCAAATTACTCTACTGAGAGTGCCCTCGCAAAAGTGACTAATGATCTATTGCTAACTATGGATGCTGATGCATCATCCATGTTGCTGATACTTGATCTTAGCGCTGCTTTCGATACCATCGATCATAACTTCTATTCTATTAGCACATATCAAAAACACGTATTGGTATGGCAGACCTGCCTTTCCTTGGTTTAATTCCTATCTTACTGACAGGATGCAGTGTGTCTCCCATAACAATGTGACCTCGGAGTATGTTACGGTAACGTGCGGAGTTCCACATGGTTCGGTTCTTGGCCCTGCACTCTCCAGCATCTACATGCTGCTGCTAGGTGACATTATACGCAAATACGGTGTTAGCTTTCACTGTTATGCTGATGACACCAAACACTACATGCTCCTAAAGCTGACCATCACGCCAGATTGTAGTCACTTGGAGGCATGTCTAAATGAAATTAAAAAAATGGATGTCCAGCAACTTTTTGCATCTTAACGCTAAGAAAACGGAAATGCTGATTATCGGTCCTGCTACACACTGGCACCTATTTAATAATACCACCTTAACATTTGACAACCAAACAGAGCGTCACTTCCTGTCAATGAGAAAGGACGCAAAAGAAAAAGGCTCCGCTTCTGCTACCGGAGTTTTTGTTAAGTCTGAAGATTTTGACCACTGATTTGTGATCACAGCCACAGGAGAGTCACCTGGCATCTTCGATCTGATATTGGTCAGTTGAGAGGCACAGATACGCTGAAATAAGGCGAGTTGGAAGAGCCGTTAGCCTCAAGCCAACGACGCCTTGCCGCAGTTCAAAGCGGTTGCCTGGCAACCAAAAGCTACGGCGAGTTTACAGCTGTTTTAAAGTGATTCCGACGTCGCAGAGTGATATAAGTTGACAGGCTGACACCCAAAATTGATCTCTGAACGGCGCAAGGTACGAAATTGTTGAAAAAACAAGTTAAAAGTACCGCAAGTTGCTAAAGAAGTAACTGCCGTTAAGACATAAGAGGCACTGACGTCATCGACTGCCGCGATGCGAAAAGCTAAAGGAAAGACTGAACAAGATTTGAGGCTGGACACGGGACATGATGGGAATCAAGAAGGGATACAAAAAATACTCCATGATTTTAAAAAAGAAATGTTAGAAAAATTGAACTACATGATGGAGGGATGGAAAGAAGAAATGAAAGAAATGAAAGAAGAACACAGACGAGATGTGAAAAGTCTACAGCAAAATATAGAAAGTCTCCAATCTCACAAAAACATCAGAAATAATGAAGCCACTGAAATGGGCAAACAAATAAAGATCCTTCAAGAAGACAACAACATGCTGAGGAATATCATAGATGAAATGGATCAGGATAAACGGATGAATGATATCATCGTGACAGGGCACCGAATTAAACCAAGATCCTATGCGAAAGCTGTGAATAATGAAGGTGAACCAGATGAAATGGATATGGTCTCAGCAGAACAGCAAGTGGTCAACTTTCTGCAATCAAAAGAAATTGAAATTGACATTAATACCATCGAAACATGCATCCCACTGAACGGAAGAAACAACAACGCCACTCCAGTCGTGCTCGTGAAACTTGTAAACAGAAAATCTAAAATGGCATTGCTGAGACAGGGAAAGAAGCTGAAGGGAACAAATGTGTACATGAATGAGCATCTCACAAAACGTAATGCTGGAATCGCCAAGAAAGCACGCGACTTGAGAAAGCAGGGAAAAATCCAGGGAACTTGGAGCGCCAACTGTAAAATCTACATCAAGCTGAATGGAGGTCCAGAAGCAAGAGTACTTGCTGTCCATGACATCAAGGACCTGGAAAATTTTTAAAGTTTACACAGCTTCTACAACAACGATGATAATGGACTCTGACAGAAAACAAGCACCTAAATTCAGCATCAACACTACTATGTTCCAAGGGACGACTAAACAAGAGGACCTAGATTCAGGATTGCATCCACCTACACTTATAGAGATTATTGAAACAACATCAAAGATTGTTGAACAAGAAAACATGGAACTAAAAAATTTCTGCAACAAAGATCACAAAAACCAGGATTTGGAAAATGATATAGATCCAGATACAAATTTTTTCTCCCACTTCAATAATAATTGTTTTTATTATATGGATGATCAATATAACAGCAACATTAAATGTGATAACAAATTGTCAATTATTCATTTTAATAGCAGAAGCTTGTATGCAAACTACAACAATATTAAGAACTTTTTGGAACACATCAACGAACCCTTCTAAGTGATTGCTGTCACGGAAGCATGGATTGATGATAAAAAAGGAATAGATTTTGATCTGGATGGATATGAACTAAACTACATCAACAGAAACAGCAAAAATGGAGGAGGAGTAGCTGTGTACGTGATGAAGAACCTGAACTACAAAGTGGTAAAAAACATGTCATTTGCTATAGATAATATCTTAGAATGTATAACAATTGAAATATGTCAGGAAAAAAGCAAAAACATATTCATCAGTTGTATATATAGATCACCTAAGTCAAGTATAGAAACATTTGAAGAATGGATCAAGGCTACTTACATGGACAATGGGCAAAGAATAATTTTCTTATGTGGTGACTTTAATATTGACTTATTGAACCCCAACAAGCAAAAGTCCCTTCATTGATACAATGTACAGCATCAGTTTATATCCTAAAATCACAAAGCCAAGCAGAATTACAGGACACTGTATTATTTTTACCAATGATTTTGATAATAACACTACAAGTGGTCTACTTATAACCGATGTTAGTGATCATCTGCCAGTTTTTACAATATATGATGGAAACTACAAGAAGAACATGGAAGACAAAAGGACATTTCGAAGACTGTGCACAGAGAAGAGGATGATTGCTTTCAAAATTGAGCTACAAAAGCAAGATTGGGACAATGTATACAATGAAAATGAGGTTGATGAAGCATATGAACATTTCTTAAACAAGTTCATAATACTTTATAACAAACATTGTCCATGGATACAACTCAGTAATAAGCAGAGAAAGAATAATCAACCATGGATGACAAAAGGATTAAAAAATGCTTGTAAGAAGAAGAATACACTATATAGGAAATGTATAGTACAAAGAACTACAGAGGCAGAAATTAAGTACAAAAAGTATAAAAACAAGTTAACATACATACTACGATTATGTAGAAAAGAATATTACAGTGAATTATTGGACAAGAACAAAACTAATATGAGAGCAACATGGGGCATCCTCAATAGCATTATTAAAAATGGCACTAAGAGGGACTACCCTCAATACTTCTTAGACGGAAAAAAAAAAAAAGACAACATAAAGGAAGTAGTTGAAAGCTTCAATAATTATTTTGTAAATATTGGACCAAAATTGGAAGAAAGGATTCCAGACCCAGTTTCAATTGAGGACTATAATGATACCATAGAGCGAAATCCCAACTCCATGTTCCTCAGTAATGTGACACAGGAGGAAATAGTTACAATCGTGAAAAAATGTAAATCTAAGACTTCAACTGATTGTAATGAAATTGATATGGAAACGATAAAAAAGGTTATTGAAGAGATCTCAGGACCATTAATGTATATTAGTAACCTATCATTTCAAACAGGTACATTTCCAAACAAAATGAAAATAGCTAAAGTTGCACCAATTTACAAGACTGGCGACAAACATCAATTTACAAATTATAGACCTGTTTCCTTACTTCCACAATTTTCTAAAATCATTGAAAAACTGTTCAATAACAGATTAGAGAGTTTCATAAATAAAAATAGAATACTCGAAGAAAATCAATATGGATACAGAGCTAATGTTTCAACTTCGATGGCTTTAATTGAAATTACAGAAGAAATTACCAATGCTATAGATAATAAAAAATGTGCGGCAGCAGTTTTTATGGATCTAACTAAAGCATTTGACACAATTAATCACAATATTTTAATCAAAAAACTAGAACGATATGGCATCAGAGGGTTAGTCTTAAACTGGATAAGAAGTTATCTAATGAACAGGAAACAATACGTGAAGGTAGGCGAACACACCTCTACAACGCTAAATATATCCTGTGGTGTACCTCAGGGATCAATACTAGGACCTAAATTATTCAATCTATATATAAATGACATTTGTAAAGTTACAAAAGATTTAAAGTTAGTATTATTTGCGGATGATACAACAGCGTTTTGTTCAGGAGAGAACACACAGAAGATACTACAAATAATAACAGAAGAAATTAACAAATTAAAAAGATGGTTTGACAAAAACAGACTATCGTTGAATCTCAGTAAAACTAAAATAATGCTATTTGGTAACAGTAGAAGAGATAGTCAAACACAAATACAAATAGACGGAATAGAAATTGAAAGAGTAAATGAAACCAAATTTCTAGGTATAATGATTGATGATAAATTGAACTGGAAATCTCACGTAAAAAATATACAACATGAAGTAGCAAGAAACACGTCAATAATGAATAAAGCAAAACATGTTCTAGACAAAAAATCACTTCATATTCTCTACTGCTCACTAGTGTTACCATATCTGAGTTATTGTGCAGAAATATGGGGAAATAATTACAAAAGTACACTTCATTCATTAACGGTGTTACAAAAAAGATCAGTTAGAATAATACATAATGTTGGATATAGAGAACACACAAATCCTTTATTTATTGAATCAAAGATACTGAAATTCTACGACATAGTGAATTTGCAAACAGCTAAAATTATACACAAAGCAAACTATAACCTGCTACCCAAGAATATACAACAATTCTTCTCAAAAAAAGAGGAGAAATATATTCTTAGGGAGAAATGTAATTTAAAACATTTGTATGCACGTACAACACTTAAGACCTTCAGTATATCAGTATGTGGAATTAAATTATGGAATGGATTAAGCAAAAGCAATCAAACAATGTACTAATATGACCCACTTCAAGAAACTCTTCAAACTTAAAGTGTTTACAAAGTACAAAGAAGAAGAACCATGATAAACATTCTGAATTTATTTAACTCATCCATTCTTTCACTCACAAAATAATCTTACTTATCTCAACATATGAAATGTAACTTACTTCACCAATTATTATTTATTTACTTATTTTATTGTGATTACTTATGGAGTATATTGTGAATAAATTGAGAACAGGAAGTGAACAAAAGTTTTAGCAACTGTTATGTAAAAGAAAAGGGGTAGGATTAAATAAGCTCTGCTTCTTCCTACTCCTTTTCGAACATGTTGAAAAGAGAAACTGGAGATTGTGATGTGTCATGTTGTATACTTGCATGTTTGAAATAAACTCAAACTTAAACTCAAACTCAAACAATTACACAAGGCGACTCGGTAAAGAATCTTGGTGTCATCTTTGACCCAACTCTCTCATTTGTGTCACACATTGAGTGTTACTACTTTTTTCATCTCTGTAATATCCCATCCTGTCCACCACAGACGCTGAGATTATTATTCATGCGTTTGTTACGTCTTGTTTCGATTACTGTAATGTATTATTTTCGGCTTTCCCTATGTCGAGCATTAAAAGATTGCAGTTGGTACAAAATAAACCAGAAAAAACGTCACCGGCCAGCTGGACCAAAGAGAAAACTATCCATCGAGTGAGTCACATTTACATTGATCATGACACATGCAGCGTGTCATGCTTGTTATTACAACTACAGTACATACGCTGTCTGAATAGCTGCGTACAAACAAAACATGAAATGTGGGCTAATACTTTACAGACACTGTAATATGATTGTTCATGTTTTTCAGTCAGTACATACAGATTGGTGTCTTATCGCAGAGTTGAGCATTTCAAACTCAAACACGTTTCGTGCTGAAGTAGAAGTTTGCTTATCTCTTGCCATCGTTAGCTTTTACGGCTAATACCGAAACACGCCGATGTATTACTATGCTACAAAGAGAGTTAATCCGTGTTTGCTCTTACAATAACAATGCCGCTTCAGTTTGGTTATTTTCCAGGTTACGAACATAAATTAAGTATTGTTGATGGTTTGTGAAAATGTTGACGGTTTTGCATTTTTAAAGTGATTTAGAGGTAGAATTGATTGTTCCCATTATCTGCATTGCTAACTACCTAGAACAAGCCAAATTTGACATGTTAAAATGCAAAAAAAAACAAAAAACGTTTGTCTTCTTATCTCTCATAATGATTGTGAACAATAGGAAAAATTCCCCCCAAAAAGTGCAGTTCCTCCTTAAGTCTAAATGTGTTCTTTAAAACTGAAATGCCCGATGTTTTTTAAGGCTTTAGGGTTTTAATGATTTAAATTATTTTCTGTACTTTTTTAGATTTCACACTCACATTGAATCATTGAACCTGTCGACTAAAACACACTATCTGATTGGTGGCTAGAGTAACTATAGGCCTGTTTAACTGGCAGCCCACTGGCCACATCCGGCCTTCCAAAGTGTTTAATTTGGTCTGCCAAACATCACCTAAATAGGTTTGTTGACCTCCTCAAACTAGGGTTGCTCATGCATGGAGAACTTACGCCACCCCGCAGGGGGAAACAACAAGGCATATGTGTCACAATGAAGCAGCAGTGGGGTGAGTAGAAGAAGACTACTCATTCAAACCAAAAATGGCACTATCGACCCTGAAAATAAATCTTGAAAATCTGACTTTTAAGAGTGGCTGCACAACAAAGTATACATTTTCTGCCCCGAGCCAGTGCTCGTGTTTTTTTTTGGCTGAGTAACTCTCTGGCAATCAAAGTTCGTTTAACACATGGAGCGCTAACTTTGACCAGTAGAGGGCGATAACTCTACATCTTTGGTTTAATGGTGTTGCTTCACATTCCTTTTGTGCACGGTTTGCTGTTGATGTTGTTTAATTTCTATGTGCGTAAACATTTTTAATTTATTGTGAGACTGTATTAACACTAAACCTTCAATTTTATTTATGTAAAATACACAATTGACATTATACTTTTGTAATGTTTATTTTATATTTATATTTTCAGTCCTACAAACCTGAATGAAGGAAGAAGTGTAAAGAAATAAAACTGAGGAAGGAAAACATTTCAGAAGAGGGAACATCAATCCTCAACAAAACTTCTGGAGCTTCTGTTTCATCATTCTGTTAACTATCTGTCTCGTTGCACATGCTGAAACCGGGTAGCCAAAGCAGAATAATTAATTTATTGACAGTGCAGTGGGAAAGGCGATGTGTTCACTTTGCAATTAAGTAAACACAATCTCAAAAGAATTAAACCTGCGGCACTTTCTGACAAAACATCCAAATTTCAAAGTCCGGCCCCTGAGTCCTTGGGCTCTTGAAACTACTGCTCTCTTCATTATGTAGTTGACTAGCCCTGCTATAAAGTCTTGTATAAGGGTTTAATATCTCCTGCAGAAAAATAGGCTCCTCACTCTTTTATCCCTTGTGGAATGAGAGGAATGCAAGACCAGCCACAGGAAGTCATCACAATGTCCTATTAACTTTTTTACCTCTGCCAGTAGGTCATGTAATTTGTCTGTCTGTTCATTAGTTAGCAACATAATCGAAAAATGTATAGGCATATTTTCATCTATCTATCATAAAATGTTAAAAAAACTATAAAGAAAAAGTCATTACATTTTGTGACTGATATGTATCACTTCTACGACAATAGCTAACGTTTACGTTACAGGCTTCAACTTCTTTGTGTATGTGTATGCCAGCGGCCCCACCTCCAAAAACAGTGGATGACTGACAAGAGGCTTTCATTTCGCTATAGAAAACTCAAAAAGTTATGGGCAGTTTTCCATTTACCTTTAAGGATAAGGAGCAAGTGATTACATTTTGAGGCTGATACGGATCACAGTCTAGACTCAGGACTTTTTCTTACTATTGGGTGCTTTTCTAAAATTAATCGATGTGGCCTGATACGGTGAGTGTGATCTCTTACCAATAAGATAGTGAAGTTCTCTAGCACACTGTTCATCATGTACTTCTCAGGCAGGTGCTTTAGCTTATGGATGAAGTTGATCATGTATTCACACATTGGAGATCTGCTTATCCTGTAAACAAATCGTCCATTCTCAAACCGCGCGTATTCAGTCTGAAAGAAAAAGAAAAATGGATTCAAAAGGAAGAACGGGGCTGAGTCTACATTTTACACTTTCAAGTCATTGATACACTGAATAAACTTTTTACCTCCACTTTCTCGACCACCTGCTTGCCAAAGGAGCACACTTTAGTGGAGCATGTGATGGTCATGTTCTCTGAGCTCTCATACTGACTAGTTACGCCGTAGAAAGAGCTATTCTCGTCCTGAATGTTGCAGTTGAGGTCAGCCTGGTAAAACAAACACACACAAGTGGTCAATACAATGAATTAGCAGTGGTTCCACTGCATTTGACAACTACAATGAAGTCATGAAGCGCTGACATACTGGTTCAAGAAAAATATATATTTTTAATTAGTTCACTAAATAATGAATTAAATCTAGAAAAAAATTATGAAGTAATTTTCGTAAATGATAAAATAATGAAAGAATTCAAATGTGAAACAAATAATGAAATCATTAAATAGTTCATCAAATCATGAAATCTTTTAATCAATAATTATATAAATTATATTAAATTATTAAATAAATAATACATTATTGAAATAATTGATTGTTTAAAATCACATATTAATCATATACAAAACGAATTGTCACAAAGCATTGCAGTACTGTATAAAGCCAAACACGTTCTGGATCACAAATCACTCCGCATTCTATACTGTGCAATAGTTCTTCCATATTTAACCTACTGTGCAGAGGTTTGGTGCAATAATTACATAAGCACAATATATCCACTCATCACCCTGCAGAAGAAAGCAATAAGGGACATTTATAGAGCACTATTTAGGGATCACACAAGTACATTTTTCTTACATTCAAAACTACTAAAATTTAAAGATCTTGTGGAACTACAAACAGTAAAAAATAAATTTGAAGCGAAAAACAATTCAATGCCTAGAAATGTTCATAAGTGTTTCACTGAAAGGGAAGGGGGTTATAAATTAAAGGGTAATTTCAATATTAAAATTAAGAATGTACGCACAATGTGTAGAAGCTTTTGTGTTTCAATATGTGGGGTTAAATTATGGAACAGTTTGAATGCGGGGTTAAAAGAATGTTTAAAAAGTGTTACAAGACATGATTTTAAATATGTACAAGAATGAGGGTTTCTAAAAATCACAAAGTGTTTACATTATTTTTATTATTCTAAATGTTTGGGTAGTTATTTACTTGTTATTGGTTGGTGTCACCGTCACTTAGTTATTGAATGTACGTACAGTATGTGACTAAATATGTGTATATTGTACGTACGGTATTTTTCGGATTATAAGTCGCACTTTTTTTCATAGTTTGGCCGGGGGTGCAACTTATACTCCGGAGCGACTTATGTGTGAAATTATTAACACATTACCGTAAAATATGAAATAATATTTTTTATCTCATTCACGTAAGAGACTAGGCGTATATCAGCAATCGTCCCACACACACGTCAACCAAAAAAAAGGTGTTACCTGCTACTACTTCCGCACCTATGAAAATTGATCATTTCAACATTGGCGGTAACTTATAAAAACTGAGAAGGGCTGAACAAAAATGGCACCGAAAAGGAAATCATATACTGCATCTTGTCCGGATTCAGAAAGGCTGGAATAATTGGAACTGTAACTGACGATGACTCTGACGTAAGCAACGTACCGATAGAATAGGAAGCGGCGCATTGTCTACCTTTGGAGTTGGCAGAGTTGTTTAGAAGCGACACCGAGGAAGAAGATTTGATCAGATTTAGCGATTAGGAGTGACAGATTGTTTGGTAAACGTATAGCATGTTTTATATGTTATAGTTATTTGAATGACTCTTACCATAATATGTTATGTTAACATACCAGGCACCTTCTCAGTTCGTTATTTATGCGTCATATAACGTACACTTATTCAGCCTGCATGTTGTTAACTATTCTTTATTTATTTTAAATTGCCTTTCAAATGTCTATTCTTGGTGTTGGATTTTATCAAACAAATTTCCCCCAAAAATGCGACTTATACTCTAGTGCGACTTATATATGTTTTTTTCCTTCTTTATTATGCATTTTCGGCCGGTGCAAATTATACTCCAAAACGACTTATAATCCGAAAAATACGATATGTACTGTATTTTTGTGCCAGAGCAAAGTAAGTAAAAGACTATTCAAAATATATTGTAATAAGACCAGTAAATTAATCATTGTATGTAATAATAATAAAATAAAGCCAGTTATTTAATTGAAGGAGTGGGAGTAAATAAGTTTCACTTCTTCCCACTCTTTTTTTGATACGAAAAAACCTAACCGCTATGTATTGTTTTCATTTTTTTATGTGTTTTCATTGTGAAGTATTTGTTTCTATTTCTGTACTTTACTGTAATGTTATTAGAATTGTTTCCTTTTTTTTATTATACATTTCTTTGCTTTGTTTTTAACAGGTCCCAAAAAAATTACCACTACTACTATTATTACTTCTCATTTGACCCTACAAACAAAAGTTCATGAAAAATAAATCATTAAATCATGAGATAAGTAACTACATTCTGAAATAATTAATTAAAAATTCAAATATTGATATAATATATTAACATAGAATATATTTTTATTTTAAATTAATATTTATTTATTAATGTAATTCCAATTTTAATGAAGGAATTACATATTTTAGTAATTACTTAAAAATCTATTTATGTATTTATTTCTGTCCCATTTGACACTGCATAAGAATGAAGCTCTACCATCGCTGTAGGTCATACTTCCCATGGTTAACATCATATATTTCTTCTGTAGTCTACAAACTAGAAGAGACTGTATCAACAGTGCCTTTGCTGGTTACAGCCAAATGGTGCACTCTGTTTTAACAAAATTCCATATTAAAATTAATGAATTTTTAACAACGAATACATCTATTGTTATGACCGTCCCCAACATGAACGCACATTCAGATTAAGAAATACAGTATATTGTCAATATTTACAGGTAAACGATCTGTAAACATTGCAAAGAGTGGATAAAGCAACATTAAAAGAGTGATTTATAAGCTTGACCATCCGTACTCCAAGAGGGCCGTCTATCTACACCCCACACATCCTGTTAATTAATGCACAAAAAACGCAGACGACCTCCTCCAACATTCTCCTCCTTCATTAAGCAGAGCAGTTATACATTCATTATTGTGCAGATCCTGCCTTTCATTTGAAATTTAGATTGGCCGGTCACTTCAAAAGGAATTTGAGGGGACTTGGTCCAAGTACACGGTCTCGACTTTGTTGGCTGCCGCTAGTTAGCATTTTGCATCATCGCGGGAATATGTGCAATGTTTAAAGAGCCATTATGCGGTGCAACCAGGTCACGCCATTGTTTGGAGATATTGGACTGAATTAGCGAGTGCTTTGATCAAAAGCTCTCCTGCTATGTCTGTCCAAATAAAGACGAGTGCATTCTGTAAACATTAAGAGCGCAATCTCATCTATGTAGTCCACTTACACACAAAGAACACAACATTAGAAACACTAAGAACCTATACAATAAATGTCTCCCTTTACGAAGACAATAATGCTTGGTTTTAATTGGTGGTGCCAGAAAAAAAATGGACAACATGTCATTACAGGTGTAGAAATGCACTGCAGCAACCTAAGAAATGAGCGACCTTGGTTACGGTAAGTATGAATAAGTGCAGTAAAACAAATAACAAAATAACATTGTCAAATTAATATTTTGATTTGTTAAAGCACTAACAATAATACGGAACTGGAAGAATCTTGCTCACCCAGAACTTTATAAGGAAGAAGGAGTTTTGGGGGCCCTTTCCGTACAGCTCCTTCAGCCCGCCTTTCTTTTCTGGGAATTTGTCATAAATCTGACGAATGTCCACCGATTCCAGCAGGGCATCGCTGTAGGAATGATTTGTCTGCCCGATATGCACAAAGAGGTGCTTGTTGTACTGAAAGCAAACAAATACAAATACACTGTATATATTCTACAGTCACAAATCACAGTCTACAGCAGTGGTTCTCAAACTTTTTTTGTCATCCCCCACTTTGGACAAGGGGGAGTTTCCAAGCCCCACCTGCCCCCATCGCCCCAACAGAACGCTAATGCCAAGCTTTAACATTTTCAAATTTATTGAACATCAAGTAACATCAAGTTGTAAACATTCAAACTCAATAACATAAAATAACATCAAGTTCAATAATAAATAAAATAACTCTGCAGCTGTGGTATAACTTGCATCAAGTTCAATAATAAATAAAACAACTTCCATCAAGTTCAATAATAAATAAAACAAAAGTGTTATAATTTGCATCAAGTTCAATAATAAATCAAAAAAAGTGTTATAACTTGCATCACGTTCAATAATAAATCAAAAAAAGTGTTATAACTTGCATCAAGTTCAATAATAAATCAAATAAAAGTGTTATAACTTGCATCAAGTTCAATAATAAATCAAATAACTTGCATGAAGTTCAATAATAAATCAAAAAAAGTGTTATAACTTGCATCACGTTCAATAATAAATCAAAAAAGTGTTATAACTTGCATCAAGTTCAATAATAAATAAAACAAAAGTGTTATAACTTGCATCAAGTTCAATAATAAATCAAAAAAAGTGTTATAACTTGCATCAAGTTCAATAATAAATCAAATAAAAGTGTTATAACTTGCATCAAGTTCAATAATAATTCAAATAACTTGCATCAAGTTCAATAATAAATAAAATAAAAGTGCCACTTTGCAATCTTTGCAAAAAAAAAAGGAGGAGCTATGCATTTGGCAAGACAGGGCAAGTGACAGCACTTTGCCCCGGGAGAGCCACCTTGCTTCACTGTGAAACAGCACGGCTGTATGATCAGCTCCCATTTCCTCACACAGTGCAGAGAACAGTCGCACTTTCAGTGGTCGTGTTTTGATCAAATTTACCGCGCTCACAACATCTGTTAAAACCTCATTGAGTTCGGGGCTGAGCTGTAGTGATGGGATCGGCAGTTCTTTTGGCTGTAGTGAATCACTAGAATCAGTTCCTTAAATTGAGTCGTTCAAAAAATGTGTTCACCGAATCCCCCCCCCACCCAAAAAAAAAAAGGGAGGGGGGGGGCGTGCGTAGTACAGTACAGTGCAGACATTCGCGGGAGAAGCAGCAAATAGGGTGAACGCGAGTCCCTACACAGCTCTGTGCATGCAGTACACCAGGCAGTGAGTGAATGACACAGCGCCACAGTCAGCACAGTTCAGTACGTGAACCTGAATCACTTCTGCAGCAGCAGTTCTGTGTGCAGGTCGGCGAATCATGAGTCAGTCAGGAACAGCTTCCCCAGCGGCAGATCTCGGTGTGTGTCAGTTCGCGAACGACACAAGCCCCCAGCACCCAATGAACTACGCGCACAGTGACTGAACGAGAGCCTCAATGTGACATCCTCCTCCGCGACACAGTCAGTTCTCTGTGTCAGTAGGTTCGCAAGTCCTGATTCTGTCGTTCACTGAGTGATTCATGTCATTACTCCGCGGTGAACAAATCGTTCGCTCAGTCCCTCCCCCCGCCCCCATGATGAGTAGCTGGCTGCGTCGTTCGCCGACGTCGAGGGTTCAGTGAATCACAGAATGCGCCAGTTCCACTCATACCGGCATGGTCGCGGCGGAGCTCAACTAAACTGAGAAAGGAACGAATCAGTTCATGAAGTGATTCGGTTCAGTACGTTTACTCAAAAGATTTGTTCGTTCGAACGAATCGTTCGCGAACGACACAACATTACTGAGCTGCCTTGACGCGAGTGCTTCCCGGTGAATGACACAGTGTGTGCCCGTCAGATTTTTGTTTCTCTGCAGGCGCTGGCTCGACGACCTTTGAGGTGCGAGTCACAAATGTATATATTTCTGTAATTGTGGTTCACACATTAGCCTGCTACCCATCCGCGCGAAAGTTTGTTCCGCTTAGCCCCGCCCCCATTAGTTACTGTTGCTATGTCTGTCAAACTTTCGCTCCTACCGAGAAATTTAAAGCCTACAGTAAAAATAAGTAATTTCCATCTATTTATATAGCGGATTTCACAGACAGAATCACAAAGTGATTTACAGTGTGTATAGAAAATGAAAGCATAGTAAAAAAAAAAATCTAAGAATATAATAATAAAAAAAAATTTTTTAAGTGAAATTTCCTCCCGTTTCTCACGCCTCACCAGTCATGTCTCTATTCACCACCAGTGGGGCGCACCCCACACTTTGAGAAACGCTGGTCTACAGTTAGTGAGCAAGCCTATCAGTATTAGGAAGAGAATATAAAATGGTGTTTGTGGATATGTAAGGATTAATGTATGTGTGCATGTGTGTGTTTTTGGGACAACATTCACAAACGGAAGGAGCCGCCTTATAGAAGTATTATTGTGGAAAAATTATTTGCAAATGTGTATCTCAGATGTTTATACTCCAAAAAAACAGGAGGGTGTGCCTGGGCAAGGATGGTTTTGCCCTTTGGTAGTGAGAAAAACAACTGTTTTGATGCAAACGGGCAATCCTACTGTCAAAGCCAACGACAGTCGTTGAGGTGTAATTTCCCCTAGTTAGCATTTAGGTATTGTGTGGCAGAACGCTCGCTTTGGATCAACTACTACTAGTCCAAAATAGTTGTAATCCCCCGCGTATGCATTCCATTTAGGTGTAAACAAATGGCATACTAAAATGTGACCAGAATGTTTCTAACTGCTGTTATTTGTTGAAGGCTAAATTGCAGATTTTAGGAATGGTTGAAAGGACAGTGTTGTGTGTGGGAGACCACCTCCTCTGTTCAGGGATAGTTTTTCAACCTAGACATACCATAGATGGCTTCCCTCACTCCTCTTTCTTACCATTCGTCGTCCCTGTCCAGAATCTGTAAATTTTTGTTCTCAAAGGAGTGATGTTTCTCCCTGAGGTGCAGGTAGATAGCTGAGTCTTGGCCTGAAGAGTTTGCCTGTCTATGCTGTGCCATGCGTCGGCTTAGTGGTTGTTTATGAATGTTCTAATTCATCCAGGTCATTGTCATCTCAGAGCATTCAATCAATCGCAACGGGACTGTTTGGTTTGTCTTAGAAGATGTTTCGAACTGATGAAACCTCGGATGAGCGGCGAAAGGCCTTCTAAGACAACCCAAACAGTCCAGTTGCAATCGATACCTTTACAGTATATACCAGCTTATTACCTACCTCACTGTACTGTTGTTGTAACATTTTGCACTTCTCTGTTTACACTGTATACATACATTTTTATATGCCAGTTTACTACGTACCTTTTTTTATACCTTTTTGTTTATATATACATTTTTAACCGTAACATAAATGTCTTGTTTTTATGGGGTTTGTTGCTGGCGGATCACCCGTATTTTCGTTGTTCTTAATGTGCAATGACAATAAAAAAAAAAGCCTATTCCCATTCCCATACAAATGTTTTAAACGGGTACGACTACACAAAACCAACTTTATTTACCTATTGGTACCTGTTATTGTGTACTTAGGATTCCCATAAATCCCGAGAATTTGAGTTTGAGTTTATTTCGAACATGCATGCATACAGCATGATACATCACCATTTCCAGTTTTTCTTTTCAACATGTGCGAAGCCGAGGAGGAAGAAGTACAGTTTATTTAATCCTACCCCTTTTCCTTTACATAACATTTGCTAACACTTTTGTTCACTTCCTGTTCTCAATTTATTCACAATATGCTCCATAAGTAATAACATAAACATTTAAAAAAAAAAAATTTAAAAATGAAGAAAGTTGTATTTCAAATGGCGAGATAAATAAGATTATCAATAAATTCTGAATGTTTATCATGGTTCTTCTTATTTGTATTTGAAAGTTTGAAGAGTTTCTTGAATTGTATAGTATATTAGTACATTGTTTGATTTCTTTGCTTAATCCATTCCATAATTTAATTCCAATTTAATTAAGTGTCGTACGTGCATACAAATGTTTTTAATTACATTTTTCTCTAAGGTAATATTTATTCTCTTTTGTTGAGAAGAATTGTTGTACGTTCTTCGGTAGCAGGTTATAGTTTACTTTGTGCATAGTTGTAGCTGTTTGCAAATTCACTGTGTCGTGGAATTTCAGTATTTTCGATTCAATAATTAAGGGTTTGAATGTTCTCTATATCCAACATTATGTATTATTCTAACTGATCTTTTTTGTAACACGGTTAATGAATGAAGTGTACTTTTGTAGTTATTTCCCCATATTTCTGCACAATAACTCAGATATGGTAACACTAGCGAGCAGTAGCGAAAATGGAGGGATTTTTGATCCAGTACATACTTAGCTTTATTCATTATTGATGTGTTTCTTGCCACTCAGTTGTACAAACCCCGTTTCCATATGAGTTGGGAAATTGTGTTAGATGTAAATATAAACGGAATACAAAGATTTGCAAATCCTTTTACACAGTTAACTTAACTTAACTTTAACCCATATTCAATTGAATGCACTACAAAGACAAGATATTTAATGTTCAAACTCATAAACTTTATTTTTTTTGCAAATAATAATTAACTTAGAATTTCATGGCTGCAACACGTGCCAAAGTAGTTGGGAAAGAGTGCGTTCACCACTGTGTTACATTGCCTTTCCTTTTAACAACACTCAGAAAACATTTGGGAACTGAGGAGACACATTTTTTAAGCTTCGCAGGTGGAATTCTTTACCATTCTTGCTTGATAAATAAATAATGATAAATGGGTTATACTTGTATAGCGCTTTTCTACCTTCAAGGTACTCAAAGCGCTTTGACAGTATTTCCACATTCACCCATTCACACACACATTCACACACTGATGGCGGGAGCTGCCATGCAAGGCGCTAACCAGCAGCCATCAGGAGCAAGGGGTGAAGTGTCTTGCCCAAGGACACAACAGATGTGACTAGGATGGTAGAAGGTGGGGATTGAACCCCAGTAACCAGCAACCCTCCGAAAGGCTGGCATGGCCACTCTACCAACTTCGCCACGCCGTCCGTTGATGTACAGCTTAAGTTGTTCAACAGTCCGTGGTCTCCGTTGTGGTATTTTAGGCTTCATAATGCGCCACACATTTTCAATGGGAGACAGGTCTGGACTACAGGCAGGCCAGTCTAGTACCCGCACTCTTTTACTATGAAGCCACGTTGATGTAACACGTGGCTTGGCATTGTCTTGCTGAAATAAGCAGGGGCGTCCATGGTAACGTTGCTTGGATGGCAACATATGTTGCTCCAAAAGCTGTATGTACCTTTCAGCATTAATGGCGCCTTCACAGATGTGTAAGTTACCTATGTCTTGGGCACTAATACACCCCCATACCATCATAGATGCTGGCTTTTCAACTTTGCGCCTATAACAATCCGGATGGTTCTTTTCCTCTTTGGTCCGGAAGACACGATGTCCACAGTTTCTAAAAACAATTTGAAATGTGGACTCGTCAGACCACAGAACACTTTTCCACTTTGTATCAGTCCATCTTAGATGAGCTCAGGCCCAGCGAAGCCAACGGCGTTTCTGGGTGTTGTTGATAAACGGTTTTCGCCTTGCATAGGAGAGTTTTAACTTGCATTTACAGATGTAGCAACCAACTGTAGTTATTGACGGTGGGTTTCTGAAGTGTTCCTGAGCCCATGTGGTGATATCCTTTACACACTGATGTCACTTGTTGATGCAGTACAGCCTGAGGGATCGAAGGTCACGGGCTTAGCTGCTTACGTGCAGTGATTTCTCCAGATTCTCTGAACCCTTTGATGATATTACGAACCGTAGATGGTGAAATCCCTAAATTCCTTGCAATAGCTGGTTGAGAAAGGTTTTTCTTAAACTGTTCAACAATTTGCTCATGCATTTGTTGACAAAGTGGTGACCCTCGCCCCATCCTTGTTTGTGAATGACTGAGCATTTCATGGAATCTACTTTTATACCCAATCATGGCACCCACTTGTTCCCAATTTGCCTGTTCACCTGTGGGATGTTCCAAATAAGTGTTTGATGAGCATTCCTCAACTTTATCAGTATTTATTGCCACCTTTCCCAACTTCTTTGTCACGTGTTGCTGGCATCAAATTCTAAAGTTAATGATTATTTGCAAAAAAAAAAAAGAGTTTATCAGTTTGAACATCAAATATGTGGTCTTTGTAGCATATTCAACTGAATATGGGTTGAAAATGATTTGCAAATCATTGTATTCCGTTTATATTTACATCTCACACAATTTCCCAACTCATATGGAAACGGGGTTTGTATATTTTTATATGAGATTTCCAGTTCATTTATCATCAATCATTATACCTAGAATTTGGTTTAATTTACTCTTTCAATTTCTATTCTGTCTATTTGTATTTGGGTTTGACTTTCCCTTCTACTGTTACCCAATAACATTATTTTAGTAATAACAACAATTATTACTGATGTGGGAGAAAACATTTGTATCTGAATCTATATCACTGTACAAATCGTATTTATTATGGTCTTTGTTGCAGAAGTTTTTCAGTTCCATAATTTCTTGTTCAACAATCTTTGATGTTGTTTCAATAATCTTTATAATTGTAGGTGGATGCGCTCCTGAATCTAGGTCTTTTTGTTTAATGGTCCCTTGGAACATAGTCGTGTTGGTGTTGAATTTAGGTGGTTGTTTTCCGTCAGATTCCATTATCATCGTCGTTGTGGAAGCAGTGTCAACTTTTAATATTTGTCCAGGTCCTTGATGTCATGAACAACAAGTACTCTGGCTTCTGGACCTCCATTCAGCTTGATGTAGGTTTTACAGTAGGCACTCCAAGTTCCCTGAATTTCTCCCTGCTTTCTCAAGTCACGTGCTTTCTTGGCGATTTCAGCATTAAGTTTTGTGAGATGCTCATTCATTTACACATTTGTTCCCTTCAGCTTCTTTCCCTGTTTCAGCAGTGCCATTTTAGATTTTCTGTTAACAAGTTTTACAAAGATGACCGGAATAGTGTTGTTGTTTCTTCCATTCAGTGGGATGCATGTTTTTATGGTATTAATGTCGATTTCCATTTCCTTTGATTGCGGAAAGTTGACCACTTGCTGTTCTGCTGAGGCAACATCCATTTCATATGGTTCTCCTTTATTATTCTCAGCTTTCGCATAGGATCTTGGTTTAATTTGGTGCCCTGTAACGATGATATCATTCATTTGTTTATCCTATACCATTTCATCTATGATATTACTGAGCATGTTGTTGTCTTGTTTCACTGCAATAACTTCCTCTTGAAGAATCCTCATTTCTTGACGAATTTCCTGAAAGTTCTTCCTTATATTGTGATTCTGAGTTTGCAGACTTTCTATATTTTCCTGCAGACTTCTTAGATCTTCTTTGTGTTCTGTTGTTGCTTTTCTCTGGTCTTCTTTAAGTTCTCTTATTACTCTTTCCAGGTTTGCTTTGTGTTTTAATCTTCCTCTTTCTATGTCATCGACTATTTTGTTTAGCATCAAGTCTTGCTTCCCTTCATGTCCTGTGTCCAGAAAATCATTCGATTCAGATGACACCAAAGGTTTAAGGATCTGAGATTTTCTATTAGATTTTGACATCGCAGCAGATCGCAGACGTCAGTAACTCTAATATCAACTCGCTAACGGCAGTTGCTTCTTTAGCAATTTGCAGCACTTTTAACATGTTTATTTAAACAATTTAGTACCTTCCGCCATTCAGAGATCAACTTGAGGTGTCAGCCTGTCAATTTATATCACTGTGTCGTCGGAAGCATTTTAAAACAGCTTAAAACTCACGCTGTAGTTTCTGGTTGCTGGGCAACAGTGGTGGGGGCTGTTAATTTGAGGCTAACGGCTCTTTCAACTTGCCTTATTAAAAGGAAACAAAGCCTCTCACCGGACCAAAATCAGTTCGAAGATGCCAGGTAACTCTCCTGTGGCTGTATCACACATCAGTGGTCAAAAGTCTTCAAATGTATCAAAAACCCCGGTAGCAAAAGTTGAGCCTTTTTATTTGCGTCATCTACCATTGACACGAAGTGACAATGTGAATTTGAAATCGAACCATGGAGGCATGGCTGAGATATTTATAAAATAATCTTGCCTTCTTGTAAACTTGCTCCAAATGACTCGTTTGGAATTTGAAACTTTATTTACGTATTTTGCCTTAGTTACATCAGCGGATATCTCCATACATAGAAAAGGTTTACCCGAGGAGCTTTGAATGAGTCTGCCATTTTTATTCAGTTGTAGTCCAAAAGTTGCAGTCAATAAGTTCCTTATTTTTCCTCTATGTTCTTGTTGTGGGGCAGGATTATACATGCACATGCATGCTAAAAACCACCTTTATTACCATTTTCAATAAAAAGAAGCGTATACTTATGACTTAGTAAACTCCATATGGAAATGCTAAAAACTACAACTTGGATGGTGGGGTGGAAACGCAGTGAAGGGAGTTTGGCCTGGAGGAGGACTTAGGTATAAGACCACCCATAAAACGGCGCATTCTGAAGAGAAAAAAATTACAATAATATTCTGTTTTTCTACATTTGAAATATCTTCTTGAGGTCTAAAAAACATTTGATAAATGTTCTTTGGTTAACATTTTGCATAAATATAAAAGCCAATTTCTGACTGACTCTTCAGAATGCGCCATTTTGTGGGGAGTCCTTTTACGTGCCTCTAAGAAAGAGCTTATTGACTACAGCGTAGGAGTCGCGAAAAGCTCTTCAGGGAAAATCTGTACCATATATGGAGATATAAAAATTCTGAACAAATTGGGCAAATTCCAAACCGCTCGTTTGGAGGAAGTATGAAGGAAGGCAAGATTGTTTTATAAATATCTCCACCAAGCCTCCATGGTTTGATTTCAATTTTGGGGGATTTATGCAGATCCTGAATACACAAAAACAGGTACCAATAAGGCTCGAAATGGCACGTGATTTCACAATGCTTTGTGGGGGCTGTGTAGCCATTGTTGCTGGACAAAGCTATCATGGCTGTACTCAACCAACGGTGTTGTGAGAATGAGCAACAAACTGGATTAAAATGAATCGTATGAAAGAAAAAAATCTCAGGGCTGTACTGAAACAAACTGGACCCTGTTCCAAAGTCTTGCCATCTTAAAAAATAAGTACAATTGGTGGAATTGATCCATATGAGCACGCCCAAAAAACAAGATTTGAGAAAGCTGCCGAACGTGTCCTGTATCTCAGTCGTCAACGGAGTCAGTTTTGATACAGGCCAAACATTTCAGAATGCAAAGTCGGTAAAGCCTCATGGACAAACCAACTTTGGGTGTGTGCAAAACCTCTGAATTTTACATCAGACAGACAAGACTGTCGTCCTTTCATAGTAAGTCAACAGGACTTTTCACTGTGTGGTGTCTCCTGGAAAAAACCATTTCAAACTAAATATATTTCAAGTCTGAAATACACTGTGGCTTAATGTGAGATTTTTTAAAAGTCTTCTCAGTTATTGATCTATGAATATGGGTGTTGCTTTTTTTCCAAATAATGTATGTTGTTCGTAACTCGCAGCTAGCTTAAGTTAGCAGCTAACGCTAACAGCCTACTAAATGCGTGTGCACCAGAATAAATCATGCTTTGATTCAAACTTACTCATGTGAAAATGTGAACATGTTTGATCGTATCACAGCTGCTATACAGGCTATTTATCTTCTCTTTATTAGCTCACTAACCTAATTTATTTGGCTTTGCTTCTATGCTGGAAATGAGATGAAGCTCACCAAATCATTTTTTTCCCCTGAAACGATCATGACAACCATTGTGGCAGGTAATTATGTCGCATGTTTGTGCAATTTTTTCAACTTGCTAAAGAAAAGAACACAACTACTTTAGGACAGAGTCTTAATACACTGTTCAGAGGCGAGCAAGAACTACAATGCATTGTGTTTCCACGTCACTTTCGAGCCCTATATGTAAGAAAAGTCGGTTTTGCATAACAGGTCCCCTTTAAGTAAAAATGTTCCCTAAGGTTATAATTCTCCACTTTTGTTGAGATGAATTGTTGCACATTGTAGCAGGTTATAGTTTCCTTTTTGCACAATTTTTGTTGTTTGCAAATGCACCAAATCATGGAATCTCAATATAATATTAAACAAAGGGCTGTAGGGTGGTACCAAAAGAAAAATGCACAGTATAAATGAAATCTATATCCGAAGGAAATTAAAAGTGTGTGTTAGATAAGTGCATTAAAAATGTTTGGGCATGCAGATGATTCATTTAAAAGCGTGTTGTAGCGGTTGCTTTAAGGACATTATTCACCACACCTGTTTACTTGACTTTGTCGTCATTATTCACTGTCATTGTTCTATTGTGCACATAACAAAGTTGTTCTTGTTTAGCATTCATATACAGTATGCAGTTAAGAGTGAGTAATTCGGTGCGGCCCTTTTAAGTGACCGTCAGTAGATTTACCCAAAGGTGGGGGTTTGTTGTGACCGCCTTTTTGAGTCTCTTTGATGTAAGCAGTCATTCAGTCTCGTCTTTGTTGGAATAAACGGCGCACATGTTTTCGTGTGTCAAAAGATACTTCAAGTTGTCTTGTTTTCGCGTTACAAGCGCAACACTGGTGACCCTTCACTGAACGAATTCAGTGAATATTATCGACCATGACAGCAAATGCGGTTTCTCTGAAGCTGCCTGAGTCCTGGGAATCTTCCGCGACTGCATGGTTTGCCCAGGCCGAGGCACAGTTCGCCCTGCGTGGTATCACCGAGGACGACCCAAAGTTGTATTATGTTGTTTCCTTCCTACAGCGACCAGAGTGGTTAGCGTCCTCACGCATCCACCGGAGAGGAAAAAGTATATTACGTTGAAGGCTCACCTCTTAAAGACATTCGAACTTTCCGACGCAGAAAGTTAGCCGTCTTTTTTCGTTGCAGGGGCTTGGCGATTGCAAGCCCTCTAAACTAATGGACAAAATGCTAGACCTCTTAGGTGAGCACAGGCCTGGATTCCTCTTCGTGCAGCTTTTCCTGAAACTCCTGCCTTCTCAGGTGCGGGCTGCTTTAGCCAACACGGCCATCTTGGACTGCCGCGAACTTGCTGCTGAAGCAGCCAAGTTCTTTTTAGCCACCCAACCGACCTATGTGACGACATTCTTTCCGGCACGGGCAGAAAGATCAATGGCAGATTCTTCCACTCTCACTGCTGCTGCTGCTGTGCCCCCCCAGGCGCCAACCGGATTTCTATGCAAGGTTCGGGACCAAAACCAGGCGATGCCGTTCCCCGTGCAGTTTCAGTGGACCGCCGCCGGGAAACGCCAGGGTCGGCACTCAGCAGTGGCCATGAGCGTCGGCAGTACTGGCAGTACTGGCAGCATCAGTACTCCACCACCCTCTCTGGACGACGTTTCCTGTGTGACACGAACGAGCAGAGGAGCGTCCTGCCAGCATCAAGGTTGGACATGCTGTCTGAGTCCCATGGCTCCCCCATGGAAGCGGACAATGGCAGGCCTGTCCGCATTTACGGTTGTCTGAGGTTCCATTGGAGGACACAGGGGTTACGCTCCTTTGTGACGTCGCTACGGGTCGGCCACTGCCCCTTGTGCCTGCCATTTGGAGGTAGCGGGTGTTCGACTCGATCCACGGCCTTTCCCACCCTGGGAGGAAACCTTCCCAGTGGCTGGTAGCTGCAAAATTTGTCTGCCGTGGACTGAAAAAAGACGTTAGGGACTGGCCTGCCACATGCGTGGCATGCCAGCGCTCAAAAGTGCACTACCACACACGGGCTCTACTGGCACTGTTTACGGTTCCGGAGCGCCGTTTTGACCATGTCAATGTGGACCTGGTCGGGCCTCTCCCATCTTCACGCAGCTGCACATACCTCCTCACGATGGTCGACAGGACCACGCTCTGGCCGGAGGCAGTACCTCTGACGTCAGCCACCTCCGCGCGTTCATTGGGATGTGGGTTGCCCGTTTCCGTACCCCGTCAGGCATATAATCCGACTGGGGCTCCAAGTTCACTTCTGAGCTCTGGGCTGCTGTGGCGGAGAGTTTGGGAGTGAAACTCCACCACACAACGGCGTATCACCCACAGGCCAATGGTATGTGTGAGCGGTTTCACCGATCCATGAAGGCAGCGCTCAGGGCGTCCCTAAAAGACAGCGCTTGGGTAGACAAACTCCCTTGGGTGATGCTGGGGCTTTGGACTTCCCCCAAGGAAGACCTGCAGTCTTTCCCGGCAGAGTTGGTGTATGGCCAGCCTTTGCGAGGGCCAGGTGACTTTATTCCTAGCACTACTGCACCTTAGTCCGCCGGTGAGCAGCGAGCTGCTCTCCTCGATGGGTTTTTTCCCCCATCCCCACTTCCCAACACGGCCTTACGCCATCTCATGTTCCCGTTTCTTTACGAAGAGCGGCATTTGTTTTTGTTCGCAACGACGCCCACTGCGGCCCCCTTCAACCTCCTTACGATGGGCCATTTTGTGTACTGGAGGGCGGAGACAAGCATTTTCCTATTGGATATCGGGGGTCGGTCTGAAAGAATCACTGTGGACCGGCTTAAAGAGGCACACTTGGATCTTAGTCAGCCGGTTACCACGGCAGTACCCCCACGCCAGGGTCGGCCGCCTGCTCTACCTGCGCCCTATGATAATGTTTTGCATCCTTCTACGCAGGCCCCCGGGACCTTCGACAGTGCAGATACCCTGCCGGTCCCCCCTACAGACTCCACGGCGTTAGTACCAGTCCGGCGCACCCGGTCTGGTCGGCCCGTCCGTCCCCCTGTTCATTGACTGTTTAGTTATTTTGTGATGGTGAATTCTGGGGGCACGTGTGTAGCGGTTGCTTTAAGGACATAATTCACCACATCTGTTTACTTGACTTTGTCGTCATTATTCACTGTCATTGTTTTCTTGTGCACATAACAAGGTTGTTCTTGTTTAGCATTCATATACAGTATGCAGTTAAGAGTGAGTAATTTGGGGGGGCCCTTTTAAGTGACCTTCAGATTTACCCAAAGGTGGGGGTTTGTTGTGACCGCCTTTTTGAGTCTCTTTGATGTAAGCAGTCATTCAGTCTCATCTTTGATGGAATAAACGGTGCGCACGTTTTTGTGTGTCAAAAGATATTTCAAGTTGTCTTGTTTTCCCGTTATAAGTGCAACAGTGTATTATTTTCACGCAATGTCTCCTTATTCCTCTTATCATGTTTTAGTCACCTCTGCTGACTTCCTGGAAATAAGTCACAGTACTGTATATTTACAAAGAAAGGGACAGTGTTATACTGTATAAAGAATAGGGAGTGAACACAATGTCAGATACTTAATACTTTCTAATCAATCAGCGCTCATCTTACCGAGTCTGGGTCTCTCTTTTGCTCCAGGAATGCAGCAAACTCTACCAGTCGCAGTTTAGTGGTACCGACAGAGCGACCCTGCCATGCCGGTGCTGTCGGAGCGGGAGTTTCCGTGGGCTGATAGCCTGCAAGTCAACCACAACCATGGAGTTGACAATTTTAAAATGCTGAGATACGATATATAAAAATATTAAATTAATTGTACTTCACTTTAATAGAATAAGGATTTATGTAATATATGCAAAAGCTATTTGTCAATAAATACTTTTTTTTATTACTAAAGTATGTGATTATTTTAAGATAAGTAATAACTCAATATTCAAGGGACATTTGTCATTATATATATTTTTTTACAAGCATGTTTGGGGAATCAAAACACTTGACATCTTCATAATTGTTGTCATGCATTAAAATTGTAGTGCGATAAATAGTAAACAGTGTAAAGATTATTTCATTAACTAATGTATCATGGAATACAATGTGCTATAATGTATCAGAATTGATGTAAACATAATTTTCTAGTGCTATTAAAAAACAAATAATTCCAAATAGAATTGTGACTTGAGCAGACAGATTTTCCGTACGACATCTTAGTTGCTGAGCTAAGATGAGTTGTTTCAAATTAAAAAAACTAAAATCCCTTATACTATGGGCACCTAGCCCCGGAGTAAATGCACGATTGACCTTGATGTCATGAGTGACCATCTATTTATTGAAGTGTGTTTTGTTAGTTAGTCCTCACTTGAAATAGCGTTTGTGACTGCAGGCGGCATGGGATAGGATTGCTGGGTGAAAGGTTTGATGCTGCAAGAGAGAATAGCAAACCTATCAAAACATGTTCAGAACTTCTAATAATAACTATTACCATAGACTTTCTTTTAACTTAGCATTTAGTGAAAGTAGCACTTACTCGTGTGAGGATCCTGGCTGACTTGTTGATATCATCCCCTGCCATATCTAAAGAATTAAGATATAATCGTGAATAAGATATTAATAGACAACAAGACCAGCCAATTGTGAGACACATTTGTAGCCCGATGAAATTGGCTTTGTATTTTGGGAAAGCGGTTATCTCCACAACCACTCCTTCTGATCATGTGCTTATCTGATGGGGGCAGTTGAGCAAAGCCCAGTGTGTAATGTGATTTGGCCCTGGTGAGGGCCCCACGGGTGCCTTGTGTAAAGCTGAACAGGACGGATCAATAGCAGGGTGCCGGGGTGCAAAGCCCTTACCCCTGCTCCAGGGAAGGCTGGATGAGGGATGCCTGGCAGGCCTAGCTTGTTGTGAATAGCTGTGGCAGAGACGATCTGAGCTGACGACATGGAGGCCATGCTCTGGAGAGCTTTGTCCTTCACGGCTTGGTCCTTTAACAGCAGTCACAAAAAGGCTTAGGACTCGCACTGAATGGGTGGGGGGGGGAGGGGGGGTGGGGGGGGGGGATAGTGCATAGGAAGCAACAACTAGAATCCAATAAACACATTAAAAGCACTAGTGGCCACGCTCACAACAGAAAGCAGGTTAATAAAAGATGCAACAGTGCGGCTTTTCAAGGTGCTATTTTTTAAGAGTGCTTGTTGACTTGTTGAAAAACTCATTCGGCAGCAGCACTTCTATGAAGGCTGTAAAAATCTGCATGTCAAAAACATTCTAAACATTGCACATAATCTGTTGAGTAAAATTGAAGGACGCAAATTCCACTTAGGTGAGAATCTGTAAATCCCAGACATGATGTAATTGAAATTGCAGTGTTGATGTGCATACCGGAGCACTCAATCTCAATGACAGCCTGAAGCAGTGTATATGTAGTGTGGACGTGGCTTTATTGAAATGTGCATTGAGAAATTATTTAAAGTTAAACTCCTAAACTGTAAATTCTGCATACAAAGTATTGCGCACACCTCAGCAAACTTAACAGGATTGGTGAAACGGCAGAAACACTAATGGTAGAAGCTAAGGATAAGCATGCTGGCAAAAGATGCTGGCGGACACACATATATTGCGATAACAGCAGGACAACACACGCGCATGTACGCACACGCACGCACTCACACACACGCACACACACACGCACACACACACGCACACACATGCGTACACACATGTGCACACACATTGGAAAATTACTTTTGCAACAACTATTGTGTCACTATGGAAGAAGCACAAGTGCAAAACTGGCAATGTGAAAGCAATACTGGGGAAAAAGTAGAAAATCAGATGGAAGGTCAATACTCACCATACTTGTGACCTAAATGCAAGCAAACAAACAAGGTTAAATTGTACATTTTGTACAGTAAACTGTGAAGAGATTTTTAAACTGTAAAATACCCTGAGTGTTACAGCTCTTAATACATTAGTTATCTCCCCCATGGGGAATGTTTTACTTCAAGGAGTCTTAAAAAGATAGAACTCTGAAAAAAATATAGGGAACTAACTTATACTGCAGGAAAAAAACTATATTTTTGCCACAAAAAATTGTACACTCGGAATCTATTCAGCATCCTACTGTAGAAATAAATGATTCATGTTGTATCATTAAAATTGTGTTATGTTAAAATTAGGGCTGTCAACCTTAACGCGTTAACGGATGTAATGAATACAAAATAATTACCGCGTTATCAAATATGAATGATGATTAATCACTTCCAGGTTGATGCTTAACCCAGGATGAGAGGCGGCCAATTTCGCTTCAAAACAGAACTTTGGATAAAACTAAGGTAACTTGTTGGTATTGCAGCGACAAACGTTTTTATCATTGGCGCACATCAAGTTTAAAATACAATCTTAAAGAAAAACACGTACTCGAGGATGGCGCCGACAGTGTTGTCAATCTTCTTGGTGACTTCTTTTTAAACAGCTACTAGCGACAAGTCTAATAACTCTTTCCGGGGATATTGGAGACTTTTTTGCGTCTTGGAGACTCTGAGGTGAAAGCAAGCCGCAGTCATCGTCCTCATCGAGCAGTGACGGCTGCTACTGCTGCTACGCCAATAGCTACATGCTAGCATGAATGCTAGCTACATTCACAACAAGCAGAGGAGAACGCTATGCTGGCAACAATTACTGCTTCAATGTTGTCAACAAAAGTACCACAGCTAAGTTAAACATATGCTTTTGTCAAACAGACAGCCACCCCATGCAGGACATCTAACATCTGTGAAGACCAAGGCCTGCAGAAGATGTCATTCATATCATCACCACAGCTGATCTGTCGTACCTCGAAGTGGCACAATTACAGCAAGGATAAAGCAACTGTACTACATAAACAAGAGCATAAAGATGCAAATAAGGGCTGAATGTGAATGTATTTTGCTTCTTGGTAAATGTTGGACATCTGTAAGTAATCACAACGAGCTGGGGTACGTTGTACCAAAAAAAGAGATCAGCATTGTCATCTGAAAAAGGTAAACAAACCTGTTTGTTTCAACAAATGTTTGAACTAAAGAGGAGTAAATGTGCACTATGTTAAGTTGTTTGAGTGTTTACTACATTTTGGATTAGTAACTGTACCTTGTTTGCAAGAGTATTGCAAACTACAAAGACTTTCAAAATGTGCACTTAATTTTTTACTATACTTATTTCACCAAGTTTTGAGCAGTAAATCATTTAAAAAATGTTCCTGTATGACATTCTGATCTACTAAATTACATTTGTACCCAAATAGTGAGGTATTTTCTTCAGCAAATTGTATTTATGCCAGCAAATAATAACCCGTGATTAACCATGATACAGGTTTAGAGAGTGACTAATCTGATTGATAAAATTAATCACTTTACAGCCCTGGTGAGAATGTTAAACATTGAACAATGTCAGCAAAAGAGGTGATTTCAGTGTGTGTCGTATTTTTTCTCAGGAATAGACACACACATTTAACCCAGCAGGCATTTGTTAATGCTTGCCGTACTGCAACTTTAGTTTGCCAATATGGAAATTTCATTATTTTATTTTATGACTTTATTCCCATAGTATTATTTTTATTTTTTCATTTCAGTGGGGCCGTAAAATTCCTTTGTAGTCTCAATTGTTTGAGCATCTAATGTTTGTTTAGTCCCCTTCTGGGCTACAATTTAGATTGTATTTTGTGCAGATAGGTCTTTATTTGGGTTGTTTTCCTTAAATCCAGTTATTTTCCACACATTAAAAAGTAATTTCTTAATTATTATTAATAAAATGTGTTTCATCAATATACTATAATGTAAAGTTGTATCCTGATTATGGACAGATTGATGGATAATGTATCAATCCGATTGGGCAAATCTGGATGTATATTCAAATGAAATATGAAAATATTACTGAGCATATCTTGTTAGGGCAGATTGCAATGTTTGGATCCAAAGGGAATTCAGAATCTGGAAAAACTATCAATATCCCTTTTAGCTATTACCAGTAAATTCCTAGATAGCTATTCATTTATTGGTTTTGGCAAACATTTAACCCTTGGTGGAAGTATATGCTTTATTGGGTGCCAGTCTTGTAAATATATTTAATTTGGGATTATGGCCATGCACATAACAAAATACTGGCTATTTTTACTGAAATGCCACAGGCATGAGTAGAAACAGCAGGTTTCCATTGATGACCTCCCCCATTCCCCTTGCCACACAAAAAAGGAAGGGCACACTTGCACATCTATTTGCCACTGGAGTCTAATTTGCTTTAAATGAAAAAAGACAGGGACTCATACAAAAGCCGTCTGTTTTTCCTCACAGAGCTGCCTGTGCCTCTGAAAGAGCAGGCATTCATGTGGCTGTCTCACTCTCCACATAGACAAATTGACAAACACACCACAAATTAATGGGGTGTCATTATTGGATATAGAATACTAAGAGTTAAAAAAGTGTGAAAGTCAAAACTAGTAGTTGTACTACCAAAGGGGGGAAACTTAATAATGTTTAATTTCATTTATTAAACTCTTCTTTCATATTGAGATTTCCATTTTCATATGCCCTGCATCATTAGTGTCCTAGAGATTTTTTGTTTCCACCAATGTCTCAGATATCTGGTCACCAATAACCAAACATCTATGGATCCTTGGTAGACTAAAAGGAAGAAAGCAACTGCAAGTTGATTATTCCCGGGTGCAGCCACCGCTGCTGCTCACTGCTCCCCTCACCTCCCATGGGGTGAACAAGGGGTTGGATCAAATGCAGAGGACACATTTCACCACACCTAGTGTGTGTGTGTGACAATCATTGGTACTTTAACTTTAACTTAAGCCACAGCACTGGGAGAGCATTGTTGATAAAGAGATGTCAACAGGACAAGAAAGCAGATTTCGGCCGGCTTCACAGCCATTTTGAATTACGAAGCAATTTGGCTCTTCCACTGTCAGAGGAGAAATTGTTATATTTTAATTTGCTTATTTTTTTTTAGATCCCTTGCTCTGTCATGCTCTTTCAGTGACCAACTTTCTCAGCGCTAGAGCCCTCAGCCAATGCCAGCATTCTACCCCACTTTAACACACTTCATTAGCGCCAATACACTGGGTCTATTTGGTTTGGTAAGGAAATATCAGCCACATCTTTAGCATTGTCCACATGTTTGGTCCTGGACTGTATCATACAAACCCTGTTTCCATATGAGTTGGGAAATTGTGTTAGATGTAAATATAAACAGAATACAATGATTTGCGAATCATTTTCAACCCATATTCAGTTGAATATGCTACAAAGACAACATATTTGATGTTCAAACTGATAAACAATTTTTTTTTGCAAATAAACTGAACAAAATAAACTTTAGAATTTGATGCCAGCAACACGTGACAAAGAAGTCGGGAAAGGTGGCAATAAATACTGATAAAGTTGAGGAATGCTCATCAAACACTTATTTGGAACATCCCACAGGTGAACAGGCAAATTGGGAACAGGTGGGTGCCATGATTGGGTATAAAAGTAGATTCCATGAAATGCTCAGTCATTCACAAACAAGGATGGGGCAAGGGTCACCACTTTGTCAACAAATGCGTGAACAAATTGTTGGACAGTTTAAGAAAAACCTTTCTCAACCAGCTATTGCAAGGCATTTAGGGATTTCACCATCTACGGTCCGTAATATCATCAAAGGGTTCAGAGAATCTGGAGAAATCACTGCACGTAAGCAGCTAAGCCCGTGACCTTCGATCCCTCAGGCTGTACTGCATCAACAAGCGACATCAGTGTGTAAAGGATATCACCACATGGGCTCAGGAACACTTCATAAACCCACTGTCAGTAACTACAGTTGACGCTACATCTGTAAGTGCAAGTTAAAACTCTCCTATGCAAGGCGAAAACCGTTTATCAACAACACCCAGAAACGCCGTCGGCTTCGCTGGGCCTGAGCTCATCTAAGATGGACTGATACAAAGTGGAAAAGTGTTCTTTGGTCTGACGAGTCCTCATTTCAAATTGTTTTTGGAAACTGTGGACGTCGTGTCCTCCGGACCAAAGAGGAAAAGAACCATCCGGATTGTTATAGGCGCAAAGTTGAAAAGCCAGCATCTGTGATGGTATGGGGGTGTATTAGTGCCCAAGACATGGGCAACTTACACATCTGTGAAGGCGCCATTAATGCTGAAAGGTACATACAGGTTTTGGAGAAACATATGTTGCCATCCAAGCAACGTTACCATGGACGCCCCTGCTTATTTCAGCAAGACAATGCCAAGCCATGTGTTACATCAACGTGGCTTCATAGTAAAAGAGTGCGGGTACTAGACTGGCCTGCCTGTAGTCCAGACATGTCTCCCATTGAAAATGTGTAGCGCATTATGAAGCCTAAAATACCACAACGGAGATCCCGGACTGTTGAACAACAGTACATCAAGCAAGGATGAGAAGCTTAAAAAATGTGTCTCCTCAGTTCCCAAACGTTTACTGAGTGTTGTTAAAAGGAAAGGCCATGTAACACAGTGGTGAACATGCCCTTTCCCAACTACTTTGGCACGTGTTGCAGCCATGAAATTCTAAGTTAATTATTATTTGCAAAAAAAAAATAAAGTTTATGAGTTTGAACATCAAATATCTTGTCTTTGTAGCATATTCAACTGAATATGGGTTGAAAAGGATTTGCAAATCATTGTATTCCGTTTATATTTACATCTAACACAATTTCCCAACTCATATGGAAACGGGGTTTGTATATGGTTTCCTCTCATACAAACATCATGTTCCCATTGGGGATTTGCGTGATTTAAAAAAAAAATACTTCAGAGTTTGGTAGGATCATTAATGTGGTCTTTATCCATTTATAGTAAATATCTGAACAACATAAATAACCCCCCTAATTACCATCAGTTGCACATTATACATTAATTATATAATAGTAATAATTGCAATAAAAACAATTATTATTGGTATTAACATCATTAGAGGTGGGAATCTTTGGGCACCTCACGATTTGATTACGATTGTGATTCAGGAGCTACGATTCGATTACAAATTGATTATTGATTCATTCAGCTTTAACTTATGTATATTGATGCAGTTTTACATTTCTTTTCATTTTACTAAATAAGCGTTTAAAAAAACAGTTTATATTGAATGTTAAATGAATTCCCACATTTATTAAATTATGGTAAATGTGTTCAAAACTGGACCATATGTGCCCGATAGTAAAGGACCTGGTCGGATATCTCGGTGAAGTTGCTGACTGCAGTCAGCCAAATCTAGAACTGTCTGCATTACTTTATTTACAATGAATAAATCGAAAGTTGACGTTTACTAATCGATTCTATAATCGTCCATGTTCGAATTGCGATGCATCTAAGATGTGATTATTTCCCCCACCGCTAATTATCATCATCATTATTATAAGCCCCGCCTTCCGCCCAAATGCAGCTGAGATAGGCTCCAGCACCCCCGCGACCCTGAACGGGGGAAGGAGTAGAAAATGGATGGATGGATTATTATAAGCAAACTATGGTGACAATGTGATTGATTTACCTAAGTTTATATTCTCCAAAATGTGTATATACTAATTTAATTTATGTACAAGGAATATTTTTTGAGATGTTGTTATTCCATCTATCTAAATTCATTTGGAAAAAAAATCATTTAAAAATAGCTTCATGGATGTTAAAATGATCAAATATGGGCTTAAGTACACATAAATAACTGATCTGAATGTGTTTTGATAACCACTAGAGGTCCATCCATCCATTTTCTACCGCTTATTCCCTTTGGGGTCGCGGGGGCGCTGGAGCCTATCTCAGCTACAATCGGGCGGAAGGCGGGGTACACCCTGGACAAGTCGCCACCTCATCGCAGGGCCAACACAGATAGACAGACAACATTCACACTCACATCCACACACTAGGGCTAATTTAGTGTTGCCAATCAACTTATACCCAGGTGCATGTCTTTGGAAGTGGGAGGAAGCCGGAGTACCCGGAGGGAACCCACGCAGTCACGGGGAGAACATGCAAACTCCACACAGAAAGATCCCGAGCCCGGGATTCAACCCAAGACTACTCAGGACCTTCGTATTGTGAGGCAGATGCACTAACCCCTCTGCCACCGTGAAGCCACCACTAGGGGTGTTCAAAAGAAATCAATTCACATCCAAATCGCGATTCTTATTCATTCCAAATTCCAAATTAAATGTTTTTTTTTTATCAATTGTTTTGAAAATAAGTTTTTAGGCCATCGATGTGCTTACTTGCTGTGTATATTTGTCATACGTCGGCAGCCAAGAAGAGCTTTTGAAACCTGTTTTGAAAATGTTTTATTACAATTTTCATACCAAATAACATATTGCAAGGTTTGGTTTAAAACGAGAATTGGTTTTAAATCGAATCATCAACCCAATAATCGGAATCAAAACTAATCTAATCTAAGAGTTCTTGTAAGATTGACATCCCTAATAACCACCTACAGTATATTTATTGGTTTTATCATGAAATGAAAAAAATAATACTTACAATGATAATAATCACGAATAAATGAAGGAAGTATGAAGAAAAATTGGACCATGTCAACACTAGTTAAAAAGTGTTACAGGCAACACATTCCCCCATAGCAACAGGAAGTTAAGTAAGACACAGTAACAACAAGCCCAAAAGCAGAAAAACGCATACCTTTAGCTTGGAATGAAACTCTCGAGATTTCCTTCTGGCAAGAACCTGAATGTGACTAGACACCTGCAGGGTAGGGGAGGGGAGGAAAACAAAGGAAGAGCCTGTAACCATGGCAATGAAAAGCCCCCTGCAACTGGGCAAAGCCAGACGTACCTTAATGGCAGCTTGGATTTCTCGAACTTTCTTTCTTGCTAAGACCTGTATGTGACTAGACACCTCCATTCAAAAGAGAAAAGGGGAAAATAAACAAAAACGAGAACACACATGTCTTTGTTTGAATTCTCATTAGGGGAGACAAGGTCCAGGTCAGAGACATCTCCACACAGCAGCACACCGTGCCAACATCCAATAAGGCATTATGCTGTGTCGTTGTCACTTAAGTGAGCTAATTAAGGAGGATGCAGGCCCCTTTAGCTCACATTAAGAGCACACAGATGTGATCTGCTGTGTACTGAATGTCAATTGGTTTGTCTCATTTTCTTATGGGAGCTGGTCGAGGTATTTTACCAGCCAAGTTTACTTATGGTCAGCAAATTATCTTATGAACAAGCTTAAGTGTTTTGTTTTTCTGGATGGATTGTGAGGTGCGAGTCAAATAACAGTTCTTATCAGTGGAAAGTATTACCTACACATGTTTACTTGACAGGAAGTCTGACAGGAACAACGATGAAACAACATTTTAGAATGATTTTGACTGTACATAATGATGGATATAAAACTATTAAATGGGGATTGCAGAACTTAAGTGATGAGAGGCATACGCTGCCGGGCAAAAAAATAAGGCCTCAAACGCTAATATTTCGGTCGCTTTAGCATCTCTTTAAATGTCACAAAATTTACTTTTGTCCAGAGTTGTATACATTTTACTACGAGATGTTGTATCGATGACTTATATCGTAATGATCGAACCACTGCACAAAGTCTTATCCAGCAAATCCCATACGATTTTCATTGGAGTTCAGGTTTGGACCCTGTGGTGAAAATAAAGTGTCTCATGTATCTTGACATTGTCATCTTGGAATATACCCGTGCCATCAGGAAAAAAAAATCAATTGATTCAACAACCTCTTCAATTAGTATATTTAGGTAGACAGCTGACCTCATTCTTTGGGCAGATAACTTTGAACACTAAACTTAGACCTGACCAACTGGAGCAACCCAAGCCCTTTTGGCTTAGTTAAAGTGACTGTTTGTAACCTTTATGCAGCTGCCTAGTAGGCGCTAACTTTCAGAAGGGTTGTAAACATTATATCCCGCCCACTACTTGCTTCATTAATGCAGGCCGCGACCCACGTAATATATACACACAGGAAAAGATGAGAAGAACAAGCAGTGTACAACATCTGAATAGCCAGATGTAAAATTATATGAAACATACTGTACAAAGTCAGCTGAACCTATTTGTTAATAGACAGTGTTCCCTGCACAATGCAACACTAGCCATTCCACAGCATCTTTCTCACTTAGGTTGTGAAATAAATATAAAACAATGAAATGCAGCTGAGATAGGCTCCAGCACCCCCTGCGACCCCAAAAGGGACAAGCGGTAGAAAATGGATGGATGGATGGAAATACATAAGAACATGGATCTAACTGGTGATTGCACTTATGCATTGGTGTGTGTTCTATGCCCCTGTGCTACTAGATTACTCTAAATTACTCTATGATGTATACCACTCGCGCAATAGAAGTCGGGGAGAGAGAGCGTGCAAAGCCCCTGAACACATACATGGTTTCACTGTTAACTAATAGCAGATGAGGGTAAAATCAGTTATGTTTGTTAGCAAAAAATAGCAATTTAGCAAAGCTTTGCTACTAACGTTAGCTATCATTGAATGTCTAGACCACAGGTGTCAAACTCAAGGCCTTTGGGCGAGATCTGGCCCGCAACATAATTGTATTCACCTTCTTCTTGTTTTATGGCGGGGCGCTAAATGTCAGAGGTGCATAACTGCCACCTACTGTATTGGAGTGTGAACCAGAGTTCCCTCCCTTCTCCCTCCCTCACACACATACATACTGTATATGCCTTCCCATACTAAATTACATTCCATAAACCTGTCTCTTCTAGAAACTCCACAAAAAATGTCTGGTTGCTGCTTAGTACCCCTTTGAGAGTAACCTCCTTATGTCCATGTCTTCTAACTTCCTCTTTAGTTTTCTCCTTTCTGTTCATGTTCCACTGACTCTACCTCATTGCAATTGTCACATAATCATGTTGGGTGTTTAATATTAAGCTGCAATGTCTTATTCAGTCTGGTGTGTCCAACTCTAATGCATAATATGATTCCTTCCTCTTTTGTGCTTCGCCATACAGTTCTTCCCGCTTCAACTATGTTTTGTAGTGTATATAAGTGTATTTCTGTTGTACTCATGTTCAAATGTAATTGCCACTCTTTCAAAATATTTCCTGTAATAATGACTTTGCCTCTGTCTTACTGAGAGGAACCATACACTGGTATTCACCCTCTCAAGCCTAAACAGTATTTCATATATGTAGTTAACTAAATATTGTCTTCTTTGCGACTTAACATTTTGAACAGAGATTCACGCTGACCTTGAGTCGGAGCAGGCCACCACTTTTTTTTAGCTGTGACTCTTTTACCCACTGTACTGCTGCTGTGATCACCAATAGCTCGACTGTGATTGGCTCTTTCGATCCGTCTGTAAATATTGGAGTAAACAAACTGTATTTCATATTCAAACGGTCTTCAACCATCACTGCCACACTTCCACTCCACCTTTGGCCTTTTGCTGATGCCATATATCCATATTTTCCCTGCAGCATCATTTTATGTGGCCTGCAAACGCCTGGAAATAATTTCTGTCTAAGTACATCTTTTCTTGCTAAATGTATTTGTTCTTTAAATTTTTACAAAAAAACAGACATGTACAGTATTACATGCAATTGCATACGTTTTAAAGAATAATATTATCTGATCATGCAACACATATTATGATATCGTACATTCCAAACATTTAGCAATAAATAAAAATACATTCTTAAATATCTGCTTAACTTACAATTTCAAAGCAAGTTATCGCTCAAATTGTACACTGTAAAAATGAAACTTTTGTACTACCATAAAAAAAACAAAAAACAGTGGAACCGTTTTACATTTACAGTAATATGTTGTAAAAAAAACCCCCAAAAAACCACTGTAAATTGTACAGTAAAATTCTGGCAACTGAGTTTCCAGTTTTTTACCATAAAATGTATAGCTTTCTTTTTACAGTGTACATCAAAAAAAAATCTAATAAGCGGGCAATTGTGTAATAATATCATGAGGCGAATCCTTATACTGTAAATGTATACATAAATTATTCACCATTACATGCTGCCCTCTCAGGGCAGTCATAACTGTGATGTGGTCCTCAATTAACACAAGTTTGACACCCCTGGTATTGACTATTGTAACAACAGCAAAAATGACAAATTTGTTCATAAATTGCAAACAAATTCACAACACAATTATCAGTCATAGTTATAGTCATAATATAGTTAATATAGATCAGTTGCAATATAACATAATGCAACAAAAACAGTGTTTGGCGAAGAGTATAATTTTACTCACCGGTTTAACAGGAATGTAGTAACCTTGGCATCCATTTTGAAATCCTTTTGCTTTCAAAAGTCTCTACACCGCTGAAAATATCTCAAATATTTATGCTTGTCTTACTTCTTAATTCTCCACAACGGTACTTTGCTCTCTCGTAGTTGTTGTGTTTTTCTTTGTTTCTTGCATTGAACAAAGAGAGCACAGTCTACCAAGTCAACTTCCTTATGTGTTAAACATACTTGGCCAATAAAGCTGATTCTGAAAGTTATTTTAAACCACTAATGGAAACATAAGCTATATGGCGGTGTTCTTGTAAAAATGTTTTTTTTTAAATGATTACTTTGACCAAGTTGCAAAAAGTCACTTTAAATTTGGGTATTTAGGGGCTGCAACGAATAATCGATTAAATATAATTATTCAATAAGAAAAAAACATTGATTTATATTCGGTTGCTTTGATTAATCGTTTAATTAGTATGACTAATAAAAAATTATAAATCTTTATTGATAAAACTTCAAATATGCGGACATAGTTTTCACACAGCTGCTGCAAAAGAGCACACATTAGCGTGGTGGTGTGTGAGTGCAATGATCTGTGTGGCGGCAAAATAGGAGATTAATTTTTTTGTTTTTATCAATGTACACATTATAAAAGTGCAATTTCAATGATGATGATGTGCATTTATTAGAACAGATAAATTAAGATTATGGCAAGCTAAAAACATCATTGTTATTTAAACTACTTTCCCTAAAGTCTATAAATTAGTAAGTCCCCTTTGAGGCGAACAATTTAATCTAGTGGAGTTTAAAAAAAATATTTTGTCAAAAATCATTGGCATTCTGTTACAAAGCTCTCTTTTAGATTGCATATCCAATTGGTCTGTTTGGATGTCCAGTGGTAGCAATGGTAAATGTACATGATCCTCGCCATACGTGTAATGAGTAATATCTATCACAGTAAATTATGGGAAGTAGTTAAATGACCTAAACACACATTTGGAACTTCGTAATTATACAGATACAACACACAGAAATATGCTTTTCTTGGAGTCTATGTTTAAAAAAATCTTCAATTGTATTTGTATTTTTATTTTCATTTTTTTTTTCATTTTATTTTTATTGAAGTATTTGTATTTTTAATTCCATGTCAACACAAATAGAGGGATATTTTAAAATCAGTCAATGCATATTGGTTTTAAAGGTGAACTGCACTTGTTTTTGTTTACCTATCATTTACATATGTTAAGGAAAAACATCATGATGGATGTTTTTTTTTATGTATTCTAAATATTAAACAAATGTGATCAAAAGTCCGCCCACAATGGAGCTTATTGGAGCTGCTCTATTCAGCCTAGTATAAAGCCCTTTAAAAAAACATCCAAACACCTCCATTAAGATTTTCTATACATGATGAAATAATATATGTAATGTAGTAACAGGGACATATATAATAACATGTAATATCTACAAATGTTGAACATTTTAAGCGTACGCGGCGCAATCATTTCATGAACGAATCACAACGTTTTTTTTAACAGCATCACTGATTATTACTCACTGCAGACTTCATGAGAGCCAACAAACATAATAAACATCACTTACTTACTGTGAAACGGCTGTCTGTTTGTCATTAGGATGCCGACTACGAGGATGTTCATATATTCCCATTTAGATGAAGAATGACTCATAACCCTCGCGAAAAAATGGGGGGTCGACCCAAGTGTCTTTTTGTGTCATTCTCGCCATTTCCAGGCCTAAATTTGCTGTCAAAATGTACCAACTTGTCGGAATATGTCCTCAGCCTTCCTCTATCCATGTGAGAAGCAGTATGATCTACAATAAACTTTCAGGAAGCAAGGAAGCGAGGAAACATCTCACCAGTCCATCATGTCGAAATTGCACTCAAGCTTGTGATCATGGCGCTGCTATAAATAATTTGTCTGTGTTAGCGCTTATAATAACAACATCACTAATACTTGGTTAATATTCAAGTCATGAAATGTAAATGGAGTATTTTTGGCGGTTTTTGAATGGTTATTTATTGGATTTTGTGGGCGAAATAGAGGACCTGCCATTGGCTCAGCTGCAAACAGACTTTTATTTACGTTTATTTAAAGGTTAGAATGCATTTTAAAAAATCCATCCGTTGTCATGTCTTTCATAATGATTGTGAACAATAGGCAAAATAAAATAAAAACAAAGTGCAGTTCCCCATTAAAAACTCTTCTACAATTGTTATTGGGCTAATTTCGGCAATTACTTTTTTCTAGCAGGCTTCTGATGGTTACAAGAAGCCTTTTTAGTGTCAGCTGTTTCTGTCACAGCTGGTTACACCAGGCCGTGCCATTTTGTTGGTGTTCTCCTGTGTTTGGTGTTAGTTCCTGTCTTGTGCTTTTATTTTGGCAGCTCTTCTGGTTTTGTTGGTGTTTTCCCATGGCTGCTTCACTTTTGTCTAAGAGCATTTCCCCTCACCTGTTTTCTGTTAGCAATTAAGACATTTAAGTTGATACTGTGTCTACCTTCTACATTGTTTGTTGATGTTATCGATTCTTTATTCGCTGGAGACCATAGACGATCTTTTGTTGATACTAAGCGCAAGTACACTTGTACGTGTGGATGCCGTCTGCTCCACATTTCAAGTGTTTTGCATTTTGTTTCATTTGGTCATAGCCTGTCCGGTCAGAGCACTTCCCTGTTGCTCTCACTTTTTGTTCTTTATTAATAAATACCCCTTTTACCTCACGCTCCAACCTCGTTCATCTGCATACTTAAAATCACCACAACCTCCGGCGTCTCCCATGACACACCGCTTATCAACGCATGACAGAATGTCCCAACTATGTGATTTTGCAGACGAGGAATACAACCGATTTTTGGGGGCGAATCTGGAAGCAGAGGCTTTGCGGTGCCCCCTCCCCCCGAGGTACAAGAGACATTAATGTGGGGACCAGATGGCGGTTTGGTCCCAATAGACACTTGTTGGCCGAGTGCCGAGCCTGCGCATCGTCGACAAAGACAGAAGCCATTTTCATCGCGCTGTCACAATGCGCAGCCTCCTCTTCTGCTGGGGGCTCAGAGACAGCACGACTCCTTTCCTAAGGAGGTGGAATATGGAAACCCCATCAACCACTTTTCCTCCTCATTCAGCGCTTGGGCTAATAGCCAGTGTAGCCCAGGCGCTGGAGACCAAGAGGACACCACGCCACAGGTGCTCAAACTGCCACCCTGCCCACCCACCCTGTTCTTCTTCTCCCGCTCAGGTCGAGGGTTGGTTGCTCCTCCCTCAAACCAGTGACAGCGTCTGGTATCCGCTTCCTGAGGGTGGGGCTAGGGCTGGTAGCTGTGCAACTGGGGAGGCACAGCTACACCCAGTCTGGCTGCTACCTCCTGCAAGGGCTATGCTGCCAGCGACTAATCCTGTGGCAGAAATTATCCAGCCAGTAAGTGAACCTAAGGAAATTTCCATGACCTAGCGGCTTGAGAGGATTGTGGCACTAATGGCCACAGCGAAGCGTTTCTATCCCCAGCGTTGCCGCCGCATCCTGTCCTGGAGCCGTCTCCGCCGCTCCCTCCTGTCCTCCTGCCACCTGCTGCTCCTGCGCTGCAGACGCCGATGGTGCAGCCACCATCTGCTGCTCCTGCGCTGCAGACGCCAACGGTGCAGCCGCCATCTTCGTGTCTTGCTCTGCAGACACCAACGGTGCGCCCGCCATCTTCGTCTTCAGTGGGTCCTTCGACGACGCCGCCGCCATCTTTGTCTTCAGCGGATCCCACGCCGACAGACCAGCCGCCTGCTGCTCAGATTCGGGACACGCCGACGGACCAGCCGTCTGCTGCTCTGGCTCGGGACACGCCTCCAGACCAGCCGCCTGCTGCTCTGGCTCCTCCCACGACGACATCATCATCTTTAGCGGCTCCTCTCACGGCGTCGCCATCTTCTTCGTCTCCTCGCCGAGGCCACCGTCTTCTTCGACTCCAGCGGCCCCCTCGTCGGCCAATAATGTGTCCGTTCCGTGGTCGCCGCCATCTGACTCTTCCCTGCTGGTTGCAAGTACATATGGCCAGGCGACCCGCCGTCTTGTACTCCCTCCGCCCCGTGAATTTAGACTTTTTTTTTCTCTCGTTTTCTATAACGTCTGGTATCCATTTTGTTGGGGCGGGGTAGCATTCTGTCACGGCTGGTTACATCAGGCTGTGCCTTTTTGTTGGTGTTCTCCTGTGTTTGGTGTTAGTTCCTGTCCTGTGCTTTTATTTTGACGGCCCTTCTGGTTTTGTTGGTGTTTTCCCGTGCCTGCTTCACTTCTGTCCAAGAGCATTTCCCCTCACCTGTTTTCTGTTTGCAATAAAGACTATTAATGTTGATCCTGTTTCTACCTTGGTTGTCGGGACATTGTTTTTTGATGCTGCTATGCTCGATTCTCTGGTGGACATAGACGATCCTTTTGGATGCAAAGTGCAAGTGCATTCGTACTGTGTGGACACCGTCAGCTCCACATTTCCTGTAAGTGTTTTGCATTTTGTTTTGTTTTCGTCATAGCCTGTTTGGTCAGAGCACTTCCCCATTGCTCTCACTTTTTTTTCGTTTTATTAATAAATTCCCCTTTGTTACCTCACGCTCCAACCTCGTTCATCTGCATCCCTAAAACCACGACAACCTCTGGCGTCTCCCATGACGCACCACTGTTCTACGCTAGACAGTTTCTTTGGCATGTGCTTGACAGTATGTAAATGTATAGTATTTTCCTGTGGATAACAATGTTTTGGGAAAGTTGCTTGACATTTTTAAAAATATAATTATGATTTGTATTTCTTATAGACTACCTGTGCAACTTTCTTGAGTTGACAAGCAGATTTAGTTGACAAAAAGATTTATTGAGAAATAGCAGACATCCTTTGTGTGACTTATCAATATAAGTACATAAAAAACAAAGGTCACTTAAGGAACCAGTATATTTCCTTCAGAGTAATGATGACATTCTCATCACCATCTTTACTAATTATTTGGCAGTTAACAATTAATATTCCATTGTGTCATTGAAAAAGTAATTTACTTTATATACCAAAAAGAAAAGTACTAAACATCCCTCGATTCTGCGTTTGCTGTGTTTATTTTGTAACAACGAATCGGGCCATTTTCAGAACAAATACCATCTGTAATTCATCACTTTGATTCAGAAATATGAGCTCATCTCTGTGGTCAAAGTTGTGTGTGCGGCCTGCAGAAGACAGGATGCACCCCCCAACATAAACGAAAGAAAGTCTTGTTGGTTAGAGACTGTACCAATGTATTAAAGCTTAGACTTTCCACCCCATTAATAAAAACTTCTACCACAGCCAAGTGCATGAACACTGTGATTTACTTTACGAGGACAAGGAATATTTTCAGTAACAGTGGTTAGTTTCTTTTTACAAGACATGTCATTGATGCTCATAAATGTATCACGTAAAACTAATTTATTGTAGAAATTAAAGGCTACATTTTGAGCAAAGGGTGGTCATGAGTTTAAATACATTTGAGGGAGGTAATTTATAATTTGTAAAAAGGGAAAACTGATTAATGTTTTTATCTACAGATTCACTAGAGCTAAAACTCTTATGTGTGTTTGAAAGCGGAACTAAGAGTGACAATTTCAGAGATGGCTAAATCCAGCGACATCTGTTCATGCGACATGGCTGTGACAGAGGATTAGTCAGCCGCATTTCTCGTCTTACCTGCTTGCGAGTCCTTGTCTTCCCAGTCCGAAGCTTGATGTATCTGGCAATCAGCTCATTGCGACCTGCAGGAACAGGAACATGACGGTCACATAGGGCTACAGTATGTTGATTGTAGTTGCACATGATTTTACATTAATCTCCTTTTTACCACTGAAACTGGAATCTTTATTTTACTAATAAGAGGGATTCAAACATATAATGTGCAAGACAAAAAACAGCTTCTGCTTAAAACTCTTAAAACTACTAAATGAATACAAATGGGATGCCTACATATTTTATACAAATAGACATGTACTGAAACTGTTATGTACATCTAAACAAGATAATGCGTTTGCATGGAAAACAACACATAGTATTACCATGAAAAAACAGCTCCAGCAGCACAGTCTCTCAAATTAATCTAATTCAATCCCATTCTCTTCAAAGCTGAACACATTGAAAGGAAACAGACATAGCTGTTCATAAAAATACAGAGAAGCAACTGGATAAATTGGGTTTAAAGCAGATGTAACTAAATTCTAATTAATGCAAAGCTTTGTACAGATTTCCAATTAACAATGGCTCTAAACATTCTTGTGCCCTCAGGTCTGCACTAATTGTTGTCGCAATGCATATGACCCATGCTTAGCCCTTTCATATGTTAATAACATGCCGCAAAACAAAACTATTAGTCAAATTATAGGTAAGGAGGCTTTAATTATGTGTCCAGCTGTAGCCAAGCAATGCCATGGTTCTTATCTACCATTCTATGAAATGTTCACCCCCTACTATCTAAATTACGAGAACATTGTTGTTCCTTCACTTCATTACCAAATGTCTTTTTAACCAGAACACACCGGGAAACCTCAACATACTAAACAAATGCTAAGACAACAAGAACGACAAAATCTACCAAATCCAATTATTGTATTTTCTAAAAACTACATTTAATGTGGCCATATATGCTTTGTATTGGACGTCGATGAACTAGAACATCTACTGTACTGTAAGTAAATGACTATATTTTTAATGTCGTGGATAAGCCAGCTTTAGAGCACGCGGCCATGTAGCGCTACTGGCAAATAAACAACATCTGGGGATTTGCAGTGCCAGTCTTCCTGTGCAGTGTGCTTGTAAACTTTAGCAGATGGGTAAAGATTTCAATAATTCACACACTGGAAACATAACGTGACAATGCAGGCATTCAAGCAACCTCCCGATTCCGAGATCAAAGCACACAAATGGCCAGATGAAAGCGGGCCTGATATTTGAATAATTCATTCTTTTCACTAGACCTGGGAGAAAAGCTCACTGGGTTCTATGTTTGGGCAGCAAAATAACAATGGCTTAAAATTGTTTGAGAAATACAGGTACATAATAACAACACAACAAAGTAGTGCAAACATGTTTCCTATCAGAAAATACAAAAGAGTTGCACGGTTAAGGAGAGATTAAACTGCTTTGTAGTGACCAAAAGTTTTAACAAAGGTTTACATTGACTTTTTTGACAATTGCTAAGTAACCACATTGCGTGTCAAATTTACAGAACTAAAACACAGCTTGATTTTTAAAAAACAGTGCCAATTGATGTATTTGGTGTTAATAAGGAGGTAATCCCACAAATTATCTATTTTATTTTAAACTGCTATCCCAGAAAAATTCTAGGTCTGCAGTCAAGATAAGCCATAAACACCATCACTGAATACTAACATCTTATGCTAAGTTGTTCCACCAAGATATTACATGGATCAATAATAATGACTGCCGAGCTGCCAGAGACAAGTTAAATGCCAAATGGGGTTAGTAATTCACTTGCCCGTTTGGGAAAGTAGTAAAAAAAAAAACAGCTGCACAGGATTTAATGATGAACGTAGATACTATAAGCCATTTTGTTTCTTTCTGTGACAAAAGTATATACTCTTTGTAATAGTCATGGTGAATATGCAATTTTTAAAGGGGAAAATGAATATGATTTCTGATGAGTGAAATAAAACAAGGACGATGAACCCCAACACTGCCTGACAGGTTAACTTTCAATTCATATAAACACTATCACAGGACGCTGAAAACTTTATATTATTACCAAATCATGAATTCAGTGGTACCTCAACTTAAGAGTGGCGAATTTAAGAGTGTTTTGAGATAAGAGCTTTCTCCCTGCAATTGTTAGGGTTTAAATTGCAAGCAAACATTTGAGGTACAAGCATCTCTGCTATAATTTAACGGAGCAAATGTCACTGTGAACCCCGTAGGATCCGCATAAAACATCTGGTCTAATTCACTAGCAATAGCTTATTGCTGGAGATTGACATAACTTTGATTTCCAACCAATGGAAATAAATAAGTGAGTGTGAAGGACAGTGCTGAAAATAAAAATATAAGGCTGATCTTCATTTAATTGAAAAAAAATAAATTATCAAAAACATGACCGAGTGTGTAGTCAACTTGACGAAGCAGTATGAGCGTAGCACTGCTCGTCTGCCCCATACTGAAGCAGAATGAGTTTGACGTCAGCCAAGAGTGGTAAAATAATATTTAAACGGCAGACATTTATCCATGTAAATACGTTGTGTTTGTAAATATGTTGTGTTTGACGGAGAAGCAGCTCGAAGGAGATATCGTAGAAGTCCACTCTCCAAGGTAATCCATCCATACATTTTCTACCGCTTGTCCCTATGGGGGTTGCAAGCCTATCCTAGCTGCACTCGAACGGAAGGCAGGATACACCCTGGACAAGTCGTTACCTTACTGCAGGGCCAACAGCTCGACAGACAACCATTCACACTCATGTTCACACATTAGGGCCAATTTGGTGTTGCCAATCAGCATATCCCCAGGTGCACGTCTTTGGAGGTAAATGCTGTTGGTTATTATGACATTACTTCATAAAACTACTGTTGTTGTTAGTAGTACATTCTATTGCATTGTTTTTCACACAGTATTTTATCTGAAAGTTTGTTTTTCTTTTTATAAGGCATGATGCATGTTAAAATTGTGCTGTTTTGGGGGCTAAAATAAGCACAAAAAAGTACAAAAATAAGCTACCTGACATACTATGAGCATGTAGAAAATAATATTACAATCAATTATTAGACAGGAACAAAAAACAATGTGAGAGCAACATGGGGCATCATTTCTTTAATCTTTATATAAATTACATTGGTAGAGTTACAAAAAAACAGTAGAAGAGAAAGTCAAACGAAATACAAACAGATGGAATAGACATTTAAAGAGTAAACAAAACTACATTTCTGGGTGTAATAATTGATGTTAAAATGAACTGGAAATCTCATCTAAAAAAATACAACATAAGGTGGCAAGAAATACATCAATAATGAATAAAGCTAAATATGTACTGGACAACAAAAATCACTTCATGTTCTCCACTGTTCGCTAATGTTACCATATCTGAGTTATTGTGTTGAAATATGGGGAAATAACTACAAAAGTATGCTTCAGTCACTGACAGTGTTACAAAAAAGATCAGTTAGAATAATACATAATGTCGAATATAGAAAACATTCAAACTATTTATTTATCGAATCAAAAATATTGAAATTCCACAATATAGTGAATTTGCAAACTGCTAAAACTATGCACAAAGCAAACTATAATCTGTTACCCAAGAACGTACAACAATGTTTCTCAACAAAATAAAAGAAATATAATCTAAATATAAAACCTCTGCCTTGTTTTTAATGAATACTTAGGCTTACCACGCTCCTGTATTTTAATGTTGGTCATTATGGTGGTGCTTGGAGAGCCAAGTTTCTTCTGAGTCTGTACTTATTGAAAAAATAAGACAATCACTGGGATAAACTTTATTCATCCCCCAATGGGGAAATTGTGTGGTTGCAGTGCAGATCTTCATATATTATAGGGATTTACGCAAAGAGCTGTGCACGAGTCCGCAATTTTTAAGTCCGACGTTGTAGTCAATAAGTTTTTTGCATCGTCCGCTGTTGTGATTTCTAATACAAAGTAGCGTTTAGTTATACTGTATCTGTCAGAAGACATCATATGAAAGCGCTAAAACTACAACATGGCTGAGGTGGGGAAGACGCAGTCGAAGCGGAGGCACGTAAATAAGACCGCCCACAAAACAGCGCATCCTGAAGAGCTGGTCAGACAGCGGTTGGAAGATGGTCAGTAAAAGATAATCTATGCAAAATTTGGACCAAAGAACCACCAATTCATGTTATGTAGACCACAAGGGGGTGTTTCAAATCTAGAAAAAAATCATATTACAATTTTTGGATTTAAGATTATTTTCCCAATTAGACCTTGATAGTCTCAGTGGGTGAAAGCCCTTGGTTAAGCAAAGTCTTAAAAGGCCTGGGAAAACCAACTCTTTAAAATGTTTTTTTTGTCACTTAAAGCAGCAGGAAAATGATTAAATATTCATTGTCTGATTTCCAGGATTTGTGTTGTTCGGCAGCTGGAGAAGCCGTTATCTTCTGAATGATCCTCTGCACATCAATGCCTTTGGAGAATCTGGGAAATATGAATGGCACTTGACTAGCATCTCCACAAAAGCATGGTGGCTCAACTTTCACTACTCCGTCCCTAAGTAGCCGATTCCTCATTCAGTAAGAAATCCAATTTGGTCACCAGTATCCTTTCTCCAAAGAAGCTGTGACAGACTATTTCTGTTGTGAATAACAATGAAGGGTATTGTCACACTTTGCAATGCCAAACCCAACGTCCTATAACTCCCACAGGTGCTTGAATTATTTTTAAGTCTTTGTTTAATCCATCTAAACTTGCCTGATTTTACATGGTTGTAGATTTTGAATAAAGGTTGTTGGGTCTTGGCTGTTATGTAAATAAAAAGCCTTAACTTTAAATTCTTTGTGGAACACAGCCTGCATATTTTTGGCTAAGGCATACAAATTAACTATCTTGGCTCTGTCCTCCGAGCAGCAAGAACAATACATCGCAGCTCGGCTCCAGATTTTCTGTTCTCCCCTATTTTAAAAGCATCCATTTCCTGTAATAGCACTTTTTTCCTTAATGCAGGCACGACCACAGTCACATCTGGGCTCGCACTCCTCCATGAGACAACACAGGGCCTTGCTGGGAATCAGCCTGCAGATAGCCTGCAAGTGGTCTGTGTGCATATGGCTTCTAGCTCTCTGCTCAACAGACAGCAGCTTTCCACATCATAGAACGCATATGCCACAGTGACTGGCCTGTAGGCACAGACATATCAATACCCCTCTTTTTAATCTTTGTCTTTAAAAGGAAACAGTACTACAAACAAATAACTGAAACAGTTGCCATGCGGCTCTGAGCCACTTATGTTATTTACTGCTATTCTTGCATGCCAGTACTGTAGCTGATTCCTCTGATTGCTGAGTACAATTTGAGGAATCCAATTAGTTAAATATCAATTACATACACACATTAATTTCACCAAGCCGATTCTTATTAATACACCTATCAGACATGACACAACACAGATTAATTTCAGAGATAGCTAAACACCTTAATACCACCTTAATATCTTTTGTCTATGTTGTGTCTGTCAGGCATCTTGAAATACTGAGCAGATCTACTTTAGAAGTTTTTGATTTAGCTTTATTATAAATAAATTACCTTTTTTTACAGTTATAGGACAGTTAGGAATGTTGAGATGTTAACGTACAGGGGAGCTATGATGAAGTTTGTGTTTTCTAACTTCTAGACGTTACAATGTTGGATACTCTTGTTAAACAATGCCAACGCATTAAATAAGGTCCATATATTTTGCCGTGAGCTTGCACGCAATTTTGGATGGCTCTGTTCGCAGGGTTCTGCAGTCTGCCTGTCAAGTAGAGGTGGTGACGAACCCCAAGATGCCGAGACGGCAGGCTTGGTGCAGGAAAACATAATTTAATGTCCAAAATAAAGGTAAAACACAAACCAGAAACTAGGAGACAGGAAACAGGATACCAGGAAAACAGGAAACAAGGACCTAGAAGACAGCTCACAGCATACAGGAAACGGCTAACAGCTATCCGGATTCAGCACACAGGTAGTAGCTACAGCTACAACGACAATACTCCAGCACTGACTGGAGGGCAAAGCAGGTCTAAATAGCAGCCGGCTGATTGACACTAGTTGTGGCCAGGTGCCAATCAGCCGCAGCTGAGGGGAAACAGCGCTCAGGGAGAAAAGCAGGAAACTGAACCAAAATAAGAGCGCTGGCAGGAAATAAAAACAAACACAGAGGAAAAAACAAAACATAACTAAACTGTCAGTGACAAACCTGACACTGCCTAAGTTGTTACGTCACAGCGAGGTAGATATTCTTATTTGGACATGGAGTCAAGCTCTCAGCCAGAGTGGGAGGAGCTCTTATAAATATTAAATTATTATTTTTCTCTAATCGTGGCATGCACCTAATATTACTGACATGCGACATGTAGTGAAAGTATTGCTGCTGAAAGCAGCTTTTTTAATGCATTTTCTGAATCAATCTGCGACTGTGCAGGTGTACCTAATGTTATGTCCGAGTGAATCTATATGGTAAATGGTAAATGGGTTATACTTGTATAGCGCTTATAATGTTTATTTATTTATTTTTGAACATGTCTGGGAAAAAAATAGCAGCGACGACTTCAAGATATATATTTAAACTGTGTCATTTTTGAAAGATAATTCATTAAACGTTTGGAGCGGGTGAGGCGTGGTTTCATTTGCAATTTGGGAACACCTCCAAAATCAAATATTGTTGACAGGCTCAAACAATGGGTTAAAAAAGTGACTTTGGAGCAAAATGTATGCAGAATTCACACTAACGCATATCTTATGTATGAGTTAGACTACAAAAAAGTGTTTTAAATGTTGATTAAAATCATCATCACGTCCCCTTTAAAGGATTGCCTTACAATTTAAAAATGATGACAGTTAAAAAAAAAATATCACATTTGCTGACATATTTTTTATGAAAAAGGCTTTAGGAAACAATGTGGAAGCCAAAGTGCATCAAATTCAGATTAGGTATATGCTTTTTTTCCACTTTATAATGCGGAGTTACGAATCTTGCTGGAACTGTCACAACCTTTATCACACAGTAGAAAATAGACCACATTTGTGCATAGAGCTTCATGTACAGGTTCAATATTATGCGATTCAGCCACTATTCAAGTAAATGCAATTACAAAATAATAAACAACAAGGGCATGCACATCTAGATAAGAGCACACATTCCTGATAAAATTAAATTAAATAAAAATGAAATGAAAAGAAAACACTCATGTATGTATAAGTAGTAAAAGCATGGACATAAAAGCTGTAAGATTGTCATTCAGTGCCAGTCTATACACTGTATCTGGAGGTCTATTTCAAGGATTCAAGGTATTTGTCATTCCAATAAAAACACTTACAGAACATGTTTTGAACAAAATTGGTTACAGAGTGCTCAGTAGCAGCTAGCAATAAATAATAAATAGCAAACAAAAAAATAACAATAGTGCATCGTTGGTAAAATTAAGTTCAAAGCCAAAAAAGGAGTCGGCAATATATCGTACATGTTATGTGCAGTTATATGCAGAGGAATGAGGTAGTTAGGTTGTATTTAGTGCAAAGTACTACAAATGCTTATATTGTGTTTACACATATGTTTACTCATATATTGCATACAGTATATGAAACAGTGTAATTACTTTAATATAGCTGCTGAAGAAGCAGACATTTCCTTGCAATAAATGAAAATATTTCTGCCGAATAAAGCTCTATAAACAAATAATGAGGCTGCTTGGACTTTCATGGTAAAGTAATTGACAAATTTCCCTCTGAATTTCAATGACCATTTACTGACCAGCCACAGCAAATGTCAAGTTTTCTTTAATATGCTGTGTTCAACTGTAATTAACAGCTCTTTAAAAATCCATTTTTTCTCCTCTGGACACCAAAAGAAATCAATATTTAACCCTGAAACGACCTTATTGAGCTGTCTAAAAGGCTTTATGGCAGGGGCTGGGCCGAGCACATTTGAGCTAATGTGTTGGTTGAACAGTGGGGGCTTAAAGGTGAGGTGTTCTCTCAAAATCTTAGAAGACATCACAAAGCAGCGGGTCACTAACCTGAGCCTTCCCAGAGACACTGAGAGGATTACAACAGCAACCTCTGCTGAACTCTACCTGCATTCAGACAGGGCTGAGGGGGCAAAGACACCATCTTTATCAACCGGACTGGTCCAACCCTTTCTACTTCCTCTGCCAGCACTGTACGCCTCTCAAACAAGGCTAAGAGCTGAAACCCGTGAGGCTCCACTCTGTGCAATATACTCACAGGGGACCAATTTGCACAGCGAGTCCTTGTCTGAATCACTCTATCAATTAAGAGTCACTGTGTTTATCATCACATACATTATTGTAGAGACTAGCCCGGTCATTGTGTTGTGTTGTCTCTCAAGAGAGGAGACAGAGCGATGAAATAAATGACCAGGGAGCAAAGCCACAGTTGAACAGGCTGCTGGACTAATCTGAAAAGACGGCTGTAATTATGAGTCTCCAGAGGAACTGTCTGTGCCATAAGTACTATGTGTGAACACGGTACTAACAGTCAGGAAGTTGCACTGCCCCCTTCTCCACAACAAAGTAAGACACCGAGTCAAATCAATATTTGCAATCTCTCAGGATCAATTCTGCATCCAAGCACAAAGGAAGACATGCTGACTGCAACTAGTATGTATAAAGAAAAAGTCAAACTTTGAGGTTATGATGATGAGCTGCAATTTCTTGTCACGTGATGCGTGAGCACAGAATGAGGGAGTTGTCTGTTAATGTTGTAATAGAGAAAAAAGTCAACGGCAGTAAGATCAAATATGTCCATAAAATAAAGATATAAATCTAAAACATTTAGGTGTCATGGCATACGACTACTTGGTGTCTATGATTCCTTTGTTGACAGCAATTCGATTCTGTGCAGTGTTAAGAGACACTTGTCATCAAATAGAATATGAAATACACGGCAGACTCTGTTAGTGGCGGTGTGTAGTCCCTGTGCTCGAGCTGAGAGAATGACACTAGCATTCAGATACCATTCATATGCTGATTATACAAAATACTCCTTACAGTACGAAACCACCTCATCAGAATAAAAGTGTTCCATCAATGGAATATGATGTAATCAACCAGAGACATGTCATTTCTTGAACAGAGCATGAAAGTGACACTGCGTCTTTAAGAGGACTTGCAGTGTTTTAGTCAAACAAAAGCAGCCAACTGGGAACATGCAACCTGAAACCAGAGGCCTGGCTCCAACGGCCTCACACACACAAAAGCACACACGAATGCACACGCGCACACACACACACACACACACACACACACACACACACACACACACACACACACACACATACACACGCACACACACACACACACACACACACACACCCACACACGCACATGCACACAAAGCTCACAGCTGGGACACACCCCATGTACTGATTCAGACAGGCAGCGGCTTGCTATCCATCACCCAAAGCAAACAAACCTCCAACCAGACTGATCTTTTCAAATAAAAATGTGCACATATCTAGAAATAGGTAAAAAAAAAAATTAAATCTTAAAAAAAATGTCCAATATCTAACATTGAAAGTGTTCAATGTTCGGAGGGTCTCATTTAACAAAGAGATAAAAAAATGACATGACTATGCAAAATGATCATAGATACGATAATTGCACCATACTTTCGATTATAAAATACACTTAAAATTCCGCACAAAATTGTCTTTTCCGTCTCAATGATTAAAAAAGCCCTCTTGTAAGTGTGGTAAGCGTCAGTGCTGCTTCTACACCGAGCTTCTCACTTCATTGTAATGTGAAGCCACAGGTGGAAGACTCAGAGGACGCACAGGTTTAGTGAATTGATATGAAAATTAAAGGCAGAGATCTTTCAGAAGTTTTTCAACACTATTAAATAAATCTTGCAGGTCCTAACTTACAGATTTGGTGCCAAGTTTGATTACTTGTCTATTCTGAGGGGCATGTAGTTGATGAGCCAAACATAGAATTTATATAAATTTAACAATGTTAACGACTGTGAAATAAACAATAGCTAAAAATGTTTATAATATATACTGTACTTTTAAAAATTATATTTGTTTGTGGCATTTTATCACAGCATCAAAACCAAGGACTGTTGTGATGGGTACTTGCTTAAGGAGTGACTCATTTGTGTAAAACGGGAAACAGCTGCACAATTGTGCATAGTTAATTTCCTATACATTCCGGATAATACAAAGCACCTGTTGGGTTGTCATGCTTTTTATTTACAATGACGAGTCCAATAAATCTTTATCTGCCATATGTAGCAAACTGGAACACTGGAAAGAGACTAACCTCTAGCTGTTCTAAAACACAATAAAAATTGAAACAGAGTGCACAGAGAAAAAGAATGTGCACTATTGTCTGCAAACGATTAGAAATAATCATTGTAAATATATCACGTATTATCAATGAATATTTTTCATGAGTCTTCAAATTGCAGAATGCTTGGAACTATGGGTTGCCACACAAAACCTGGTTACCTTGTTCTTTACTAAACTAAAACCATTCATAGAAAAATGCATTTGGCTTATTGTCAGTTTACACGCTTAAAGTTACCATTCTCCCATCCAGCCTGCGAACACGCCCACCAGTAACTGAGACAAAAGTACAACTGTTTCTGAAGCTGTGACGCATCATAGGGGCTTGCATGGACAACTGCGTGTCTTATATGTGTGCGTGCGTGTGTGTGTGTGTGTGTGTGTGTGTGTGTGTGTGTGTGTGTGTGTGTGTGTGTGTGTGTGTGTGTGTGTGTGTGCAAATGAGAGAGTGATAGCTGACAGTTTGATATGAACAGTAAAAAAAATCAATCAAATCTATGGATCGACGTTACATTATATGTATTTTCTATGCTGTAGTCAGGTAGTTCAATGATCATGGTCCAGATAAAAACAGTATTTTTTTTATTTTTAGTACCAGAATACTCAAACACAGCTGATATACACATGGTCCACTACGCTGTGGTGGCACCCAAGAGTCAACGATGTGCATTTTGACTTTTGATAGTCAATTCAGAATAATAATACTTATAATAATGGTCCTTTTATCCACATCCCACAGGGATGGACAGGACTCTCACATTATTAACCGTATCCACTCGACATCCACTGCACCGGCCACCCTATTGGATTGAGTTATTTCTTGCACTGATGTGAGATCTGAGCAGAGGATGTCATTGTGGCTTGTGCAGCCCTGTGAGACATTTGTGATTAAGGGCTATATAAGTAAACTTTGATTGATTGTTTGTTTAATTGATCTCAATGGATGTTTTCAGGTGTCTCAATTAAAATGATCAGAATACATTTGAGAGTTTTCTCTTTTATCATTGTATTACATGTGGTGTACACTGCATTCAAACTATAAATGCAAAATAATGTTTCAACTTCCAGGGGCACTGGACTTATTCCAGCCTTAGATGTACGGAAGAACAAAAGTACAAACCCCGTTTCCATATGAGTTGGGAAATTGTGTTAGATGTAAGCCTGAAACGACGCGTCGACGTAGTGGACGTCATCGGTTACGTAAATATGTCGACGCCGTTTTTGTGCGTCGACCAGTGTTGGGTTAGTTACTGAAAACCAGTAACTAGTTACAGTTACTAGTTACTTTATTTCAAAAGTAACTCAGTTACTAACTCAGTTACTTACACCAAAAAGTAATGCGTTACTGTGAAAAGTAACTATTTAGTTACTTATTTTTTTTCTCCTTTTTTTTTAAGGCTCTCATTGATGCCCTTTTAGCCTTCATTTCAGTACTGTTATTGCACTGGAGAATAATACAATGTGTTGATCAACTTGACATGCATTTGCATCACTGAACTCTGCTAAGCAATGTGGTCTACATACAACACACAAAGACAAAGATATGTTTCAAAGGGCCAGTTTATTTCAGGCCAAAACACATTGACAAAACTATTTGAAATAGCTGCAACATAACATACATAAGTAACAAACAGCATAATGACAACATAGCTGTAAAGCTGGCTTCACCCAAGGAAGGCACACATGACATACACAAAGCCTAACCAGGCTTTTTTTTTTCTCAAGGAATTGTGAAATAAAATCATGTATTCAGGAGATCAACACTGTAGTGAAGCCCAGAACACTCTACACATTTCCCAAGTTTTAGTTTAGAGATAAGGAAAGATTGGCCTGGCCCACTAGCATACCTCTTTATGTGTGTGAACTTTATAGTCTATACATTTAGAGTGATGTGATAATCAAACACTCTAGAAGTCTAGAATGAAAGAGTATATAAGAGAATTGACAGTGTGTACCTTCAATGATGAGCAGAGGCAGAGTTTGGAGTGTTTTCTTTAGCTCGCTTTCCATGTTTATGTGCTCACTGTCCAGGTACTTGGAACATGTTTTCCGTGCCATTTGTTGTTTGACGTCGGTATCATGCTAATTAGCTGCCTGAAAACGTGTGACTCCACTGTAGAAATAGCCTGCATGTCTTCTAGCACATACGCTGCAATGGCTCTATCAATGTTGTCCTGGCTAGCAGTGGCCGTGCCAGCAATCTGAGGGTTACTGGTTCAATCCCCACCTTCTACCATCCTAGTCACGTCCGTTGTGTCCTTTAGCAAGACACTTCACCCTTGCTCCTGATGGGTGGTGGTTAGCGCCTTGCATGGCAGCTCCCTCCATCAGTGTGTGAATGTGTGTGTGAATGGGTGAATGTGGAAATAGTAACAAAGCGCTTTGAGTTCCTTAAAAAGGTAGAAAAGCTATACAAGTATAACCCATTTACCATTTATGTAGCTGTTTCAGCAGATTTGAATTGCTGTTTTGGGCAGTATTCCCGGGCGCGGTCACTGCTGCTGCTCACTGCTGCTGCTCACTGCTCCCCTCACCTCCCAGGGGGTGATCAAGGGTGATGGGTCAAATGCAGAGAATAATTTCACCACATCTAGTGTGTGTGTGACAATCATTGGCACTTTAACTTTAAGTAGATGGGATCTTTGATCCAAGACACAACTTACATTTAACTAAACTGTTATTTTCTTTGTGCTCGACAAAAGAAAAGTAGTGACAATGTCTCCATGTTAAGAAACTCGACTTCTGACTTCACCATGATGTCTTGTTAGTTGTTATGAGAGTAGCGTATGTGTGTGTGCGTGTGGACCTTTAAGATATCACAGCATGTGAGGTGAGTGACGTCAGTGAGTGAGTGGGCGAGAGAGGTGAGGGAGCGCAACAGTTAGTGTGTGCAGGTGCTCTAGCTTGGTGGATGGCTGCGTGTAAGACACCAATAAAGTCGCAAAGTTGCAACAAACCGCCGGCCTCATCATTAACCCTCGAGTCCGGAGCTGTAAAGACCCACTGCCGGGTAAAGTGAAAGTTGTTAGCCCCGAAATACATAGGCCCTGGAGGAACGTCTCCCTGCGCTCCGCTCCTCGGTCGAGGAAAGCACGCCTTTTCTTTTCCTTGTGAGACAGAAGGACGACACTTCTTCTGTTTCTAGCCGATACTACATTAAAAAATAACGTAAAATAACGCAGTAACGCATCATGTAGTAACGGTAATTGAGTTACTGAATATAAAAAATAACGCGTTAGATTACTAGTTACCGCCGAAACTAACGGCGTTACAGTAACGCGTTACTTTGTAACGCGTTAGTCCCAACACTGGCGTCGACGCGTCGCATATTTACATCACACTACCGTCATGGCGGAGCGCAAAGCAGACGATGCGAGCGGTGTGAGCGAGGGGAAAAAAGCACGCCAAAAGTCGTCAAAAGTGTTGGAGTATTTCAATAAACGGCCTAATAATATTGTAGCGGCAAACAGCTTTCTCGTCAGCTGACGCGCGAGCTCGCAACCGTGGCTGCTTAGCAACCAGCCAAACCCCACTTAATAAAATTATATTTTATCTTAGAGCACATCCGCATCCCTATTCACCTAGGCAACCCCAGGAAATGTATATAATTCGGCATTATTTCGGCCAGTCGGTTTATATGATCAGAGCCGATCAGTTTACGTTCACGCGCAGGTGTAACGCGGCGCGCTCCCGTCTCATCTGCTGGTGCGCGAGCCCGGTAATTAGACAGCTGTGTCAAATCAAGGAGTACAAAAGACGCCAGCGCAGAGTGGAGAAAGGTTTAGTTCATTACAGATAACCCTGAGTTGTGCCAATAGTGTACCAAAACCAAAAGCTGAACGGACAGCCGGTAAGATTGCACTTTATTTCTCTTTGTGGGTGTGGCGCACCGGTTGCGCTGGTGAGATGGGGGGTGCGGGGGAGTTGTGTGCATGTAGCGTGCTTAGTCTGGAGGCTAAATACACACGGTGTTTTGTGTAACTGTTGTTTAGTAAGGAAGTGTTGATATTCTTTGCTTAGTTTGATAAATGTTGGAGCAGTTTGCTTCATCAGGAGGGTGAAGTCGCTCAACTTCAAGTGTTGGATTTAACTGTGTTGGATCATTGGCTGCTTGTGAGGGCATAGAAAAAGGGGCATTTTTCTACCAGTAGACAGCGTTTAAGATTGAGTGTTTCACTGCTAAATTAATAATATATTTATATTGAATATGGATTTTAAATATGTATCTAAATAGGTGGTTAATTGGTTAGGTATTTATGTATTTGCATATTGGGTTTTCTGCTGCATTTATCTATTGTGTTTCTGGGTTTAAGTGTATTTTATATGTATCTTAGTGCATTTATGTTGAGACAATTCATTTAAAATCTGTTTTAACTTAAAGGGAAAAGATGTGTCCATTTTCTTGCACTTGTTTAATGGTTAAGAGTTTGATAGCCTAATTAATAATTGTAAATTATGGGATTGATAATTGATTGATTTTTTTACAGCATGTTAATCTTGTGGTGTTTTGTCCTTAAAGGTTTTTCATCTACTAAAGAAGCTAAAGGCTACTAAAGGCTACTAAAGGCTACTTAAGACAGCTAATGACAGCTAAAGAAACTAAAGTCTACTAACACTGCTAAAGACTGCTGAAAAGACTAAAGAAGAAAAAAGAATCTGTTTCTTCGTTGGAAAAACTGTTGCAAACTAAAGGAAAATAAAAGGAAAAAGTAACTACGGTCTGGTCTTTTGAGTGAAATCCAGAAGCCACATTCAGTATTGGTACATCCCTTCAAGTGTGGGATAAGCACAGCGAAAAAAGCAAAACACTTGACAGTTGTTGTATGCACACAGTGTCGAGCGGAAATGGCCAATCATAGCAGCACAACGGCTATGAACGAACATTTGAAAAGAAAACACCCGACAGCGTTCTTGCCATCACCATCAACTAGTCAATCGTCCACGTGAGTATACGTTGTCATCATTACACAAAAACATGAATGTGTCATTTGTATCTGCGTTGTAAATTCATAAACTAAAACACTGTTTCGCTCTGAGAGGCGCGTTTGGCATGCCTGTTCAGTGTTTACAAAGACGCGCTCCTCTTTAACGCTAACGTTAAATAGTTGTGCAAATACCTTTTACAACATTAACAGCTACATATACTATGTACAAACGAACAATTAACTTTCACTTTAATCATACTATCATTGTTGTGTTATTAAGCAAAATAAGCAATACTTTTACTTTTGTTGAAATGTTTACACTGTTACAGAATATTTCGTTTTGCACTTTTTTGTATTGGATGTTTATCTTTATTTTTGCACATTTTAAAGCAAAATAAGCAATACTTGTACTTTTGAAATGCTTATACTATTGCAGAATATTAAGATTTGCACTGGATGTTTACTTTTATATTTGCACATTAAAAAGCAAATAAGCTACTTTTAATTTTGTTAAATGTTAAAAGTTTTAAATGTTTACATTGTTACAGAATATTTTGTCATGTTGTTGTCAATGTTGACTGAGTGGCCATACTTTTTTTTTTGTAAATAAAAGTCATGCCTTTTGAAAAAACTGGCCTACATTTATTTTTTCATCTTCATTTTAAATAAAAAAAATAATCGGTAAAAGGAAAAATAGTCTATAGATTAATCGAAAAAATAATCTGTAGATTAACCGATTAATCGAAAAAATTATCTATAGATTAATCGATAGAAAAATAATTGTTAGCTGCAGCCTTAGTTAGATGTAAATATAAACGGAATACAATGATTTGCAAATCCTTTTCAACCCATATTCAATTGAATGCACTACAAAGACAAGATATTTGATGTTAAAACTCATAAACTTTTTTTTTTTTTTTGCAAATAATAATTAACTTAGAATTTCATGGCTGCAACACGTGCCAAAGTATTTGGGAAAGGGCATGTTCACCACTGTGTTACATGGCCTTTCCTTTTAACAACACTCAGTAAACGTTTGGGAACTGAGGAGACACATTTTTTAAGCTTCTCAGATGGAATTATTTCCCATTCTTGCTTGATGTACAGCTTAAGTTGTTCAACAGTCCGGAGGTCTCTGTTGTGGTATTTTAGGCTTCATAATGCGCCACACATTTTCAATGGGAGACAGGTCTGGACTACAGGCAGGCCAGTCTAGTACCCGCACTCTTTTACTATGAAGCCACGTTGATGTAACACGTGGCTTGGCATTGTCTTGCTGAAATAAGCAGGGGCGTCCATGGTAACGTTGCTTGGATGGCAACATATGTTGCTCCAAAAGCTGTATGTATCTTTCAGCATTAATGGCGCCTTCACAGATGTGTAAGTTTCCCATGTCTTGGGCACTAATACACCCCCATACAATCACAGATGCTGGCTTTTTAAGTTTGCGCCTATAACAATCCGGATGGTTCCTTTCGTCTTTGGTCCGGAGAACACGACGTCCACAGTTTCCAAAAACAATTTGAAATGTGGACTCATCAGACCACAGAACACTTTTCCACTTTGTATCAGTCCATCTTAGATGAGCTCGGGCCCAGCGAAGCCTACGGCGTTTCTGGGTGTTGTTGATAAACAGTTTTCGCCTTGCATAGGAGAGTTTTAACTTGCACTTACAGATGTAGCGACCAACTGTAGTTACTGACAGTGGGTTTCTGAAGTGTTCCTGAGCCCATGCCGTGTATTACGGACCGTAGATGGTGAAATCCCTCAATTCCTTGCAATAGCTGGTTGAGAAAGGTTTGTCTTAAACTGTTCAACAATTTGCTCACACTTTTGTTGACAAAGAAGTGACCCTCGCCCCATCCTTGTTTGTGAATGACTGAGCATTTCATGGAATCTACTTTTATACCCAATCATGGCACCCACATGTTCCCAATTTGCCTGTTCACCTGTGGGATGTTCCAAATAAGTGTTTGATGAGCATTTCTCAACTTTATCAGTATTTATTGCCACCTTTCCCAACTTCTTTGTCACGTGTTGCTGGCATCAAATTCTAAAGTTAATGATTATTTGCAAAAAAAAATGTTTATCAGTTTGAACATCAAATATGTTGTCTTTGTAGCATATTCAACTGAATATGGGTTGATAATGATTTGCAAATCATTGTATTCCGTTTATATTTACATCTAACACAATTTCCCAACTCATATGAAAACGGGGTTTTTACTTAACCTGATAGGAGAATACGGGGAAGGTGAGATTTGACTAGGAACGCCCACATTTAAGGCTTGCTCCACCCAAAGTGCTCATCTCGGATGACACAGGGTCTCTGCAGGTTTCAACATGTCAATTTAAGACCATCTTGAAAATAATTTAAGACCATTTTCACATCCATACGACAAGTAAAATCAGAGGTCCAAAATTAATTTTAAGTATATTAATTTATTCACTGCTCTTTCACATTGGAAAACAAAATGGTTAAACTAACTAAATACACCAGGAGCTTCTCTAGTGTAAACCAATTGAAAAAAATATTAGCAAAAATCGTAACAGCCAATTTTCAGATTTGCCATAGAAGTGTTTTCCTTCAAAAGGTGCAGTGTGCTTCATATCAAGTGTTTTCATGTAAGTGAAGTGAAGTGAATTATATTTATATAGCGCTTTTCTCTAGTGCAGGGGTTGGCAACCTTTACCACTCAAAGAGCCATTTTGACAAGTTTCACAAATTAAAGAAAACAATGGGAGCCACAAAAATCTTTTGAAATTTAAAATGAAATAACACTGCATACAAAGTTTTTTTTTTGCTTTGTGCTATGTATAAACCAAGGGTCTCAGACACGGGCCCGCACCTTAATATGAAAATTGAATGTTAGTGCGGCCCGCGAGTTTTAAGTGAATGGCGCTTAACAGCGTCATACTTGTCAACACTCCTGATTTTTAAGGCAGCATACAAATGTCAGGGCAACTATTCTCTCGAACGTGCCGTGATGGTACAGCATTTAGTGCCCATACCAACCAGCATGCCGGCCCAGCCATACGTTGTATGGAGCTTCTGCTTGCTCACGTAGGTGACAGCAAGGCATACTTGGTCAACAACCACACAGGTTACACTGACGGTGGCGGTATAAAAAACTTTAACACTCTTACTAATAATGCGCCACACTTTGAACCCACACCAAACAAGAATGACAAACACATTTCGGGAGAACATCTGCACCGTAACACAACATAAACACAACAGAACAAATACCCAGAATCCCATGCAGCCCTAACTCTTCCGGGCTACATTATACACCCCCGCTACCAAACCCCGCCCACCTCAACCGACGCACAGAGGGGGGGGGGGGTGTATAATGTAGCCCGGAAGAGTCAGGGCTGCATGGGATTCTGGGTATTTGTTCTGTTGTGTTTATGTTGTGTTAAGGTGCAGATGTTCTCCCGAAATGTGTTTGTCATTCTTGTTTGGTTTTGGTTCAAAGTGTGGCGCATTATTAGTAAGAGTGTTAAAGTTGTTTTATATGGCCACCGTCAGTGTAACCTGTGTGGCTGTTGACCAAGTATGCCTTGCTGTCACTTACGTGTGCAAGCGGAAAATGCATACAACAAAAGTTTGGGCTGGCACAATGTTTGTACAGACTGTAGAGGGCGTTAAATGCTTTACCATCATGGCACGCCCTTATTATTATTGTTAGGGTGATAGTCGGAGAATATTAATCCCGGGAGTTTTCTGCGAGAGGCACCGAAATCCGTAAATCTCCCGGGAGGATTGGCAAGTATGCAGCTGAGCCGCATCACAGTGATCAAAGAGCCGCATGCGGCTCTGGAGCCGCGGGTTGCCGACCCCTGTTCTAGTGACTCAAAGCGCTTTACTTAGTGAAACCCAATATCTAAGTTACATTTAAACCAGTGTGGGTGGCACTGGGAGCAGGTGGGTAAAGTGTCTTGCCCAAGGACACAACGGTAGTAACTAAGATGGCGGAAGCGGAAATTGAACCTGGAACCCTCAAGTTGCTGGCACGGCACGGTACGGGAAAGCGCAAAAATATATTGTCTGTGAAAGGGACAGTTAGCATCTCTGTTAAAGCTACAGTAAATGGTTAATTTTGTAAATGTTTTTTTCGGCTGTCAGAATTGAGCAAACCGATAAAAACAACTACAGTACTACTGTATCTGCACAAAGTTGTGAAAAACAGTGTGTACAGACAGAGTGATTGTCTAAAAAGAAGGAAGGTGATTATGGCTTGCAAGCCTCAACAGATTTTGGATGTGAATAATGTGGATAACATTCAAATGTGCGCAGCTCATTTTGTATCTGGTGTGTATGGATACATGTTTACCTGTTTTTTTGTGACCCTTTTGAAAACATATTGCTAATACACAAGGATTAGTTTTTATTCAGGCATGATAAGATGACATTCGCAAATCTCCATTGCTTTCCTCACCCCACAATAAGATGAGTGTAAACACTAAACAGGCAATCGCTTTTAATGTCGGTTACTTTATAAACTTGGAAAAAAGATTAGGCATGAGAAGCTGACATGAAATTATTGGAACAATTAATAGAAATAATATAAGAGAATTATGTTTTTTTTAATATAGTTTTACTGCCCAGTACACTACTACCACAGATAAATTAGCGTATGCTTACTGTATGTAATAGTATAATTTTACTACGAAACATCTCATAGTGATCTCCTTCGGCAATTGGCGCCACTTAACCCACATAACACTCCGTTGGGGGGGTTACGTTTATCTTTGTAAAGTTGTGCAAGTGTTTGTGGCGTTTCAGCATCTTTAGACACAGACTTAAACCGAATTTTTGACTTTTACATTATCATTTTACAAACGCTTTCCTCCTCGATGGCTGCACATCTGGGTACTAAACACTTTATACGTTTTCATCCACCGGCTTCAACCATGCATTAAATTGCACACAAATCGTTTAACTTTTATTTACCCATCTAATGCAAGTAATTTGGCTTTGCTGTGGGCTTTCGTTAAGTTTTCTCTGCTGCTATACTTAGCTGTAACAACACACCGCTGCACGCACAGCACACTAGCTGGTGGTGCTCGATACATTTTTGAAGGGTCAGCACAGGTAGCCTACTTTAGTTCCGTTTTGTAGTTACGTTTTAGCGTCCTCAAAAATCGAAACATTTCAAAGCGAGACTAAAGTTCATGCATGTTTTAAATAAAAGTAATGTCAATAGATTTTTAAGACCTTTCATAATCCTATTTAAGACCTTTTATGAGATTTTAGGAGAATTTTAGACATTGTAAGGCCTTAAATTCAAATTATTGGATTTAAGATTTTTTAGACTTTTTAAGAACCCACGGATACCCTGGATGAAGACTTAAATCGTGGGGGAGAATGCTGCACAGCCAAAATCCACACAGTTTTTTTTCACTTAAACTCATGAGAGAATAGGGCCCTTTATTTGTAGTGTCTTTTAAAACCCTCAATGTATAAAGATATTCCTCTCAGGCTTCAGCAAGCAATTTGACTTAACTTTTGAGAAATACATAAACATACAGCATGTGTGTGAAAACAAGATTGTTAATTCAATAGTATAAGATGTTTACACTGATGGCGAGGGAACCAATGAGGGATTATTCAAGAGTTGTGTGATGCCTTTCCTACAATCAAGGTCCTCACACTCTATTCTGAGTGAATGCAGGTGACTCGAGAAGCCTGAGCTGATCCCAGAATTCCCAATTATCTTCTCAGCAGGGAGGATCAGGTCTGCACGCTCTGTCTCAGAGCATTCTCGGCCGGGTGATACAAGCCCCACAGGAGCATAGAGCCAGGCCATCAGGGCCAAGCCAGGTTCACTCATTATATGCAAGTCATTCTTAGCATCTCTGCAAAGCAAGTGCCACTTAGTTCCCACAGGAGGGGTCTGGGTCGGATCACTAAACAGATGGCACTAAAAAAAAAGAGTTGTGATAGGAAAAGCCTAACAATAAAAGACAAGCACGCACAGACACATATTGTCTGGCAGCATGCCTAAAACCTGCACAATACTGTAGGTACAATAAATTAAATAAGGGTTTTTTCATTGGCATTAGGTGTATTTAGAACATAACTATATAGGATTTAAATTTTGGTTCATCACATCATATCATTTGATTTATGGTTTGAGTTTATTTCGAACATGCGTATAATGATAACTTCACAATTTCAGTTTATCTTTTCAACATGTTCCAAAAAGAGTAGGAAGAAGCAGCACTTATTTAATCCTACTCCTTTTCCATTTAATAGCAATTGTTAACACTTTTGTTCTCAATTTGTTTACATCACAATATACTCCATAAATAATACACTTCTGGAAAAAATAAATAATAACCCGTGAAGTAAGTCGTATTTCCATATAGTGAGATGAATGAGATCATCAATAAGTTCAAAATGCTGATCATGATTCTTCTTCTTTGTACTTTGTAAACACTTTGAGTTTGAACAGTTTCTTAAACTGGATTATATAAGTACATTGTTTGATTTCTTTACTTAATCTATTCAAATGTCCCATACATATTGTGTTTTATTCATTATTGATGTATTTCTTGCCACTCTATGTTGTATATTTTTTATATGAGATTTACAGTTAATTTTATCATCAACCATTACACCCAAAAATGTGATTTTATTTCCTCTTTCAATGTCTCTACTCCGTCTATTTGTATTTGTGGTTGATTTTTTCTTCTAGTGTTACCGAATAGCTTTATTTTATTTTGACAGAGATTCAAAGATTGTCTGTTTTTATCAAACCATCTTTTTAATTTATTAATTTCCTCTGTTTTTATTTGTATTAGCTCCTGAGCAAAACACACTTTGAGTACCTTGAAGGTAGATATTAGGGTATACACCAGCGCTCAAGTTTTACCGCAGCAGCCACGGCAAGTGACGCGACCGCCCTCGTCTTTTACCGTTATGCCCAAAAAATTGACCAAAATTTGCGGCAAGAACATGCCGTGACCGCCCTTGACTTTTTACATCAATATTGGCTAAAATGTTTTGTCATCTCATCGAATTGAATGCAGGCCGAGAAGATTGTTTTTTCGATGTGAGAGGTGTCACTCCGGGTTTTTTTTGTTGGCCAAACTGTTGTACTGAAACACTAGGGAGGCGTTGGAGAAGAACAAAGCTTGTTTATTAGACTTTATCTTCACTAGCCAAACTGCTTTGTGTTTCATTTTGATATCAAAAAGTAAACACCAGGTTTTTTTTACATTAATTGTGTTTTTTTCATGTCACAAAGGTGTTACTTCAAAAAACATTCATGTGACACATCATTTTGTTAACGTTTTATTGTGTATAGTTAATGCCTATTTGATATATTTCTGCTCAAACTCTTAATGGATCTGTCCCGATACAGCATCTACATCTACATATAAATGTACATAACTTAAAATAAATAAAAGCTCTCTCTATCAAAATGTAAAAATAGAGATAAAGGCATCATGTAATGACAAAAAGCTGACAAGTTGATGATATTAAAGAACAAAAAAAAAAAATTGTCTATAAATATATGGATAACGTTTATCTATAGTCTTTTTATTAGACATTACAAATGACCAAGGCAAAGTTTATATATATATATATATATATATATATATATATATATATATATATATATATATATATATATATATATATAAAATAGATAAAAAATAGTGTTCATGTATGAGATCTAGGGCTGCCAATTATGGCCAAAGTAATAATTAATATTATTGTTATCAATATTGAAATCATGATTACTCCTGCCTCGAAAGAAAATAAACTTTGCCTTGGTGCCCTTCTAAGTAACTTGCCTTGGTGCCCTAAAATATGAGCCCTCCTTTAAGGCAACACTTGCCTTGACCTTAAAAAGTTAAAATTCGAGGCCTGATACACTGATACTATACATTGTATCAAATAAGTCGTCAATGGACATTTGCTTATTCAGGTTCAATAGGTCAATATTAAAGTCACCACATAAGGAAAATTACTTTTTGATTTGCCTTGATCTAGTCCTCAAATGTTTCAATACTTGACTTAGATGATCTATATATACAACTGATTGATATGGTTTTGCTGTTTTAATGATGAGGGTTCATTGATTTTGATAAAATAAATATAGATGAATCGAATAATAATTTCAGATGAACCGCAAGATAATGATATTTACTGTACGTACAAACATGAAAGCATCATATACAATATATGGTATGTAACATTTTGCATATATTATACTGTATAAGATATACATTACTGTGATTGGACAGAAAGCTGCTGATACTACAGCAACACAAAGTTAGCCATGTCATTGAGCTTGCAAGGCAAGTACAAATATAAAACTTAATGAATAAACATACAATTTAAGTGAAGCGTGTTGTTTCATTTATCATCTGTATTTCTGTAATAAATTAATGTGGTCAAGCACAGCAGGTGAACTGTGCAAGTGCTTTAGCTTGGGCCAGTGCCCCTTATTTGCCTTCCTTTTTTAGATAATATTCTTCTAAATAAGTCTGGCCATGGCAAACGCTATGTTAAGCAGTACTCTAAGCAGATGTAGCATTTGCCACCGTGGTTAAAATCAGCCTCAGAGAATGGGTACTTTGCCAACCAATGCAAATCCCAGTATATGCGAATCACTTCAGGTAAACACCACAATAAGATAAGATGCAAAAATTACAAATTGTGTGCACTGCAACACAGTTGCTATAGAGACTGTTGCTAATTAACTGCACTCTAGCCCTGGATGACAAAGGGCCTAAGGGCACTCAGGGTGACTCCTCTTGAGATGAGCTCTGCATTCGAAACACGCTGCCATCCCTAGAGTCTCTACTACAAAATACCAGTCTCCTTTTAGACAACTTTCATCTCAGATGCCATGAGAGGTTGTGTGACTCCCTTTAAGGCCTATAAACCTAGATTAAAGCACCATCTCAGACCAAGGATCGCAGAGACTATTCCCCAACCGAAAAAAAATCTAAATTTTTAGTGCCCCTAACATTTCAGTTGTTATTAGTAAACACCAATGGCATGCCATTGCTTCGTAATAACTAAGGAACAACTTATGGATGATCAAGTATTATGTTCCAGCTCTTTACTGAGAAAGTAAACCGTACAGTACAACAAACATTTTTACCAACATGAGACAAAAATGTATGTCTTTGTGGGAATTCCACAAAAGGACATTTGTTGTTTGACAAACAAAATACAATCTCACTTGTAGATTGATTGAAAGCTACATAAAATGTGTGTAGCAACATAATTTGTTTGTTATTATGCGTTTGGGGCGGCAGTGAATCAGTAAATAAAGACGTGGCTGGGTTAGGGACTGCAACCCACCCATGTAGTAGTCTTTTCCAAAAGCAAAAAGCCATGTATTTTCTATTTTATATGCATAACATGTTATGGCAAAACATTTTATAATTTCCTAAATTTTGGTGGTGGGGTATAAATCAACTTTTAATTTGGATCTTGACCTGCACAACACTCAACTGTCACAAGCTGTTGAAGTACACCTTCACTCTGACATCTCTCGTGTGTGTTGGTTTTGCTGTACAGCGTAAAATTGGCTTTCATGGGATTACTACATTCATATCACATTTAAAAACATTGTGTCCCAAAAGCTAACACAGTTGTCATGCTTTAAGCAGTGTCAGTCAGAAAGCCTCTCCTTAATCTGTATGCGGTTAGGAATATTTGAGAAGAAGACAGTGGGGTAGCTCCCGTCTGAGCCCAAAGTGGCAGCTGAGGGTCTTCATTGCAACTCTTACAATTTACATTCTGTTTGGCTGGAGGGTCACAGGACAGCTGCAAATGAATGCTCTGTGGAGCTTTCTGCCTTCATTTGACACTGACAGACTGTGAGACAGTCCAAATCCTCCGAAATAAAATATTCTTTATTTCCATGACATCATCCAGCCAGGGATTGGGTAGAGGAGGGAGGAGAGAGGGCACAGCTGGTGGCAGCCACAGAACCATCTGCCACTGACTAATAGTTCAGGCTGCTTTACTTAAAATCTTGCACTTCAGCATCTGCACGGCTGCCACATGGTAGTATGAGATTATCCTGTTCTCACTTTTGTATAAACTATTTGTATATATATTAGGGGTGTAGATATTAATTGGTACAAACCAATAATTGATTTTAAGTGTAGAGATATGAATACTTTGTTTGGCGTGCCTCTGGATCAATCTATATATAGTATGGATCGGTCGATGTCCGGTTGGAAAGTCATGAATCGGTTGGTTGTAGATCTACTACGACATATGGCTGCTCTAATCTTGCAAGATTTCTGTGATGAAGTAATACGAGAGTACCGTTCTAGTTTGTGACTCACGACACAGCAACATGGCAAACAGCACCGGAGGAGTTTACAAACAATGCACCCCTGAATATTAAATCCAAAGTGTGGTTAAAGTTTGGATTTTTTTTTTAATGTTCAGTTGGATAAAAGTATGGCCATTTGTAAGATTTGGAAAGCAGCGGTAAAAATAGCGGCACCACATCTAATTTGAGCACTCACTAGTTGTGATGGCATCGAGACATTCATGGCCCCCGGACACCGGCGATGAGGGAGCTAGTGATGCTAATGGTAGCAGACCTACCTACTGGCAAGACAAAGACACTGATTTGAAAGACTTCAAGCCCCAATTTAGCCACAACTCTACGAGATAATCACATCAACTACTACACTGTTCATTAGGGATGTACAGTATACCGAATACCGGTATTTTTTAGTACCGGTTTCTTATTGGGTCAGGTCCTGGACCATAAATATTCTGAACTAATGATACTGCTCCTGGTATTTTTTTTAAATTCTACTGATCGTCGTAATTATGACACACTGTCACATTCAATTCAGCTGCTGCTGCATACAAATGACAAATCAGCTTGGAATAAATACAAATAGAAAGACACACCACACAAATGTTTTTAACACAACAATTAATCCTCAAAAGTCTCTCAAAGTCACACACGCTAACAAGAGTTGTATACTTTTAAGTAAACGCCACTTAAAGGGGAACTGCACTTTTTTTGGAATGTTGCCCATCGTTTATAATCATGATGAAAGACGTGGCAACGGATGTATTTTTTTTAATGCATTTGAATTACTAAATAAACAAAGTATTTTAGCTTCTACACTGAAGCTGCTGTTTATTTTATGTGGTGGCACTTAATTGTATCTTGCACTATCTTGTTACTGTGGTGTTCTAACACTTATACTTGATGCACAGCTTGCTTGCTTTCTTTGTCTGTATTTAATTGTTGCTACCTGAGCAAACAACAGTAAATACCTGATAGCTTTTCCAAAAGTGTCTAATTTTCTTTAAGTTTATGGATTGTATGCCTTGAAGTTGATACTTCTACGATTTGGTCAACATTAATGCAGGCACCACCTATTTTGTATGTGTCTATTTGAAATTAAACACATGACATTGTTCTGACATGATACATTTAATTTTTCCCCATGCAAAGCTTCCATCTGCACAAAATTGTATTGAATCGCATCGAATTGAATCGTAACGAATCGTAATATTTTAAAAAGTATTGTTAGTAAATCATATTGTAACCCATGTATCGAGGGAAGAGATGCACACACCTAATACATATAGATCCATATACTGTATATATATTTATATATAAATATTTATATACATATATACATATATATATATATATATATATATATATATATATATATATATACATATATATATATATATATATATACAGTGGGGCAAAAAAGTATTTAGTCAGCCACCAATTGTACAAGTTCTACCACTTAAAATGATCACATAGGTCTGTAATTGTCATCATAGGTACACTTCAACTGTGAGAGACAGAATGTGAAAAAAAAATCCAGAAATTCACATTGTAGGATTTTTAAAGAATTTATTTGTAAATTATGGTGGAAAATAAGTATTTGGTCAATAACAAAAATTCAACTCAATACTTTGTAATATAACCTTTGTTGGCAATAACAGAGGTCAAACGATTACTATAGGTCTTTACCAGGTTTGCACACACAGTAGCTGGTATTTTGGCCCATTTCTCCATGCAGATCTTCTCGAGAGCAGTGATGTTTTGGGGCTGTCGCCGAGCAACACGGACTTTCAACTCCCTCCACAGATTTTCTATGGGGTTAAGGTCTGGAGACTGGCTAGGCCACTCCAGGACTTTCAAATGCTTCTTACGGAGCCACTCCTTCGTTGCCCGGGCGGTGTGTTTGGGATCATTGTCATGCTGGAAGACCCAGCCATGTTTCATCTTCAAAGCTCTCACTGATGGAAGGAGGTTTTGGCTCAAAACCTCACGATACATGGCCCCATTCATTCTTTCCTTAACACGGATCAGTCGGCCTGTCCCCTTAGCAGAAAAACAGCCCCAAAGCACGTTGTTTCCACCCCTATGCTTCACAGTAGGTATGGTGTTCTTGGGATGCAACTCAGTATTCTTCTTCCTCAAAACACGACGAGTTGAGTTTATACCAAAAAGTTCTATTTTGGTTTTATCTGACCACATGACATTCTCCCAATCCTCTGCTGTATCATCCATGTGCTCTCTGGCAAACTTCAGACGGGCCTGGACATGCACTGGCTTAAGCAGGGGGACACGTCTGGCACTGCAGGATTTGATTCCCTGTCGGCGTAGTGTGTTACTGATGGTAACCTTTGGTACTTTGGTCCCAGCTCTCTGCAGGTCATTCACCAGGTCCCCCCGTGTGGTTCTGGGATTTTTGCTCACCGTTCTCATGATCATTTTGACCCCACGGGATGAGATCTTGCGTGGAGCCCCAGATCAAGGGAGATTATCAGTGGTCTTGTATGTCTTCCATTTTCTGATAATTGCTCCCACAGTTGATTTTCTCACAGCAAGCTGCTTGCCTATTGTAGATTCACTCTTCACAGTCTGGTGCAGGTCTACAATTCTTTTCCTGGTGTCCTTTGACAGCTCTTTGGTCTTGGCCATAGTGGAGTTTGGAGTCTGACTGTTTGAGGCTGTGGACAGGTGTCTTTTATACAGATAACAAGTTCAAACAGGTGCCATTAATACAGGTAACAAGTGGAGGACAGAAGAGCTTCTTAAAGAAGAAGTTACAGGTCTCTGAGAGCCAGAGATCTTCCTTGTTTGAAGTGACCAAATACTTATTTTCCACCATAATTTACAAATAAATTCTTTAAAATTCCTACAATGTGATTTCCTGGATTTTTTTTTTCACATTCTGTCTCTCACAGTTGAAGTGTACCTATGATGAAAATTACAGACCTCTGTCATCATTTTAAGTGGGAGAACTTGCACAATCGGTGGCTGACTAAATACTTTTTTGCCCCACTGTATATATAAATATATATATATATATATATATATATATATATATATATATATATATATATATTAGGGTTGTCCCGATACCAATATTTTGGTACCGGCACCAAAATGTATTTCGATACTTTTCAAAAAAGAGTCAGAAAGCATGCACATTAATTGCATATTAAAAAAATGACTGCCGTTAAAGGAACTTATAGTTAACGATTATCACCTTAACTTTGACAGCCCTAATATACATATGTATGTTTTAAAAAAACAAACACATATATATATATATATATATATATATATATATATATATATATATATATATATATATATATATATATATATATATATATATATATATATACGGTATATATATATACTCTGTATATATATATATATATGGGGACGGCGTGGCGAAGTTGGTAGAGTGGCCGTGCCAGCAATCGGAGGGTTGCTGGTTACTGGGGTTCAATCCCCACCTTCTACCATCCTAGTCACGTCCGTTGTGTCCTTGAGCAAGACACTTCACCCCTTGCTCCTGATGGCTGCTGGTTAGCGCCTTGCATGGCAGCTCCCGCCATCAGTGTGTGAATGTGTGTGTGAATGGGTAAATGTGGAAATACTGTCAAAGCGCTTTGAGTACCTTGAAGGTACCATTTATTTATTTATTTATTTATTTATACAGGCTCCAGCGTCCCCCGCAACCCCGAAAGGGATAAGCGGTAGAAAATGGATGGATGCATGGATATATATATATATATATATATATATATATATATATATATATATATATATATATATATATACATATATACACATATGATATATACAGGTAAAAGCCAGTAAATTAGAATATTTTGAAAAACTTGATTTATTTCAGTAATTGCATTCAAAAGGTGTAACTTGTACATTATATTTATTCATTGCACACAGACTGATGCATTCAAATGTTTATTTCATTTAATTTTGATGATTTGAAGTGGCAACAAATGAAAATCCAAAATTCCGTGTGTCACAAAATTAGAATATTACTTAAGGCTAATACAAAAAAGGGATTTTTAGAAATGTTGGCCAACTGAAAAGTATGAAAATGAAAAATATGAGCATGTAGAATACTCAATACTTGGTTGGAGCTCCTTTTGCCTCAATTACTGCGTTAATGCGGCGTGGCATGGAGTCGATGAGTTTCTGGCACTGCTCAGGTGTTATGAGAGCCCAGGTTGCTCTGATAGTGGCCTTCAACTCTTCTGCGTTTTTGGGTCTGGCATTCTGCATCTTCCTTTTCACAATACCCCACAGATTTTCTATGGGGCTAAGGTCAGGGGAGTTGGCGGGCCAATTTAGAACAGAAATACCATGGTCCGTAAACCAGGCACGGGTAGATTTTGCGCTGTGTGCAGGCGCCAAGTCCTGTTGGAACTTGAAATCTCCATCTCCATAGAGCAGGTCAGCAGCAGGAAGCATGAAGTGCTCTAAAACTTGCTGGTAGACGGCTGCGTTGACCCTGGATCTCAGGAAACAGAGTGGACCGACACCAGCAGATGACATGGCACCCCAAACCATCACCCAACCATGCAAATTTTGCATTTCCTTTGGAAATCGAGGTCCCAGAGTCTGGAGGAAGACAGGAGAGGCACAGGATCCACGTTGCCTGAAGTCTAGTGTAAAGTTTCCACCATCAGTGATGGTTTGGGGTGCCATGTCATCTGCTGGTGTCGGTCCACTCTGTTTCCTGATATCCAGGGTCAACGCAGCCGTCTACCAGCAAGTTTTAGAGCACTTCATGCTTCCTGCTGCTGACCTGCTCTATGGAGATGGAGATTTCAAGTTCCAACAGGACTTGGCGCCTGCACACAGCGCAAAATCTACCCGTGCCTGGTTTACGGACCATGGTATTTCTGTTCTAAATTGGCCCGCCAACTCCCCTGACCTTAGCCCCATAGAAAATCTGTGGGGTATTGTGAAAAGGAAGATGCAGAATGCCAGACCCAAAAACGCAGAAGAGTTGAAGGCCACTATCAGAGCAACCTGGGCTCTCATAACACCTGAGCAGTGCCAGAAACTCATCGACTCCATGCCACGCCGCATTAACGCAGTAATTGAGGCAAAAGGAGCTCCAACCAAGTATTGAGTATTGTACATGCTCATATTTTTCATTTTCATACTTTTCAGTTGGCCAACATTTCTAAAAATCCCTTTTTTGTATTAGCCTTAAGTAATATTCTAATTTTGTGACACACGGAATTTTGGATTTTCATTTGTTGCCACTTCAAATCATCAAAATTAAATGAAATAAACATTTGAATGCATCAGTCTGTGTGCAATGAATAAATATAATGTACAAGTTACACCTTTTGAATGCTATTACTGATATAAATCAAGTTTTTCAAAATATTCTAATTTACTGGCTTTTACCTGTATATAGAGTATGTATATATATATATATATATATATATATATATATATATATATATATATATATCAGTGACGTGCGGTGAGGTTCATGACTGGTGAGGCACTGACTTCATCACAGTCAGATTTACAAACATATGAACCCTAAAGAGTATCTTATTCACCATTTGATTGGCAGCAGTTAACGGGTTATGTTTAAAAGCTCATACCATTCTTCCCTGCTTGGCACTCAGCATCAAGGGTTGGAATTGGGGGTTAAATCACCAACAATTATTCCCGGGCGCGGCGCCGCTGCTGCCCACTGCTCCCCTCACATCCCAGGGGGTGATCAAGGGGATTGGTCGAATGCAGAGGACAAATTTCACCACACCTAGTGTGTGTGACAATCATTGGTACTTTAACTCATTGGCGTTGTTAGGCCTATTTTAGGGGGGCTTAAGCCCCCCTAAAATATTCTTAAGCCCCCCTAAATAATTTGGTGTTTTTTTGGGTTTTTTTACAAATAAATGCCGACATATTCATTATAAAGTGGCCCAAATATGAGTTTAAATAAATAATCATATAACCTGTTATTATTCACTCAGTTTCCCCTCACTTCGTAGCGTAAGCGTAAGCGGTATCCAATCCATTCCACTTGTTCATATAGAAAATGCCCACATCACTCAAATTCCTGCCCGCATTTTCTCTGCGACCTTGCTTGCGGTCCTGCAGGTGTACGAAGCACATTATCTTCCTTTACAATGAGTGAAGCTTCACAAAACCTTGTGTGTGCAATTGTAAATCATTTATTTTATATTTATTTCTTGTAGAATCTATATAAAGTAATATACATGAGCCTATTGTTAAAATAATGAAAAAAACATAATTAGATATATTTGTTTTATTGTATAGGTACATTAATAGCTGTTTTATTATTATAGGATGGCTTGTTAAACATTTAATAGGATTTTCAGAGGGAGGAAAAACCAAGACATTTAATATAAAATGTAAAATGAATAAATACATAAAAAGAAAAAGAAAATATATGGTTAAAAGTGTCATGTCTGTGTAATCATGTTTTGTTTTAAGTCATGTTTTGTTTAGTTTCTGGCTTTTCACTCCCTTGTCTTGTTTGCATGATTACCCATTAGTTTCACCTGTTCCACGTTTGGACTCATTGTGCACTCTTGTTTGTCACCATAGCAACCATTAGTTTTCACCTGTCACGTCACGCACCTGTTTCACGTTTTGAGTCACGCACCTGTTTTCGTTAATCATGTCTGTGTTATTTAAGCTTTTCATTTTCTGTTGTTCGTCCTGACGACCTCACCACATTCATGCTCTGTCCATTCTTTCCATGTCCATTCCTCAAGCAACTATTTTTGTCCAAGCCAAGTAAGTTTTTGTTCCATGTTTATAGTCTTTTTGGTTTCATAGTTTGTTCTCCGCCATTGTGCGTGTTTTTTCGTTTGTACTTTTTTTTTATATATTAATAAATCATGTACCTTCATTCCCGTCTCGCCCGAGCCAACTTTCCGTTGCATCCCGGAAAAGCAAACACCCAAGATCAAGTCATGACAAAAAGCCATCGTCCCGGGGAGCATTTCATTTCGTCCCGTGCATTTTTTAAAAATAATAATAATAACAATGAATAATTTCTAAGTCTTTGTTAGCCGTTTGTGAAGTTTTGTGCTCGTGCGTAACATTCGCTCGCATCCTGTGCATCTCCTGGGGGCAAAGCCCCCCCTGTCCTTAAAAGCTAGTGACGCCCCTGCTTTAACTTAACTTTAACTTTACACATACAAACTGTAGCACACAAAAAAGCACATTTAATAAAAAAAAAACGTTATTATGGTCTTACCTTTACTTATAAGTGCGGGAACAGTGGTGTTCGTGTTGGAGGAGTTGTGAATGAATGAAATATGAAATCCGTGCTTCAGTCTGCAGGTGTACCTAATGTTGTGTCCTTGCAGTCGTTCACGGCTCCTCTGGCGCGAGCAATGTTGTTTTTGCACTTTTTGGCTTCTTGTTAAGTGACTTTTTTTCGGTGGATTCGGTCTTGCACGTGGAGGGTTTGGGTGTGGGCTTTGGTTGGTGTGGCGCTCTCGTCGGGGGGTGCAGTCTGCGGCGAAGGTGCCTTAACCAGCACCAGGAGGCGGGGTTATGCGAGCCTCAGCCAGTTCGTCTTCGCAGCAGTTTTCTGATCGCTCAGCACAAGAAATACTTTACACACATACAGTTGTTGACAAAATACACTGTACATTATATACCTCAGCTAACTAAACTATGGAAATGTATAATATAATTCATATAGCAATACGGTCTCACTGCACAGCAGACCAGCAGTTAGCCGAGTCCGCAATCCATATTGAGGCACTGAGTGACGTGCCTCGACTGGCTGCTGTTCACCGCACCGTCTCTTCTCAGTATTTGAACGGCAAATGTGAAAATTCAGCGATTTTGAATAAAAATTATCTAAAACTGGTGAAGTTAAATGGAAAATAACTTTATAGTATAATCACTGGATACATATAACAATTTAATTATTTTTTTTTCTTTTTATATTTTTTTTCTTTCCATGATGAGGGGCGGGGCCTCACCTGCCTCTAGTGACCGCACGTCACTGATATATATATATATATATATATATATATATATATATATATATATATATATATATATATATATATATATATACACATATACATATACAGCATATATATATGTATATATATATATATACACATATACATATACAGCATATATACGTATATGTATATATATATATATATATATATATACACATACATTTATATACATATATATATACATATATATATATATATATATATATATATGCAGATTTTGAGGGCTGTCAAAAAAACTAGTTAACCCATGTTATTAATCACAAAACATATTTCATTTATCATGGATTTGATTTTTTCTGTACATGCTCTTTTACCTCAACCGCGGTTATGTGAAAGGTGGCGCAAGCAGCTGCCAGACTTTTGACATTTGAGTATTACGCCTATACTGGCTCACCTGCATTGGCTTCCTGTGCATTTAAGATGCGACTTTAAGGTTTTACTACTTACGTATAAAATACTAAACAGTCTAGCTCCATCCAATCTGGCTGATTGTATTGTACCATACGTTCCGGCCAGAAATCTGCGTTTTAAGAAGTCCGGCTTATTAGTGATTCCCAGAGCCCAAAAAAAGTCTGCCGGTTTTAGAGCGTTTTCTAGTCGGGCTCCAGTACTCTGGAATGCCCTACCGGTAACAGTTAGAGATGCTACCTCAGTAGAAGCATTTAAGTCCCATCTTAAAACTCATTTGTATACTCTAGCCTTTAAGTAGACCCCATTTTAGACCAGTTGATCTGCTGTCTCTTTTCTTTTCTGCTCTGCCCCCTCTCCTGCGTGGAGAGGTTATCAGGTGACCACAGATGAAGGGCTACCTGTTCAAAGTCGGGAGCCGTGGTGGACGACTCCTCTGTGCATCAGTTGGGGATGTCTTTGCACTGCTAACTTGTCTCCATTCAAGAGGATCCCCTGCTGGCCCCACTTGGGACTGGACTCTCACATTATTAACCGTATCCACTCAGCATCCATTGCACCGGTCGCCAATGTGGGGTGCCACATCTGCGGTTCCTTCCAAGGTTTCTCGTTGTTCCCATTGGGTTGAGTTTTATCTTGCCCTGATGTGGGATCTGAGCCAAGGATATTGTTGTGGCTTGTGCAGCCCTTTAAAACACTTGTGATTCCATCCATCCATCCATCCATTTTCTAACGCTTATTCCCTTCGGGGTCGCGGGGGGCGCTGGAGCCTATCTCAGCTACAATCGGGCGGAAGGCAGGGTACACCCTGGACAAGTCGTCACCTCATCGCAGGGCCAATACAGATAGACAGACAACATTCACACTCACATCCACATACTAGGGCCAATTTAGTGTGGCCAATCAACTTATCCCCAGGTGCATGTCTTTGGAGGTGGGAGGAAGCCGGAGTACCCGGAGGGAACCCACGCAGTCACGGGGAGGACATGCAAACTCCACACAGAAAGATCCCGAGCCCGGGATTGAACCCAAGACTACTCAGGACCTTCGTATTGTGAGGCAGATGCACTAACCCCTCTGCCACCGTGAAGCCCTTGTGATTCAGGGCTATATAAATAAACTTTGATTGATTAATTGATATAGGGTCTGTGGTCATGTCAATAAATACGCCAAAGCAAATAATAATAATAATAGATTCGATTTTATATCGCGCTTTTCTATATGAGTGAGGAGACGATGGTGCTCGCTAGTAAACTTAACTTTGAAATACACTCAGACTGAACTTTACATTATACTGTTGCCAGTTTTGAGTAAATAAATGGTGTGAATTCAAGTAAAACATTAAAATGTTTTCTTGTGTGACATTCCGACAATGGAATTGCATTTGTGTCCAAATATTGGGTCTTTTTTTAAGATAACTTACATTTTGCAAGCGAGTAATAACCTGTGATTAATCATGATTAATCTAAAAACAAAAGTATGAGCGAGCTGAATACCTACTCAGTGGCCTAGTGGTTAGAGTGTCCGCCCTGAGATCAGTAGGTTGTGGGTTCAAACCCCGGCCGAGTCATACCAAAGACTATAAAAATGGGACCCATTACCTCCCTGCTTGGCACTCAGTATCAAGGGTTGGAATTGGGGGTTAAATCACCAAAAAATGATTCCCGGGCGCGGCCACCGCTGCTGCCCACTGCTCCCCTCACCTCCCAGGGGGTGATCAAGGGTGATGGGTCAAATGCAGAGAATAATTTCGCCACACCTAGTGTGTGTGTGACAATCATTGGTACTTTTAACTTTAACTTTAATAACTAAACAATAGACAAAAATCTGAATAAGCCTAAGTAAACCTCAATGAGTGCTTCAACAGTACAGAACAGTCAATCTAAAACTCAGTGCTGTTGTTGATCATCTCGGTGAACTTATTGGAAATGCCTTAACAAACAATGACGTCAAAATACACTGCAAAATTCACTGCATTAATTACCTCCGAGTTCATTCATTAGTTTTTTAGTTAGTGGGATAAGAAACAAGTTATAAAATGTTGGGCTTGATTCCGGGTCACTGTCTGAATTCAGGATTTTTTTTAAAGAATACCATTGAGAAATAGGGCCTGGCGGAAGTGTGCGCTCTTCGAGTGCTTTTATTCTTTATCAAAGTGCTCGCGCTCGTTTTATATCTAAGAGCGCACTGACAACGGCTTAGGTTTGACATAAATTTCACACGCATAAGCAGGATAGTTTTTTTGTCGCACTGTTGTGACTCCACAGTCTTACATGAAGTCTTACATGTTCTGTCAAACTGCCGGTCGCCCGTCCTTCCTTTATTTCAACACGAAATACAAGGTGGAACAAATGTTCGAGGCAATGTGAGCATGCCGGGTACATTAAAAGTGGTGGACTGCAAGAAGCGCTACGAGCAAATTTCACCTCTTCCATCAAGGTGACGGTGCAAGACCAGGCTCTACACAAACCTACAGAGGACAGCCGGTAAGCGCCATATTACCCTTACTTACCATAACAGCGTGGCATGTTCAGTGACTATGACCAGGATATCTACTGGTTGCTAACCGTTCTGCTGCGGAATGTCTCCGTGCTTCACCGTCCCTCAAAACCGACAACTGTGATGCGCATTGACTTGACTTGTGGAAAAGACGACAGCTTTGCCTTGCAGACCGACTACTTCATTTTTATATTTGTAACAAGCAACAGCACAGCAGCAACAATGCCTTGGGTGATCAATGCACAATGCCCACACACACTCACACGTCTCAATCAACTCCAGCTAACCACTCTTCTGCTTCTCCCACCGTGTCAGGTCGTTGTACACACAGGCCTCCCAAAATGTAATACCGTACACAAAGCATCCACATGCTGTGGAAACAAACACATTGACTTTATTTGGCTCTTACGTGGGTTTTTCAGCCATACTCATCAAAAAGAGAGACTGAGTCACTATGTGTGTTCAAATGTTTGAAACCCGGGACATTGTATAAAAACATCTTCGTCTAAAACAGAATCATACTAAATCCGGGGCGTATAAAAATTTTATTTTATGAGCAATGGCTCATATTTTGGCTTTGTCTGGTTTCTACTAAAAAATGCATGTCAGCTTGTACTTACCATACATTTTCCCCTCATCTGACAGGATGATCTTCCGACGTCCACAGGGAGGGTAGATGGCCAAGGCCTCCTGGAAGCTCTGTTCAATGTCAGGACTCCACACCCCTTCTGCATCATTGTCCACGGGCTTGTCTGCCGAGTCGCTCATCCCTTCCATGTCCTCGGCAGGACTCTCGCTACCGCTCCAGCTGCTGGGATCAATTTTGTCGGTTGGGCTCTCCGAGCTGATGCCTGGAGCAGACTAGGGAGAGACCTGGTAAATAAATCAGTATGATAATAGTAAATACATCAAACCGAAAAATGGCATTCAGAGCAGAAGACACGTGGAATACAAATAGAATAAAGAGACTATATAATATGTACAGTATATGTAGATCTTTAAAACCAGCCTATTAATTTATGTCCTCTCCAACAGATGTTTGATTTTGGTCTATATCTTTGGTCGGGGTTCAAAGTTAGGAAGAATAAATACATAGTTGTTGTTAGGTCATAGAGGGCTAGTTTGCTCACTTTGTGGTTTACATTCACATTTCTACTCTAAAACACATGTCATTGTGGATTAATAAACACTTTGAATGTATTTTCTATGTTAAGTAATTAATGGAATAAATAGTTGCTTATTGATTTTGCTGTGGAAGAGTTGGAAAGTGCCAAGAATAGACAATAGATATTAAATGAACTGACCGACACACATGAACAGAAAACACTGTCCTCCTGTCTGAAACAAGACCAGCGCATATAATAGATCAGGAGTCCCCAAACGACCGCCCGCAAGCGTCCAAAATCCCGCTTGCGGGAAGTCCCAAGTTAAAAATTTTTTTTTTTAATTATAATTTTTAAAAATCTGTCCTTCCTAATCCATTTTCTACCGCTTGCTGCTCTCGTAGTCTCCTAGACGGTCAGGCAAATCATATTGTCTAAAATGCATCTTCCCTTCGATAACGTAACATCATCGCGCTCGCGTCGCAGCAAGTGCGCGCTCTTTCAGTCAATTAGTGCGCGAGGAATATACATATATATATATATATATATATATATATATATATATATATATATATATATATATATATATATATATCACTGTTTCCCACACATTCATTTATTTGTGGCGGCCCGCCACGGAAGAATTACGTCCGCCACAAATGGATTTTTCGGCTTTTGACTCGCTCGACCGCTCATAAAAGCAATGGGACTCTGTCTGTGAATGCAGCTTGAAGTTACAATTCCAGTGCAGTAGGTGGCGGTAGCCTACTATGCATTGTAACTCCACCAATAGCACTTAATTCACCTGGTGGGCCAGAAGAAGAAGAAGAAGACGACGACGACGAAGTAAAAGAAGAACGGACCGACCGGATCAAAATACGAGGGTAAGACGTCTTGGCAAACAAGTTCAAAAGTGGTCCGAACCTGTGCAGTGTGCAGCACCGACTCGGATTTTCTTAATTTTTATTTTCGGGATTTGAATGCATTTATTTTGAAAGGACAGCTGGAGAGAGACGGGGGAGGGGGGAGAGAGGGTGAGAGGGGGGATTGACGCGGAGCAAAGCGACTGTCAGGTGGGATCGAACTGGGTCGCCGCAGCGGGTGCTCTACCAGGTGAGATAGGTTATAGCTGCATCGCTCGCGGTTCGTCATATATTTAACGTTAATCCGCGATTTCACCGAGCGTTTCACTGACGGTGAGCAGCCTGACGCTGCTTCATTAACACCGCCACTGTTTGACTCGGGGGCCGGGGCAGACGCACGCAGTAACAGTCACCTGTTACCATACCGACGAGCTAACGTGTCCAGATTATAACCCTGTTGTCAATAAACACACGTGGAGACGGTGCTTCAGATACTGCGTTAATACTGAAGCTAAATTGTCCACTGTCCACTGCAGCATGTGAATGCAATCAAAATAATAAAATCTGAGCCAACCAGCTGTTAAAATGTTGTCCAGGTTAATGTTTTGGCCATTAAAGGTCCTTCATTTCAAGATTTCAACTGTGATCGGGCTTTAAACAGGTGGCTGACCTGTTCAGATGGGTGTAACTGCTACTGGTCAAATAATGTGAAATAGCATTTATTTTTACATGTATGCAATGCCATTTAAATGTAATTATAGATAATAATAATAATAATAATAATAATAATAATAATAAATACTGTGTAGTGTTGTAAATAGTCAACGGGAAGGATTTTAGTAAGATATAAGCCATGAGCACTACACAGCCAGAAAAAAACCTAGGCAGGACAAGTAAAAATATTGGGGCAAGAAGATTTGAGAAGTCGGGCAAGTAGAAAAAAACCTTAACGTTGAACCCTACATGTGTTGAGCTGCTGCCGCTTAAGGTTAGACGGCACTGTACATAGAGTGGTTCTGCTCGTTAGTAATAAATTCTAATGTTGGATGTTCACTCCTTCACACAGATGATGTATGCACTAATTAAAGGGGCAGAGCTTTAAGAGACATTTTAGCTTTTATATTTTATAAGATATATTTTTTGTAAGAACCACAATTAATACATATATTTCAGTGAATAACTAATTGTTCAAATCTGTATATAAATATGTACATAAAGTGTTGTAATTATATTCCAACTCCGCGTTCTTCTTGGTCATCGCCGCTGCCGCCGCCACCCCCCACCCCCCGGCCACACCACCACAAATAGATGCCTGTCCTGTGGGAAACACTGTATATATATATATATATATATATATATATATATATATATATACATATGTATATATGTAAAAAAAAATGTAACCCCAAACTTAAAAAGTTTGGGGACCCTTTAGATAAATAAAGAAGATAGATACGATATTGTGTTCATCACCTCATTGATTTAGTTTGTTTCCCGCATTACAGATTCCAACCTGTGCTTCCCAGGGCTCCCGACTGTCAAGATGACCTGATCATTCATGAAAACTAGAGTTATATCGAGTACTTTTCACAATACATTGACGACAAAGTCTTTGGAGGCATTCACAAATCAGAGAGAGCAACAGACGAGGGGCATCTCCTTTAACACCATTGAGGAAATTTTTTTCTACTTTTTTCTACTTGCTTGCATTCCCCAGAATCAACAGATTTTTGCCAGCAAAACCAAAACGCCAAGCCAGAAAATGATAAATAACTGACAAGATTGATGACAAGAATGTCAAGGTTCTTTAAGTTACAGAAGTCACTTAAGTTTTGACCTGTATTTAACAGCAGAGAAGACAGACAGGAAAGCATCAGTCAGGCCTCTGCCTTAGCCTTCTGAAAAAACAGGAACATGAACCTTATCGACGAGCATATGATCCTTTATAAAGACAGCAGTCTCATTAGACATTTTTTTTCCTGGCATGTCAGGTATAAAGGTATTTGTCCTTGCAGTTGGTCTGATGCTGGACTTGTATCAAGGGAAGGATACATTTGCTAATCGCTGACCATGGTTGAAACTGTTCCGGCAGGATGACACGTATACTTCCACCGCTACTTCACATTAGTTCAACCCATTGAAAAACTTGTGGCCAAGGTCCTTCCAGCAACTTTAACCATAACAAAAAAAATGCCATGCTTAATGACAAACAGTTGAAAATGGAGGAGTGCACCAGTAAAAATATTTAGGAGAAATCAATCAATCAATCAAAGTTTATTTATATAGCCCTTAATCACAAAAAATCCTGAGTTAGTGATCACAAAATGGTACAACAACAAGCCAGTGATGATGGCTTTAATTGCACATGGGAAAGTGCCTGAAGATGTATGCAGCAGATGGTTGAAGAAAGACAAAGTGTAGGTCTAAGTCAGGAGACCCACATTCATAAGGTAGTATAATGACAACATTGGTGGTGCGGACCCTATCTGACTCCATGCTGAGCTTCTACTGCATGGCGAGCAGAACAAAAAAATGTACCTTGTTCGGGATTGTTTATTAATTTGATGTTGCTGTCACAAATTCCTTGATACAGTAGAAATCTGACATCGTAGGGTCCAACTGACCAGCAAATTACACTATATAGTTTCTAGACTTTTAACTGCATCTGGCAGATAATTTGACAAACAGGCAAAAGAGTAAATTATTAAGAAGAAGAAGAGTATGAGCCACCCATCAAAAAGAGAAGAACCATCGTCAAGAAAATATAGATTGCAACAATGCACAGAAGTGCTGAAATCAAGGTTGCCAGGGCAAAACATACTGTACATTAAATGCCATAGTTGCAAGATGTTCCTCTGCAATGCAAAGAAGATAAACTTGTTCCTGAAATACCATAGCTAATGTGGATGTGCTTAAAATCTATAAATATTGTTTGTAAAATTCAAAATTTTTGTTCTAGCCTAAAAGAGGCAGGTAAGCGCACACAATATAATTAGAATTGATACTACAATTGACAGTCTGTAAAATCTATAACACAAATATTTTTTATACAATTCTAAATTGTAAGCAGTTTTTTAGCTCCAAAAAGGAAGGAAATCGCAAAACAAATTAGATTAAATGATAGTTTATTTTCTCGGATCTCAGCAGGATGAAGTACAATAGCTGTGGTTTGAAACCTTTTATGAACCCAACTGGCTTAAATGAGAGGACATGTAAACAAACAATTCAATACACTATATACAATCAAATGTTGAAATATAGGAGACCAAAAGACTATGCCTAGGGAACAAATTGATTCTTCCAAAAACTGAAGCTAATCATCATCCACATGATTTGTTTTTGAACCTCGACAACCAGCTGCACATCATCTCTTTCTAGACAATGCATGACGCCTTCAATGACAGATGTAGTGATGCAGGCAGATGAATGACATTGCAGACATTGTTACACACTGTATGTTTCAAAGAAGCCTGTCACAACACAAATACTGCACTGTTATAGCTTACGTACACCAGTAAAATGAAATCCAAGACCATAAAATGTTGATCTTGATGCTGTAGTAGGAAAAGCATCTGTCTAAGATCAGTGTGTTGTGGCTTTATTCCTGATGTGTTGGTTTAATGTGTGAGGGAAACTGAACAACAAGTCCTAATACAGTCAAAATGTGTCCTACTACTTGTGACCATGGCCGTAACTACCATTGTGGACACCAAGGCCATGTTCTCTGTATTTTTTTTAAGTGACAAGGAGAAGATGGTATGACTGATCTATAGCAAGTTACTTGGAGAATGTAGTAAGCTAAGCTATAAGTTACTCTCAATTAAATGTAGCTAATCTACAGGGGAAGCTATCCCCTGAGAATTGCAGCAAGCTACACTGCAAAAATAGCTTGCTACATCAAAGCTATATTTAACAACATTTATATCTATGGGCCCACATGTATAATATCAATGTAAATGTAACTGAGAGTGTACAAATGGACCCAATAAGGGTCTATTACTAATAACTATCTGTCATTTAGCTGGGGACAACCTACAACTACTTATAGTTGTCCCCACACCCCAATGCATTTATTTATTTAGTTTGCCTTTTCTTTGGCCCAAACCTATAATGATATTCATTTTCTCTGCCAACAGTATAAAAAACAGCATCTACTGTATATCTTGACAAAAACAAACAATGACTTGTGTGTTGTTTGGGAACAGTTGGTGATTGTTATGTGCAATAAAACTTTTTATGAACTCAACTCACCTTGATGTGTGTTCCTAAATGTGTGTTCCACGTCTTAAATTAAGAAAGCAGTTATGATTTTGGTTTACAGAGTAAACAACTAAAAACTAAATGCATACATTTGTCTAAATATGGCTAAAGACACACATTATTGTGGGTTTCTTGCATGTCAACTTCATCAATAAAGGAAACATCTAATCTGCGGGAGAGAACTCCTCTGCCATTTAATTTTTTTTATTTTTTTATTTTTTTTAACGTCTGCTTGAAGCGTATCTCTGTCTCTGACTCCCTGATAGTTATGATTTTGCTAGTTTCGATGACTTGCCTTATATTGCCTCTGATTGGCCAGTCCGAAATGTTTCACCCTAACCTGAACCAATTGTGACTCATCATATGACCACCAACCAATCATCATGGATTTATTCCGTATGTATGGATGTTCTCATTCATCCAGGTCTTTGTGTTTTCTCCATATTTTTTGAGGGCCTGGATTTGCAGTCCAATTTCTCTCTTTGTAGCTCTGATGTATGATACCTGGTTACATGGGTCTAAAAGTAGCTAAGCTACAGGAAAAGCTACTCGTAAAAAAAGTAGCTAAGCTACCACCAAGCTACTGGAAAATGTAGTTAAGCTATGTAGCTTAGCTACATGTATCTTGTTACTGCCCATCACTGCTAATATACTTTGTGTAGGACTTTGTGTAGGACATTGTGTGCGCTGTACATATCTCAATGCGGTAGATCATCCTTTCTCAATCGATCGTTGGTCATGCACAGTTGTACCCACTTCAACTTGTCACTCGTTCAGCCATTCAGTCTATATATACTGTAAATGAAACAAGCGACAATAAATATTAGGTAATGTTCAAGTTTTAACAGTCCAACTGCTAATGTTCTGATCCTTTAGACAATGTTCTGCTTTATACAACTCTTGAACCAGTTTGATTATTTTTGTTTAATCTATCTTTAAATGGAATAGTTGAATTTGTCTATAGTAGAATGTCAATTTATGAAGTGGAGAAGGGTGTAAGCTGTTAAGGGGGAAAAGTCCCAGTGAATGGAAAGCGCTTTTTACTGAATTCAGTTTTTGTGTGCAAACTGCTGACACTGCAAAAGCACCTCACAAATGATTAAGGGGCTTTGGTGTTTTAAAGGGCATAGGGCATAACATTTGAAACACTATTAGGCTATTTAGATGACATGTTTCTCTCTTTGTCATGTTGAGTTACTAGGGGGGTAAAAACCCTTTACCAGAGAACTTTGAATTACTGGGGGGGGGGGGGGGGGGAACCTTGAATATAGAATGAACAACACAAGTCTTTCTGGGCTGCAGATAACTTACTCATACATTAATTTCTTAAAGTAATATAACACCAAAGTTAGTTTAAAATGATTGACCAATTGATGTATTCAGGTCTAATTTTTTATTCTTGTTTTCAGATCGAAATTTATTTTTGAGATGCTTTGCAGGGAGCCTAGATAAAGGTGGTTTCAAGGAAAATTTAATGGTTACATATGATGTCTATAAAATAAATACTTCTGTATTTAGTTGTATACATTTTACAGGAGAAAGTTTTGTCAGCACGGGCTAGAACAACGTTGGGTTAGTCGCTAAAATCTAAAAAGACGGCACCATCACAACATTACTACTTGGTTTGAGAAAAAAAAGAGAATATAGGAATTGTAGGATAGTAATGAGCATCATTTTCAATTAATAGTGGCATGCGCACAATTACATTCACGTGCAATACGCAGTAAGATAAATGTTGGTAGATGCAGCTTTTTTGACGCAGCATTGTACCCCACACAAGGTAACTAATGTTGTCACCGGTGTTGGGACCATGACGCAAAAAAAAGCGGTGATGTCCTCAAGATATAATAAACAGTGTACTTTTTCAAAAAAAAAATTGTGATACTTTTGGAGAGGGTAGGGTGTGGAAGGTTTCATTTGTATCTAAAGGGAATGCCTCCACACAGAGCTGTTGGCATTCAGCAGGGGGTGGGGGGTAATAATTGCGTAATAAACCTGCAATAAATTGAAGATTTCAAAAGTCTGATTCGTGTTACAATAGGGTCATTAATACAAATGTGCTTTTTCATTGTGTTTGAGGACTAGTAGCATGCTAATCTCAGCTAGCTGCTTCATAAAGAAAATGCACTTTTTCAAAGTGAATGTGATAAGCAGTGGTTCCATTGATTGGTACTAAATACAATTTGAAAGGTTAATTCCAAACCATTTTCGAATGTTTTATAATGTTGTTTTCTGTGCAGGATTGTTGATTTAGCACATGTTAAGCTTTAACCTGGTGGTGCTAACTTAGTGAAACCTAGGAAAGGTATTACGAACAAAACTGCGGATCTGTAGATATCTACAAAAGTGTTGAAAAGGGAGTGAAAAGGTATTACAAAGTTGCTAGAAAGAGGCAAAGGTGATGTTAATGTACAAATCTTTAATGTTGCTGATCCACAGACTTGACCATCCTATAAAAAGCACTATCAACAAGAGAGGGAGGGAAAGCATGATTAGCAGTGATGGCCCTAGTGTGTGAATGTGAGTGTGAATGTGGTCTCTCTATCTGTGTTGGCCCTGCGATAAGGTGCCGACTTGTCCAGGGTGTCCCGTCTTCCGCCTGAGTGCAGCTGGGATAGGCTGCAGCACCCCCGTGACCCCGAGAGGGACAAGCGATAGAAAATGGATGGATGGATGGGAGTAAGACTAGAAATAGTCTGCAAGCCAAACTACCGCTTAAACTGAACCCAGATTCTAAATTAGGTTTTTTCGGTTAGATTTATCGTAAAAGTGAATGTTGATGTGTGAATGAGAGAGTGAACCAGAGCCTTAAGAGATACTAGTTTGGTTGAGTTAGCCTCTGTAGACAGCCATAACGGAGGAGGATCAAATGCTTCATATTGCAGCTATTTTTGGGAATTCTAATGTTAATGGCCCAGTAGTAAAACATTACGTTTGGTATTGCTAATTTTCCCGAAGATTTAGGTCTTTGCAAATATTGCTTACGTAACCTGTGAGTCTTTTTATTCCTAATGAAGTCTAAAGTCTGACAATCTAACTTACTAAAGACAGACTGAGGGAGAAAAAGTGGTATACCCTGGAACAGACAGGAAAATCGCGGAAGTACATTCATTTTAACAGAGTTGACACGAGCCACCATAGATAAATTAGGTAAGGACCAGCAATCAAAATCTCCCTGGATTATGGACAACAGTGGAACAAAGTTGGCTTTATAAAGCTCTGCAAGCGTATGTGTGACCTGGACACCCAAGTATGTGGAACTTTGCGAGGCAAATTTAAAGGGTAAATTGTGCAGAGGATATTTCTTAGCAGCAGAATTTATAGGAAATATTTCCTTTTTCCCCAAGTTCAATTTATAACCAGACACGTGTCCAAAAGCTTGGTGAGTACTTTAGGCATCCGGGACCGAGACAGAGATGTCCGAGACATATAGGAGGTAATCTGCATAGAGAGAGACTTTTACCTGTACATTGTGTCTACATATGTCTGGAATAAATGGGTTGGTACAAAGCGCTTTTGACAGAGGCCCCTTTGGCAAAAGCAAAAAAAATGGGCTTAGGGGGTACCCCTGCGGCATGGAACGGTAAAGGTGAAAATATTTGGATTAAATAGTATTTGTCCTGACCAAGGCCTCAGGAGACGAATACATGAAATAAAACTGTTACCAAAGCCGAATCTCTCCAGGACATAAAATAGATCATTTCATTCCACTTGGTCAAATGCCTTTTCAGCATCCTTAGATATCACTGCCTCTTTAGTGTTAAGAGCAGGCGCATTAAACACTGTATTGAAAATATGTCGAAGATTGGAAAAGGAGTGCCTATTCCAAATGAACCTGGCTTGATCCGCATTAATAATAAAAGGGAAAATAGTATCCAGACATAAAGCCAGCAGTTTGGATAATAATTTGAAGTCCATATTTAACAGGCTAATAGGACGATACGAAATGCACGAAAAAGGGTCCTTGCCTTTTTTCAAGAGGAGAGAAATTGAAGTTTGGTTGAGCGTTTACGGGAGGCGGCCAGATTCAAACGATTCATTGTGCATGTCCAATAACAGGGGGGCTCGCTTTTGCCAAAATATTTTTTTTTAATTCGTGAGGATAGCCATCTAGTCCCGGGGATTTTCCGTTTCGTGGTGATAACGCTGCAACATTTAATTCCGCAGCAATTGGTATCTCTAACTCTACCGCAGCGGACTGATCAAACGAGGGGATGTACAGATTGGCAAAAAAGTGTTCAAGCTAAGGAATAGAATAAGCAGATGAGTAGAGGTACACATAGAAATTCTTGAATACATTATTGATGTCTCATCATCCTTAACCATACCTTAATCAGATTGAATCTACGCAATATTATGAGATGCTGATATCTGGCGTAAATGATGAGCTAATAGTTTACCAGTTTTATCGCTATGTTCATAGAACTGAGATCTTGAATGGAGTATTTGTTCAGTAGCACAGTCTGTCGCAAGGACATCAAGTTGTAACTGTAGAGAGAGCCTTTCATTATAAGTATCTGGGTTTTGAGAGCTAGAGTATCTAACAGATATATGCATTGTGTCAAACTAGTCAATTTATTCTTCCTGAGTATTTTCTCATAACTTGTATAGGATATTATCTCCCCACAAATGTATGCCTTCAGCGCCTCCCAGAGTACAGAGGCCGACATCCCGGGAGTTTTGTTCAAGAGCACAAAGAAATCTATTTAACGCGAAACAAAATCCACAAAGTCCTAATTTAAAAGTAATTGAATATTTAGACGCCACGGCGCACTTGTGGTTGTCAGGTTTTCAAAGAGTAAATCCATGAAATTTGGATCATGATAAGAGAAAACAATTGAATCATATTTGCATATACATATAGATGAAAGTAATTTATATTAACGAGAAAGTAGTCAATGCGGATAAAAGTGTGATGAACGTTAGAGAAGGGGTATTGCCTTCGAGAGGGTTTTAAAAAAACGGCAGACATCTGAAACATAATTTTTTTCCATAAAAGACTTAATTACCTTAGCGGACCTTGATGGTGGGAATGTTTTGGGTGATGAGCGAACAAGTTGGGAATCGAGCCAACAGTTAAAGTCTCCTCCTACTATTAAAACATACATTGACAAGTCAGGGAGATTCAGAAAAAGACGTTTGAAAAACGCCAGCATATGTGATGGTATGGGGGTGTATTAGTGCCCAAGACATGGGTAACTTACACATCTGTGAAGGCACCACTAATGCTGAAAGGTACATACAGGTTTTGGAGCAACATATGATGCCATCCAAGCAACGTCTTTTTCATGGACGCCCCTGCTTATTTCAGCAAGACAATGCCAAGCCACATGTTACAACAGCGTGGCTTCATAGTAAAATAATACGGGTAATAGGCTGGCCTGTCTCTTGTTGAAAATGTGTGGCGCAATATGAAGCATAAAATACGACAACGGAGACCCCGGACTGTTGAACAACTTAAGCTGTACATCAAGCGATAATGGGAAATATTTCCACCTGAAGAGCTTCAAAAATTGGTCTCCTCAGTTCCCAAACGTTTATTGAGTGTTGTTAAAAGGAAAGGCCATGTAACAGTGGTAAAAATGCCCCTGTGCCAACTTTTTTGCAATGTGTTGCTGCCATTAAATTCTAAGTTAATGATTATTTGCAAAAAAATAATAATTCATTTCTCAGTTCAAACTTTAAATATCTTGTCTTTGCAGTATATTGAATTGAATATAAGTTGAAAAGGATTTGCAAATCATTGTATTCTGTTTTTATTTGTGAATTACACAGTGCCAACTTAACAGGTTTTGGGTTTTGTCATAACTTACTTTATTTTATAATATTATTAAGCCCTTTGCAATTAAAACTGGTAAACCCAATACCAAACCCGCTGGGCGCTGCTGTTAGATTAGGCTGGGTCATAGAAAAAAGATGCAAACATCAAATATACAGTATACAAAATGCAAGTCTGTGGTAAAACTTTTAAAAAATAAGCTTGATTGATGCAAAGAAAAGAAAAACAAAACAGTGGCCCCCACCCCGATCGATAAGAAAGGCAAGATATCTCCCACTTATGGGATTTGTAGTCCTATAACTCCAAAATGGTGCTGGCCAACTAGCATGCCAGCATGCCTCCTTGACCGAATCTGGGGAAACTCTCCTCCTAATGTTTTTGTTTCCAAAGTCCGCTGCCCTTGTTTGATCATCGAATCTGTGGGTCTGGTTGTTGGATAAAGTTATCCGCAACGTCGCCGGGATGAGAAGACCAAACTTCACATTGGGACATGAATGCAGCCCTTCACCGCAGCAAAGCCGGCTCGTCTCTGAGCTACGGTCAGAGTGAAGTCAGCAAAAATCGAAATCCTCTTGCCCATATAGGATAGCGGAGAACCCTCACCCGCCCGTCTTACAATCTAGTTCCGGACTTGAAATAAATTCACTCATACAATGAACGGCCGAGGAGGTTCGCCATCTACAGTCCGGTGAGCACGGTCCAACATGGGCTTGTCGTCAAGCCCCAGCACCTCCTGCAAGAATTGAGCGGTGAACTCAGTCAGACGGGGGCCCTCACAGCCCTCAGGAAGGCTCACCACCCAGATGTTAGTCCACATCAAGCAGCCCTCCAGATCATCGCATTTTATAGAGAGGAGATTCACGGTGGCAGTTAGCTTGTTGACGCTAGCGCAGAGTTCGGCAAGCCCATTAGCATTAGCAGCGAGCTCCAGGCTAGCGATAGCCCCACTATGGGATGAGAGAATGCTCAGAAATGGCTCCGTAACAGCCACTATATATATCCCCTGACAATGGATTTAAGATTGTTGAGGATGTCGGCTCGCAATTCATCCATCTTCTGACTTATGCTCCTAAACGACCGACTCCTCCATGATATGTGGATGTGGAGACGCACAAAGCCTGGAGCGGCCTGGCTTGTCGGATTTCCCTCAGCCAGACATCGCGGAATTCACAGAAGCAATTCACAAACAAGAAGCTGCATACAACAGGTTAGTAAAAAGTATGGTATAGTTGACGGCTGGAGATAGCAAAGGTGCCAATAAAACATAAAAAAAGGTCACATTTCTACGGAGCTCCTGCTTAGCACACCCTGCACCGCCCATGCTCAACCAGAAGTCAGTCCGACGCTCTTTTTACCTTGTATTACCAATCTTATGCTAACAACCGAGCCAATTCCAACACGTATTCCCTCCCGTGCCAAGATCCTGTGGCAGTGGAGGCGGAGTCACTATGACGTCCATCCATCCATCCATCCATCCATCCATCCATCCATCCATCCATCTTATTCCGCTTAGCCGAGGTCGGGTCGCGGGGGCAGCAGCCTAAGCAGGGAAGCCCAGACTTCCCTCTCCCCAGCCATTTCGTCCAGCTCCTCCCGGGGGATCCCGAGGCGTTCCCAGGCCAGCCGGGAGAGATAGTCTTCACAACGTGTCCTGGGTCTTCCCCGTGGCCTCCTACCGGTCGGACGTGCCCGAAACACCTCCCTAGGGAGGCGTTCGAGTGGCATCCTGACCAGATGCCCAAACCACCTCATCTGGCTCCTCTCGATGTGGAGGAGCAGCGGCTTTACTTTGAGCTCCTCCCGGATGACAGAGCTTCTCACCCTATCTCTAAGGGAGAGCCCCGCCACCTGGCGGAGGAAACTCATTTCGGCCACTTGTACCCGTGATCTTGTCCTTCTGGTCATGACCCAAAGCTCATGACCATAGGTGAGGATGGGAACGTAGATCGACCGGTAAATCGAGAGCTTTGCCTTCCGGCTCAGCTCCTTCTTCACCACAACGGATCGATACAGCGTCCGCATTACTGAAGACGCCGCACCGATCCGCCTGTCGATCTCACAATCCACTCTTCCCTCACTCGTGAACAAGACTATGACGTCATCGAGTAATTTGCAAAATTTACTATGATGATATTTTTTTCTTTAAAAAGGCTCAACAAATGTTTACATATATTCAAAAACAAATCTGTTAATATTAATTAGTATTAACATATATTTATCGTTTTGCCACATTTTCTGTTGTTGCTGCTTATTGTACAATGTACTCAGTTGAGATTTGTTCAACTGTCTAGTGAATGTTATTGGAGTTTTTTATTAAAAACAACTACCAACAAATGTAGCATCTTTTGTGTTGTTGTAAAATGTACTCGTATTAGAGACTACTTGTGTCCCTCAATGTCCCTGACGAAAGAGGCGAGCATTAAGTAACACTTGCTTCCAGTTGGACTTTCCCTCTTTAAGAGGTACCACTGTCCTCTTAATATTTTCACATTTTGTAGATGGCTGTCCTCAGGTATATATGGGATATATTAAAATTACGTCAACATTGCAGACATGCTGACAACGCCCCAGACAATGGTGTGCGTTTAGTTTTTGATCTTAACCTCATTGTAAACTCCCGACCGGTGTCCCACCTTCCCTTTATTTTGGAAAACCTTGAAAAAATAGTTGCACAGAAGCTGAATGAACACTTAGCATCAAACCATCTCTGTGAACCCTTTCAGTCAGCCCTCACAAATGTTACATATGATCAATTGCTAACTCCAAATGCCGATCCGTAATTCATTTTGCTAATACTTAATCTTAGCGCTGCTTTCAATACCATCGATCATAACATTCTATTAGAATGTATCAAAACACGTATTGGTATGTCAGACTTAGCCTTTTCTTGGTTTAACTCCTATCTTACTGACAAGATGCAGTGCGTCTCCCATAACAATGTGACCTCGGAGTATGTTGAGGTAATGTGCGGAGTTCCACAGGGGTCGGTTCTTGGCCCTTCAGCATCTACATGCTGCCGATGAGGTGACATCATACGCAAATACTGTGTTAGCTTTCACTGTTATGCACATGACACGCAACTTTACATGCCCCTAAAGCTGACCAACACACCAGATTGTAGTCACCTGGAGGCGTGTCTAAATGAAATTAAACAATGGATGTCCAGCAACTTTTTGCATCTTAATGCTAAGATAGTGAAAATGATGATTATCGGTTGGTACAAAATGAGGCTGCTAGGCTTTTGACAAGAACAAGAAAGTTTGATCATATTACACCTATACTGGCTCACCTGCACTGGCTTCCTGTGCACTTAAGATGCAAATTTAAGGTTTTACTATTTACGTATAAAATACTAAACAGTCTAGCTCCATCTTATCTTGCTGATTGTATTGTACCATATGTCCCAGCCAGAAATGTGCGTTCAGAGAACTCTGGCTTATTAGTGATTCCCAGAACCCAAAAAAAGTCTGCAGGCTTTAGAGCGTTTACTATCCTGGCTCCAGTACTCTGGAATGCCCTACCAGTAACAGTTAGAGATGCTACCTCAGTAGAAGCATTTAAGTCCCATCCTAAAACTCATTTGTATACTCTAGCCTTTAAATAGACCACTTTTTAGACAAGTTGATCTGATGTCTCTCTTTTCTGCTCTGCCCTCTTCTCCCGCATGGAGAGGTTATCAGGTGACCACGGATCAGCCTCCATGGAGGAGGGGCTAGGTGTTCCAAGTCGGGACCCGGGGTGGACGACTCCTCTGTGCGTCAGTTGGTTACGTCTCTGTGCTGCTGACTTGTCTCCATTCAGGACGATCCCCTGCAGGCCTCCCATTGGACTGGTCTTTCACATTAAGAGGTTGGGACCAGGGGTGGACCACTCCTTATGCATCAGTCGGTGACGTCCTGCCGCCCCGACTTGTCTACATGCAAGAGGATCCCCTGCCGGCCTCACTATGGACTGGACTCTCACATTATTAACCATATCCACTCGGCATCCATTGCACCGGTCACCCAAGGGGGCGGTCCCTTCCAGGGTTTCACGTTGTTCCCATTGGGTTGAGGTTTTTCTTGCCCTGATGTGGGATCTGTGGTTTGTGCAGCCCTTTGAGACATTTGTGATTAAGGGATGTATAAGTAAACTCTGATTGATTGATTGATTGACGTCAGTGAGTGTTTTGAGACAGTAGAGTCTCACTGCAGCTCTTGCAGTCATCGTGTACATGGAGTGACAGAAGAGCCTCTAAAAATTAGTACAGTCTACATCTACAACAGAAAAAAAATGCTCGATTTGTTGCTAGTCATTTTTCATAAAGAAAAAGTGACTAAAAGGATTGCAGAAGGAAAGAACTTGAAAATGTCTCAACAAAGTACTTAAATTACTAGCAACAATTGAAAAACAGAGCAACATGATATAATATAAGAAACAATATACGTTAATACTATTAATCAGTAACACAGTTTTTTTTAAATGTATCTATGACGTTTTTAAGCATTTTTTAAGAAAATGTATGCATCATGGCAGATGCATAAATTGTATGTGTGGGTCTGTCATACATCTGCCAAGGCCCATATTTTAAAAATAGTGTTTTTAAGTAGAATTATCCACAGTCGCATCAACTTTTAAAACATGGTCTTCCTTAGCCCAGGTCTTATTCCTTCAAATAGAAGTGAGGAAATTTTCGGAGTAGTTTTTGCAATAACCTGCTAAAAACAAACATACATGTGACCAAACCAAATATCCTTGGAAAATAATGTAATATCAAACCGAAGTATTTACTGATTTGATAATCTCACAAACACGGTACTTCTTGCGATTTTTGATTTGCTAACTTAACAAAGAAAATGTCTAGAATGTAAGACATCCACCTTTAATAGATTAGAGTTTCCATGCATCTACAAATGAGATACTTTTTATAAGCTATGTGAGTTGTCACTGAAGGGGTCTCTTAGTACCATAGAATCTGGGGACTAATTGTGTTTGCCAGAGGAAGGTATGAATGTCACCTATTGAAACACTTGTGGCTTACAGATAATTGCATACTTTCCTCTTTTCAGAGTGCGCGCCATAGAAATGGTCTTGGTTGTGAGATATGGGCTAGGCAGGATGGCCAGAAAATGTAGTAAGTGACTGTGGTAGCCAAGCAGAGTAGTCACTGTAACATGGAATTATGGGAAATTACACTTACTGCGAGATTACATAAACCACTCACAGAGCTGGAATCTAGCTCCTTAAATTAAGAGAACCCATTTCAACCATCAGACTGAGCAAGGTAATGAAATAGCAGATGAGAGGTCTCAAATGTAATTTTTCATGTGGAGTTCTTTTGTGCTGTTATCTCAGAAGGTGTAATAATGATTCCATGAATGACTTTTGTGCACCCCATAATGGCCCACGGTAGTTAAGGCCGCAATGTGTAAAACCATAATCACCATGCGATTTCAAAACTTAACATTTTCTAGCTGTTGTAAAGACATAATTATAACACGGACAACAAAAGTATTTCATTTTGAGAAATGTGCAAACAACCATGAGCATTCTGAATCACAGCTAGAGCTTCTATTATAATAGCAAATTAAAAAGTAGCAATAAAAGGGTCTTTGAAAGAGTATCGCTTAGGACCTTGAGATACAGTTATGCTGAATCTAGGCAAATATTTTTGCAATTACCTTTTGAATTTATCTTATTTACACATATTTTGCACACATGCATGAATAAAAAGAATTCTACCAAATCAAAAAAATGCCCCGTTGACCTCAAACTTGCACGTTGTATGAAAACCAATTACTACTACTTAATTCGAAGGAGAAAAACTTGCTGGGAAATTATTAATAAAACCTGTCATACAGAAGTGGATACAATTGTTGGTTATGTATATATTCACTAGTCACAAAATTAGGTACACATGCCCACTCTCTGATCAATACAAAACAGTATAACAAAGCTGCTTTTACCAGCATTTATAATTTATGCTCATGCCACGATTAGATGAAAATAATACTTCCTGGAACCTTATTTTGTTTCCTCAAATCAAGTCGTAATGTCGACGTCTTTTACCGTCTGAGTTGCGCGGCTAATCCTAATTTTGTAATGGTCCATCTTGACAAAACAGTCCAATGTGGTGGACAAATAAACACGGAATGATTTTTTTTTAGACATCATAGCAATGCGGGAGGCAATGAAACGAGAAGGAATTACACGGAAGCTCCGGACAGCAATCTCAGCTGTAGAATGGGGAGGCTAGCCGACACAGCATGTCCGAGAAAGTCCACTGGCCGATAGCAGATACAAAGATGCCAACATAGGTAAGCGTGTCAATCGGTTAGGGCTGGACGATTATGGTAAAAATAAAAATAAAAATTATTTTGAATGGTATTGAAATCACGATTAATAACACGATTATTCATTAATTTGAAAACATGATGTATTGTAGAACCAAAACTCAACTTTGAATATAATTTAAAAGAACTGGATATAAATTAGTAAAGACTGAACAACAAGAAAAAAAAAAAAATAGTAACTACAATGAATATAAATAATAGCGATATGAAACAACACCAGTTATTTTATTCGGGCCGGTAAAACATTTTTATTACATAAAATTTGTAATTGTGAAAAATATAGACAATTGTCAAACAAATATGTTCTGTTAAACCACTAATGGTAACATAAGCGAGCCGGTGGTGTTCTTGTTTTATTCCATCCATCCATTCCATCCATTTTCTACCGCTTGTCCCTTTCGGGGTCGCGGGGGGTCGCTGAAGCCTATCTCAGCTGCATTTGGGCGGTAGGCGGGGTACACCCTGGACAAGTCGCCACTTCATCACAGGGCCAACATAGATAGACAGACAACATTCACACTCACATTCACACATTAGGGCCAATTTAGTGTTGCCAATCAACCTATCCCCAGGTGCATGTCTTTGGAGGTGGGAGGAAGCCGGAGTACCCGGAGGGAACCCACGCAGTCACGGGGAGAACATGCAAACTCTACACAGAAAGTTTCCCGAGCGCAGGATCGAACCCAGGACCTTCGTATTGTGAGGCAGACGCACCAACCCCTCTACCACAATGCTGCCTTCTTGTATATTTTGGTTCAAAAAATTTTACTGTGAGGAAGTTGCAAACAGCCCCTTTAAATGGAAAAATCCTCACATGTATTGGTGCCATACATCTTTGACCAGTATTTTAAGTCAAAGCATAATCATTTTGTAAATGTATCAATGGTTGCTTTAAGTACATTATGCATGTAGAAGGTACTTTTTTTAAACCTTATTTTGTTAGTGCATTCACAGCACTGTTTTTGTGAAGAGGAAAGATGTGCTGCTGTTCTGAACATGAAGAGTGGGGAGCCAACTTGCGGCCGCGTAAAAAAAAAAGTCAAAGCCTCTCAAGTTGCGACTGCTGTCCCGTTCAATGATGTGTTGTCGTTCACAAAAACACAAGCAGATGAGATGTGTTGTGGGAGAATGGATTGTTCTTGCTAGCTTTAGCTCTGTAGTCGGTGGCTGTCTCTAAATTGTGTACTTTAGGACGTGTTTTGTGGATAAATAAGCAGTCCTGGACTAATTATTTTTCAAAACAAATGTTCATTCTCCTCACAATGACAGCATTTCACTCACATGTTTTTCAATTATTCCTGCGTTTAACAGCGGTTTCCGTTTTATTGGCCAATTCTGTGATTTCATCCATGGTTATGTGAACGCAGAAATGCCGTAATTTTTTTGTTAAGTTTAGTTATTAGCGATTAGGCATACTAGTGCTGTCTCATGTAAAAAGTAGCAACTTTAGTGAGACTCCAAACTTTTAGGTTACATGGTCTTTGTTTCACTCATACTGTCACTCATCCGTTTTACCGTTACAAGCTCAGGAATTTGCATGCACGTTCCACAGCCCATTTATAGTTTTTTTCGATTATAATATTTTTATGATCATGAGAAACTGTCACGAAAGGGGGGGGGTCGCAGCTTGCTGCGCGGTTGTTCTTTCAAGATGCAAAGACGGCTCCGGACGAAGGCGTAAAGGTAGGATTGGATTTATTAACATAAATCACTTAACTACCAAAAACACAAACAACACAACAAAAAAAAGGCAAGCGTGCCTAAAACACATGAAACTACTAGTTAGCAGAAGCTATGGCATATAACATGAACACTTACTTGGTCAGAACGTGACGTAAACAATGAAGCCAGGCTGACTGACTGGCAAAGGCAACTTAAATAATGCCTCTGATTAGTGCTTGGGAAGCAGGTGAGCGGGCGAGCACTAATCAGAGACAGGTGAACACAATAAGTCGCCATGGTGACAAAAGCAAACAAGGAGGCCTAAACGGGAACTAAAGAAGTCCAAAAACTAACAGAACATAACTAAACAAAACATGATCCTGACCACGGATCATGACAGAGCCCCCCCCTTAAAGACAGATTCCAGATGTCCATAAAAAAAATTAACAAGAGTCATGGGAGGGCGGGAGGGGGACATGGCGGTGGGTCGCCAGACCACGTGTCCCCGTATCCACCGGGGCAGAGTTAGGTGGCGGCGGCGAGTGGAACGCCGCTGCAGCAGGCGAGGCGGGCGCCCAGGGAATGGCCACATTCGTGGCCGACTGGGAGGTGGGCGCACTTGGCGTGGCGGGCGACCAGGTAGCGGCCATATCCGTGGCCGACGAGGAGGGAGGCGCGTCGTCATCGTGGCAGGTGTGGAAGCTCGGCGTGGTGAGTCAGGCGGCGAAGCTCGGCGTGGCGCGTCAGGCGGCGAAGCTCGGCGTGGCGCGTCAGGCGGCGGGTCTTGGTCTTGGCATGGGTCTTGGTCTCGGTCTTGGTCCTGGCGTGGGTCTTGGTCTAGGTCTAGGCGTGGGTCTTGGCATGGCGAGTCTTGGTCTTGGCATGGCGGGTCTTGGCATGGCGGGTCTTGGTCTTGGCATGGCGGGTCTTGGTCTTGGTCTTGGTCTTGGTCTTGGCTTGCCGGGTCTTGGTCTTGGCTTGGCGGGCCTTGGTCTTGGCATGACGGGCCTTGGTCTTGGCATGACGGGTCTTGGTCTTGGCATGACGGGTCTTGGTCTTGGCATGACGGGTCTTGGTCTTGGCATGACGGGTCTTGGCGTCGTGGAGCTGCGACTGGCGGCACTTGGCGTCGTGGAGCTGCGACTGGCGGCACTTGGCGTCGTGGAGCTGCGACTGGCGGCACTTGGCGTCGTGGAGCTGCGACTGGCGGCACTTGGCGTCGTGGAGCTGCGACTGGCGGCACTTGGCGTCGTGGAGCTGCGACTGGCGGCACTTGGCGTCGTGGAGCTGCGACTGGCGGCATTTGGCGTCGTGGAGCTGCGACTGGCGGCACTTGGCGTCGTGGAGCTGCGACTGGCGGCACTTGGCGTCGTGGAGCTGCGACTGGCGGCACTTGGCGTCGTGGAGCTGCGACTGGCGGCACTTGGCGTCGTGGAGCTGCGACTGGCGGCACTTGGCGTCGTGGAGCTGGTACCGGAGCTTGGCGTGGTGGGTCTTAGCGTGGTGGAGCTGGTGCTAGCCTTGGTGCGGCGACAGGTGCTAGCCTTTGTGCGGCGACAGGTGCTAGCCGTGGAGCAGCTACAGGTGCTAGCTTTGGTGCAGGTGGAGGTGGCCTAGCTGGGGGTTGCGGCTTGGAATGGAGCAGCTGAGCCACCCCACTAGTACAGCTTCGGGCCCTAGCCCCCCCCTCAAGGAGCGGATACCAGACACGCTCCTTGCGGTCTGGAACCGTCTTTAGGGGTGGGTGGAGGGAGGACAGGAGGGGGGTAGACGCCTCCCCTTTAAATTGTCCAAAATGTCTTTTTGTATTCCCCACCTGAGTTTGAGTGGGTGGACAAAAAGAAAATGTCTGTGACGTGGGTGGGGCTTGAGTCTTGGAGGGCGAAACAGAATTCAGAAAAAAAAATTCCTGGCCTATGACGTCATCAGCAGGCGGCGGCGTGATGTCAACAGCGGAGGTCTCCAGCTGACTGACAGCCCAATCGATGAACTGCTTGGCGAAATGATGAATTGGATTACCAAGCTTTGGCGGCAAGGAATACTGGTCTGATTGTGGCGTCCTGCTGTCCGGAGGAGGAGTTTGGGGGAATGACGCGTCTTGACGGCGAAACGAAGCCTTTCTGGCTGGCTTCCGTCTTCGCCAGCGCGTCTCCATCTCCTCGTGGTCCGCTGCGAAAGAACTGTAAGCTGGCTTCATTCTGTCACGAAAGGGGGGGGGTCGCAGCTTGCTGCGCGGTTGTTCTTTCAAGATGCAAAGACGGCTCCGGACGAAGGCGTAAAGGTAGGATTGGATTTATTAACATAAATCACTTAACTACCAAAAACACAAACAACACAACAAAAAAAAGGCAAGCGTGCCTAAAACACATGAAACTACTAGTTAGCAGAAGCTATGGCATATAACATGAACACTTACTTGGTCAGAACGTGACGTAAACAATGAAGCCAGGCTGACTGACTGGCAAAGGCAACTTAAATAATGCCTCTGATTAGTGCTTGGGAAGCAGGTGAGCGGGCGAGCACTAATCAGAGACAGGTGAACACAATAAGTCGCCATGGTGACAAAAGCAAACAAGGAGGCCTAAACGGGAACTAAAGAAGTCCAAAAACTAACAGAACATAACTAAACAAAACATGATCCAGACCACGGATCATGACAGAAACAAAATCTAAATTGTGATTAAAATGTTATTACATGTTCAGCCCTACAATCTGTGATGTTACAAATGGCCCACTGTTAAAAAAAAGACTGCAAAACACAGAGTTCAAAGGCATCCAAAAATGCATGCAAACTCATGCCCAAATGAATGAACCTCATGATTAGCTGCTTCAGCATTGTTTAACACAAGTATCTAACATTGTAACATGTATAAGTCAGAAAAGACGGAAATAATCATACTGCAGGTCCCTTTTAAAGACTGGCTCAGGGCAAAACACTAGACTACTCTGAGGTGGTCATCTATGAGCCCTGATTTAAATCCAATTGGACATGTGTGAAAAGATCTAAAACATGCATTCTACAGAAGGCACCCAGAGAACCCAAGCAAGGTGGAGCAGTTTCCTAATGACAAGTGCGCCAAAATGCCCATTGATGGTTCATGTTGAAGCATGTTGTGCAGTAATTGCTTCAAAAGGTTTATATATATATATACTAGGGGTGTAACGGTGCGCGTATTTGTATTGAACCGTTTCGGTACGGGGGTTTCGGTTCGGTTCGGAGGTGTACCGAACGAGTTTCCACACGAACATATTAAGTAGCCGCCGAAGCTAAAGTCTTAACAAGCTGCTCCGCTTTCTGCCTCTGTCTGTGTCAGTACTCTACACAGAGTTGTCCCACCCACACAACAATCTGATTGGTTACACGCAGAGCGGTAACAGCCAATCAGCAGTGCGTATTCAGAGCGGTAACAGCCAATCAGCAGTGCGTATTCAGGGCGCATGTCGTCAGTGCTCCAGCGTTGTGATGAGCAGGTAGGTGTTTAGCAGGTGAGCATAAGGCAGCGTAGGGCTGGGCGATATGGCCTTTTTTTAATATCGCGATATTTTAAGGCCATATCGCGATACACGATATGTATCTCGATATTTTGCCTTAGCCTTGAATGAACACTTGATGCATATAATCACAGCAGTATGATTATTCTATGTGTCTACATTAAAACAATTTTCTTCATACTGCATTAATATATGCTACTTTAAAACTTTCATGCAGAGAAGGAAATCACAACTAAAAAAATCACAATTTTTTTCATACGGTGTTGATCTGGAAATGTTTACCTCGGCATTTTGATGGTGTGGGCGTGTGGCACCGAACGGAGATGGTGACGTGCGGAGTAAGCACTGTTCATTCTCTAGCAGGTGACTTTTCAAATGATGCTACATATAGCAGTAATGCTACTTTTTATAGCAACGCTTTCACCCCACACTTGACAAATTACGGTTGTCTGTTCGACATATTCCCACTTGAAGTCAAACCACCACCAGACGATGGACCCCCTGCTGTTTTTGGGGGGAATTAATTATTCCTTCATTTGTTACCAGATTCGCACCTTCTTTCGCTCGTATTACCGCTAGCATCACAGCTAACGTTACCCATGCTGCTACCTCTTTGCTGCGCGAGGGCGTATGACGTTGTATGTGACGTATGACGTGACAGTATGTGACGTATGTAGAAGCTGTGCTTGCTGTCTGTGAGAAGGAGAGACAGGAAAGAGCAAGGAAAGCCTGTAGTGTAATGACCGCAGCTAAAAGCAACTGCGTGAGAACGCATACTCGAATATCACGATATTGTCATTTTCTATATCGCGTATATCGATATATCGCGTATATCGATATATCGCCCAGCCTTAAGGCAGGGGACTCTCCCCAAAATTATAATAAACACCTCCCAGTCAACTACTAGTAACATCACTATGAGCCCGTTGACGTTCTAGAAATCTAAACGGCAGCTCAGCTCGCTCGCAGTCCTGGCTTGAGGTGAAGGCTCATTGGCTTTTAGCGTAACGTTAGCTCATTTTGTGTGTGTGTGTGTGTGTGTGTGTGTGTGTGTGTGTGTGTGTGTGTGTGTGTGTGTGTGTGTGTGTGTGTGTGTGTGTGTGTGTGTGTGTTACGGACAGCAAAGCCCTGTCTGTCTGTTATTTCACTTTACCTTTTTCTGTGTTGATTGAGCTGTGTTGAAGCAGCAAAAAAGGACATTATGTTAAATGAAGAGTTTCTGTCTCTGATAGTTGATATAATAATGTAACTGCATCATTAAGTCTACATGAACTCCATGGTGTTCAGGGATGAAGAGTCTCTCCTATTGCTATTGTACTATTTTTTCCAGCTATAGTTACATTAATCATTAGTAATGCAGCAGCCTAGGTTTGAATTGCAGGGTCCCTGCTATCACATGTTGAAAAAATATAACATTTACATAATAAAAATCAACTACAGGCTTCTCAAATGCTGTAATAAATTAAGCATGATGAGTTGACTTGAAACTGTTTAATGTTGCACTTTTTATATGTAGAAGAAAAGTTTTGCCATTTTATTTAATCTGAGCAACAACTTGAGGCAGTTTAATGTTGATTAATGTGTGCAGAATTATTATAGTGTTCCCAATGTTAAAAGGATAAAGCCATTGTTTACAAATTTGGTAAATAAATAACCGAAAAAATGTATATTTTGTTGTTTTCTTACTGTACCGAAAATGAACCGAACCGTGACCTCTAAACCGAGGTACGTACCGAACCGAAATTTTTGTGTACCGTTACACCCCTAATATATACATTAGGGTTGTACGGTATGCCGGTACTAGTATAGTATTGCGATACTAATGAATCATATTCGGTACTATACCGCCTCTAAAAAGTACCGGTTCCCGCCCCCACCACCCCTTTTTTAACGGACATTGCTGTTTTTACGAGCAGAGAAGCATGTTCGGCAACGCACAATCACAGAGTACTTAAAAGCAGACAAGGTGTAGACAGAAAAGGGAGAATGGACGCATTTTGACTTAAAAACTAACGATAAAGGTAAAGTTATAACAATGAAACGCTCTCAAGAAGAGGTGCTTTAAGACATGGCTAGCTAGCTAGCTAACATCCAGCCCCAGTCAGCAGTGTTTTAGCTACTTCTAAATCACTATCCTCGCCTCCATGGCGACAAATAATGTAAGGTTCTTACAAGTATCGTCCCTGCAGGACGAACAATACCTAAACATGCTTCACTACACACCGTAGCTCACCGGCGTCACAATGTAAACAAACGCCATGGGTGGATCTACACCTGACATCCACTGTAATGATACCAAGTACAGGAGCGTATCTAGTTGATACTACTATGATTACATCGATATCTTTTAGCATCACAAAATCTTTTTTCGTTTTTTTCTTATTTATATTATGTTTATAAACTCAGGAAATACGTCCCTGGACACATAAGGACTTAAATTATGACCATTGTATGATCCTGTAACTACTTGGTATTGGATCGAAAGCATCCAAACAACAGAATAAGTGTTTAATACATTTGAACAGAAATGTAGATAGAACATATTAAAAGAGAATGTAAGCAGATATTAACAGTAAATGAACAAGTAGATTAATAATAATTTTCTACCACTTGTCTTTAATAATTTTGACAAAATAATAAAATGAAAAATGACACAATATGTTACTGCATATGTCAGCAGCTAAATTAGGTGCCTTTGTTTGCCTACCTACTAATAAAAGAAAAGTTGTCTCGTATGTTCACTATTTTCTTTAAAGACAAAATTGCAATAAGAAACATGTTTAATGTACAGTAAGATTTTGTTGTTAGAATAAAGCCAATAATTACATTTTTGTGGTCCCCTTTATTTAGAAAAGTATCGAAAAGTATCGAAATACTTTTTGGTACCAGTACTGGTACCAAAATATTGGTATCGGGACAACCCTAATAATTATATATATATATATATATATATATATATATATATATATATATATATATATATATATATATAGAGAGAGAGAGAGAGAGAGAGAGAGAGAGAGAGAGAGAGATATACATATATATACATAAATATATATACATTAATATATGTATGTATGTATATATATATATATATATATATATATATATATATACATATATACATATACATATATACATATACATATACATATACATATATATATATCTTTGACTAAAATTAAAATGTCATGTCTGACATTTCATATTTTTTATCACTTATGTCAGTCAATATTTCATTGTTTCTTGTGTTTTTTTTCCTTTTTTGGCACAAGAGTAAAAGCAATTTCATCCACATGTGTATTAAAAATAAAGAATAAGCTTGAAATCTTATGAAAATCAAGACGTTTGAGTTTTGTAAAAAAAATATTTACAATACCATCAAGGAGTGTCCACAAAAAAGACTACAATATTGGCAGGCTTCTCCCTTTTATAGGAAATCGTTTTGAGTTTATTTTCTTCCTCCTAAAAAGTGTGAATGTGTCTTATGTTATCTCACGCAAACCTGACGCCTGGACCCCACCACCTACCATCAGGCTACTATGGTATCAATCTTTGTTTGCCAGGGAATAGGATTGATTTACAGTTGTGTCAAAGCAGCCCTGCTCTACCCGCCTCAAAATGAGAACCACGTAGCAACAACATGGCCCGGACAACATCAGCACTTGAGCAGTCCACAAAAGATCACAGGCATTCAAAAGGTCCTCCGCAATCATACACGGGGACATTTGACTACAATTTTAAAGACCCCAAAATGCCCTCTGTTTCTTGTAATAACAAAATGCATATAAAAATAAATGTACCTCTAAAATATCAAATAAAACCAGAGCTCAGAGGATATTTGCCTATCAAAAATATGCAGCACATTCCAGACAGTGTGTGCCTACACCTCAGTGGCGTGGAGCGCGAGCGGAACACATAAAGCTCAGGAAATTAAAGCTGTAAATAAAGGTCCGTCAGATAGAGGATCTCGTGACAGTTATGAGAGCAGAGCAGGGCGAGCGCTGGCCACAGGCTCATTCAGGACGCATGCGGACGGGCATGAAAAAACAAATCACTGTGATGAGTTTGAGGGCGACCATTTGCATTTCCTTGTCGACAGCCTTTATTGTGCCCATACATTTTACTCTTTATTTTTTTTACACTGCTAACTACAACATATCATACTTAAAGGAGACCCATGAAGAGTTTCCTCTTTTCTGACTTATAAATAGAATAGAATAGAATAGAAATATTTTAATGTTGTTATAATGCTGCATATTCTTGTAAAACAATAACAAAACATCAAATCATAAGGTTCATCTATTTGGGCATGAGCATGCATGCCGTTTTGGAGGCCTCTGAAAGTTGTGTTTTTCAGGGTGTTTTTTTTTAACAGTGGACAATAGGTGACATCACAGATTGATGGATGTGGGCATTTCGAATATATGCTGCCAGCCAGACTCTTCCCTACTTGCTGTACAGAGATTGTAAGCTGCAGCCTCGTGTGTCATTCCTTCCACCTGCTGCGATGTCTATAAAATAAATATTTCCATGTTTATTTGTCCACAACATTTTACCTGGGACAGTTTTGTCAGCAGGCACCAATAAAAAGTTTGATTAGCCGCTAAACTCAGACGAAAAAGACAGCGCCTTTGCAACGTTATTACTTGATTGAAGGAAACACAAAATAAGGTAGGATTAAATATTATTTTCGTCTAATCATGGCCGACAAAAATCTGCATTTACCAGCATGTGACGCTGCATGTCACATGCTGGTAGATGCAGATTTTTTTGATGGGGCTCTGTATCAATTTGAGAGAGTCCAGATGTAACTTAATATCTATTCTGTTTATTTTCGACGTTGTCTGTAGAAGAAAATAGCAGTGATAGTCCAGGCCTCGAATTTTAACTTTTTAAGGTGAAGACAAGTGTTGCCTTAAAGGAGAGCTCATATTTAAGGGCACCAAGGCAAGTTGGAAGGGCACCAAGGCAAACATTATTTTCTTTCGAGGCGTATATATAAGTAAATATGTATATGTATATGTATATATATATATATATATATATATATGTATATATATATATATATATATATATATATATATATATATATATATATATATATATATATATATATATATATATATATATACACATACATATATATGCATACATATACACACACACAAGTATATGATATACAAATGATCAAATGTCAATAAATTAAAATAGACTGTATCATATAGCGTATGACCTAACTTGTAGTAAACTTTAGTAAAGTTGTATATAAACGAATATATAAAACGCCATGCAATTTTCATTCCATTATTGTTTACATCAGCGACTTATGTTCAACGTTTACAAAAAAAGTACACAAATCCACTTGTGTTACACACGTGGTCGTTGACAGCCACGAATCAAAATAAACATTCACGATACCATGCAATTTTTATTGCATTATTATTTTCATCAGCGACTTATGTTCAATGTTTTCTTCACACAAAACGGGGTCCTATGCATAGCGCGTGATCTGCGTAAAGAGAGAGACGACCTTGCTTCCACAAATATGGCGGACACAATGTAAATGTTATTAAAAAATGTATTTGATAGGGAAAAAAATGTTTGTCACTGTTTTTACAGTGTTTACAGCAGGTATGTTAATTTTCTACTAATCATAGTCAATTTCTGCAAAATTTGGCTATGGAAAGCAAGTTTCTTTATTTATTTCAAATGATTTTAAAGTATGGCACAACAAGCCTCCCCCAGAAAATATACTGAAACTCTCAGAGAAACGCAATTTTTGAAGTCTATTTTGTGGAGTTTTCTGTTCACTTCTGACTCGCGTTTCCTTGCTCACAATACAAGACATACAACACCATACAGAGCAATGTTGGCAGTATTTGTAAACAAACAACACAAATGGTATAAATTCCTCTATTGTAATCCACAATGTCTTTCAGAGTAGAACTGCTTGTTATTTTCCTATTCAACTCTTACATACCAGCGTCAATACAGAAGGTTAGTGATAAATCTATTGGGAACAGCATATTGAGCTGTATGCTACAAAAACAAACCATACGGCACTGTTGTAAAGTGAGGTGTCGAAATGTATACCTTACATAAATATATATCATGGATACAGAATAGTACAGTATGGATCAATATTGTTGTACTCTTGCAACTTCTCACAATAGAAATGCAAAAACCCCAAATACTTAAAAGAGCTAAGTTTGTATAGCAAACAACTAGAATTATAACCTAATTTACAATGTACATTTTGCATACTGGTATTTCTGTGCCTCCTCTGAACCCAGAGAGCACAAACGGGACAGATAGCTTTATCTTCGTCAGTTCTGATGACAATACAGCAACCAATGATGAAGTAGACATTTGGAACCAGTAATGGTAGGAGGATATATTTCAATAAAAGCAACTAATCATACACTTTCAGTGAATGAAGTGACCGAGCCGAGAACCGTGCTCACAATTATTGCCTGAATAAGGAAAAGGAAGTTGCAAAGATGTCCTGTTTTCTTTGCGGTTAAGAACACAGATTGTTTACACTTCAAAGACGTGTGTCTGAAGGTGACTCATCTGATGATTCACAGACTATACAGTGTTTTTTTCATTACTGTCTTTTGATCAACTTTTCAGCAACTACATATAAAGTATGAGAGTTTAAGATGAGAGTGCAGTTAAGGCAAATTCGATTTGCACGTGGTGATGATCATACTTGCCAACCTTGAAACCTCCGAATTCGGGAGATTGGGGGGGTGGGGGGTGGGGGGTGGGCGGTTGCGGGGCCGGGCCGGGGGGCGGGGTTAAGGAGAAAGAGTATATTTATAGCTAGAATTCACTGAAATTAAAGTATTTATATATATATATATATATATATATATATATATATATATATATATATATATATATATATATATATATATATATATATACATATAGTACAGTAAACAGTAATGAAAACACAGTTGTTCTACTAACTTTACTCTACTTGCTGCTTACTTTAAAAAAAAATTAACACTTACCTTTCACTATTTGAGTAGCTTTTGTTCTGCCATTTGAGTGCTGGCGAGCGATCTCTGAATCCCGATTTGTTGAAAACATCCGCAAATGAGAAAGGAATGTTGCTTGCAAGGTGGCCCATAATACTGGGCTGTGGCCAGCCTTGTGCTTCTCTGACCGTTCATGAATGACTATATCCATTCGGCCACCGTGTTATGGGTTATAGATAAACCTATGGATAACGGAGACATATATAATAGTCTCCTTTGCAGGTGAGAGGACGCTAAAGGCAGTGCCTTTAAGGCACGCCCCCAATATTGTTTTTCCGGCTGGAAATTTTGGATAGTACAACTTGCCGTAGTTTTGAAGCAATGCATGATGGGAATCCGGAGGTTGTGTGTCAAGTGTATTAACGTGCCGGCTGGAATAAACACACGCTGAGAAATAGTTCCGTGCCTGCCTACTTTATGGGTTATAGATAAACCTTTGGATAACGGAGACATATATAATAGTCTCCTTTTCAGGTGAGAGACGATGCTAAAGGCAGTGCCTTTAAGGCACGCCCCCAATATAGTTATCCGGCTGGAAATCGGGAGATTTTCGGGAGAATGGTTGTCCCGGGAGATTTTCGGGAGAGGCACTGAAATTCGGGAGTCTCCCGGAAAATTCGGGAGGGTTGGCAAGTATGGTGATGATTATTGGACTGAAAGACTGAAATATGACACTGTGTGAATGGAAGTCCAACAGACTGATGCTAAGACAGTCTGACTTTGAACATGCATGATTTAAAAAATAAAAAAAATGTTGCATTAACTAACAATGTCTGACAGAACCAAAGTGCCTCCAGCAGACCATTTATGGCTGCAGTATGAGACTGATTTTCTTAGATGACGTCAGTGGCTTTGAGCCAGCTTTTCCTTTTTGGTGGCACTCACGGCTAGCCTCAGTGGGCCTTACTCAAACTGCTGAGCAGCAGCGCACACTTTAAAATTCCCTTTCTAGACTAGAGTTTACCTCAGGGCACAAACAGTCTGGAAGCCTGCGGGAGTGTCCTCTTTTTTAAATGTGCTTTGACCATGTTACATGATCCTACTAGCCTGCAACATATCACATCTATAGTACACAATTAGTTACTCTGTGTCCAGATTATCTTGCAGTTTTCTCTCGTTTTTAATTGTCATAACAATAAACACTTTTGTACTGTTATTTCAAGGAAAGCATGGAACACATTAGGAGTACGAGGAATATCACTTGGTCTCAAAACTAACACAAAAATGGTGGAAGTATGGGACATTCCCGTCAAGAATTTATTGATGACATGGACAATTTAAACTTGAGAAAACTGCTATAGATTTTTAACAGCTGACCGAATAATTCCAAGCAATTAATGAAAACTAAAATTATGTTCAGTTATTCAGATAACCCCTGAAACAGGCAACAAAACAGACCCACCATACATGTTACGTGATAAGGTGTCAATTTAACCAAAGCATATAAAACTAAATATTAAAGTACGTGGCTAAAAAAAAATATTCTCAAATATATATATATATAAAATTAATTTACTGAATATGTATTTACGTTAGTAAAACTGACAAACCAGGAAAATGTTGACAGACTGTAAACATAGCCCAAGTCTAAACACCATACAGTATTACATAACCATAAATTGAAAGTCTAACAGCAACCAAGGTACTAATACTAACTAACCACATATACTACAATAAAGATACCAGCATGTTTAATACAGCCGTCAATACTACAGTTAACATATTTTTTCCACGTTCATAAGTTTTCCTTAAGCATATACAATATATGATTGTAATCAAGCTCTAACTAATGCAACTGTTCTACCTTAAACTACACATCAAGGAGAAGGCGTCTGAAGGGTACCTAATTGCTATTATGGACAAACAAAGACAACTACCTATTCTTGCACAAATGTCATGCAGGCTTTGGTCCAACAGGTTGCCCGATTGCATTAACTGAAAACAATGCATCCATTTCTATCCCCCAACATTTTTTTCTGTCCTGCCAGTGAGCGGATTCATAATGTGACATGTTTGGGGTTATGCCAAGTTCAGAATGTTCCCTGGAAATAATGTTAATAACTGTTTTGTGCAAATAGATGGACTTGTGTTTTTCTGTTCATTTGATCCTCTTCCGCATGAAGAAGTAAGCAGTGTTCTGAGCAGAGAAGATGTACAATTGCCATAATCAATTTAGGTGCCATTAAAACACTGTGTTTTTTCCTGCAGTCAAAAAGTAGATTGTGTTCCCACCAGAGCTACCGCAAGTCCTAATGTGCTTCTAATGGGCTTATTTAACTTTAGTTGTGCTGACTTTGGGAAATCTTAACATGGCGTCAGGAAGACAGCCATGATTCCGAGAGTCACTTTAATAACATGAAGCTTTGTCTGACGGTCCCACACTGCCGTCTAAAACTACGGAATGCCCAGACACTTTGTCCACGGTTGCGGTAAACATGCAGATCAAAGAGGTGTGTCATATCTTTTATCTACCCATTCATACAGTATCTGTGACTGACAGCGTTGTTGCACTGTGTGGAAATTATTTTCTTTCATGATTTATTAGTTGCTAATTGCTCATCTCTTTTTATTAGCTTGTGACTCTCTGTAAGACTTCTGTTGAAGTGTGCAAAGCATCAATTTCTTTCTTGTTTTACTGCTTCATATTCCAAGTAGTTTAGGGCCACGGTTAGCATACCTTGTCCTCTCCTCCTCCCTCTCAGTATTACTTGAATTAACATACATAAATAATCGTTATTTGGACGTTTGTCCATAGATTCAAAGTCAGAGTCTCAATCGTGATGGATCAAAGAGTTTATAAATATTTACCACCTCTGATTACAGCAATCGAGCAAAAGCTCAAAGACAAACAACACACTTTACGACCTTCACAATAAAAGTAAGTCAAAGTATTAAAAACATTTATAAGTGTATTATTCATAAAAATAAAAATTAATTCTGTATGATAAATCTAATATTGTTTATTGTAATACAGATCGATTTATTGCTTGTCTGTTGAAAAATGCACGATAAGAGGGCTTTCAAAAAAATGTATTGCATATTAAACAGCAATTGCACAATTTGATTATTTTCCAAAAACATTCATCCCCCATACACTGTACAACACAGTATAATATGTTTGTTTGTTTTGTTTTTTACATATAAAACCTGTATCAAAATATCAAAGCAGCACTCACATCCTTTGATTTTTCAAGTATGCAACCTGTGGAAAAAATTTGTCATCTATAAAAGGCTAGAGTTAATTGTAAAAAATATATATTTTGGAAGAGGTTAATGAAATATTGTAAGATTATTCTTACACATAATATTTTATAATAGTGAAGTCAAGTGAAGTGAATTATATTTATATAGCGCTTTTTCTCTAGTGAGTCAAAGCGCTTTACATAGTGACACCCAATATCTAAGTGACATTTAAACCACTGTGGTTGGCACTGGGAGCAGGTGGGTAAAGTGTCTTGCCCAAGGACACAACGGCAGTGACTAGGTTGGCAGAAGCGGGGATCGAACCTGCAACCCTCAAGTTGCTGGCACGGCCACTCTACCAACCGAGCTATACCGCCTCAATAGCACGGGCACATGTTTTCCAAATGGGGTGAAGTGAGTATATAGTGTCAAACTTGATGACAATGCATACTTGTGAGAGGTTACTTTTAGCTGAACAGACACTTCCCAAAAAGAAAAAAGGAAAAATCCCTTAAAGAAAAAAGGTGAAGAGGTAAATAAAGGCACTAGTCACCAGCAAGCATGTTGTGTTTTTTCATGCGAGTTAGTTCCAAATACAGCAGAGTACTACTTTTCGACTTCCACAATAAAAGCGCTATACTGACAAGATTACAGGTCAGAGTATTAAGAAAGTTTATCACTGTATTATTTATAAGAAATTACAATTTCTGTATGATAAATCTAATACGGTTTATTGTAATGTAGATTGATTTGTTGCTTGTCTTTGTTGAAAAATGCATGAGAAGAGGGCTTTCAAAAAACAATTGCATATCAAACCGCAATCGCACAATTTGATTATTTTCCAAAAACATTCAATCCAATATACTGTACAACACAGTAAAATAGTTTTTAATTGTTTTTACTACATTTAAAACCTATATCAAATTTCAAAGTGGTCCTCACATCCTTTGGTTTTTCAGTATGCAACCCTTGTGAAAAAATATTTTGGCATCTATAAAAGGCTAGAGTTCATTGCAAAAAATATATTTTCGAATGAGGCTAATCAAATATTCTAAGATTATTCTTACACATACATTTTCATAATAGAATGGGAACATGTCTTCCAAATGGGGTGAAGTGAGGATATAGCTTCAAACTTGTTGAAAATGCCTACTAGTGAGAGGTTACTTTTAGCTGAACAGGCACTTCCCAAAATGAAAAAGGAAAAATCCCTCAAAGAAAAAAGGTGAAGAGGTAAATAAACGCACCAGCATGTTGTTTTTTCATGCGAGTTAGTTCCAAATACAGCGGAGTACTACTTTCTCAACGAGTGAAATGTCAATTTAAGCTAATATTCCTCCGACACACTAGTGATCAACAACGAGCACCAGGCAAAGATGAAACCCATGGACGTGAAACATTCAAAGAAACATACCCTTCACAAATATTATTTACTAGTTTTTAGGTCAACAGAAGACGCGAAGTAGCAGTAATTGCGTTTTGGCTAATCTTGTTGGAGTACGCTAACAACACGGAGAAACATATAACATAAATAAAAATGTATACTCACAACAAACTTCGATGGCGACCGAAACACGCAACGTCCAAAGTGGCGAAGCAACAAGTCTCTCCGGTGTTTTCTGTCGATGTGGTCCGAAAAAGCTCCGGAGAAATCCCCCAACAACTGCCGGCTGGGCTAACTAGAGAAAGAAGAGCAACGCTTACAATCGTCATCTTGTCCAAAAAACTGTTTTCGAGCAGGACGTGTATTTGCGTTGAGGTTAAAAAAATGCCCCTGGGTGTTTGTGTGGATGTGACACGGAGCACACGACCCGTGGCGCTTTTAAAAAGGGGCGTATGAGCAGCCTTCTTCTCAAAAATGTAACAAATGTTAAAGATTTTAGCCGCTCGGCCGACGAGAGAGGGGAGCGTCCAAAGTGCCTGTTGCAACAACGGCCATATAACCTCTTCCACCGCCCGCTGCTACGCCGTGGGAAAAATAACAAACATGTAATAAATACTAGGCCAGCGTTGTTTAAACTGCCTAGTGTTGTCGAAGGCGTACACTAAAGCCAGCAAAAGTCTACAGTCAGTATGAATGCCTGCAACTAGCAAGGAAACTTACCTCGTTATTGATAATTCATATCAAACATCCACTTTTTAAGCTCATGTGGTGTTACTGGGAATTTACAATACAGTGTCAAGTTATTCTGGTGTTTCTGAGTCGGCAAGGAAGATGTTGTAGGCGCATCGCTTCGCTCACTGACAGAGATGCAAAGAATGCTCGGAATGAGAAGAGGAATGAAATGAACGCAAAGAGCGAGTTCGCGTCGGGGCGGAGCGAGAGAGGTGGCGTCATCCCGAGCCCTGCAGCCTCCCTCGGCCGCGCGAGGACAAGGGAGGGAGAGCTGACATCCCGGGAACTGTGGCCTTCAGGGACACGCAGAAAGTTCGACTTTTCAGCTCCACCGCGGCCTTGATCGAATTACTATCCATTTCGACAAATTAAAAAGAAAACATTCATACACAACGTAATATTTAACATATATTTATACCTTGTGTGATTCTTAATTAAAGTCCTAACTGTCAGTTTTTAAACTGGGTAATCAGTTTTTTTTATTTGTGGAGTTGAACCAACTTAAAGGGAAACTGCACTTTTTGGGGAATTTTGCATCCTAATGATACACAAAAAGACAAACATTTTTTTTGGGGGGGTTTCAATGTATTTTGTAAAAATCTGCACGTTTTTAGTGGCTGGCAATGCAGCTAACGCAGTCTTTTTCAAACAGTGGGGCGGGCCCCCTTGGGGGGGGGGGGGGGGGGGGCACAGTGCAATGTCAGGGGGAACATACTTTTTTTGCTGTACCAGAATATGATGAGCGTATGTCGCTCTTGGCTTCACTGTAACCACGGCGGGGGACGAGGAAAGACTGGTGTGTTGTTTCCTTTATTTTTGATAAGCTTACAATGTTATGCAGAGGTATTGTCATAACAAATTTATTGACAAAATATACTATTTTTAGTCAGGGTGGAGAGTGGGGGTGGGGGCGGGAAATATTTTCTTCTACCTGGGGGGGGGGGCATAACAGAAAATATTTGAGAAGCACTGAGCTAACGGGAGCAATCCATTGTGCCTAAAAATCACTTTAAAAATGCATCCAAAAACCGCCAACAATAGTTTATTTAGGTAGGTAGGTCTTTATTGTCATTGCACAAGTACAACAAAACTTTGTTTTCAGCACAAACCTATACAAGATTAGACAAACAAACAGTGTACAGAGTTACAGAACAGGAACGCTGATGGGTCGCCACAAGGCGCCCCGTAAAAGATGGGAAAAAGGTAAACGCTGGGGAAGGATGAGTAAAAAAAATACAATCCAGACTGGGCTCTTAAGGGGGCCAAGTCTGGAGTGGGAAAAAATTCCATAGCAAAGCACATATACATATTACAACATACATCTTGCAACAGAGGGGAGGACGTGGGGGCCACGGTAGCAGGCTGCAGCTCTTCAGACGCTGCCCATCCGTCCGTGTGGCGTATATTTTTTGCGGATGCATGTGTGTGTGTAAGCCTGCCCCGTGTCTCCGTTCCGCGGCCTTGATGTCGTGCAGTCGCTAGTCAGTCCAAAGTCAACAACAACAGGTGTGTGTCCATAAGAGACAAGAAGAGAGTTTGTTGTGTCTTCGCTGCACTGTCCTTCGGGAGAGTCTCGGTTACATTCCGTAACCTTTATAATAATCAAGCTGTAGCGACAGTGTTTTTTGTAGAAGCGAACACTGAGGAACTATTTATATAGCGTAGTAAAACATTGTCTCGCGGGTACAGCATTAGCCGTAAACTAGCTACGGCAAGAGGTAAGCTAGCTTTTGCAGAAGTGTGAGTTTGTAATGCACAACTCAATGCAATAGGACACCAATCTGTAATGACCCAAAAACATGAACAGTCATATTACAGTAGTAGCCCACATATCATGTTTTGTTTGCACACAGCCAGTTCGACAGTGTATGTAGTTGTAATAACAAGCATGACGTGCTGCATGTATCATGGTCAATATTATCCATCCATCCATTTTCTACCGCTTGTCCCTTTTTGGGGTCGCGGGGGGTCGCTGAAGCCTATCTCAGCTGTATTCGGGCGGTAGGCGGGGTACACCCTGGACAAGTCGCCACCTCATCGCAGGGCCAACACAGATAGACAGACAACATTCACACTCACATTCACACACTAGGGCCAATTTAGTGTTGCCAATCAACCTATCCCCAGGTGCATGTCTTTGGAGGTGGGAGGAAGCCAGAGTACCCGGAGGGAACCCACGCAGTCACGGGGAGAACATGCAAACTCCACACAGAAAGATCCCGAGCCCGGGATTGAGCTCAGGACTACTCAGGACCTTCATATTGTGATGCAGATGCACTAATCCCTCTGCCACTATACTCTGTAAAAAAAAATCTGCACAATTTACGGTAAAATACCGGCAGCTGTGGTTGCTAGGAATTCACCATAAATAAAAAGTCATAATGTACATCGCATTACAGTATGTTGATGTTGAATCCGTGAATTTTACAGTTGATTACTGTTTTTGCTTACGGTAAATTACTATGAAAAAAACTGATACATTGTTAACCTGTTTACAAAAAAAACTATTTAATTTACGGTAAAATACTGGCAGCTGTGATTGCCGGGATTTCATCTTAAAACAAATTTGTGCCAATTTTAGTGTTGCCAATTAGCCTATGCCCAGGTGCATGTCTTTGTAGGTGAAAGGAACCGGAGTACTCGGAGAGAAGCCACGCAGTCACGGGGAGAACATGCAAACTCCACACAGAAAGACCCCGAGCCTGGGAATTGAACCCAGAACCTTTTCACTGTGAGGCACAAGCGCTAACCACTGTTTCACTATATCTAATATCTGCAAAATGCCTGTGTTTCCGAGACGTGAGCGGTTAATGAGGATTTTAACTTGAAAGTATTTGTACAAGCTTTCACTGGGCAACTGACAACATGGCCTTCCGCAACATCCATCCATCCATTTTCTACCGCTTATTCCCTTTGGGGTCGCGCGGGGCGTGGAGACTATCTTGTTCCTTCAAATAAGCTATTAAACATTAGCTTTGAATGCTCCGTATCGGTTAAATAACTATTTGCAATGAAGCACATGAACTGTGTCTCATTTCGGCGGCTGCATCCTTCGCAGTGCGCATTTGTGAGGTGCTGACGTCATCGCGATGGGCGAAGGCTGTCCCAATTCAAAAAAGTTCCAAGTGTCTTTCGAATCTGGCCGATAAATGTGTCCTTTTCTCCCATTAGCAGAAAATGTGCATCCGTGTACACTTTAGGTCTTTTCATTTCTCGAGATCCTTTGCGCTCGCAACTCTGAACATTATTTTCAACATGGCGGCTCTATACGGAGCGGAAAGAGCGACTATAATTTGTAAGTATATCTGTATTTATTAATTTAAAACAGCTAAAAGCAGACACACGTCAGGCAGGAGTGACAGTAGTTTATATACATTTTTGTTTAAATACGAGACCTTGACTATCATAATGTTGCGCGTCCTCCGTGCTCTTTCCCCCTCTCTTTACCCCAAGGGAGAGCCATACAGGTATATCTGAATTGGTGCTATGAGCTTTTTTTAACGTTTGGAAGTAAAGCCTTATGATTTTTTTAGTCCGCAAGAGGTTGACTTATTTTTGTCCTGTTAATGTGTGGCCGGAATAGTGACAAATTGTAAATGTGTGCATCAATATACCAGTATTAGTTATTGCTGTTTTTGTACATTTTCATGTTATTTTTCCAATGTTTACTCCTATAAATTATGGTGATGTTGTCTTTAACTTTTCTGGGTTTTTTTGTTTTTTTGTGCTGTGCAGAACAATCAAGGAGGACATGGACTTGGACAAGGCAATTTTAAAGAACCAACCAAAAAGAAAAGACACAAAACACTTATATACCAGTTTGAATGATCATTTAAAACCAAAGTATTTTTGTAACCTGTATAAATTAATAAATGCATGTGCTGAAACTGCTGTTGTTGTGATTAATTTCCTCTGTCTTCATTGCAAATAATTATATGATAATAATATTATGCTATCCCAATATTTACTTTTACTGGCCTCTAATGCAAGCATCCATCCATCCATCCATCCATCTTCTTCCGCTTATCCGAGGTCGGGTCGCGGGGGCAGCAGCCTAAGCAGGGAAGCCCAGACTTCCCTCTCCCCAGCCACTTCGTCCAGCTCCTCCCGGGGGATCCCGAGGCGTTCCCAGGCCAGCCGGGAGACATAGTCTTCCCAACGTGTCCTGGGTCTTCCTCGTGGCCTCCTACCGGTCGGACATGCCCTAAACACCTCCTTAGGGAGGCGCTCGGGTGGCATCCTGACCAGATGCCCGAACCACCTCATCTGGCTCCTCTCGATGTGGAGGAGCAGCGGCTTTACTTTGAGCTCCCCCCGGATGACAGAGCTTCTCACCCTATCTCTAAGGGAGAGCCCCGCCACTCGGCGGAGGAAACTCATTTCGGCCGCTTGTACCCGTGATCTTGTCCTTTCGGTCATAACCCAAAGCTCATGACCATAGGTGAGGATGGGAACGTAGATCGACCGGTAAATTGAGAGCTTTGCCTTCCGGCTCAGCTCCTTCTTCACCACAACGGATCGATACAGCGTCCGCATTACTGAAGACGCCGCACCGATCCGCCTGTCGATCTCACGATCCACTCTTCCCTCACTCGTGAACAAGACTCCGAGGTACTTGAACTCCTCCACTTGGGGCAAGATCTCCTCCCCAACCCGCAGATGGCACTCCACCCTTTTCCGGGCGAGAACCATGGACTCGGACTTGGAGGTGCTGATTCTCATCCCAGTCGCTTCACACTCAGCTGCGAACCGATCCAGTGAGAGCTGAAGATCCTGGCCAGATGAAGCCATCAGGACCAAATCATCTGCAAAAAGCAGAGACCTAATCCTGCAGTCACCAAACCGGATCCCCTCAACGCCTTGACTGCGCCTAGAAATTCTGTCCATAAAAGTTATGAACAGAATCGGTGACAAAGGGCAGCCTTGGCGGAGTCCAACCCTCACCGGAAACGTGTCCGACTTACTGCCGGCAATGCGAACCAAGCTCTGACACTGATCATACAGGGAGCGGACCGCCACAATCAGACAGTCCGAAACCCCATACTCTCTGAGCACTCCCCACAGGACTTCCCGAGGGACACGGTCGAATGCCTTCTCCAAGTCCACAAAGCACATGTAGACTGGTTGGGCAAACTCCCATGCACCCTCAAGGACCCTGCCGAGAGTATAGAGCTGGTCCACAGTTCCACGACCAGGACGAAAACCACACTGTTCCTCCTGAATCCGAGGTTCGACTATCCGGCGTAATGCAAGCAATTTGACAATATTAGAAAAGTATTAGAAAAGTACTTCAATTGTGAATCCCATTTTAATAAATTAACAGCTAAATAAGATTGTGTGGTGTTGCTATATGGATGGACCCTTAAGGACTCTTTCTGGGACATCTTCTTGATTGTCTGCATGTTTTTAAAGCTACATGTCCCACTGCAACAACCATTCACAAACATAAAAATAAATCTATCATTAACTAATAATTAGGAATAACAGCTGTAGAACGCTTCATCTCCATGACAACCATCTCCCATGATCGGTCGTCTCTAACCGCAGGAAAATCAGACGGTGCCAGTAGCTATGTATTAGCCGCTTCCTCTAAAATAAGGTAAAGGACCAAGAGAACACAAAAAAAGATTCGACATTCTTCCCTTAAGTTCATCATTATTAAACATTGCGGGACTGAGCTGCAGATACGCAACATAAATGTAAGGGCGGGGATAACTGACGTACCCAGGAAGTGTTCCGTAGGCTAGATTGTCCCAATTCATATCGCTCTAGCCTCTGCTGGAGCGCCCACACTTTGTCGACCGTATGGGCTGGATCCTTGGAAGGATGCAGCCCCCGAATTGAGACACAGCTATAGACATAACCCATCAATGTCTAAAACGACTTTCCACAAAAATACAAGAAAACATGTTGTAGGCCAAACGTTAACAAGATAGATAGATAGATAGATAGATAGATAGATAGATAGATAGATAGATAGATAGATAGATAGATAGATAGTACTTTATTGATTCATTCAGGAGAGTTCCCTCAGGAAAATTAAAAAGGCTAATGCTTTAACACAAACCCCTGAAACAATTAGGTATGCTGTAAATTTAAATGTACAATCTGCAAAATCGTATTTAATTTAGACGGTATAATACAGTCCATTTGCTGGGATAGGCTCCAGCAACCCCCGCGGCCCTGAGAGGGACAAGCGGTAGAAAATGGATAGATGGATGCATGCTTGTGACATTACAGTATTTGCATATGCATTGTACAATTTTTTATTATTTTCAGAGTAAAGTCATGTGTTTTCTATGTATTATAACCAGTGTTGGGACTAACGCGTTACAAAGTAACGCGTTACTGTAACGCCGTTACTATCGGCGGTAACTAGTAATCTAACGCGTTATTTTTTTATATTCAGTAACTCCGTTACCGTTACTACATGATGCGTTACTGCGTTATTTTGCGTTATTTTTTTATGTAGTATCGGCTAGAAACTGAGAAGATCTGAGTGTTGCAGCGCTGCTGTAGAGGCGACAAAAAAGAGGCGCGCCGCGCGCTGTCTGTGTGTACGTGTGTGTGTGTGTGTGTGTGAGTGTGTGTGTGTGGGAGGGGGCGTGTCTGTGTCTACTATCAAGACGTCATGGCGAACCCCGAAGCCGAGTTTCTTAAAATGGAGATATTTTCAGTACGTTTCTTTTATCGACCACAAAGAAAAGAACATTTTAGCTGAATGTAAGTTTCAAATATGCTGAAACAGCGACAAAAACAACATGCTTCGACGAAGCTAGTAAAGAGACACACACTTCACCTCCATCTCCAACAGCGGCTGGATTTTAATGAGGCACTGCACACTGAAGGTACACACACTCTGTCAATTCTCTTATATACTCTTTCATTTTAAACTTTTAGAGTGTTTGATTATCACATCACTCTAAATGTTTAGACTATAAAGTTCACAAACCTAAAGAGGGATACTAGTGGGCCAGGCTAATATTTCCTTTTCTCTAAACTAAGTGGGGAAATGTGTAGAGTGTTCTGGGCTTCAGACATGATTTTATTTCAGAATTCCTTGAGAAAATGCCTGGTTAGGCTTTATGTATGTAGTGTGTGCCTTTCTTGTTTTACAGCTATGTTGTTATTATGCTGTTTGTTACTTATGTATGTTAAGTTGCAGCTATTTAAAATAGTTTTGTCAATTTGTTCTGGTCTGAAACAAATTGGCCCTTTAAAACATATCTTTGTCTTTGTGTGTTGTATGTAGAGCACATTGCTTAGCAGAGTTCAGTGATGCAAATGCATGTCAACTTGATCAACAGATTGTATTATTCTCCAGTGCAATAACAGTACTAAAATGAAGGCTAAAAGGGCATTAAATGGGGCCTTAAAAAAAAAAAAAAAAAAAAAAAAAAAAGTAACTAAATAGTTACTTTTCACAGTAACGCATTACTTTTTGGTTTAAGTAACTGAGTTAGTAACTGAGTTACTTTTGAAATAAAGTAACTAGTAACTGTAACTAGTTACTGGTTTTCAGTAACCAACCCAACACTGATTATAACCATAGTAATTTAGGTTATCTACTGTTTCTTCTTTTGCAGGAGTCCTCTGCATTCACTACTACGATAAACTATTTTGGATTTGACAGTGTTTTACTGTTGCTATTCAACAATTGCTTGTCGTATTTATTACAGTCATTTATTACAGTGTAGTGACTCACTTGATGGACTTTTGTCTGTTTAGTTCAGCTGGCCGGAGAAGATTTTTCAAGTTGACTTTGGGTAAGCACGCCATTTATGTCGGCATAGCTTGGCTCCAAGTTCCACATTTGCAGCGTCAAGTGACGCATACCTCTTTCTCTCAGCATCCATCTATTCCAACATTTCACCCTCTTCTTTGTGCTCGCTTCTATAAGCAGCAGTTCATCCTCAGTATATTCACGTTGAAAAAGAAAAGGTTGTGAATCCTCATTTGTCCAAAAATAGTCGTCTTCTTTGTCAGCCAGAAACTTAAAACCAGACTCACCAACATCAACATCAAGGAGGGTGACTCCCTCATTACAGACAAAATGGAGGTAGCAAGCAGACTTAACACCTTTTTCACCAGCATAGCCACAGCTCTAGTCAACAAGCTGTCCCACCACTCTGGTCGCTTTGGTGTAGAACACATTAAAGCCTTCTACAGAAAGCTAGGAGTATCCAACAACGATTTCAAATTAGAAATGGTCTCAGCTGACGAGGTGATTAAAAAATTGAGCGCGCTCCACCCAAACAAGGCCACCGGCCTTGATAATATCCCCTCCAGATTCCTCAGGGACTCTGCCACCACCATTGCCCCAATCATCACGCACATAATAAACCTCTCAATTACTCAAGGCCAAGTACCAAAAGATTTCAAAATAGCAAGAGTAACTCCCCTCTTTAAAAAAGGAAGCAACTTAGAACCTGGCAACTACCGACCTGTTTCTATTCTCAGTTCCATTTCGAAAGTAATGGAAAAAATAGTTCATGAACAGGTCGATAGTTACCTTGCCACAGATAAACTCATGTATAAATTCCAATCCGGCTTCAGAACTAACCACTCCACTGACACATGCCTTCTCTATCTGACCGACCACATCAAACATGAGGTGGACGCGGGCAAATACTGCGGCATGGTCATGCTGGACCTTCAGAAGGTCTTTGACACCGTTAACCACACTATACTGTTGGATAAGCTCAGAGCAATCGGATTTGATAAAACCTCATCGAGCTGGATGCAATCTTACTTGGAGGGGAGGAAACAGGTGGTTGAGTTGAACGACACCGTGTCCCCCCCCCCCTCTCAGTAAGCTGTGGAGTCCCCCAAGGCAGTATATTAGGGCCTTTACTGTTCCTAATATACATAAATGACATGTTATCAGCATGCGACTGTGAATTGTTTTTGTTTGCGGATGACTCGGCCCTGCTGGTATCCGGCAAGGACATGTCACAGATGAAGAAAATCCTCAGTGCTGAACTCTGTAGAATTTGCACCTGGCTTGCTGACAACAAGCTATCCATACACTTGGGTAAAACTGAATCCATCCTGTTTGGGTCCCACATCAACCTTAAGAAAGTCAGTGACTTCACTATAAAAGTGGGTGATATTGTTATCGCCAGGAAGGATGAGGTCACCTACCTAGGTTCCATTCTAGAGGCTAATCTTTCCTGTGATAAAATGGCAACCAAGGTAATCAAAAAGGTCAACCAACGAACGAGATTTCTCTATAGAATCTCCTCTCTGGTCAACAAAAGCACTATGAAGATTCTGGCGGGAACTCTCGTTCAACCCTTTTTCGATTACGCATGCACCTCCTGGTACCCAAGCACCTCCAAAACCCTCAAATCTAGACTCCAAACATCCCAGAACAAGCTAGTCAGATTACTTCTAGACCTCCACCCCAGATCACACCTCACTCCTACCCACTTCTCCAAAGTGGGCTGGCTCAGGGTGGAGGACAGAGTAAAACAACTTACACTGAGCCTTGTCTATAAAATCCGCTACACCTCCCTGATACCGAAGTACATGTCAAACTACTTCCTTAACGTAAATGACCGCCATAACCACAACACCAGGGGGAGCTCCACTAACCACGTTAAACCCAGATTCCGATCTAACAAAGGTCTTAACTCATTCTCTTTCTATGCCACACCAATGTGGAATGCACTCCCAACAGGTGTAAAAGAAAGGGCATCTCTATTCTCCTTCAAAACCGCACTAAAAGAACACCTCCAGGCAACTACAACCCTAAACTAACACCCTCTCTTCCTCATCATACCTCCTCGGATTGTAAATAATCAAATGTAAACAATCAAATGTAGTCACTTTTTCTTATAATTTCTGATCTCTCTCTCTGTGTCCAATACTTGCTGTACATATGTACCAAGTCAGACCTACACTGTTCCAATGTCAATTTCTCTGATGATGCAATTGTTGATGACCAAACTTAACCCCCCCCCCCCTCCATATCCCACACCCCGGATTGTAAATAATGTAAATAATTCAATTTATATACTGTGATGATTATCTTGTGTGATGACTGTATTATGAAAATAGTATATATCTGTATCATGAATCAATTTAAGTGGACCCCAACAAGTTGAAAAACTTATTCGGGTGTTACCATTTAGTGGTCAATTGTACGGAATATGTACTTCACTGTGCAATCTACTAATAAAAGTTTCAATCAATTAATCAATCAATCAATCAAGTTACCAAGTCTGCCATGCTTAGAACATACACGCATTTGTTTCCGAAAGTAGGGACATACATTTTTTTCAGAAGTCGGAAGTGTGCCGCTATGAAAACAGAAATGAATGCGCTGAGGAAAGAAGTTCCCGTAATGCATAAAATGACCAAAAATACGTAAATATTGAACATATTACATACTGTTATGAACGTGTTTGTTACTACATTATATACAGACTTGCAGTGTGTCTCTAAAACGTTCATGGAGGGTTTTGAAGTTGTTCTAGAGAGATTTGAAGGCTACAACGGTGACTCCCATTATCCGCATTTTGCAAACGTTTTTTATCATCTTTAAGTTCCTAAAAAAATAGGAAGTGTGTTCTTGTCTCTCATGATTGTGAACGATTGGCAAAATTCCCCCCAAAAAGTGAGTTTTCCCTTTAGTAGGAAAATCACGCTTTAAATGGCAATTTGTTGCAGTTCCCCTCAAATTTTCCCAGCTTCATGTAATACATCCTAATAACACTCAACAAGGTGGCCATCTTAGACAGTGGTTTAATGTTTTGTTCAGGAGTTTCCAATTTTAATCGCCATGAGAGCTAATCTGACAAAAAAGGCAAGGAGCGCTATTCGTGTTTTATTAACATGACTGACAACATTTAAATTCTTATATTGTTTAACTTTATTTAAAAAACAGATCTCCACTCAAACCGTGTGGCCATTGTCTATATGCCATTTTGTAGGGGTGTAACGATTCCTTTTAACAACAATTCAATTTGATTCAGAATTTGTGGTTGCAATTACGATTCAGGGACGATATATTTTTTGTATAACAATCTGATCTGATATGATTCAGTGAATTGAAATGGATTCAGTAACTTTTTAGCAAACACAATTCAACCAGTGTGACTGTGAAATGAATACTGAATACTGGACGCTATAGGTGACGTTTTCTATAGTCCTGTTATTTCTTGTAAGGGAATTAGATATAAATGAATGATTATTAAACTGACAAGCGGTATTGTCATTATTGTCATTGTATTGTCATCATACAAATAAGCAAGTAAACAAAAACTTATGGTCAACGCATTCACATCATATTTGAATAAAGTGCGACACTTTAGGTTGAATTAAGAAGAGGAAACATTTCTGCTCACATTTTCAACATTCAAGCAATTTTCAATAAAACTACAGTAACCAACATTTCAACAGTAGATCTACCTGCTAAATAAAGTTCCCCGATCTGGCCATATCCATATTTTGTTATGATGTGGGGATCCCCCCTGGGTGACTGGTGTAATGGATGCCGAGTGGATACAGTTAATAATGTGAGAGTCCAGTCCATAGTGGGGCCAGCAGGGGATCCTCTTGCATGTAGACACGTCGGGGCACAGAGACGTCCCCAACTGATGCAAAGAGAAGTGGTCCATCCTGGTTCCAGACTTTGAACAGCTAGCGTGTCATCCGTGGTCACCTGTTAACCTCTCCATGCAGGAGAGAGGGGCAGAGCAGAAAAGAAAGACAGCAGATCAACTGGTCTAAAAATGGGTCTATTCAAAGGGTAGAGTATACAAATGAGTTTTAAGATGGGACTTAAATGCTTCTGCTGAGGTAGCATCTCAAATTGTTACTGGTAGGGCATTACAGAGTACTGGAACCCGAATACAAAACGCTCTAAAGCCCGCAGACATTTTTTGGGCTCTGGGAATCACTAATTAGTCTGAGTTCTTTGAACGCAGATTTCTAACCGGGACATATGGTACAATACAATCAGCAAGATAGGATGGAGCTAGACCGTTTAGTATTTTATACGTAAGTAGTAAAACCTTAAAGTCGCATCTTAAGTGCACAGGAAGCCAGTGCAGAGGAGCCAGCATAGGCCTAATATGATCAAACTTTCTTGTGCTTGTCAAAAGTCTCACAGCCGCATTTTGTACCAACTGTAATCTTTTAATGCTAGACATAGGGAGACCCGAAAATAATATGTTACAGTAATCGAGACGAGACATAACGAATGCATGAATAAGGATCTTATTATCAGTAGTGGACTAAATGGGACACATTTTAGCGATATTACGGAGATGGAAGAAGGCTGTTTTAGCAACACTCTTAATGTGTGAGTTCAAATGAGAGAGTTGGGTCAAAGATAATACCGGGATTCTTTACAGAGTCGCTTTGTGTAATTGTTTTGTTGTCAAATGTTAAGGTGGTATTATTAAATACCTGCATGTGTCTAGCAAGACCGATAATCAGCATTTCCGTTTTCTTAGCGTTAAGATGCAAAAAGTTGCTGGACATCCATTGTTTAATTTCATTTAGACACGCCTCCAGGTGACTACAATCTGGTGTGTTGGTCAGCTTTAGGGGCATGTAGAGTTGGGTGTCAACATAACAGTGAAAGCTAACACCGTATTTGCGTATGATGTCACCTAGCGGCATAATGTAGATGCTGAAGAGTGCAGGGCCAAGAACCGAATCCTGTGGAACTCCGCACATTACCTTAACATACTCCGAGGTCCCATTGTTATGGAAGACGCACTGCATCCTGTCAGTAAGATAGGAGTTAAACCAAGAAAAGGCAAAGTCCGACATACTAATATGTGTTTTGATACGTTCTAATAGAATGTTATGATCGACGGTATCGAAAAAGCAGGGCTAAGATCAAGAAGCAGCAACAGGAATGACGTATGAGCATCCATAGTTAGCAATAGATCATTAGCCATTTTTGAGAGGGCTGTCTCCATAGAGTAATTTGCCCTGTGTCACATGGTGTTGGTGACGAACCCCAAGATGCAGAGAAGGCAGGCTTGGTGCAGGAAAACATGATTTAATGTCCATGAAAATAAAGAAAATACACAAACCAGGGACTAGGAGACAGGAAAACTGAAAATAGCTAACAGCTAACAGGATCTGGCTAACAGGAAAACACAAAGCTAGGAGACAGCAAACTACAAATAGCTATCAGGAACAGCTTACCGCTACGACGACAGCGACAAGGACAAGTAGTAACGACAGGTAGTGATGACATCGACAATCACATCGACAATACTCCAGCACTGATTGGAGGTCAAAGCAGGTCTAAATAGCAGCTGGCTGATTGACACCAGGTGTGGCCAGGTGCCAATCAGCCGCAGCTGAGGGGAACAGCGCTCAGGGAGACTAGCAGGAAACTGAACCAAAATAAGAGCGCTTACAGGAAATAAAGACAGAGGGAAAACCAAAACATAACTAAACTGTCAGTGACAAACCTGACACCCTGAAACCGGACCGAAAAGGTTCACAGAGATTGTTAGACATTCCTCTCTCTCGTTCCCGCAGCTTCACGGTGCTTTAAACAGTGTAGACCCTGGCCGTCCACAGAGTTCATACACTGCAGCGAAACGAGACGAGTCATTGGATAAATGCTGGGCTTTGTCCCGCCCATCGGACGCTCAGCGTCTCTGGGGGTCTATTCATTTACCTGCTGTGCAACATTTTTTTCAATGATTTTCGAGATAAATGGAAGGTGGGACACCGGCCGGTAGTTTACCGTGAGGATCGAGGATAGTTTTTTTTTTGCAAAGGATGAACAACCGCTTTTTTGAATTCTCGGGGAACAGTGCCAGAGGAAAGTGATGAGTTAATAATATTTAGCACCGATGGTCCTAATATTACAAACAGCTCCATGATAAGTTTCCCAGGAAGTGGGTCAAGTAAACATGGTATTTGTTTTGTCCCATTTACAAGTTGCAGGAGTTACTCTAATGTTGTTTCTTCATACATACATTCCAGTGGCGGATGCTGGTCTCTCAAGGAGGGGAAGCTCAATTTCGGCCTACATCATAAAATGTGTTGGTTTATCCATCCATTCATCCATTTTCTACCGCTTGTCCCTTTTGGGGTCGCGGGGGGTGCTGGAGCCTATCTCAGCTGCATTCGGGTGGAAGGCGGGGTACACCCTGGACAAGTCGCCACTTCATCACAGGGCCAACACAGATAGACAGACAACATTCACACTCACATTCACACACTAGGGACCATTTAGAGTTGCCAATCAACCTATCGCCAGGTGCATGTCTTTGGAGGTGGGAGGAAGCCGGAGTACCCGGAGGGAACCCACGCAGTCATGGGGAGAACATGCAAACTTCACACAGAAAGATCCCGAACACGTATTGTGAGGCACATGCACTAACCCATGTACCACCGTGCTGCCTGTGTTGGTTTATTTATACGTAAATTCTACCTTCCGTTCCTTTTTAAGAAAGTTATCTGTGACCCTGTCGTACCAAGAAGGCGTCTTTTCCAGGGATTTGACAAGTGTCCTCTCAATGGCCAGCATAGCTAGGCTACTTAAACGGCCTTGGCCCATGGTGTTGCGGGTGTAAGACTGGAGCCACTTTAAACAGGAGAAGCTCCTCTCTACACCTGTAGATGTAGCTCCAATCTTTGCCACTAATGACAATAGTTTGTACACTTTTGTGCATTTGTGTGCATTATAAATGTATGTTTGTTGTTCAATAAAAAAAATAAATAAAAAAAAAACATTCAAACTATCTGCCACCTAGCTAGCTCGTTAGCTGGGACTGGCATGTGACTAGTGCGACGTGTGTCCGCCTGTGAGTGCTTTAAGACGGTGGAGGGACTCAGCAGCACCAGCAGCTCAGTAGGGACAGAAACTGCAGAGTGAGAGAAGTCAGTTTCCAAACACAAAAAAACACCAGAAACAGAAGCTCTATTTGTCGCTAGTCGTTTTTAACAAAGAAAATGTTGCTAAGAGGATCAGGAGAGTCTCTGGTTCAACTCAGAACAACAGAATTAATATTGATCGCTGAACACAAGATCGCTGATTCCCTCTTTTCGCTGTCAATCAAAAAGGGAATCAGTCTTAGACAGATCATCCGATCATCATGCAGAAGTTGAGTGTCCAGGCCGGCTGAGGCCAGCTCACTGCCCCATAGACCCCCAGAGACGCTGAGCGTCCGATGGGCGGGACAAAGCCCAGCATTTATCCAATGACTCGTCTCGTTTCGCTGCAGTGTATGAACTCTGTGGACGGCCAGGGTCTACACTGTTTAAAGCACCGTGAAGCTGCGGGAACGAGAGAGAGGAAAACCGCTCTGTTACCAGTAATAAGAAGCTGATTCTAAACAAAAGAGCGTGTTGTAGCGCATATTTAGTCAATAACATGTACACACAACACTATATATTTAATCACTTATTTTTTGACATTTTAGGGGAAGCTGAGCTTCCCTTGCAGTCTTAGAGCAATCGCCTCTGATACATTCATATCTGCGTTAATAGAGCTTAGTTGGAGCTGGGACGCGTTATCTTTAATCTCCTTTCTAATGAGTTAAATTTTCTTCGTAAAGAAATTTATAAAGTCATCAGCCGAGTGGGTGGAGCTACTCGGGGGAGTCTCTTATTGGCTTAGCGATGCTACTGTACTGAACAAATGCCTCGTTAAGAGGGAACAATTTATCTGGTTTTAGCCAAGTTTCACTGAGACCATTGACGTTAAGATTATTGTCTCTATTGACCTCATTAACTAATAATGTTTTGGGAGACAATGATCCGATGTTTAAAAAGCCCATATTATAGGTAGTGGGCTGTTTTGGGGATTATTTGTTAAAGGTATTCGCAGTAATGATATTGATAATGTTACGTTTATTTTGTGTAGTGCGCCTCAAATAATTTTGATCACATCTAGGAATTGATATGATGGGGATCTTGACATTACTTGCTTGGTGCTGTGATAGATTGAACGCGTCATAATTTGCCACTTCAGTAGAATGCATGTTCACCTCTCGCACAGTCACTCCAGAAAAAACATTAGGAGTTATGTATTATTTTACAAGAAATGCTTTGTGTGCAGGAATTTTCCAGCCTGGCGCTGGTTAGTTCTCTTAACTGACTCCTCACCCGGACTAACAGACACTGTAATTGCCTGTGTCCGAGCTTGCTCTTGTGTAGTTAGTCAAGTGTGACTCAAATAGTAGTCTATATTTCTAGAGAGAATTATGGCGCCTTCCCGGTTAGGGTGAAGGCGGTCCCTCCTTAGCAAGCCCGGTTTGCCCCAGAAAGAGCTTGTCACTCTGGGTACGGGGTTTTTCTATACTCTGCTAAAGCTGAACGGGTGATTTTGAAGAAATACATTTCTGATAGTCAGCTATTGTTAACTTAATGTCTCTGGAGGTAGGCTGTCCCTGTTTGAAGCCTCTGCCGCACTGTTTGCCACTCTGGTGAGGGGGAAAAAAATCTGTCTGGACATCATCTTAGCGCGCCACAGTCACTAGGAGCATGATGTCATCACGGCGCGACCCTGAGCGTGGCCATCGCTTCTGCGCACGTGTTCCCGTGCGTGTCTCGGAAACTGCTGGCATGACGTCGTCAAACTCCGTCTGCTTCATGCATTGTTCAGTGGCCCATGTTTGGCGAAATGATTAATCGGATTACCAAACTCTTGCGGTGGCGGCGAGGGAGTAGAAGCTGTCGCTTTCGACTTGGTGAAGGAATCCTGGGATTCTGTCCATCAGGGTGGTGTGTCGAAGCCGCTTAAGACAGTTTTTGCCTACAATGACGAGAATCGGTCAGTGGCGTGGGGTAGTCGCTAGGCAATATGGAGTAGGCAGGGATCTTGTTGCCATCTGGCCCAAAAATCCACTTCTTCACCCCATCTGGCCAACAGCGCTGGTCCTCGGCTTCTATTTCCAACAACTTTTGCCTGTTCCACTCAAAGAGTCCTTCGAAAGAGAGGTCCTCATCAAAGCTTGAATTTAGCTAGTCAATCTTGTCGTATGCCGGCATGTTGAAAACTGTTTGCTATTCCAAAGGACGCAGAGGACCTTAGGCGGCTTGAAGGTAAGATGAATCTTTATTTCAACACACAAGGGGAAAATCTACAACTTAGGTGCTGACTTAGCATAGCATGGCGATTAGCATAGTGAAACATAAATACAAACAACCAAACTAACAAATGCAGTCGCGTGTAGCAAACAATGGACCAGCCCATATGGCATCACGAGACAAGTATAAATAAGGGAGATGATAAGCCTTACACCAGGTGAGAACACTAATCATAAAATGAGAACAGGTGTGTAGCTATCGCTCATTGCAACAGAAGGTAAACAAAGCAGCCGCAAGGCGCATGAAACCAAAACACACTAAACACAGGCGAATAAAATAACGCATACAATAAAAGATATGATCTGGTGCAACAGATCCTAACACTAATGTTAGCACATGTGCAGCTACAACATAAAAAACACATCCACAACTTACAGTAACATGTTTTTTCTAATTGGAAGTGGAATTTTTGTAGGGTGAATTGTGAACATTTCTACTGACACAGATGATATAGCTGTTCTTTTTGCTAATTTGTAAGGTAAACATTGACATCGCCTCGTCCTATGTCATGTCCCTTTTTAGAGTGTGTAGTTTTAGGGAGATCATGTGACTGCCAGGCTCTGTTTGATTGGTGAAATTGAGTCAAACTTCACTAGTGCTTACGTGAGATTAGTGAAACAAAGTCATGTGGCCATGCCCACTGGAAGAAATCTCTCAAGCAAAGAGAGTCTGTCCCTTGCAAGCAGTGATCAGTAGATTATAAATAAACATAAGGATGATGTAACTAAATGTAGCAATCAGAATAAAACTCAATGTAACAGAGTTAAAGTAGTATTTCTTTTTCAAGACAATACTCATGTAAAAGTAAAAAGTATGTTGCATTTAAACTACTTTGACAAGAACATGTGATGATCCGTTGCCTGGATCCTGTTTTGTTCTATTAGTTTTACTACCTCATTTCTGTTTTCAGCACCCCGGGGTTTGTGTTTTGGTTACCATGGGTGCTGATTAGTTTCACCGGCCTCTGATTAGTGTTCGGGACACTCACCTTCTCCTGGGCACTAATCAGAGAGCTACATATTCCTGTTTTTCGCCACACACTGTCTGGCTGTCTTATTTGCTTCCATGCAACACGTTACGTTGATTACTTCTAGATTCCTGAGCTACGCTTTGCCATTTATTTTCTTGTTAGCTATTCCATTAACTCCCTGTGCTATCAGCACGCTGTATTTTTGTATTTCAAATGATTTATGGACAATAAATCATTTTCTTACCTGTACACTGCACCTGGAGTTCTGTCTGTATCTTGGGAGAATGACCCACGCATAAGCATGCAACCTCATCGTAACAGAAGACAGCAGCACGTTCCAATTCTCTTGGGCTTCGACGAGTTTGACGAGTGTACGTGGATGGTGCTAAAGGCGATGGAAGCGGAGACGCTCCGCTATTCCCCAGAACATGATGTGGGACCCCGAGGTTCGCTGGTCACCATCGACTCCGTTTGGCCCGGGAACATCGCCACACCGCCATTCAGGACGCGTCAGTGAAGACGGAAGCCGTCCAAGAAGGCTTCGACTCGCCGGCCCCTCTGGAGCGATGTAGGCCACAAACAGCCCAGTCTTCCTCGCCGCTGATGTATGGTAATCCTCTTGACCATTTCGCCAAGCATTTCACCAACTGGGCTGTAAGCCAAATGGATACCCGCGCCGATGACGTTACCTCGCCGGCGCCCTCCGATGTCGTCACTCTTCCTACGCAGGGTAATGACGTCAGAGAGCAATACCTTTTTTAAAATTCATTCATCAGCCTCTCGCTCAGGACATACTGTACCATTTAACGATAGCGGAATAACAGAACATTTTTTTACTGACTCGCTCACCAGATCAGACTGATCTGGCCAATGACTCTGGTTCCGCCCCCAATGACTATTTCTCTGCCCACTTCACAGACGTTTGCTTCCTTGTCTCCTCGACAGTCCCCTGTTGGGAGTTTAAATATACTTTTTGGAAAATCTAAGGAGGAGAAGTCTACCCAACTCCTAACCTCCCCCATCCCACCCTTGGCGACTGTTCCGAATAGAGCAAGAAGCGTCTGGCATCCGCTACCTGAGGGGGGTGGGGGGGGGCTAGTGCTGGGAGATGTGCTAGTGGGGTGGCACAGCTGCGGCCAGCGAAGCAGCAACCTCCTGCGAGGCCACCGCCGCCAAAGTCACGGCTAGCCTGGTCTCCTATGGCTCTCACACCATCAACCCAGGTGGGCCTGCAGACGCCGCCATCAACCCAGGGGCATCTGCAGACGCTGCCATCCTCTCCGGTGGGCCTGCAGACGCTGCCATCAACCCAGGTGGGCCTGTAGACGCCGCCATCAACCCAGGTGGGCCTGCAGACGCCGCCATCCTCTCCCGTGGGCCTGCAGACGGCATCCTCTACTCCTCCTGCGCCTGCTCCAGAGCTGCCTCCGGTTGCTGCTCCACGGCTGGCTCCTGCGCCAGCACCACGGCTGGTCCCTGTGCCAGCAACAAGGCTGGTCCCTGCGCCAGCACTAAGGCTGATCCCTGCTCCAGCACCACGGCTGGTCCCTGCTCCAGCACCAAGGCTAGCTACTGCTCCAGCACCACGACTGGCTCCTGCGCCAGGACCACGGCTGCCTCCATCTTCCTCATCTCCGGCGGGCCTTCCCACGGCGCCGCCATCTTCATCGTCTCCGGCGGGCCTTCCCACAGCTCCGCCATCCTTATTGTCTCCAGCGGGCCGTTCCATGGCACCGCCCTCATCTCCAGCATCGTCCCCAATGCGACCTCCAACTGGCTTGTCGCACAAGTGTCCATCAGGCGCCTGTACGCGGCCCCTCAGTGGCCAATTAATGGACATCCTTGGCGCAGACAGCAGCGACGCCCAGGGCGTAGGACTCTGAGGCTGCTGAGGTTCTGGCGCCACTCGCGTCCGCCTTCTCAACGGTCACGGATGTGACTGTTCAATGGTCGCCCGCCTCGCCTGCTGCAGCGGCGTTCCACTCGCCGCCGCCACTTGACTTGTCCCCGGTGGATTTGGGGACACTTGGCCTGGCGAACCACCACCAAGTACTCCCTCCGCCCTCCCATGACATTGAACTCATTCTTAGTTTTTTTTCAGGGGACATGTGGAATCTGTCCTTAAGGGGGGATACTGTGATTATCCGTTGTGCGAATCATGTTTTGTTCTATTAGTTTTACTACCCCTGGGTTTGTGTTTTGGTTACCATGGGTGATGATTACTTTCACCGGCCTCTGATTAGTGTTCAGGACGCTCACCTGCTCCTGGGCACTAATCAGAGAGCTACATATTCCTGTTTTTCGCCACACACTGTCTGGTTGTCTTATTTGCTTTCATGCAAAACGTTACGTTGATTACTTCTAGATTCCTGAGCTACGCTTAGCCATTTGTTTTCTTGTTAGCTATTCCATTAGCTCCCTGTGCTATCAGCACACTGTATTTTTGTATTTGGATTTATGGACAATAAATCATTTTCTTACCTGCACACTGCATCCGGAGTTCTGTCTGCATCTTGGGAGAACGACGCATACATAAACATGCGACCTCATCGTAACAGAACAATTTACTATCCAAAAAGTTACTTCGACCATTTAGCCATTTATATATAATCTTCTAAAATGAACGATGGCCGATGGCAAATCTTCATTCCGTCATGTAAACTTGCAGAATTGCTCTCACTCGTGTGTGTTTTTTGCATTTGCAGGATTTTTCTTTTGCATTTGTTTTTGTTCTTGCAGTGTTGATGTGAATGCATCGTTTTTAATGTGCAGCATTTTCCTGTTGCATTTGTTTTATTGAGGTAGTGTTTTTTTTTGTTTTGGATAATTTCGCTATGTTATGTTATGTTATGTTATGTTATGTTATTTTCATTTATTATGGGCCCCCCAACCAACTGTTACATGAGCCCGGGGCGCAGCCCGAGTGGAGAAACAAAAAAACAGAAACAGAGACTGAGACACACAAAGGAATCTAAACTAAACATGTAAGACTCACAATGAACACATAAATCAAAAGTAATCTGCGGTAAAAAGATGAGTTTTAAGCTGTGCTCTAAAAAAGTCCAGAGTGGTGGCGGACTTAATATTCAGGGGGAGTTTATTCCATAACCTTGATCTTGGCTATGGTGCGTAGTTGGAAAAAACAGGATTTTACCACAGATTTCACTTGCTTGTCAAACTTGAGGTCTGGGTCGAATATGACCCTAAGGTTTTTGACATGGGGTTTTTCAAGAGTGGCCAAACATCCCAAATTCTTTCTGATCTGACTGACCGAGGTGGAGTTGCCAAACAGAAGAATTTCACTCTTGGTGTCATTGAGCTGCAGGAAGCTTTGTGACATCCACTCCTTTATGTTCCGCAAGCAGTCTTTCAAAGGGTCCAGCCCAGAGGGATCGTTTGTCTTGAGTGGAAGATATATTTGAGTATCGTCAGCATAGCAGTGAAAGGAAATTTTATGGAAAGAATAAATATATAAGAATAATATATACCTGTATATAAGAATAAATATACCCATATACAGTGTTCCCTCGTCAAAGCTGGGGTTACTTTTCAAAAAATACTCGCTTTAAGTGAACTCCGTGTAGTAGAAGTGTTTTTTTTGTTTTTGTTTTTTATGTGTTTTCGTTCATTCTAAATATTTTTTGTTTACACGATATGTTTTTTCATTTACAGAATGCTTTTTTTCATTTACTGTGCATGTTTTTCGTTTGCAGTTTTTTTTTAAATGTATTATATGTTTTTTTGTTCTGTACTGTACACTGTGTGTATTTTTGTAAATTAGGAAAGCTGAACGCATTCTGTACTGTACAGCAGTGGTCCCCAACCTTTTTGGAACTGCAGACAAGTCAACGCTTGGAAATTTGTCCCATGGACAAATACAATCATGTGTGCTTACGGACTGCATCCCTGCAGACCGTATTGATCTATATTGATATATAATGTAGGAACCAGAAATATTAACAACAGAAAGAAACAACCCTTTTGTGTGAATGAGTGTGAATGGGGGAGGGAGGTTTTTTGGGTTGGTGCACTAATTGTAAGTGTGTCTTGTGTTTTTTATGTTGATTTAATAAAAAAAAGTTTTATTTTTATTTATTTATTTATTTTTAAATTTTATTTTTTGTGCGGCCCGGTACCAATCGATCCACGGACCGGTACCGAGCCGCGGCCCGGTGGTTGGGGACCACTGCTGTACAGGACACATTTCATAAAGAAGATTGATTGACGATGGTTTACAGTCCCTTAGCGAATCAGGACGCAGAACACAATGCGTATTCATACGCTGTCAAAAAAAACAAAGCATGCAACACTGTATAAAATTACACCCACAAAAAAAATCAGTGTAACAGCGAGGCTGTGTAAAGTGAACCGTGTTGTAACGAGGGAACACTGTATTTCACTGGGCAGTACCTTTTGATTGTGAAGAAAAGGTTATTTCCCTTTATCTGCATTACATTAGCTATGCTTTTGGGCAAAAGCAAAGTTTTGGTTGGTATTGGTTGTAGTTTCCATGTTACTGCAATGTCAGCGACCCAGCTGGATGGCGAGATAAAAGTCAATAACACATTTTCAGTTAGTGTTGCTGTTTTTCAGCCAACATTACATGGGAGCAGCGCCGTGAGTGCAGTTGATAAAGTGATGGTGAGAGGATGATGTCAGGTAGCTATGAAGAGAAGTGAGTGGCAGACCACTGATAAATTGATCAGTAATGTTTTCAACAGCAAAATAAAAAAGGGTTTGAAGTGCTGTCAGTTTCCTTGAACATCACATTTTTATAATCAAAATGTTTTATAAAATAATGTCCAACTTTTTCATAGATGCATGTGTTAGACAAACAGCCACAGCAACATGTGGTCCTGTCTGAACAGGCCATCCATTAGAGATAGGCAGTGTTTTGACACCGTTCTCTCAAAAGAAAACCATCTTGAAAGATGAACGACTGGCCCTCTGAAGACATCCATCGACACCTTTTAACGCCTGTCTGTGCATGTTTGGCCCAAAGATTGGAAGGTAGAGGTTTGAAACCCCCATCATTCTTGTCTGTCAATACATTTTTTATTGTCATTTAACCCTTACACATGACTTTATTGTTTTTTGAGCATTCATATTTTGATATAATGTTGATTGTTTTGTGATTGTTCAATCAGCAAATGCTGCGATATTTAACTATAAACTTGCCAACCACAACATTGAGTACAGCTGCACTGTCAAATGAGAGCTAGCGCAAAAGTATTCTTTACAAAAACAGTAGTGATTTATTTTGATTTGTTTTGACAATGTTCTTGTGGTTGTAAGTTGCAGTAGTGTAGACAAGCATTGTACATACTGAGAATTTAGCTCAATATTTAACTTATGGGGCTTTTCAAGTGCTATCGTTTTCTACTGATCAAGCACCTGAGGCGTGCATGAACTTTAAACTGTCTATCAATGGTCAATGCCAACATTGCACGGTATTCAGCGCAAAAACTATTAAAGGGGTAATATCATGATTTTTTTTCCTTTTTTTAAAGCACTTCATTTTGGTCTGCATAACATAGTGATGTTTTTTTTGGTCAACATTTTGCAAAGATCCTCTGTTCATACTACTGTCACTACTCAACTGCCAAAGAACTGTAGACACTTTAATATTTGTTGCTTCCTATACTGTATATACTGTTATACTATTTGATATTGCACTGGTACTGTATTTGACTACTGTACTTCTACTTGTACTGATACCTCTACCATAACTACTGTAACTCATTGTGGAACTTATTGTCTTGTAATTAATGTACATCAGAGCTATTCAAATTTTTGTATTTTTTGTATTTAGTGTATTAGATTCTGCAACTAGTGTTTGGATCCCACTGTACGCAATATCTGAAGAGCATGGAAAAAAGCATTTCACTGTGGTGTACTCTGCATGTGACAAATAAAACTTGAAACTTGAAACATATCTCACAAAAGAATACCCCAACGGTGGAGTCAACCCACAACAATGGATATATATATATATATATATATATATATATATATATATATATATATATATATATATATATAAATATATATATATATATATATATATATATATATATACAGGCACGTGCACACATAGGGCCCTATGGGTGCTTGAGCCCCTCCCCTTTTTTGCCTTGTCTTAAAAAGTGCCCTCTGCCTGTGTGTGTGTTTTTTTCTTCTTCTTTCTTTAAACAACATTAATAAATTCCTGTCAGGGATGTAAAAAAAAAAGAAAGAAAAAAAACAGCGGTACAAAAACTCCACGTTTTCTTGTAATACCGGGTTGTTTGAGCCTGCCGCTTCCGCCAGAGAGAGAGAGAGAGGGCGAGTGAGTGAGTAAGTGAGAGGAGAGGAGAGAGAGCCACTGCGCCCCCGAGGAGACGTGACAGTGGAGCAACTTGAACCTGTGAGTTATGGTCTAGTCGCCGTCCACCTATTCAGCATCTAATATGGGTAATATTTCAGAAAAACGCTGTATTATTCTATTATTCAATGTGTCAGCTTCTGTTTTTGCCGGACGTCGGAGCACGGCGCATTAATTGAGCACGGCACATCAATTCCACACAGAGCAGAGCGGATCGTGCGGGACAGGAAGTAGTGTACAAAATACAAAATAAAACACCGGGTTAATTTTCAAAATAAAATGCACTGTGTTTACGATCACATTTCTCTCACAGTAGAGGTTTAGATATACAGTTTATTGTGACTTTGCTATTACTGTGTGGGTTGACAAAATAATAATAATAATAATGATAATAATAACAATAATAAGAAGAATGACACATATGACACTCTCACACTGAAGGGGATCTTAAGAACACTAAGAGACAACAGTGGACATGACATCTTTCAGCACTGGAAGAAATGATGAAAACATATGCCACGATTCCAGTGTCCACTGCCACAGTAGAGAGGTCTTTTTCTAAACTGAAGCTGGTCAAAAACTCACTCAGAGGCCTATGCACAGAAGAGAGGCTGTCTGATCTCCTTCTCCTCTCCATTGAAAAAGACGTAGTCATAAATCACAATGATGTGATCAACATCTACAGGGACATGGCCCCCAGAAGGTTGCTGCTTTAAGTCCCCCAGAAGGTTTGGCTACTGATTGTGCACTGATTTCACAGCATTTCATGGAAGCCCTGAATTTACATTGAGGAGCATATTTGGGTATGGGTGGCCTCCATCCTACAGCCCTCTACTGACCCCTGGTCCATATTTTTGGCCCTGTATTGCGTTTCAGTTGTTTAGTCTGAGCATTAAGTGAGAAAGACCATAAGTTATAACTTGATGGTGTTTTCATCAAGTTAAGGGAAGAAGGACAGATTTTCACATTTAAGTTTTTTCCATTTGGGTATTTATTTTTGTATTTTTTTTCAAAGTTCATGTTGCACTGTTCAATGTTCAATATTAAAGTGCTTATCTTTAACAGTAAATAGCCTAATAATAAACCAGTGTTTTGTTGCTTTTCATGTCTTCCAAGCCTATGATAATGTGAATTAACTCATTATGACAATAATTTATTGACACAAAATAAATGGCAATCACTTTTACCTACAAAGGACACACGGCTAAGTAGCTAGCTTCCTATTAGCAAATTTAATTTTACATTAATTTCCATATTGTGTAAAGGACCAAAAAAAAAATTCCTGCCCTTTTCTGACTTTGAGCCCCTGCCCCTCTATAATCATGTGCACGTCCCTGTATATATATATATATATATATATATATATATATATATATATATATATATATATATATCCATCCATTTTATACCGCTTATTCCCTTCGGGGTCGTACCTGGCCAACACAGATAGACAGACAACATTCATATATATATATATATATATATATATATATATATATATATATATATATATATATATATATATATATATATATATATATGTATGTATGTATGTATGTATGTATGTATGTATATATATATATATATATATATATATATATATATATATATATATATATATATATATATATATATACAGGTGAGGCGGGGTCTCACATCATGGAAAGAAAAAAAATTTAAAAAGAAAAAAAATTAATTAAATTGTTATATGTATCCAGGGATTATACTATAAAGTTATTTTCCATTTAACTTCACCAGTTTTAGATTATTTTTTATTCAAAATCGCTGAATTTTCACATTTGCCGTTCAAATACTGAGAAGACACTTGCGGTGAGTCAGCAGCCAGTTGAGGCACGTCACTGAGTTGAGCCTCACCATGGATTGTGCAATGACTCGGCTAACTGCTGGCCTGCTGTGCAGTAAGACCGTATTGCTATATGAATTATATTATACATTTCCATAGTTTAGTTAGCTGAGGTATATAATGTACAGTGTATTTTGTCAACAACTGTATGTGTGTAACATATTTCTTGTGCTGAGCAATCATAAAACTGCTGCGAAGACGCACTGTGTGAGGCTCGCAGTAATCCCGCCTCCTGGTGATAGAGGGCGGTAGTGATCGCAGGGAGCATGTCTGCGACTACTCGGCTGCAGAATAAGTGACAACAAGCAGCAACAGTTAGCAGCGATCGTTTATTTTTTCCTCTTGCCTGGACTATTAACATGGAGGATTACATATCTAAAATAAAACAGTTTTCTAAACTAGACTTTCAATAGAAGCAGGAGGTAATAATTAAAGGAAGATCTCCATCGAGACAGAGAGACTTTTAAAACTGAAGAAAGATAAGGAAGACTTCTATAAACAAGTTATCGATGCTTTTGTTCAAAAGAAGCGGCGCATGGACTTCATTTATAAGTAAAGGTAAGACCATAATAACGTTTTTTTATTAAATGTACTTTTTTGTGTGCTACAGTTTGTATGTGTAAAGTTAAAGTTAAGTTAAAGTACCAATGATTGTCACACACACAATGTGTGGTGAAATGTGTCCTCTGCATTTGACCCATCCCCTTGCTCACCCCCTGGGAGGTGAGGGGAGCAGTGGGGAGCAGTGGGCAGCAGCGGCGCCGCGCCCGGGAATCATTTTTGGTGATTTAACCCCCAATTCCAACCCTTGATGCTGAGTGCCTAGCAGGGAAGAATGCTGGTATGAGCTTTTAAACATAACCCGTTAACTGCTGCCAATCAAATGGTGAATAAGATACTCTTTAGGGTTCATATGTTTGTAAATCTGACTGTGATGAAGTCAGTGCCTCACCAGCCATGAACCTCACCGCACATCACTGTTTAGATCCCTCGATTAATTGTTGTAATTGTTGTAAAATGTTCTTTATCGCATTGTCTACTCTCTCATGTCGATTAAAGATTTGATTCATGTACGATGGCTCAGGTGTGATTCACTACGATAGGGCCCCACAGCACACTGGATTCTAGTTCATTGAAATACCACAACACTGGATATTGTTCAAAGGAGATACATTTTAATTTAAAAACTTGCACACAAAACACAGCAAACAAATGTAAAATGCACAGCAAACTATTTACAATATAGCTCTTTCAAATAACAACTTCACAGTAAAGTAAAGTCATCTACTGGAGAGATTGGAGCAGATGGACGCTCACGTGGATTCTTTTTTAATGGGGGTTTTTTCCGCGCATGCGTACTAGGTCGTGTTGCGCCGGCGAACGGAGGGGGGCGGGGGTCTTAAACGGGGCATTGTTGTGTGTGGACACGGATAAGGTTAGGTGGGATTTACCCTGGATAACCTAATCCGGTTTAGTGTAAACGGGGCCTAAGACACTTTCTGGTTGCTTCTAAAAACGGTTCGTTTGAAGAGGCTGAGTCGTTCGCTGCAAATGAAGCCATCCTTACCACTCCCCCTCACGCTGACTACATTTTTGTTCCCGCCCCGCAGCTATGTTTGGTACAGTAGCTGTTTTTGTTTTGCTAAGACTGTATGGAATATGGACACCGGTGATAATCACCAGCCAATTTTTACTTGACTTTCACCACAACACAACATCCCAAATCATATAGCGAGACCAGCGCCTCGCCGTGGTTCCGCGTCGGCTCAATGAGGGAGGAGACGAAAAGTAAGAAAGCCAGAGCGGAAATTTCTGGTACTATAAAATGGCTCAGATTAAACTTCTACAGAGTCATTCTCTCTCCAATGCTAAATCCTGAACATGTCAACTGTATATTAAACTGTATATTGACAATAAAATGTGTTTTAATTCTATATTGTCGAGTTACTGAATTACATACGTGAGTCCAGCTGTACTTTATAATGTGGATACTTTTTTTATTAGCTCAATCACAACAGGTATCTCGCTCTCTAGGTCACTCCCACACTGTCTCCCGCTCCGTCGCACCCCGTGACGTCATAGCCTGTCGACTCTGTAGTTCTCCCATAATACAATCACACCACATCTCCCCTTTCTAGAATCAATGGGTAGACTGCCATTGATTCAACAGACCTTGAGGATTATTTTGCCTCGTGGTTGGAAGGTCTGCTCCTATATGAGCCTGTACCAGACAATCAAACACACACACATATTTTACCCTTAGAACAATCCACTTCAACATCAATACTCAAACATCCATCCTATACTAATCCTGTACTGTCCTCACCCTAAGCCCTGCAACTGACTTGAACATTTACAGTACAATAAAACATATCCAAAACGCTCCAATTACACTTTTCTGTCTTTTCCCACATACAGTAACATTCTTTTTTTTCATTAGAGTCTCTGTAATGTCTCTAGGAAACAAAATTATAGGTCCAACCTAGTTGGTCTCACCACAGCCCTCCCAGACCTGGTTCTAGGAGTAGGAGTAGATGGAGGTTCTGGAACACACTGCTGCGATGGTTCTGCTGAAGGTTGCTCCGGAACGCCCCCCAGGAATGGCTCTGCTGCACCATGGCCACTCTGCTCCGGCAAGGATCCCATAGGGATGAGATGACGACGGTTCCGTCTGATGGTCCCATGGGGCCCTTCCACCAGATACGATCGTGGAGTGGTGTGACGTCCGATGATAGCTCCGGCTTTCTTTTGGTCCTTGATCCACACGTCCTGTCCCGGATTCAGTCTGTCAAGGTTCATTGCACGATGCCGCAGGTTGTAGCGTTGTGCATCTTTTGTCCTCTTCTCCCCTTCTCTCCGCATAACAGCTTCACTATCAGGAAGAGCAGGATTTAGCAAAGCAGGAAGGATAGGCACTGTTGTGCGGAGCCTCCTCCCCATGAGAAGCTGCGCTGGACTATACCCATTGTCGAGAGGGGTAGCCCTGTAAGCGAGCAAAGCAAGATAGGGGTCATCTGCTTTCTTTAGGAGACCTTTCACCGTCTGTACTGCACGTTCGGCTTCGGCGTTACCTTGAGGATATCTTGGGCTACTGGTAACGTGCCGGAATCCGTAAGAATGTGCAAACTCGGCGAAGCCTGCTCCAGAGAACTGGGGCCCTCCATCCGAAACGAGAAGATCCGGGATTCCGTGACGTGCATATATCGATTTTAGGTGGTGGATTACATCATTTGACCTTGTGGAGGTCAGCAAAGCAATCTCCACGTACCTTGACATGTAGTCCACTACCAGCAGGTAGGTCTTGGTACCGAGCATGAATAAATCAGCTCCTAACTTCTCCCATGGTCGGCCTGGGTATGGTGACGGCATCAGCGGCTCCCTGTGGTTCTGTCTCTCCTTACAGCATGTTCGGCAGTTGAGAACCAATTCATTCAGCTGCTGGCTCAGCCCGGGCCACCATACTGACTGCCGTGCCCGCTGTCTACACTTCACCACGCCTTGGTGTCCTTCATGCAATTTGGCGAGAACATCATTTCTCATTGTAGAAGGGATGACGAGCCTGTGTCCCTTCAGCAAGACACCATCTTGAACTGTAAGGAACGCCTGCTCTGCCCTGTACAGCCTGAGTGCTGGTTCTTTGGAACCGTGTGCTGGCCAGCCTTCAGCACACAGCTGCATCACCTGTGCACACACACTGTCTCTCTGCAGCTGCTCTCTCAGCTCCTCCAGGTAGTCAGCGCTTGCAGGTAGGTTCTCCAGTACCATGTCCACATAGATGTTGGTTTCTTCAAACAGCTCTTTGTCCGCTGCTGTCTCCTCTCTCTTAACAGGAGCTCGTGACAGCGTATCAGCTGTCCACAGGAACTTCCCTGGCACATGAGAAATAGAATAAGAATAGCGCATCAGACGCATTCTGAAGCGTTGGATCCGTGGAGGTAGAGCATCCAGTGCTTGAGACCCCAGAAGACTCAGGAGAGGCTTGTGATCCGTCTCCATCTGGAAATGTTTCCCGATGAGGAAGTTGCGGAACCTCTCACAGGCCCAGGTCAGCCCCAAAGCTTCCTTCTCTACTTGGGCGTATCTCTGCTCTGTTGGCGTGAGAGACCGCGACATGTAGGCTACTGGCCTCCACTCTTCGTCCCACTTTTGTAGCAGTACGCCTCCCAACCCGTACGATGACGCGTCTGCTGAGACTTTGCACTCTCTGTTGGGATCGTACATGGCTAGCACTGGTGTAGACGTGAGTGCATCCTTTAGATCCTGGAAGGCCCTTGCCTGGTCGACGCCCCACACCCAGCAGTTCTTTTTCGACAGGAGATCTCGCAGAGGCTTGTCTCTCTCGGCCAGCTGCGGCACAAACTTCCCAAGTTGATTTATCATTCCAAGAAAACTTCTCAACTCAGTCACAGTTGTTGGCTCCTGCATCTTCCTCACAGCTTCTGTTTTGCTTGGGTCTGGGCTGATGCCACTGGTGGAGAGCACGTGGCCTAGAAAGGTCACCTCTGACTTTGACAGATCGCACTTATCGACATTCAGAGTGATGCCTGCCTTTTGGATCTTTTCTAGCGTGGCATGCAGGCGAGCATCATGCTCCTTTTGTGTTCGGCCCCACACCAGCACGTCGTCCATGTGGCAAACAACGCCCTCAAGCCCTTCTGTGACCTCCGTCACCATCCGGTTCTGAAAATGTTCGGGGGCGGATGCTATGCCAAACGGTAGCCGTCTGAAGTAATAGCGCCCGAAGGGTGTAATGAAAGTTGTCAGTTTTGATGAATCTGCAGTTAGAGGAATTTGCCAAAACCCCATGTTTGCATCCAGCTTACTAAAAATTTTGGCTCCAGCCAGCATTCCCAGTGTTTCCTCCACTGATGGCAGGATGAACTTTTCCCTACACACTGACTCGTTGAGTTTGGTGAGATCGACACATATACGTACAGCACCTGTCTTTTTGGGCACCACCACTATGCCAGCGCACCAGTCTGTTGGCTCCTCAATTCTACTTATCACCCCGAGTTGTTCCATGCGGGACAGTTCCTGCTTGACTTTGTCCATTAAAGGCAATGGAATCCTCCTTGGTGTCTTAAGTGAGAATGGTTCCGCCCCTGGACTCAGCTTGATGGCATATGGCTGCCGTACTTGTCCGAGCCCGGTGCATAATTTTGGGTAGTGCTCCTTTAATGTCTCCATAGTAACGCTGTCTAGGCGTGCTACAAGCCCCAGCCTACAGCTCACAGATCTTCCCAGCAGGGCAGTATGCACATGACGAGCGATGTACACATCCTCCCTCTCTGACTTTTCCCCTCTCCTCAGCAGCAAACTGGCGACGCCCACCACGTCGAGGGGATTTCTTCCTGGTCCCAGGAGTGGCTTTGTTGCCTTTCTGAGACTAGGTGGATCATTTCTGCATGTGTTTAGGAACACTGAGTGAGGCAAGACTGTCACATCAGCACCTGTGTCTATTTTGAATGTCACACTGCTCTCATGGATGCCAATTTTGACCATCCAAGGATCCCCATCCTCCGTGACACTGCCGAGGAAGATTTCCTCCTCATCCTCTTCAACTTCATGCACTGATTTGGACTTGCACACACGCTTGTAATGTCCCCTCCTCCCACATGCATGGCATCTCACTTCATTAGCAGGACAGTCACTTTTTGGATGGGATGGAGAGCTGCCACAATTTTGACACGATGACTGTGCGCCCTTGTCCTTGCTGTACTGAGTACTGTGTGGCTTGTACTTTGGGCTATCAGCATATTGAGGTTTATTTTTAGCAGACTTGAAGTTGCTCTTGAACACTCTATCAACAGACTTTGCATCACTTGCCTCTGATCTGGTGGTGTCCCCTCGGAGAGTAGACTGCTGCCTTTTCACCTCCTCGCTCTGTCGTGCCATTCTTATGGCTTTATCCAAGGTTAGATCCGCGTCCAACTGCATGCGTTCAGACAGCCCCTTGTCTTGCAATCCGACGACAAGTCTGTCTCTGATCAGTTCATTGTGTAGCATCCCGTAGCTACAATGCTCCGCCAGCGCATATAGTGCAGTGACAAACGAATCCACACTCTCCCCTTCTTTCTGCTTGCGCATGTTAAACTTAGCACGCTCGTAGATAACATTTTTCTTCACAACAAAGAAGCCTTGTAATCCCTCGCGCACTCCCTGGTATGTACGTCTTTGAGCGGCCGTCAGATTTAACCCACGGAGAATATCATCCGCCTCGTCCCCCATGCAATAAATCAATGTGTTCACTTGATTGTCCTCGGAGCTTGCATTTAGGTTACTTGCCAGGCGAAATCTTTCGAATCTCCGGATCCATTTGTCCCACTCTTGTGGATTGGAAAAGTCAAAGGACTCCGGTGGCTGGATGTTGAACGTAGCGCACGGTCCCACGGCAACCACCGGCGCGTTGGGTGGCCGTGCAGGCGCTGCAGCGGCTCCGTCCTCCTCGCTCATGTTGTCCTTACTTCTTTATCCCTTGACGCGTACAAACTATATTTCCACTTGGCTCACACTCCACATTAACTACAGGACTTCTGACACCATGTCGAGTTACTGAATTACATACGTGAGTCCAGCTGTACTTTATAATGTGGATACTTTTTTTATTAGCTCAATCACAACAGGTATCTCGCTCTCTAGGTCACTCCCACACTGTCTCCCGCTCCGTCGCACCCCGTGACGTCATAGCCTGTCGACTCTGTAGTTCTCCCATAATACAATCACACCACATATATGTGGCACTAAGTGATTTACTGTGATTGAAATAGTTGCCCCCCCCCCCATTAAAAATTCTTTAAGGTCAGAAAACTCGATTTAAATACTGTTTATGTTTTTGTGATGTCCAGGTTACTGTGTTTTTCTATGCAGCGTGCAATATTTAGTTACACCAGCAGAGGGCGCTTGGTGCCTTGGTATCAGTAGCTGGCGCTGTAGAAGAAGTCTGTCAGTATGTGATATGAGGAAAGCAGAGGCGTCAAGCTCCGGTTGTAACGCTGTTTTAATTGTTTTGCAGGTAAGCTTGTTCGCATATAACACATAAACACAGTAGTAGAATGTATTCTGTACCTTTTAGAGTAAGCAATGTTAAGCTAAGGTCTGTTTTGTTAAGTTTATGAGTTAAAAACGAGTCACATTCACTGTTATTTTCTAAGATGGCGGACGTTGGTCCGACGGTAACCACAGTGACGAAGCAAAATACAGTTAACTTTAGTTTAAGAGTAAGTTCACGACATAAATCCTCAGAGATACTAGAGAATAGGTTGTTAAATGCCATTTATGTTACAAGGACATGCCAAATGAACTTTTGAGTGTTGTATTGATCATAAGCACACCAGATATGTGTGTCAAAGCTGAACTACAGTTAGTGTGTGCAAAGGCAGTAGATGTACAGTCGCACGTAGGACAGTAGGTTAAATACAAATAATGGAAAATGACATAAGAGAAAAATACAATCTATATATTATTAAAAAGTGATTAGAAACATGATTCAAAGGTAGATAAAAACAGTAAAAAGGGTTTTTGTATATATATATATATATATATATATATATATTTTTTTTTTTAATATTTGTAAAATTGTTCAACTCCAGACATTGTATTTTGAGAAGAAGTCTGTCAGTACGTGATATGAGGAAAGCAGAGGCGTCAAGCTCCGGTTGTAACGCTGTTTTAATTGTTTTGCAGCTTGGTCCTGAAAAATAAATGTGTCGCACAACAAAAGAGTTGGCCCATCTTTCAAGCTGTGTAACATATACCATGTTATTACTTTCACTGCTGCTACTTTGACCACTTGTTAACAATAGAGGTTCAAGCTGGCTATAAATTTAGCCATGCTACAAGCTACAACATAAAGGATTATATTACTAACTGGACCGGTCCATTGCCAAACACAGTAGACACTGATCCAATTTAAAGTACTTTTTAGGAAAATCATTCTTTATTTTGCCTCAGGACGATGTTGCTATTGTCTTAAAGTAGAAGGCTAAGCTAGCTACACAACAACATTGCTAACATATCCTTCACACATTTCTAAACTACTGTTACAACTTACTGTTTCATTGTCTCCTCCATTGCCATTAATAGTCGTGGTATGGTATGGTATGCTATTTATTGTCATTGCACAAGTACAACATTTCATTTTCACTACAAGCCCATTCAAGATTAAACAAACAAACATTGTACAGGATTACAGAACAGGAACAGGGATGAGTCGGAACAGGAACAGGGATGAGTCATCACTTACGGCATCTTGTAAAAGATGGTAAAATGGTAGACGCTGTGGGAGGATGAGTAAAAAAATGTGATTTCAAATTGGGCTACCATTGGGGGGAAATCTGGAGTGAGAAAAAAAGTTCCGTAGCAAAGTAGATGTATATATTACGACATACAACTCGAGACTTGCAACGAGGGGTGAGGGTGCGAGCATCTGGCCTAAAGCTACCAGCCACTAAGGGCGCTGCTCCGTGTTCCATCATACCACGTAGGGTGAAGCGTTGAAGGCGTGGAAGGGGGGCTGGGGTATGTGTGTGTGTGTGGGGTCTTTTTCGTGGGCCTGCAGCGTGTCCCTCTTCCGCGACCTTGGTGCGCTGGCAAACGCGATAACACAGCCAGTTAGTCCAACAAAAGTCAACAACAACAACAGGTGTGTGTCCATGAGAGACAGGGAAGGAGTTTGTTGCATCATCGCTGCACTATCCTCTGGGAGAGTCTCGAAGTAATGACCTTGCCATGTGGCTTGCAGCTAGGGAAAAAAAATCCAAAACCGTCGGAAAGATCTCGTTTGCGCCGATGGCGGAAATCAAAATTGGGAACATTTGGTTTTTACCATGGCAATGCTATTCACGAACAAATAAAAGAACGGGCCAATTGATTAGGCACGGAGCATGGGTCTAATACAAGACGAATCGGTCAACGAACCCCCACATATGTTATACCGTCGAAAAGATGTACTTTCCAGCTATAAATGTATTTTAAATTGGGAACATTTCAGGTTACCATGGCGACGCTATTCTCGATTTAACAAAAAATTGCACAATTTGTTTTGCAAAAATGGGTACAATTGAATAGGTACGCCTATTTTGTTTAATACAAGACGAACCGGCGTATAACATGTGTTATACGGTCGAAAAAAGAGGTACCATGCTCACGTTAGCTTGCTAGCATGCTAACATTAGCATGCTAACTTTTTGAGCTACTTTTGCAACCAGCGTCATATAACTTGGTATATGACACTTATTAACTACACCTTACAGTCATATAACTTGGTATTTGAAACAGGCTAACTGTATGCATGTTTACGTTAGCATGCCAGCATGCTAACATTAAAGTGCTACCTTTTTGAGCTAATTTTGCAACATTTTACCCTATCGTCATATAACATCACATGTGACACTCGTTACCTGTTAGCATGCTAATGTTAGCATGCTAGCATACTAATATGAACATGCTACCTTTTTAGCTAACTTTACGTTTATTTCTCTACTTAGACAGCCATACACCTTACAGTCATATAACTTGGTGGTACGTGACACATACTAACTGATAGCATGCTACCATTAGCTTGCTAGCAAGCTAAAAGTAGCACGCTAACTTTTTCAGCTAGTTTTGCACCCGTTTGCCCTAGAGTCGTATAACTTGGTATGTGACACTTGTAAAATATTAGCATGCAAACGTAAGCATGCTAACATTAAAGTGCTAACGTTCTTTGCTCAATCTACTAATTTTTCTCTAATTACTCAACCATACACCTTAGTCATAAAACTTGGTATGTGACACAAGCTCACTATTATCATGTTCACGTTATTTTAGCTTGCTAGCATGCTAACATTAGCATGCTTTAGTTTCACCCAGGGTCATTAAACTTGGTATGTGACTCTTGTTACCTGTTAGCATGCAAACGATAGCATGCTAACTTTTTCTTCTAATTATACTTTTTTTTTCTCTGCAGCCATATACCTTTGAGTCATATAACTTGGTATATGAAACATACTGACTGTTATCATGCTATCTTTAGCACACATGCTACGTGTTATCATTTTTGTGTCAACATGCTACTGTTTTAGGCTAGCTCTGTGGCTCATTTTGTACAGTGACACCTAAAACTCCCAGCTTCAGACACTCGGCACCATCTAATAAGTACGGCAGCTTCCGGCAGCTTCCGGCGGCCCCCGGCTAAAGATCCAGGGCACAGATAGCAGGCCCATCAAAATTTCCGCGGGAATTTTCTAGTTTTGATTGATGTTGTAATCAAGACTAATTACACAATTATTCATTATTTTAAAACATGAGTATTATTGTACCACCAAAACTAAAACTTTAAATATAGTTTTTAAAAAACCTGACTATAAATTAGTAACGAATAAACCACAAAAAGTATAATAATAGCAATAAAAAAATTATATATATATATATATATATATATATATATATATATATATATATATATATATATATATATATATATATATATATATATATTTCACTTGTTTTTAATCAGTTTTTTTTTACCTTTTACACTTATTTTACCACCATAGAGTGTGTGGTTTTTGTGTAAAATAAAATGTAATACAATGTGTGTTAATCAAATACAAAAATCCTCACAATACATCTATGGACAATTTTGACCAGTATTTTAGGTGAAAGCATAATAATTGCGTAAATGTTTCATAAGTACTTTAAGTACATTTTGCTTGTGTAAGGTACTTTTTTGAAACGTTTATTTTGTGACTGCAGTCAGACCAGATGTGGCGCACCCTCCTATTATTGTGAAGGGGGGGAAGTGTGCTGTGCTGTTGTTCTCAGCTGGACAAGTAAAGAGGCGACTCACTAGAGGCTGTCAAAAAAAAAAAAAGAGAGCCCTTCTCAAGTTGCAACGGCTGTTTGTACATTGATCTTACATCGAGGATGTCGATCACAACAACACAAGCAGCTCAGATGTGTCGTGGGTGTATGGATTGTTCTTGCTAACTTTAGCTCCGTAGTTTAGTCGCTGTTTCAAGTGACCGTCTTGACATTGTTTAGTTCAGGACAGGGGGTGTACCCTGCCTCCCGCCCGAGTGCAGTTGGGATAGGCTCCAGCACCCCCAGGACCCAGAGAGGGACAAGCAGTAGAAAATGGTTGGACAGATGGATGGGGCTCTTGAGTGTGTCGGGGATAAATGAGCGCTGCTGGACACATTATTTTCCCAAACAAATGTTTCTTCTCCTCACAATGACAACATTTCGCTTACATTTATGTACATTTCCCTGATATTATTTTGCATTTATCAGCGGATTTCGTTTTTTTGGCCAATTCTCTGACTCCGTCCGTGGTCATGTGAATGCCGAAATCATATGCCTTACTTGTTTGTTGAGTTTAGTGATTATTGATTAGACATACTAGCGTTTTGTCAAATAAAAAGCAACCATGGTGACATCCCAAACTTCTCGTAGATATGCTCTTTTTCACTCGTTCGCTGCACATCTGTTTTACCGTTACAAGCACCAGAATTTGAATGCATGTGGCGCTGCCCATAAATCTTTTTTGTTTTTATTATTGCAATTTCATAATCTGTACAAGACATAATCAAAATCAAAATTAAATTAATTGTCAAGCACTAGCAGCATGTCTGCGATGTGGACTTACTTTAATATATCTGAGATATACCCGCAGTTAGCGATCCACAAATATTAAGAGGACAGCGGCAAATTTTAAGGAGAGAATGGGCCCCATTCAGCAATTAGTTCATAACTTTTCCTCTGATCTTTCTTCCTAAGTGTTTTTCTAAGAGGAGTCCATTCAAATTCATGACGTGTTCTTAAAGGGCCAAATTGTTCCTACCTGCTGTTCTTAAGTTACAGAATGCCAAATGGTTAGCGCGTGCCTGCCTATCATAATTTGCATATAAATATGCCCTTATTTCCCCAATATGCATATGTAAACACCCTTAATTCCGTAATTTGCATGGGTGAACGCCCTTAATTCCCCATATAAGGGCACAATTCCGGCGGAAATGCCGAACATCAAACACAAGGAAAAAACACAAACAGATTACAGAAGAGAAATTCGTATTATTCCGCGGGGGAAAAACATAATGTCAAAACGTAAGTTTAAGAAAGGGGGGACAGCTGAGGTAGCCTAAAGCGTTCAAATAAATATTCGTCACTTCGGGCAAATAGGTCTACATGGTCGTGAAATATGCGCTCCCTTCCCAGGGCGCAATCTGTGGCATCTTGCAGTAGCAGCAAAAGCATTGCCATTGTGTGAGTTGAGTCTTTTAAAGTGTCACCAATCACTAAATCAACGCCCCGGTAATTGATGATTGTGTGTGTGTGTGTGTGTGTGTGTGTGTGTGTGTGTGTGTGTGTGTGTGTGTGTGTGTGTGTGTGTGTGTGTGTGTGTGTGTGTGTGTGTGTGTGTGTGTGTGTGTGTGTGTGTGTGTGTGTGTGCGTGCGTGTGCGTGTGTGTATTTTGAAATGTCTATATATTGCTCCTTTTGCTATGTCTGTCTGTCTTATCTATATATATAATATATATATCTATATCTATATATATATATATATATATATATATATATATATATATATATATATATATATATATATATATATATATATATATCCATCTATGATATTCATTTAACATTAGACAATAGAAGTAAGGGAACTTGTCACACTTAAGAACAAATAGGCCACCCTAAGAGTGCTCTGGAGTACTCGTACATTTTGTTCTTACCTACAAACAAATCCCAGCTAAGAAAACATTGGTGAATACAAAAATCTCCTTAAAAACTTAGTAAGTGGGCCTAAGAACAAAATTTGTTCTTAAGAACGGTTGCTGAATGGGGCCCAATGTGAGCAGCTGGAGCCGCAGAGCGAAGTAAGTGTGACTTTATACTCGCTTTTCGTCGCGGACATCGTGCAACAGAAGTAAAGAGTGTCTAAACATGAGTACAGTCTCCAATAACAACAGAAAAAGACACTAGATTTGTTGTTGGTCGTTTCTAATTAAGAAAAGGTCACTAAAAGGATTGGACATGTCTCCAGAAGCATTAAAAACTTCTCAACACAGCTGACAATAAGCAGCAACAATTGAAAAATAGAGCAAAATTATATAGAATAAGAAAAAGTATATTTTAATACTAATAAATAATAACACATATTTGTTTTAAAAAAATGTACAACATTTGTTTAGCCCTAATACATTCATCATCACAGATTATGCAAATTATATGATGACGTAATGTTGACCATGTCTGGCAATCTGGGGGAAACACTGACAGTAATAGACTAAATCATACTAATAATTTAATGAATGTCTGATCCACTGCTAAACAGCAAAAGCCTTTTATAGTATGTGATCTATTAGTTAGTCCTGTAATTTAGCGTTTCTACTGGGGCCAATAGAAGTACAATAGAATTAAACAGATTTGGCTCATTTCTCCCTAAATGCACTGCTCTAACCTTCTCTGTAAGGGCGAGTGCTGGTTCTCTGGACTGCTCAGCTGGCTCTATTCAATCACTTTATTCACAGATATTACGAAAAATAGATAGAAACAAGTAAGTTCTGTAAATTACATCAAAATGGAAATAAATCATCCTAAAAAAAAGCAATAATGAAAACAAAACCAGCGGTACTCAAATGCATGCTACAATAACAATTAGAGATAATCGGCAGGCCGATATTATCGGCCGATAATTGCGTTAAAAATGTAATATCGGAAATTATCGGTATCGTTTTTCTTATTATCGGTTGTTTTTTTAATTTATTTATTAAATCAACATAAAAAACACAAGATACGCTTACAATTAGTGCACCAACCCAAAAACCTCCCTCCCCCATTTACACTCATTCACACAAAAGGGTTGTTTCTTTCTGTTATTAATATTCTGGTTCCTACATTATATATCAATATATATCGATACAATCTGCAAGGGATACAGTCCGTAAGCACACATGATTGTGCGTGCTGCTGGTCCACTAATAGTACTAACCTTTAACAGTTAATTTTACTAATTTTCATTAATTACTAGTTTCTATGTAACTGTTTTTATATTGTTTTACTTTCTTTTTTATTCAAGAAAATGTTTTTAATTTATTTATCTTATTTTATAAAAAAAATTAAAAAGTACCTTATCTTCACCATACCTGGTTGTCCAAATTAGGCATAATAATGTGTTAATTCCACGACTGCATATATCAGTTGATATCGGTATCGGCTGATATCAGTATCGGTAATTAAAGAGTTGGACAATATCGGAATATCGGATATCGGCAAAAAGCCATTATCGGACATCCCTAATAATAATAGATTGGATTTATAACACACTTTTATAGACAGTAACCAAATAAAATGTTCCTGTTAAAAATCTATTACTTGAAAACCTCCACTTGAAATGCAGAGTGCTTTTTTACCCATTTGACTGTTGCAGCATTGTTTTAAACAGTTTGTGCACTTGCAGGTTACGGGCTAATCTCTTTATCTCTGCAGCAGCAATGTAGCCTGTGCAACAAAAGATATTGCCCGAAGGATACAGACATTAAAGTCAGATTATTGCATAACGATGTTTAAAATGTGATTATGACCAGATGTGCACGCAGATTTTTGCAGAGGCAAAGGATTTTGTGATATCACACAGACACATGTTTTTTGAACAACCGGCTTTACGTGCAGTTATCAAAAGGAATCACAGCTGGAAAAATTCTGCCATCTGGCAGTAATACATAGTTTGGCTCACGCCGTATGACACAAAATATCTACAACGACTGACATTGTATACTGCGGACCTAGTTGTTTCAGGCACTACTTTATGTTTGCGACAATAGCAATGCTGGAGAATGAACACACTTCAAAGAATCTGAACATTATAAATAAAAAGTGAGTGACAGGAGAAAAACACCTGATGGATTCTCCAGTTGGAGTATCTCATAAATCAATAACACACAATTACAAATTGGAGCCTGTATAAGGTCACACTCACTATCACGCTTTCCCCGCTCATACATTTCAGTATTTTTCTTAACAAAAGTAAAAGCACATATCATCCCCACATTGAGTACAAAAACACTTTACATGGTAGAATAGGCTGTGGTATATGAAGGCAGCAGTGTAATTACTCCTAATGGCTGTAAATTCTCATTCAAGGCATTTTGGTGTAGGATGATTATGGGTGATCATTTTTCTTTTTGGGGAAAAAGCACATCTCAGGTCCTCGGTGTGATCAGAACAATAGTTTATAGAAAAGCATTGTCCGCTCTCTTGCTTGAATGTTAGAGGGTATGGATACAGCAAGACATCATGGACTCAATATTGAGCGCACGCAACTACTGTAGCTTCTTAACCTAGTTGCACTATAAACTGAACATTGTGATACATTGCCAAATGATACAAATTACACAAAATGATGTCTTTATCTTAAAAAAACTTACCATTTAAAAAACTATATTGTTGCAGTGGGTTGGCATGAAAACTAACATTTACAAAATTATTTTAAGCTGTCAATAGCTATGTCAAAATCAGTTTCTCACAAATACAATTTGGGAATATGAATGGAGAGAGTGCAGAGCAGTGGCATGTCCAGACTTTTTTCAGGGGTGGCACCTTGTTCTGCAGGGGTGGCACCCATATAACAGTCACTCTACCCCAGGAGCATCTGTAGCTACGATAGTAGTTTACCACGGTTATCACCACCAAGTATAGAGTGAAACTTCTTGTAAGACAATTGGTGACATTAAACAATATCGCAAAGCATTGAGCTATTACAGTACATCAGACAACTTGCAACAGTTGACACAAAATACAAACACAGTATGTCAAATTTCCTCCTCAATAAAGTAAATTTAAAAAAAAAAAAAAAAAACGATGAGGTCCTTCTTCAAATCCACCTTTTACATTGCTGGTGTCAGGTGCTGTGGGTCGTGAACCCCAAGATGCAGAGATGGCAGGTGTAGCGCAGGTAAACATGACTTTGATGTCAAAAGGAAATAGTGCAACCTGGAAATGCACATGCAGGGAAAACAGGAAACAGGCAACAGGAAACAATCATCGAGCCCTGACTGGAAGGCGAGGCAGGCATAAATAGCAGCCAGCTGATTCGACTGCGAACCGATCCAGTGAGAGCTGAAGATCTTGGCCAGATGAAGCCATCAGGACCACATCATCTGCAAATAGCAGAGACCTAATCCTGCAGCCACCAAACCAGATACCCTCAAAGCCCTGACTGCGCCTCGAAATTCTGTCCATAAAAGTTATGAACAGAATCTGTGACAAAGGGCAGCCTTGGCGGAGTCCAACCCTCACTGGAAACGGGTCCGACTTACTGCCGGCAGTGCGGACCAAGCTCTGACACTGATTATACAGGGAGAGGACCGCCACAATAAGACAGTCTGTTACCCCATACTCTCTGAGCACTCCCCACAGGACTTCCCGGGGTACAAGGTCGAATGCCTTCTCCAAGTCCACAAAGCACATGTAGACTGGTTGGGCAAACTCCCATGCACCCTCAAGGACCCTGTCGAGAGTATAGAGCTGGTCCACAACCAGGACGAAAACCACACCGTTCCTCCTGAATTTGAGGTTCGACTATCCGGCGTAGCCTCCTCTCCAGTACACCTGAATAGACCTTACCGGGAAGGCTGAGGAGTGTGATCCCATGATAGTTGGAACACACCCTCTGGTTCCCCTTCTTAAAGAGAGGAACCACCACCCCAGTCTACCAATCCAGAGGTACCGCCCCCAATGTCCACGCGATGTTGCAGAGTCTTGTCAACCAAGACAGCCCCACAGCATCCAGAGCCTTAAGGAACTCCGGGCGGATCTCATCCACCTTGCCACCGAGGAGCTTTTTAACTACCTCGTTAACCTCAGCCCCAGAAATAGGAGAGCCCACCACAGATTCCCCAGGCACTGCTTCCTCGTAGGAAGACGTGCTGGTAGGATTAAGAGGTCTTCGAAGTATTCCCTCCACCAACCCACAACATCCGCAGTCGAGGTCAGCAGAACACCATCCCCGGTGTTGACATTGCACTGCTTCCCCTTCCTGATGGTGGTCCAGAATCGCTTCGAAGCCGTCCGGAAGTTGTTTTCCATGGCTTCCCCGAACTCCTCCCATGTCCGAGTTTTTGCCTCCGCAACCGCTGAAGCCGCACTCCGTTTGGCCTGTCGGTACCTGTCGGTACCTGTCTGCTGCCTCCGGAGTCCTATCAGCCAAAAGAGCCCGATAGGACTCTTTCTTCAGCTTGACGGCATCCCTCACCGCTGGTGTCCACCAGCGGGTTCTAGGATTATCGCCACGACAGGCACCAACCACCTTGCGGCCACAGCTCCAATCGGCCGCCTCGAGAATAGAGGCACAGAACATCGTCCACTCGGACTCAATGTCCAGCGCCTCCCTCGTGACATGTTCAAAGTTCTTCCGGAGGTGGGAATTGAAACTCTCTCTGACAGGAGACTCTGCCAGGCGTTCCCAGCAAACCCTCACAATGTGTTTGGGCCTGCTAGGTCTGTCTGGCATCCTCCCCCACCATCGCAGCCAACTCACCACCAGGTGGTGATCGGTAGAAAGCTCCGCCCCTCTCTTCACCCGAGTGTCCAAAACATGACACCGCAAATCCGATGACACAACTACAAAGTCAATCATGGAACTGCGGCCTAGGGTGTCCTGGTGCCAAGTGCACATATGGACACGCATATGTTTGAACATGGTGTTTGTTATTGACAATCTGTGACGAGCACAAAAGTCCAATAACAAAACACCACTCGGGTTCAGATCCGGGGGGCCATTCTTCCCAATCACGCCTCCCCATGTTTCACTGTCGTTGCCAACATGAGCGTTGAAGTTCCCGAGTAGAATGAGGGAATCACCCGGGGGAGCACTCTCCAGTATTCCCTCGAGTGAATCCAAAAAGGATGTGTACTCTGAGCTGCCGTTTGGCGCGTAAGCGCAAACAACAGTCAGGACCCGTCCCCCCACCCGAAGGCGAAGGGAAGCTACCCTCTCGTCCACTGGGTTGAACTCCAACGTGCAGGCTTTGAGCCGGGGGGCAACAAGAATTGCCACCCCAGGCCGTCGCCTCTCACTGCTGGCAACGCCAGAGTGGAAGAGAGTCCAGCCCCTCTCAAGAGAACTGGTTCCAGAGCCCTTGCTGTGCGTTGAAGTGAGTCCGACTATATCTAGCCGTAACTTCTCCACCTCACGCACTAGCTCAGGCTCCTTCCCCCCCCCAGCGAGGTGACGTTCCACGTCCCAAGAGCTAGCTTATGTAGCCGAGGATCCTTTGTTTGTGTTCTTCATAGAGGTCTTCGAACTGCTCTTTGTCTGATCCCTCACCTAGGACCAGTTTGCCTTGGGAGACCCTACCAGGGGGCATAGAAGCCCCTGGACAACATAGCTCCTAGGATCATTGAGACATGCAAACTCCTCTACCACATTAAGGTGGCAGCTCAGAGAGGAGATCATCATCATCGGTCATCATCAATCAAAAAAGAATGCCTGAGGAATTGACCGATTAAGATTGCCCACCATTACAATATGTAGTATAAACCATAAAATATTGAATATTAAGAGTACATAAACCATTCCTACCTTGTTTACTTCCCTGACGACTTGTAATCCATCAGAAATATCTAGCCATCCATCCATTTTTTTTCGCTGTCCTTCAAGCAACTAAAATGCGTCAAACATGTCCAAGTGTGGAGAGGCCTAGTAAATTTGTGTATTTTTTTTTTATTGTTTATTGTACTATTAGACATTTTGTATAATGTAATGTCCACATAGTTCAGTGGGAATGTTGTGTTTTTTAGTATCACATATTTTAACATTCTGAGTTGGTTTTTGTTTCACTGGACCATGAATTGGGAAGGTTGTCCAAATGACTACCTGAATACTGAGTTTGTGCTAATCACACTTGTATAATGCATGTGGTCAATAATGTTCACTTTGGACCTTACTAATCGGGCGGATAACAAGATAACATTGTCTCTTAATGCATGTTTTAAAATAAAAAATTGGGCTGTAGTTTGGAAACTGTCAGAGTATGTTGGTGACGAACCCCAAGATGCAGAGAAGGCGGAAGGCATTGTGCGGGAAAACATGATTTAATTTAACACTATAGCAAAAAACAAACAAAAGGGTACAAACAAAAGGCGCGCACAAGGCGGAGAACAAATTTGGCTATGAACTAAAATAGCACAAAGGCTAACTGTCGACAAGAAACAAAAACACATACTGTGACACGAAGGAACTATGACATGAGCAGAGTGAACAAAAGTAGACAGAGCTACAACGACAAGTATTATGACAGGTAGTAGTGACATCGACAATGACAATAATCCAGCACTGACTGGAGGGGAAGGCAGGTTTAAATAGCAGCTGGCTGATTGACACCAGGTGTGGCCAGGTGCCAATCAGCCGCAGCTGAGGGGAAGCAGCACTCAGGGAGACAATGAGGAAATAACCAAAATAAGAGCGTTGACAGGAAATGACAGAGGAAAAACTAAAACTTGACCAAACTGTCAGGGACAAGCCTGACAGAAACCACAGAATTAAGCACTTCTTTGGCGTACCACCAACAGGAGCCTGAGTGGTACGCGTACAACAGTTTGAAAAACGCTGCTTCAAGTTCTTCCACCTCTGATTGGGGCGGCACCTGAGGTGGCCCATCAGATTCTAAGGGTGGCACGTGCCACCCCAGGCCACCCCGTAGACACGCCACTGCTGCAGAGGCTTGACTTGAGCAAGCTAATGGAATCTTCCTTTTGTTTAGTGGCACCAGAAATGTTGAAGATATAAATTCAAATGAAGGCAGTAGGTTTGTTTTCCTTGGAAACTGTGGCGTGCAAATTGCAAATATCTGTTGTATTGTGTGTCTGGCACCTAGTCAGTTTTGCAGATAACATACGGTTCAAGGCTTGTCAACAACATTCCTTCCAGGTAGTTTTGGTAATTAAATGTGTGAAGGCATAGAAAAGGATAGGCTAGCCTTTATTTATCCCACAAGGGGGAAATTCCGTTGCTGTAGTTGTAGATTTTCATAGAGTAAAACATAATAAAAAAAACATTGCAAAACTAAAAATGAGTAACAATAATAATAACACCACCACACCACTAGACCACCTATGCACAAATTACAACACTGAAAAAAAGAAAAATGAGGTTTTATTTATTTTTTTGGTGGTCGTGTATCATGTTCCAGTTCAGCTGTCATGTTTTTTTTTTTGTGTGTTCCTCTACTCTTTTGCGGTAAAGTGACAAGCGACACCTAGAAATTAGCGACGTCATTTAAGCCTGACGGTCGCTGAAGTCACGAGATTATTGGATTTTGTTGTGTTCCACGCCATCCTGGCTTCATGTGCTGATGTGTAGCCTCCATGCTTGTTTTAGTATATTATACTTGTGATGTTTTTATGTCTAACAGCTAAAACTATCCTGCAATCCTGCTTAGCTTGTTACGTTAACTAAGGCATCAAGGATTAATCAATTAAATCGATTAATTTGATAGAAAAATGCTTTGAATTACAAACCCCAAAACCAGTGAAGTTGGCACGTTGTGTAATTCGTACATAAAAACAGAATACAATAATTTGCAAATCCTTTTCAACTTATATTCAATTGAATAGATTGTAAAGACACGATACTTATTGTTCAAACTGAGAAACTTAATTTTTTATTGCAATTAAATCATTAACTTAGAATTTAATGGCAGCAACACATTGCAAAAAAGTTGGCACAGGTGTATTTTTACCACTGTGTTACATGGCCTTTCCTTTTAACAACACTCAGTAAACGTTTGGGAACTGAGGAGACCAATTTTTGAAACTTTTCAGGTGGAATTCTTTCCCATTCTTGCTTGATGTACAGTTTAAGTTGTTCAACAGTCCGGGGTCTCTGTTGTGGTATTTTACGCTTCATAATGCGCCACACATTTTCAAAGAGAGACAGGTCTGGACTACAGGCAGGCCAGTCTAGTACCCGCACTCATGATAACGTTGCTTGGATGTTGCTCCAAAACCTGTATGTACCTTTCAGCATTAATGGCGCCTCCACAGATGTGTAAGTTACCCATGTCTTGGGCACTAATACACCCCCATACAATCACAGATGCTGGCTTTTAAACTTTGCGCCTAGAACAGTCCGGATGGTTCTAATCCTCCTTGTTCTGGATGACACGACGTCCACAGTTTCCAAAAACAATTTGAAATGTGGACTCGTCAGACCACAGAACACTTTTACACTTTGCATCAGTCCATCTTAGATGAGCTTGGGCCCAGGGAAGCCAGCGTTGCTGACAGTTTGAGTTTGAGTTTGAGTTTGAGTTTATTTCGAACATGCAAGTATACAACATGATACATCACAATCTCCAGTTTCTCTTTTCAACATGTTCGAAAAGGAGTAGGAAGAAGCAGAGCTTATTTAACAGTGTTGGGTTAGTTACTGAAAACCAGTAACTAGTTACAGTTACTAGTTACTTTATTTCAAAAGTAACTCAGTTACTAACTCAGTTACTTACACCAAAAAGTAATGCGTTACTGTGAAAAGTAACTATTTAGTTACTTCTTTTTTTCTTCTTTTTTTTTTTAGTTTCAGTGCTCAGTAGAGATGGAACACTTTTAAGCACCTGGAGGACCTCATCTGCCACTCTCACATCATCATCAGACAGGGTGACATTTGTCTTCAGGGTGTTGTGGGTCAATGCAGAGTATATAGCTGCCTGCTGCTCCAACATATCATAAGTGGAGTTCCACCTCGTTGGGACATCATGTATGAGCAGGCAGCTTTAGCATTTCTTGCTTTGTCTTAAGCACATGAGCAGCTGTTGTGCTTGGGTGGAAGTAAGAAACCTTCCTGATCCTCCCAAAGAGGCGCTCCATCCTATTGACTGAGATTCCCTTCTGTGATGCCAAATTCACTACATGTGCAAAGCACCTATCTGTGGTCCCAGTCCTGCCTCATTCTCTGTAATTATTAGATTTTTGGCATTATCACGTGTGACTGGGATATCTTTATCTTCCATTCCTCCACTGCTTGTGTCAGCACCTGCGCAAGGTGACTCTCGTAGAGGGGGCGTGTCTTCTCATCTCCCAGTCTGCTGTGATGAAGTGAGCGCTTATAGTTCCGCTGGACGTCCACCCGTCTGTCATGAGCGCAACAGCTGATGCTCGGGATAGTTCATCCACAACTTTTTTCTTCTCCTGCTCATAAGGATCTGGCACAATCTTATTGCTGAAGTGGGTGCGCGACGGGATGTCGTAACGTGGTTCAAGCACGTTCAGCATGTGTTTAAAACCCTCGTTTTGCACAACCGAGTCTGCACTTATAAACACACCGATTCAATGGCGGGGGCGTTCAAGCTCCTCCGTTACTCCGCTCGCCATGACCACGCTGTGTGTGGACTGAACGTGACAACAACTTTTTTTTGTTTGTTTCATATATCAAACCGCGGATCACCTCCCCCCCCCACACACACACATAGACCGCGCCTCTTTTCTTCTCTCCGGCTTGTGACAGAGGAAGATTCAGAAGAACGCGACACCGCAGCGCTTCTGTTTATAACCGATACTACATCAAAAGTAACGTAAAATAACGCAGTAACGCATCATGTAGTAACGGTAACTAAATTACTGAATTAAAAAAAATAACGCGTTAGATTACTAGTTACCGCCGAAACTAACGGCGTTACAGTAACGCGTTACTTTGTAACGCGTTAGTCCCAACACTGTTATTTAATCCTACCCCTTTTCTTTTACATAACAGTTGCTAAAACTTTTGTTCACTTCCTGTTCTCAATTTATTCACAATATACTCCATAAGTAATCACAATAAAATAAGTAAATAAATGATAATTGGTGAAGTAAGTTACATTTCATATGTTGAGATAAGTAAGATTATTTTGTGAGTGAAATAATGAAAGAATGGATGAGTTAAATAAATTCAGAATGTTTATCATGGTTCTTCTTCTTTGTACTTTGTAAACACTTTAAGTTTGAAGAGTTTCTTGAAGTGGATCATATTAGTACATTGTTTGATTGCTTTGCTTAATCCATTCCATAATTTAATTCCACATACTGATATACTGAAGGTCTTAAGTGTTGTACGTGCATACAAATGTTTTAAATTACATTTCTCCCTAAGATTATATTTCTCCTCTTTTTTTGAGAAGAATTGTTGTATATTCTTGGGTAGCAGGTTATAGTTTGCTTTGTGTATAATTTTAGCTGTTTGCAAATTCACTATGTCGTAGAATTTCAGTATCTTTGATTCAATAAATAAAGGATTTGTGTGTTCTCTATATCCAACATTATGTATTATTCTAACTGATCTTTTTTGTAACACCGTTAATGAATGAAGTGTACTTTTGTAATTATTTCCCCATATTTCTGCACAATAACTCAGATATGGTAACACTAGTGAGCAGTAGAGAATATGAAGTGATTTTTTGTCTAGAACATGTTTTGCTTTATTCATTATTGACGTGTTTCTTGCTACTTTATGTTGTATATTTTTTACGTGAGATTTCCAGTTCAATTTATCATCAATCATTATACCTAGAAATTTGGTTTCATTTACTCTTTCAATTTCTATTCCGTCTATTTGTATTTGTGTTTGACTTTCTCTTCTACTGTTACCAAATAGCATTATTTTAGTTTTACTGAGATTCAACGATAGTCTGTTTTTGTCAAACCATCTTTTTAATTTGTTAATTTCTTCTGTTATTATTTGTAGTATCTTCTGTGTGTTCTCTCCTGAACAAAACGCTGTTGTATCATCCGCAAATAATACTAACTTTAAATCTTTTGTAACTTTACAAATGTCATTTATATATAGATTGAATAATTTAGGTCCTAGTATTGATCCCTGAGGTACACCACAGGATATATTTAGCGTTGTAGAGGTGTGTTCGCCTACCTTCACGTATTGTTTCCTGTTCATTAGATAACTTCTTATCCAGTTTAAGACTAACCCTCTGATGCCACATCGTTCTAGTTTTTTGATTAAAATATTGTGATTAATTGTGTCAAATGCTTTAGTTAGATCCATAAAAACTGCTGCCGCACATTTTTTATTATCTATAGCATTGGTAATTTCTTCTGTAATTTCAATTAAAGCCATCGAAGTGGAAACATTAGCTCTGTATCCATATTGATTTTCTTCGAGTATTCTATTTTTATTTATGAAACTCTCTAATCTGTTATTGAACAGTTTTTCAATGATTTTAGAAAATTGTGGAAGTAAGGAAACAGGTCTATAGTTTGTAAATTGATGTTTGTCGCCAGTCTTGTAAATTGGTGCAACTTTAGCTATTTTCATTTTGTTTGGAAATGTACCTGTTTGAAATGATAGGTTACTAATATACATTAATGGTCCTGAGATCTCTTCAATAACCTTTTTTATCGTTTCCATATCAATTTCATTACAATCAGTTGAAGTCTTAGATTTACATTTTTTCACGATTGTAACTATTTCCTCCTGTGTCACATTACTGAGGAACATGGAGTTGGGATTTCGCTCTATGGTATCATTATAGTCCTCAATTGAAACTGGGTCTGGAATCCTTTCTTCCAATTTTGGTCCAATATTTACAAAATAATTATTGAAGCTTTCAACTACTTCCTTTATGTTGTCATTTTTTTTATTTCCGTCTAAGAAGTATTGAGGGTAGTCCCTCTTAGTGCCATTTTTAATAATGCTATTGAGGAAGCCCCATGTTGCTCTCATATTAGTTTTGTTCTTGTCCAATAATTCACTGTAATATTATTTTCTACATAATCGTAGTATGTATGTTAACTTGTTTTTATACTTTTTGTACTTAATTTCTGCCTCTGTAGTTCTTTGTGCTATAAATTTCCTATATAGTGTATTCTTCTTCTTACAAGCATTTTTTAATCATTTTGTCATCCATGGTTGATTATTCTTTCTCTGCTTATTACTGAGTTGTATCCATGGACAATGTTTGTTATAAAGTATTATGAACTTGTTTAAGAAATGTTCATATGCTTCATCAACCTCATTTTCATTGTACACATTGTCCCAATCTTGCTTTTGTAGCTCAATTTTGAAAGCAATCATCCTCTTCTCTGTGCACAGTCTTCGAAATGTCCTTTTGTCTTCCATGTTCTTCTTGTAGTTTCCATCATATATTGTAAAAACTGGCAGATGATCACTAACATCGGTTATAAGTAGACTACTTGTAGTGTTATTATCAAAATCATTGGTAAAAATATTATCAATAAGCGTGGCACAGTGTCCTGTAATTCTGCTTGGCTTTGTGATTTTAGGATATAAACTGATGCTGTACATTGTATCAATGAAGTCATCAATAGACTTTTGCTTGTTAGGGTTCAATAAGTCAATATTAAAGTCACCACATAAGAAAATTATTCTTTGCCCATTGTCCATGTAAGTAGCCTTGATCCATTCTTCAAATGTTTCTATACTTGACTTAGGTGATCTATATATACAACTGATGAATATGTTTTTGCTTTTTTCCTGACATATTTCAATTGTTATACATTCTAAGATATTATCTATAGCAAATAACATGTTTTTTACCACTTTGTAGTTCAGGTTCTTCATCACGTACACAGCTACTCCTCCTCCATTTTTGTTGTTTCTGTTGATGTAGTTTAGTTCATATCCATCCAGATCAAAATCTATTCCTTTTTTATCATCAATCCATGTTTCCGTGACAGCAATCACTTTGAAGGGTTCGTTGATGTGTTCCAAAAAGTTCTTAATATTGTTGTAGTTTGCATACAAGCTTCTGCTATTAAAATGAATAATTGACAATTTGTTATCACATTTAATGTTGCTGTTATATTGATCATCCGTATAATAAAAACAATTATTACTGAAGTGGGAGAAAAAATTTGTATCTGGATCTATATCATTTTCCAAATCCTGGTTTTTGTGATCTTTGTTGCAGAAATTTTTTAGTTCCATGTTTTCTTGTTCAACAATCTTTGATGTTGTTTCAATAATCTCTATAAGTGTAGGTGGATGCAATCCTGAATCTAGGTCCTCTTGTTTAGTCGTCCCTTGGAACATAGTAGTGCTGATGCTGAATTTAGGTGCTTGTTTTCTGTCAGAGTCCATTATCATCGTTGTTGTGGAAGCTGTGTAAACTTTAAAAATTGTCCAGGTCCTTGATGTCATGGACAGCAAGTACTCTTGCTTCTGGACCTCCTTTCAGCTTGATGTAGATTTTACAGTTGGCGCTCCAAGTTCCCTGGATTTTTCCCTGCTTTCTCAAGTCGCGTGCTTTCTTGGCGATTCCAGCATTACATTTTGTGAGATGTTCATTCATGTACACATTTGTTCCCTTCAGCTTCTTTCCCTGTCTCAGCAATGCCATTTTAGATTTTCTGTTTACAAGTTTCACGAGCACGACTGGAGTGGCGTTGTTGTTTCTTCCGTTCAGTGGGATGCATGTTTCGATGGTATTAATGTCAATTTCAATTTCTTTTGATTGCAGAAAGTTGACCACTTGCTGTTCTGCTGAGACCATATCCATTTCATCTGGTTCACCTTCATTATTCACAGCTTTCGCATAGGATCTTGGTTTAATTCGGTGCCCTGTCACGATGATATCATTCATCCGTTTATCCTGATCCATTTCATCTATGATATTCCTCAGCATGTTGTTGTCTTCTTGAAGGATCTTTATTTGTTTGCCCATTTCAGTGGCTTCATTATTTCTGATGTTTTTGTGAGATTGCAGACTTTCTATATTTTGCTGCAGACTTTTCACATCTCGTCTGTGTTCTTCTTTCATTTCTTTCATTTCTTCTTTCCATCCCTCCATCATGTAGTTCAATTTTTCTAACATTTCTTCTTTAAAATCATGGAACATTTTTTGTATCCCTTCTTGATTCCCATCATGTCCTGTGTCCAGCCTCAAATCTTGTTCAGTTTTTCCTTTAGCATCGCGGCAGTCGATGACGTCAGTGCCTCTTATGTCTTAACGACAGTTACTTCTTTAGCAACTTGCAGTACTTTTAACTTGTTTTTTCAACAATTTCGTACCTTGCGCCGTTCAGAGATCAATTTTGGGTGTCAGCCTGTCAACTTATGTCACTCTGCGACGTCGGAATCACTTTAAAACAGCTGTAAACTCGCCGTAGCTTTTGGTTGCCAGGCAACCGCTTTGAACTGCGGCAAGGCGCCGTTGGCTTGAGGCTAACGGCTCTTCCAACTCGCCTTATTTCAGCGTATCTGTGCCTCTCAACTGACCAATATCAGATCGAAGATGCCAGGTGGCTCTCCTGTGGCTGTGATCACAAATCAGTGGTCAAAATCTTCAGACTTAACAAAAACTCCGGTAGCAGAAGCGGAGCCTTTTTCTTTTGCGTCCTTATCCATCGCAGCCAACTCACCACCAGGTGAGTTGGCTGCGTCAGTGGTTTTCTGAAGGGTTCCTGAGCCCATGTGGTGATATCCTTTACACACCGATGTCGCTTTTTGATGCAGTACCGCCTGAGGGATCGATTCAATGTTGGTTTTCGGCCTTGCTGTGATTTCTCCAGATTCTCTGAACCTTTTGTTGATATTACAGACCGTAGATGGTGAAATCCCTAAATTCCTTAAAATAGCTTGTTGAGAAATGTTGTTCTTAAACCTTTCGAAAATTTGCTCATGCATTTGTTGACAAAGTGGTGACCCTCGCCCCATCCTTGTTTGCGAATGACTGAGCATTTCATGGAAGCTGCTTTTATACCCAATCATGGCCCCCACCTGTTCCCAATTAGCCTGTTCACCTGTGGGATGTTCCAAATAAGTGTTTGATGAGCATTACTCAACTTTCTCAGTCTTTTTGTCACTTGTGCCAGCTTTTTTGAAACATGTTGCAGGCATCAAAATCCAAATTAGCTAATATTTGCAAAAAATAACAAAGTTCGAACGTTAAGTATCTTGTCTTTGCAGTCTATTCAATTGAACATAGGTTGAAAAGGATTTGCAAATCATTGTATTCTGTTTTTATTTACGATTTACACAACGTGGCAACTTCACTAGTTTTGGGTTTTGTATATTCTATTGCTTCAATTAATTGTTTAATGAATGTAACAGAAATTACTATATTTTTAGATAGAAAGGAGTCCCCAGAACTTTAAATGCACGGACATAGTTTCTGCATGGCTGCTACAATAAAACGCACATGAGAGTGAGCATATGTGTGTGGGTGCTGTAATCAGTGTGGTGGTGAACAGCAGAGAGTTTTTTTTTATTAAAGCACACATGTTAAAAGTGCAATTTCAATGTTGATGATGTGCATTTATTAGAAAAAAAGAATGAAGGTTATGCCAAGCAGGATTTTTTTATATTTTAACTTGGCTATAAAGTGTGTTTTATCAGATTACTCTAATAATCGAGCAAATTTAATTTGATTACTAAAAGAATCGATAGTAGCAGTCCCAGAGTGAACCCGTTATTGTTTGCTGTGTTTATATTTATTGATCTCAGCAATATTATATTTTGGATATGTCTCGTTAAAACTTACTATATTTTTGTGCAATTAATTTCTACCTCTGTACTGCATCCAGGAGTTGTGATGATTTTTCATCTTTTCTGACTTATAAATGTTGTTACAATGTTGAATACTCGTTTTAAACAATGCCAAAGCATCAAATCATAAGGTTCATGCATTTGGGTGTGAGTTTGCACGCAGTTTTGGACGCCGTGTTATGGAACCTGTGGGCAATTTGTGATGTCAGATTGATGGACACCCCTCCCGCATGCTCTGATGTCTATAAAATAAATAATCCCGTGCTTTTCGTTTTAAACATGAACCAATTCCAAGTTGGATTAGTGGCCAAATTGCGACAAAAAAGACACACGGAATTAACTACTTGGTTTGAGGAGCCACAAGAAAAAGGTGGGATAAAGTAATATTTTCATCTAATAGTTATATGCGGACAATAATGCAGACGTGAGATAAATCGTGCAGCATTGTGTGCCACACAAGGTGCACCTACAGTAATGTTGTGACTGGTATCAAATAGTAGTGATGTTTGTTTTCAAGATAGAAGTATAGGATCAATTCCTATATTTTTGGAGAGGGTGGGGCATGCAAGGTCTCATTTACAATCTAAAGGGAACGCCTCCACTAAGAAACACATTACAGAAAGACTCAGAGAGTAGTAGTAGTTTATATTGAACTTACTTACAAAGTTTCATCAAAATCAAAGTAGGTTATAAATGTGACTCCATATAATTTACATATATATACCTTATATACACACATATATATATATATATATATATATATATATATATATATATATATATATATATATATATATATATATATATATATATATATATATATATATATATGACGGTAGGAATGGTGTTCCTGGGATTAAAGGCCTCACCTTTTGTCCTCCAAACATATTGCTGGGTATTGTGGCCAAACAGCTCAATTTTTGTTTCATTTGACATCACATGGACAAAGATAAGACCTTCTGGAGGGAAAATTTATATATATAATATATATATATATATATATATATATATATATATATATATATATATATAGATATGTATATATATATATATATATATACAGTGTTGGGACTAACGCGTTACAAAGTAACGCGTTACTGTAACGCCGTTAGTTTCGGCGGTAACTAGTAATCTAACGCGTTATTTTTTTTTATTCAGTAATTTAGTTACCGTTACTACATGATGCGTTACTGCGTTATTTTACGTTACTTTTGATGTAGTATCGGTTATAAACAGAAGCGCTGCGGTGGCGCGTTCTTCTGAATCTTCCTCTGTCACAAGCCGGAGAGAAGAAAAGAGGCGCGGTCTATGTGTGTGTGTGTGGGGGGAGGTGATCCGCGGTTTGATGTATGAAACAAACAAAAAAAAGTTGTTGTCACGTTCAGTCCACACACAGCGTGGTCATGGCGAGCGGAGTAACGGAGGAGCTTGAACGCCCCCGCCATTGAATCGGTGTGTTTATAAGTGCAGACTCGGTTGTGCAAAACGAGGGTTTTAAACACATGCTGAACGTGCTTGAACCACGTTACGACATCCCGTCGCGCACCCACTTCAGCAATAAGATTGTGCCAGATCCTTATGAGCAGGAGAAGAAAAAAGTTGTGGATGAACTATCCCGAGCATCAGCTGTTGCGCTCATGACAAACGGGTGGACGTCCAGCGGAACTATAAGCGCTCACTTCATCACAGCAGACTGGGAGATGAGAAGACACGCCCCCTCTACGAGAGTCACCTTGCGCAGGTGCTGACACAAGCAGTGGAGGAATGGAAGATAAAGATATCCCAGTCACACGTGATAATGCCAAAAATCAAATAATTACAGAGAATGAGGCAGGACTGGGACCACAGATAGGTGCTTTGCACATGTAGTGAATTTGGCATCACAGAAGGGAATCTCAGTCAATAGGATGGAGCGCCTCTTTGGGAGGATCAGGAAGGTTTCTTACTTCCACCCAAGCACAACAGCTGCTCATGTGCTTAAGACAAAGCAAGAAATGCTAAAGATGCCTGCTCATACATGATGTCCCAACGAGGTGGAACTCCACTTATGATATGTTGGAGCAGCAGGCAGCTATATACTCTGCATTGACCCACAACACCCTGAAGACAAATGTCACCCTGTCTGATGATGATGTGAGAGTGGCAGATGAGGTCCTCCAGGTGCTTAAAAGTGTTCCATCTCTACTGAGCACTGAAACTTCACCATCTGTGTCAATGATCCTGCCACTGAAAACAAGGATTCTACAATCCATGGCTCCAAGTGTGGAAGACAGCAGCATCACTCCAGATGTCAGGCTTTATTTCACTACCTATGTTTCAAGGAAGATGATGTTTCTTCTTATGTTGCACTTAAACTTGTTTTTTATTAATGGTCATTGGTCCAAGTTTAAAGAAAGGAGGAATGCCTTTTTATGTTGCACTGTTTTTCATTCATTATGTTAAAAGGAAAATAAAAATGTATGTCAAGTTGATCAACAGATTGTATTATTCTCCAGTGCAATAACAGTACTGAAATGAAGGCAAAAAGGGCATTAATGGGAGCTTTAAAAAAAAAAGAAGTAACTAAATAGTTACTTTTCACAGTAACGCATTACTTTTTGGTGTAAGTAACTGAGTTAGTAACTGAGTTACTTTTGAAATAAAGTAACTAGTAACTGTAACTAGTTACTGGTTTTCAGTAACTAACCCAACACTGTATATATATATATATATATATATATATATATATACGTGTGTGTGTGTGTGTGTGTGTGTGTGTGTATATATATATATATATATATATATATATATATATATATATATATATAATTTTATTTTTTCCCTCCAGAAGGGAAAAAAAAAAAATATATATATATATATATATATTTATATATATATATATATATACCTACCGTCAAGCATGGTGGTGGTAGTATTATGCTCTGGGCCTGTTTTGCTGCCAATAGAACTGGTGCTTTAAATGGGACAATGAAAAGGAGGATTACCTCCAAATTCTTCAGGACAACCTAAAATCATCAGCCCGGAGGTTAGGTCTTGGACAAAGTTGGGTGTTCCAACAGGACAATGACCCCAAACACACGTCAAAAGTGGTAAAGGAATGGATAAATCAGGCTAGAATTAAGGTTTTACAATGGCCTTCCCAAAGTGCTGACTTAAACGTGTGGACAATGCTGAAGAAATAAGTCCATGTCAGAAAACCAACACATTTAGCTGAACTGCACCAATTTTGTCAAGAGGAGTGGTCAAAAATTCAACCAGAAGCTTGTGGATGGCTACCAAAAGCACCTTATTGCAGTGAAAGTTGCCAAGGGACATGTAACCAAATATTAACACTGCTGTATGTATACTTTTGACCCAGCAGATTTGGTCACATTTTCACTAGAGCCATAATAAATTCATAAAAGAACCAAACTTCATGAATGTTTTTTGTGACCAACAAGTATGTGCTCCAATCACTCTAGCACAAAAAAATAAGAGTTGTAGAAATTATTGGAAACTCAAGACAGCAATTATGTTCTTTACAAGTGTATGTAAACTTTTGATCGCGACTGTATATAATGTTTCCACCCTGTACTTTTACTCTATCGTATGTTCATGCACGTTGTAAAGACGAGTCAAAAGAAGAGTCAATTCATGTAATTTCTTCTCCCCTGAGCTGGCAAATGATAGCGAGCGAGTTTCACCGGTGGTGTTGACCGTCAGCTGGTAGAAGCAGAGCAGCAGAGTCAACTCACCCTGGATGGCGAGGCTTGCTGAGAGACAGGGAGGGCGAGGAGGAAGAGTCAGCTGTCATGCAAACAACAGTGCAATGTGAGTCCTTTGGTGGTTGGATTTGTGGGGGTTGTGTTGGACTTTAACAGATCATCATGACCAGACTAGCAAAGGATCTTTTGACATGGGAAGTTGTGACCCAGGTTTTGAGTATTAGGAGCATTTCCAGAAACTTGTAAACATAAGTGAATCATCGCGGGACTTCTTGATGGCCCAGACTGCAAAGATAGTCAAGAAGATCCAATTAGAGTTTGAACTGTTTATTTATTTATTTGAATTAGGACAATGCATATTCATCAACATAGAGCAACAATGTAAATATGCCGGAGTTAATGCAATAGCTCATTTTCATCCGTTGTCCTAAGGCAGGTTAAAACAGTATTCAACAGGTCATGATACAAACGAATACATAAATCACAAGACATTACACATTAGAAGTAGAGATGTCGATAAATGCTTTAAAATGTAATATCGGAAATTATCGGAATCCATCCGGAATCGTTTTTTTTATTATCGGTATCATTTTTTTTTTTTTGTTGTTGTTGTTTTTTTGTTTTTATTAAATCAACATAAAAAACACAAGATACACTTACAATTAGTGCACCAACCCAAAAAACCTCCCTCCCCCATTTACACTCATTCACACAAAAGGGTTGTTTCTTTCCGTAAGCACACATGATTGTGCGTGCTGCTGGTCCACTAATAGTACTAACCTTTAACAGTTAATTTGACTAATTTTCATTAATTACTATTTCTATGTAACTGTTTTTATGTTGTTTTACTTTCTTTTTTATTCAAGAAAATGTTTTTAATTTATGTATCTTATTTTATTAATTTTTTTAAAAAGTACTTTATCTTCACCATACCTAGTTGTCCAAATTAGGCATAATAATGTGTTAATTCCACGACTGCATATATCAGTTGATATCGGTATCGGTTGATATCGGTATCGGTAATTAAAGAGTTGGACAATATCGAAATATCGGATATCGGCAAAAAGCCATTATCGGACATCCCTAATTACAAGCATACCATAAGCACAGGCCATGGACAAAAAAATAAAACAAACAACAAACAAAAACAACATGTGAATAATCTAATTGTGCGTGCATGTCTGATTAGTTTGCAACCTGTGTTTCAGTGCTGTTTTAAATGTTAGCCCTTGTCAGTTTCTGACATGGGCTGGCAGCCTGTTCCATGACTGTATGCATCTGATAGATCCCACCATTTGGCCAAATTCAGTCCTGCACCTTTATACGTTGCAGTCCTCTGGTGTTTACCTGACTGCTATTTTTTTTATGTTTACCTGACTGCTATTGTTTTTATTAATAAAATCTATCAAGGCAGGTGGAAGCAAGTTTATTTAGAACTCTAAAGATGAGGCAAGCGTCAATGAATATCTCATAATTATCTAAATCCAAGATATTATACTTACTTAAAATGTTACAATAATGATACTTTAGAGGCTTTTTGTCGAGAATTTTTAGTGTTCTCTTGATGAAAGACTTTAGTGGCTTCAGGATATTCTCTGAGGTATGGGACCAAGTTGTATAGCAGTAGTGTATGTGGTTGAATATCATAGCATGCATATATACCTTTGGCAACTCTAGTGAGAGAAGGTCTAATGTGTTTAAAATTGGACAAATTAAACCTAATTATATGTTCAATTTTCTTAACATGCTGCTTGAAACTCAAGTTGGAATCAAAGACTACACCAAGATATTTAAATGGTTCTACCACATCTAATCTCTCACCATTGACTGTTGATGATATTGTTGGACTGTGTTGGTCGGCACTTCCTTGCATTGTTGCTTCGTGGTGTATGAGCATAGCTGCTGTTTTATCTAATGTTGAGCCCAAAGGAAGCTCCAGCCGTTTGTCAAACTTGTGGGGAAAACAGCAACAGGAAGCCTGAAGATGGCCTTTTAGCTGGCAGCTAGTCATGGTGGCCTCATTAGAAAGTGTTTTCCAGAGACGGGTCAGCACCTTAGAATTTAAAGCGATGCTCTCTCAGTCAAACAATGATACTCTGACCCATGTGCTTTTAACGCACCGACTTGCTCATGTTTGTATGAAACCTACAGCAGTGGTTCCCAACCACCGGGCCGGGGACCGGTACTAGTCCGTGACGCATTTGCTACCGGGCCGCAGGGAAACATTAAATAATTTATAAACGACTGCATTTTCTCCGACTTTACTTTATTTTTCATGCATTTATTTTTGCTGTATTTATCTGACACAAGTGGAAAGCCGGTCCCTGAAAATAATGCAGACAATAAACCGGTCCATGGTGCAAAAAAGATTGGGGACCACTGGCCTACAATATGGAGTTACTGTCCAACAGATGCTAATGAATGCACACTCAGACAATTCCAGCCTAGGTTTAAAATCTGTCATGATCTGTGGTTTGGATCATGTTTTATGTTATTTTCTGTTTAAAGACTCCATAGTTCCTGGTTGCACTTCCTTGTTTGTTTGTTACCTTGACAACCATTAGTGTCACCTGTTTTACGTCTTGGACTCATGCACCTGTTGCTAATTTTGGACTCATGCACCTGTTGCTAATTATGTTCACCTGTCTCTGATTAGTGTTTGGCCGCTCACCTGCTACCCGAGCACTAATCAGAGGCATTATTTAAGTTTGCCTTTGACAGTCAGTCGGCCTGGCGTCATTGTTTGCTACATGCAACCTGTCTACCTGAGTTTTGCCTTGTATCTAGTTTATGCTAAGTGTTTGATTCATGCCATGCTTTGTAAGTCTTGTTTGTTTCATGCCACAGTTACCTGAGTATTGTTTGTCCCTAGTCCATGCTAAGAAGTAGCATTAGCTCCAAGTGCGATCAACACGTTGTGCCTTCGCCTTGTGTTCCATTTTGTTGGTACTACTTTGGTAGTTTGAGAAATAAATCATGTTTTTACTTACACGCCATGTCCGGAGTGGATCGTCTGCATTCCTGGGAGAACGACCCCGCAGCAAGCTGCGACCCCCCCCAACGTGACAAAAATCCAGTTGTTTTTTTACATGCAGTCATTGATACAACTACAAAGCACACTAAACCAGAACGCAGCTTAGACATCATGATGTTCTGGGCCTTTGCTGAGGAAATGATCTAACTGGCCCAGTTTGAATTGTAGTTAGATCTTTTGAGGGCAAAAAGGTACTTCAAGGGTCTGTTGTTAGAGTCTGACTAGCAGGAGACTTTGAGGTCAATAAGGACTTGTGTTGTAGAAGGCTGCAATTGGTTACCGAAGAGATACTGGTTTTCATCGCAAAGATAGTTGGGATGCAAACTAACATCTCTGACTTACAGCTTGTCCATATGATCTGATTTTGTGTTTATGCAGTACCCATGTCAACAATGGACACACATAATCTGAATAAAGGCCCAATTAGATTAAAAATGCTTCATATAAACATGTCAATCGGAAGATTCTGATCCGATACGGTCCATTTGGAAATACATTTCATTTTGAACAAGTATTGTTTGTTGATTGTTATTATGAATGGCGTCCATTCATACATTGTCTTTGTGGTTGAGGTAAAATCACTTTTTAATGTGGATGAGTGCAGAATTAGTCTGTTGTAAACATTAAGAGAACTCAGGATTGTTGAACGCCTTGTTTGTCATATGGCTAGAAACACTGAGATGTACAAACGAGTTCATGAAATACTGCAGAAAGCCGGAATTCACCGAACCATCGGCCAAAAAACTGCTTGAAAAGTTTGTAGGTTTCGTACTACAAAAAAGGGATTCTGATACCACCAGCTTTAGTTCTTACCATCTGATTGATGAATTTATGTGACATTGACCGTTGTTGAACTTGCCTTGCAATGGAATGGATATTGGTTTGGAGGTGGAAAATGTTAAGAAGCTCTAAGACAACAACAACAATTTTGAGGTCCAGCAGGAATATATCACTATCACTGGTAAGCTGATGTACATAAACATAGACGGCGCCAGAGAGGTGTGAAATTAGCGGTGATGGGCAAGCTACTTGGAAAATGTAGTAAGCTAAGCTACAAGTTACTCTCGATTAAATGTAGCTAAGCTACAGTGGAAGCTATCCCCGTAGAATTGTATCAAACTACACTACAAGCTACACGGCAAAAGTAGCTTGCTACATGAAAGCTACATTTAACGGCATTTCTATCTATGGGCCCACATGTATAATATCAATGGTAATGTAACTGAGAGTGTACAAATGAACCCAATAAGGGTCTATTACTATCTGTCATTTAGCTGGGGACAACCTACAACTACCTCTAGGGGTCCCCGCACCCCACTGCATTTATTTATGTAGTTTGTCATTTCTTTGACCCAACCCTATAATGTTATTCATTTTCTCTACATACAGTAAAAAAACAGCTACTATCTATATCTTGACAAAAACAAACAATGACTTGTGTGATGTTTGGGAACAGTTGGTAATGGTTATGTGCAGTAAAACTTTTTACTTTTCCTTTCATTTGTGTTGAACGTCTTTGATGAAGAGAGCAGAGAGGATTTTGGTTTACAGAGTAAACAACTAAAAACTAAGGTTTTGGGCATTGTTTTCTTTAAACATGTACATTTGTCTAAATATGGCCAAGGACACACATTATTGTGAGTTTCCTGCATGTCATCTTCAACACTAAAGGAAAAATTCCTCTGCAATTTTCAAGTATGTTTTTTTTTTTAATTGTCAGCTTGAAGCGTCCCTCTGTCTCTGAATCCCTCATCGTCATGTTACATGATGTGTTATGATTCTGCTTCCTGGTTTTGATGACCCACCTTATCTTGCCTCTGATTGGCCAGTCCGTAATGTTTCGCCCTAACCTTAGCCAACACCAACCATCATTTTCTCTGTATGTATGGATGTTCTCATTAATCCAGGTCATTCGATTTTCTCTGTATTCTTTTTTTGGCCTGGCCTCCATTTTCTCTCTTTGTAGCTTGTAGTTTTGGTGTAAGCTACCTCGCTACATGGCTCTAAAAGTAGCTAGAAAAGCTGCTGGTTAAAAAAGTAGCTAAGCTACCACTAAGCTACTAGAAAAGGTAGTTATGCTACATAGCTTAGCTACATGTATCGTGTTACTACTCATCACTGGAAAATGAACATGTGGAGTACAATTAAAGGACAAATGAACTGAGGATGTGCGGTCGACGTGGAATTTGTTTACCACAGAGGCGGAAGTAGTTTCTTCTTACTTATTTCTGGAAATAAAATGCATGTCATGATTGGATTAATTTTTTTATTGTCTATGTAAACAGTGGATTTAGAATTCCCCTCAACCAAGTTTTTAGATCATATTAGAGAAATGTTGCACATGTAAACGTTGCTACACTATACGGAATGGAATGATAATGTAAGGAGAATTTACCCTTTGAGGGAAAATCTAAGGCGTGTTTTGTTCTTCGAGCCCTGCAATACTTTAGGATACCTTTTAGTACAGGGGTTCTTTACCTTTTTGACCATAAGGCCCAACTTTTCCACAAGAGAGGAAATATACTCTTCATTTTAATCATAGTCAATAATTTTATCTAACCAATTTACAGTTTAAAACTTTGTCAAATGATATAAAAAACATGTGTTAATGACAAAGATTATTATTTATTTAACACAAACTTTAGGTTTAGGTCAAGCTGATTTGAAAAATAAGTACTAACTAAATATTATGCATAAGAAAGGACTTATGAATAACTGATAAAAATACATGTACATATAATTTTCGTTTGCTAAAATAAATAAACTAAATGAATAATGAATATGTTCCTTAACTTAATTGTCAATAAAATAAAGTGCAAATGAAAATACAGCTTCAACATTTTTGCACTTAAGAAACTTCTAGGACTTTAGCTCCAGACTTCCTCTGTTAGTTTGATATTGTCATTACTACCACAAGTGGTGGCCACCCATACGGACCACAGCTGAGAAACAGATATTTCAGCCTGTAGGGGGCGCTCGCAGCCCAATACACCATATGGTTAGGAAACATTGTCTCAGGAGTAACAGGAGGATGTTTCCGGAATATAAGAAGACTGTCTACTGAAGACAACAAGTATTTTTTTGTGAGCACAAAAACATGTTTTAAATTGGTGTGATTGGTAGGCGATCATTCTTGGTTGTATACTCACCTCTAACCCCAAGTCAGCTGGGTTAAGAGCAGTGTTGGGACTAACGCGTTACAAAGTAACGCGTTACTGTAACGCCGTTAGTTTCGGCGGTAACTAGTAATCTAACGCGTTATTTTTTTTTTATTCAGTAATTTAGTTACCGTTACTACATGATGCGTTACTGCGTTATTTTACGTTACTTTTGATGTAGTATCGGCTAGAAACAGAAGCGCTACGGTGTCGTTCTTCTGAATCTTCCTCTGTCACAAGCCGGAGAGAAGAAAAGAGGCGCGGTCTATGTGTGTGTGTGTGTGGGTGTGTGTGTGTGTGGGGGGGGGGGGGGGGGGGGGGGCACACAAGTTGTTGGCACGTTCAGTCCACACACAGCGTGGTCATGGCGAGCGCAATAACGGAGGAGCTTGAACGCCCCCGCCATTGAATCGGTGTGTTTATAAGTGCAGACTCGGTTGTGCAAAACGAGGGTTTTAAACACATGCTGAACGTGCTTGAACCACGTTACGACATCCCGTCGCGCACCCACTTCAGCAATAAGATTGTGCCAGATCTTTATGAGCAGGAGAAGAAAAAAGTTGTGGATGAACTATCCCGAGCATCAGCTGTTGCGCTCATGACAGACGGGTGGACGTCCAGCGGAACTATAAGCGCTCACTTCATCACAGCAGACTGGGAGATGAGAAGACACGCCCCCTCTACGAGAGTCACCTTGCGCAGGTGCTGACACAAGCAGTGGAGGACTGGAAGATAAAGATATCCCAGTCACACGTGATAATGCCAAAAATCAAATAATTACAGAGAATGAGGCAGGACTGGGACCACAGATAGGTGCTTTGCACATGTAGTGAATTTGGCATCACAGAAGGGAATCTCAGTCAATAGGATGGAGCGCCTCTTTGGGAGGATCAGGAAGGTTTCTTACTTCCACCCAAGCACAACAGCTGCTCATGTGCTTAAGACAAAGCAAGAAATGCTAAAGCTGCCTGCTCATACATGATGTCCCAACGAGGTGGAACTCCACTTATGATATGTTGGAGCAGCAGGCAGCTATATACTCTGCATTGACCCACAACACCCTGAAGACAAATGTCACCCTGTCTGATGATGATGTGAGAGTGGCAGATGAGGTCCTCCAGGTGCTTAAACCCTTCAAAAGTGTTCCATCTCTACTGAGCACTGAAACTTCACCATCTGTGTCAATGATCCTGCCACTGAAAACAAGTATTCGACAATCCATGGCTCCAAGTGTGGAAGACAGCAGCATCACTCCAGATGTCAGGCTTTATTTCACTACCTATGTTTCAAGGAAGATGATGTTTCTTCTTATGTTGCACTTAAACTTGTTTTTTATTAATGGTCATTGGTCCAAGTTTAAAGAAAGGAGGAATGCCTTTTTATGTTGCACTGTTTTTCATTAATTATGTTAAAAGGAAAATAAAAATGCATGTCAAGTTGATCAACAGATTGTATTATTCTCCAGTGCAATAACAGTACTGAAATGAAGACAAAAAGGGCATTAATGGGAGCTTTAAAAAAAAAAAGAAGAAAAAAAGAAGTAACTAAATAGTTACTTTTCACAGTAACGCATTACTTTTTGGTGTAAGTAACTGAGTTAGTAACTGAGTTACTTTTGAAATAAAGTAACTAGTAACTGTAACTAGTTACTGGTTTTCAGTAACTAACCCAACACTGGTTAAGAGTAACTGCATTTTTTAATGGAATTTTGTCTTGCATTTGCCTTATGTGAGGCACACACATTTAAAAATTTTTAATGCATTCTAACTCATACTTGCCAAACCTCCCGGATTTTCCGGGAGACTCTCAAAATTCAGCACCTCTCCCGAAAACCTCCCGGGACAAATTTTCTCCCGAAAATCTCACGAAATTCAGGCGGAGCTGGAGGCCACGCCCCCTCCAGCTCCATGCGGACCTGAGTGACATGTCGACAGCCTGTTTTCACGTCCGCTTTCCCACAATATAAACAGCCTGCCTGCCCAATCATGTTATAACTGTAGAATGATCGAGGGCGAGTTCTTGGTTTCTTATGTGGGTTTATTGTTAGGCAGTTTCATTAACGTCCTCCCAGCGAGGCAACAACACACAACAACAGCAGTCACGTTTTCGTCTACCGTAAAGCAATTTGTCTGCCGTAAACAGCAATGTTGTGACACTCTTAAACAGGACAATACTGCCATCTACTGTACATGCATATGTGACAATAACATCTACGGCTTTTAGAGAGTGCAGTGCACAACTGCGCACACAACAAGGAGACGAAGGAGAAGAACGAGGAAGATACAGCCATGGTGACGCCGACGACGAGTAAGATGAAGAAATACGCTTGTAAGTTCCAAGCCGCAGCTGCGATTGGACCTGGATAGCCTTCGGGAAGAAGTAGTGGACTACCAAGTGCTTGGCAGTGAAGATCTTCTTCAGGAAGCAAAGATTGACCGGTTTTGGGCCATGCTAGGGAGAGATGGAAGATTCCAGACTCTAGTGCATTTGATGAAAGCACTTTTGTGCGTGCCACACAGCAATGCATCATCAGAGAGGGTGTTCAGCACGGTTAGAAAAATAGTGACAGAGAATAGAACAAGGATGGACAATTCAACCCTTAACTCAACAATGAGTAGATGAGTGTTATGTGTGTGTATATGTGCAAATAAATGAACACTGAAATTTAAATATTTCTCTTATATATATATATATATATATATATATATATATATATACATATATATATATATATATATATATATATATATATATATATATATATATATATATATATATATATATAGCTAGAATTCACTGAAAGTCAAGTATTTCTGATATATATATATAAGAAATACTTGACTTGGTGAATTCTAGCTGTAAATATACTCCTCCCCTCTTAACCACGCCCCCGCCCCAACCACACCCCCGCCCCACCCCCGACCACGCCCCTCCCACTTCCCGAAATCGAAGGTCTCAAGGTTGGCAAGGATGTTCTAACTCGTAAATAAACGTTGGCAAAAGTCAGCTATGAGTCGCTCTATTCCGCCTAATAAAGCACGCTAAAAAATAACCAAGCACCGGCATCTTTGTTTTATATACACGCTGCAAGTACAGGTAAAAGCCAGTAAATTAGAATATTTTGAAAAACTTGATTTATTTCAGTAATTGCATTCAAATGGTGTAACTTGTACATTATATTTATTCATTGCACACAGACTGATGCATTCAAATGTTTATTTCATTTAATTTTGATGATTTGAAGTGGCAACAATTGAAAATCCAAAATTCCGTGTGTCACAAAATTAGAATATTACTTAAGGCTAATACAAAAAAGGGATTTTTAGAAATGTTGGCCAACTGAAAAGTATGAAAATGAAAAATATGAGCATGTACAATACTCAATACTTGGTTGGAGCTCCTTTTGCCTCAATTACTGCGTTAATGCGGCGTGGCATGGAGTCGATGAGTTTCTGGCACTGCTCAGGTGTTATGAGAGCCCAGGTTGCTCTGATAGTGGCCTTCAACTCTTCTGCGTTTTTGGGTCTGGCATTCTGTATCTTCCTTTTCACAATACCCCACAGATTTTCTATGGGGCTAAGGTCAGGGGAGTTGGCGGGCCAATTTAGAACAGAAATACCATGGTCCGTAAACCAGGCACGGGTAGATTTTGCGCTGTGTGCAGGCGCCAAGTCCTGTTGGAACTTGAAATCTCCATCTCCATAGAGCAGGTCAGCAGCAGGAAGCATGAAGTGCTCTAAAACTTGCTGGTAGACGGCTGCGTTGACCTTGGATCTCAGGAAACAGAGTGGACCGACACCAGCAGATGACATGGCACCCCAAACCATCACTGATGGTGGAAACTTTACACTAGACTTCAGGCAACGTGGATCCTGTGCCTCTGCTGTCTTCCTCCAGACTCTGGGACCTCGATTTCCAAAGGAAATGCAAAATTTGCATGGTTGGGTGATGGTTTGGGGTGCCATGTCATCTGCTGGTGTCGGTCCACTCTGTTTCCTGAGATCCAGGGTCAACGCAGCCGTCTACCAGCAAGTTTTAGAGCACTTCATGCTTCCTGCTGCTGACCTGCTCTATGGAGATGGAGATTTCAAGTTCCAACAGGACTTGGCGCCTGCACACAGCGCAAAATCTACCCGTGCCTGGTTTACGGACCATGGTATTTCTGTTCTAAATTGGCCCGCCAACTCCCCTGACCTTAGCCCCATAGAAAATCTGTGGGGTATTGTGAAAAGGAAGATGCAGAATGCCAGACCCAAAAACGCAGAAGAGTTGAAGGCCACTATCAGAGCAACCTGGGCTCTCATAACACCTGAGCAGTGCCAGAAACTCATCGACTCCATGCCACGCCGCATTAACGCAGTAATTGAGGCAAAAGGAGCTCCAACCAAGTATTGAGTATTGTACATGCTCATATTTTTCATTTTCATACTTTTCAGTTGGCCAACATTTCTAAAAATCCCTTTTTTGTATTAGCCTTAAGTAATATTCTAATTTTGTGACACACGGAATTTTGGATTTTCATTTGTTGCCACTTCAAATCATCAAAATTAAATGAAATAAACATTTGAATGCATCAGTCTGTGTGCAATGAATAAATATAATGTACAAGTTACACCTTTTGAATGCAATTACTGAAATAAATCAAGTTTTTCAAAATATTCTAATTTACTGGCTTTTACCTGTATATATGTAAATTTAGTAAGAGGCATGTTAATAATAACATATAATATTTACGTATTTAGGTCATATTAAGCAGTGTGTTGCTTTCACAGACACATTATAACGTTGACAATTTCCTTCAACAACTACAACGACACTAATAATCATCATGACAGAACTAATGAGAGCCATCAAAGACTACTTTGGGGACAAATGAGGATCCAAAACATTATATTTTAGGCCTGAATATAAGGAGGATGATCTACAAGTTTTAGAAACTGTGTGCTAATCAGATCCATCATTAGTAAAACACTATCATGCAGTACTATTGTTAAGTGCTAAACGCAAAATCAATAATGATATGTAATATATATAATACTTATCAGTTTATGACAACAACTTTCTACTATCAAAGTGAGAGGCATGATTGATAATCTACAATTAACTTTCACCAACTCAGAGGCGATGCAGCAGCTCACCGGCTCAATATGTCAACACTGTAGCTATGTAAACTCGTAAACGCTCTGTGATCACGGCGGCACTAAAAGTAGTTTGTCTGAGTTAGTGCTTATAATAACAATATCGCTAATACTTGGTTCAAATTCAGGTCACGAGATGTAAATGGAGTATTGTTGGTGCTCTGGATGTTTCTTTAGAAGGCTTTATGGGCACAATATATTAGACCCATTAGCTGCATTGTAGCCACCTCAAACTTGCCATATATTACAAATTGGAATGCATAGAAAAAAAGATATGTGTTCTTGTCTTACATGAGGATTGCGATTGCAAAATTCCCCCCCAAAAAGTGCAGTTTCCCTTTAAGTTTACATTTACCTGAAAAGGATGAGCATTAAATAAAAAGGAATGGAAATAGCTCCCGTCTTTCACTGCAAGTCTTGCAGATGAAGCCGGACTATATTTTTTTCTCCTAAGGGGACATGTAAATAGACAAAAAACAATTTATTTCCACCGCCCGCTGTGACTCTCCTTCCACGTAGATACTAAAAACGATGATTTGTGTCAAAGTGCTATAATAATGACAATATTTTTCAGATGAATCTTCTCCCAGCATTTTGTGTTTTCATCAACTTTTATGGCATTTTTGTAATTTTAGTCCAATTTCAGGCTTTGATTGCCCTACTGCTCAAATGCTAATCATCACCATCATCACTGTGTAAATGGTTTCTTAGTTTAACACTGAGGGAAAGACAACACTTCTACTGTACAGCAATAACGTTGTGCAACATCTATTGTGCCTGCAGGATTTGGACTAAACTGCAGTACAGACAACAAAGACAAAGATAATCTGCATTTGGCTGTAAACACTATGTTGCTTAAAGGGGAACTGAACTTTTTTGGAATGTTGCCTATTGTTCCCAATCATTATGACAAACAAGAAGACATACGCTTTTTTTTTTTTTTAGGATTTTAAAGATGATACAGTAACGCTTGATGCAGCTAATGGGAGTCACGGCGGTAGCCTTCAAAACCCTCCACCAATGTTTTACATACACACTGCAAATATATATATATATTAGAGATGCGCGGATAGGCAATTATTTCATCCGCAACCGCATCACAAAAGTCGTCAACCATCCGCATCCACCCGAACTAACATTTAATCAAAACCGCACCCGCCGGCACCCGCCCGTTGTTATATATCTAATATAGATGATGCAAGGCATTAGTGAGGTTATAAAGCTTTTGCCTGTTAAAGAAAGGAGACTGATCCAATGTAGCGGAGACATTCGATGCGTGCCACGCTGTCACGGCCCAGACGCACACCAGTGCGCAATCATCTGGGAGCTGCGCTGAGCGCACCTCCAAGCGCGTGGAGGTGCGATGTCCCTCGCACCCGCGGCGGCTCCACCCGGGCTCGCGCCCGAGGCTTCAGCGCGCACCGCGGCGGCCATCCTACTCGTCGCGGCCTAGCCCTCGCGGCTCTCGCTGCCGGCGACGGCCGGGTATGGGCCCGACGCTCCAGCGCCATCCATTTTCAGGGCTAGTTGATTCGGCAGGTGGGTTGTTACACACTCCTTAGCGGGTTCCGACTTCCATGGCCACTGTCCTGCTGTCTATATCAACCAACATCTTTTCTGGGGTCTGATGAGCGTCGGCATTGGGCGCCTTAACCCGGCGTTCGGTTCATCTCGCAGCGCCAGTTCTGCTTACCAAAAGTGGCCCACTCGGCTCACAAGGGTGAGCCCCCTTTCGTGAGCGCACTGCGCGCGGAGTGACCCCTGTTACGCGCCCCCGGCAACGGGGGTGGCGGGCAGGTAAGCTGCGCGGGCGGAGCGCGCGGAGTGACCCCTGTTACGAGCCCCCGGCCACGGGGGTGGCGGGCAGGTAAGCTGCTTACCTGCTGCGCGTGACGCCGGCCGCGGCGAAGGCGGACAAGGCGGGGTGTCGGTGCGGTGGGCGCGGTGGTGACCCTGGACGTGCGTCGGGCCCTTCTCGCGGATCACCTCAGCTACGGCTCCCGTTGGGGCCCTCTCGGGGGAAGGGGCCTCGGTCCCGGACCCCGGCGAGGCGTCCCTTCTCCGCTCTGTAAAAGTGTCCATCTCTTTTTTTTTTTCTTCTTCTGTTGTGGCATATGCTGCAGGTGCCTGCTCGTTTTTCGTATGTGGGTAACAACATTTAACTATGTATATATATTTCCGAATTGGTTTAACTGCCACCCGCCTGAATCTATTTAAAATAAAAAAAAATTTAATTTCAACCGCCCGACCCGACCCGCGGATAAAATCTAATTTTTTTTTATTTCAACCGCCCGACCCGCGGATAATCCGCGGACTCCGTGGTTGTGTCCGCAAACCGCGCATCTCTAATATATATATATAAAAAGGTGTAGTAACAGACACCTTCATAATGTAGTAACAGACACCTTCATAACAATATGTAATATATTCAATATTTACCGTATTTTGGTCATTTTAGGCATTGCCGGAACTGATTTCCTCATCCCATTGATTTCCGTTTTGATAGTAGCGCACGTCCAACTTCCGGCAACAAACGCGAGTGTGTTCTAATCATGGCAGACTTGGTAACAGAAAACTAAGACGACTATTTTTGGGAAATGAGGATTCACAACATTATCTTTTTGAAGCTGAAAATACGGAGGATTAACTGCTGCTTATAGAAGCGAGCACAAAGAAGAGTGTGAAATGTTGGAAGAGACGGAGGCCGAGAGAGTGAGGTCGGCGGGACTTGAAGCTGTAAATGTGGAACTTGGAGACAAACTATTTCAACATAAATGGAGTGCTTACCCAAAATAAACCGGAAAAAAACATCCCATGTCAGCTGGAGCAAACGCATGACTGTCCATCGAGTGAGTAATTTCATTATTGATCATGATACACGCAGCACGTCATAATTGTTCATAATTAGTGTGATAAATAACCACAAGAGGCTGAAGTTTTTTGCGGGGTTTTCTCCCCTTGTCACCGGCATTTGAGTTACAGCCATGTTTGCCCATCAGAATTGTTGAGCCTCGTGTTTGTTCGTCTCCCGCTTCAAACCGAGAGAAAGACGTCCCACTATTTGCATCGCTCTTAGCACCTGAGCACGCTTATTTAACAGTACAAGTAACTGAACGCAGTGAGAGCTCTTTTCACTCATTCACAATCTGTGTTTCGGTGGGCATAGCGCGAGGCGCCAGCTTTATACACAGGAAGCACAGACAGCCTCCCTACTCGCCACTCGCCAGTGAACAAGTCCTGCAAAGCAACAAAAATTAGAAGGAAAAAAATATGATTCCAGAGGAGCATGTTCGGCGGCACACAATCACGGAGTACTTACAAGCAGACACAGTGTGCAGAAAGAAAAGGGAGAACGGATGCATTTTGGCTTAAAAACTGACAATAAAGGTGAAGTTATAACACTGAAACGCCCTCAGGAAGAGGTGCTTTAAAACATGGCTAGCTAGCTAGTGGCTAACGTCTCTCCCGCCGTTGGAAGTGTTTTAGCTACTTCTGAATCACTAATCCTCGCCTCCATGGCGAGGAATAAAGTACATTTCTTACAAGTATCATCCCTGCAGGACGAGGAATAGCTAAACATGTTTCACTACACACCGTAGATCACCGTCATCAAATGTAAACAAACGCCATTAGTGGATCTACACCGAACATCCACTGTAATGATATCAAGTACAGGCATGTATCTAGTTGATACTACTATGATTACGTCGATATATTTTGGCATCACAACATTTTCTTTCGTTTTTTTAAAATGTATATTATGTTTATAAACTCAGGAAATATGTCCCTGGACACATGAGGACTTTGAATATGACCAATGTTTGATCCTGTAACTACTTGGTATCGGATTGATACCCAAATTTGTGGTATCATCCAAAACTAATGTAAAGTATCATACAACAGAAGAATACGTGATTATTACATTTTAACAGAAGTGTAGACAGAACATGTTTTGGATGAGTTTGCTCACTGCAGGTGCTGCGGTTTAAAAATGTGCTTTCTGTTTTGTGCCTAGAACCGGAAGTACAACTATCCATAGCGTTTTTGCTTGAATGGATTGTTCTATCATCACCCCAAGTAAAGTTTGTAAGTTTTACAATATAACTAAAACAATTCATACATACTAAACCGTCCCATGTGTGATTTCTGTATGGTTGTTTTCATGCATTTTTGTACGTGCTATTGTAATATAATCAAGCTAGCATCATTACCATTAGTGAAGGTAAGGCAAGGCAATTTTATTCATAGAGCACAATTTGTACACAAGTTAATTCAAAGTGCTTTTACAGAAAATTAAAAGGCAAAAATAAAAATGTATAAAGTAATACAATCATAAAAATAATCATAATTAATTCAAATCAATAAAATACTGTAGATAAAATATTTTCAGTTGTCATATGCACAAGTAAGTAAAAGTGTTTTCTGCCTGGATTTGCACATTGCCAACGTTGAGTCCTCTCTCACATCTTCAGGAAGACTATTCCAGATTTTAGGAGCATAAAACTGAAACGCAGTTTCACCATGTTTGATCCTGACTGTGGGCACCAGCAGGAGACCACTCCCTGAAGTTCTCAGAGCTCGAGATGGTTCATATGTGTCTTACATGTCAGACATGTACTTTGACGCAAGACCATGGAAAGACATGTACACAAGGAGAGCAGTTTTAAAGTCTATTTTTTGAGCAACAGGAAGCAAGTGCAGTGGATTAATGTGGTCTTATTTCCTGGTTCTAGTCAGGACTCGAGCAGCAGTATTCTGGATGTACTGCAGCTGCTTTTCAGCTTGTTAAGAGAGCCCAGTAAGAAGGCAATTACAGTAGTCTGCTGGAGATAAAGGCATAGATTAGTCTTTGTATGTTTCTACGGCCAGCAATCGGTGGGTTGCTGGTTACTGGGGTTCAATCCCCACCTTCTACCATCCTAGTCACGTCCGTTGTGTCCTTGGGCAAGACACTTCACCCCTTGCTCCTGATGGCTGCTGGTTAGCGCTTTGCATGGCAGCTCCCGCCATCAGTGTGTGAATGTGTGTGTGAATGGGTAAATGTGGAAATACTGTCAAAGCGCTTTGAGTACCTTGAAGGTAGAAAAGCGCTATACAAGTATAACCCATTTATTTATTTATTTAAGGGATCTCTGCAGCACTTGCAGAATTCTGCTGGTCGTCCTTAAACCAAAACCAAACAACGTGAGCACATAACCTTGTACTGGCCTCCCTTCATTGGTTCCCAGTTACTTTTAGACTTCATTTTAAAATGTTACTTATTGTTTTTAAATGCTTACTCCAAGAAGCCCCGCCCCGTCTTATTGAGCTGCTGCAGCCTTATTGTCCCAGCAGGACTCTTCAGAACAGCTCGTCCTGGCTGTCCCAAAAACTAGGCTAAAAACCAGAGGAGATAGAGCCTTCTCAGTGGCAGGGCCCAGACAGTCTCTGAGCCAATTTAAATCTAGGTCAAAAACATATTTTTACTCCCTGGCGTTCAAATTCAGTTAGACAGGATATCTTGGCCGTTTTATTTCTTGTTTTATATACAGTATGTATATAATTTATTTATTACATTTTAGTAGTTTAAAATGATATATTGTGCACTTCTTTTAAAGTATATTTTACTATTATATTTTATTCATCCTTCCGTGTTACAATGTAAATGTGACATTATGTGCACTTAAAAAAAATTGGTTCTTAAGTCTGTACAGCACTTTGGCAAACTGGGGTTATTTTTAAATGTGCTATAGAAAGGAATAAACTGAAGTCTGATTTAAACATTAATCCTCTGATGTTGGCAATGTATTTCAGGTGGTAAAAAGCTGCTGATGTTATTGACTTCATGTGCCTATTTAAGTTCAAGACTGTTATTACCCCTAGATTTCTAACCTGATTGTTAGGTTTCAGGGAGAGGGTGTCAAGGTGACTAATAATTGTTTCTCTTTGCTTCATGGGCCAAAGACAATAATGACAGTTGTGTCTGAGTTTAGCTGAAGAAAATTGTTTTGCATCCACACACTGATCAAAGTGAATCAAAAGAACCAACATTCACCTGCCGTCAGTGACATGTAGATCAGAGTGTCACCTGCATAGTTGTGGTAACACCTTGAAACTGCATATTAGCAGACCTAGTGGCAGCATGTACAAGTTGAACAATAGGGGTCCCAGAATCGAGTCCTGAGGAACCCCACAGGTCATAGACATTTGCTCAGAGACACAGTTACTAATTTCAACAAAGTATGTCTTGTGATCAAGACAGGACTTGAACCAGTTAAAAACGGAACCAGATATTCCAACCTAGTTTTCTGCATTAAGATAGTATGGTCAACTGTGTCAAAGGCAGCGCTCAAGTCCAGCACAACCAAGACTGAGACTTTTCCTGCGTCTGTGTTCAGGAAGATATCATTTGTTACCTTGATCAGAGCTGTGTCAGTACCAGGGTGGGCCCTAAAGCCTGACTGGAAAGCATCAAACACACACGAGTCACTGAGCTGTTGGTATGCAACTTTTTATAGGACTTTGCCCAAAAATGGCAGGTTTGATATGGGCCAATAGTTCTTCAGTATTGTGGCATCCAGACTGTTCTTCTGTATGACAGCAGTTTTTTTTACCTTTGGAAATGTTCCAGTCCAAATATGCTAATACATTTACAAGTGTCTGTGTTAGTATTACTAACGTACTATGACACTCTTTTTGCATTGTTTCAGTTACGTAAATTCACCAAGACGTCACTGTGAAGTTAGTGATTCTGTTTAGCTGATTGGAGAGCGAGCTTCTGCAGCTGGGGGGATCACGACGATGACTTCTGTTTTGTTTAATCATTGGTTTTACTGCCGTGTTATAGACACTGTTTGGCAACAACTTTGGCATGTAAATAAAGATTTACAAAATATTTCGTACCGGAATACATATGCGGCTTATAGTTCGGTGCGGCAAATATATGTAAACATTTTTTTTTCAAGAATTTGGTTAGTGCGGCTTAAATACCGGTGCGCTCTATAACCCAAAAAATATGGTATGTGGGTCATAACCATGTATTAATTTGACATTTCAGGTTAATGTCAAGTAAAACATGGAACATGACCAGCCTTATTTGCAGTTGAAAATACCAGCATTGAGTGTGTACATAAGCCAATAATGGTAAACAGACTCAGAAAATCCAGCCATACAGAAACAGAAACATTGAGTTCATTAAACAATTACAACACAAAATCCTTCCAATATTCAGATATATGATTGTCTCCGAGTATGAGTGATATCCCACTTGTACAGGTGTCTCTAAAGAAAACACAAACACACAGTGAAACATTTTGAAATCTCTCGTTGGTGCAGTGAGATGAAAATCAATAAAGGTTTCTGTTCAATTAGTTACAACAATAATAACTTCATTCTTCATAAGGTGGTCAGTAACTTATTTCAGCAGCTGCTTTCAATATCAAACATAAGTCAGAGGAATCTCATGCTCATCTACAGTATTAAGGACGGCCACAATAGCTGATGCTTGATTAGTACAGCTTGAAAAAAAAACGGAAGCAAAATGGAACGCACCACTTAGCTACAAGCAAAGGTTCTGTTGATTCAGCGTCAACTAGTTTGTGGTCTATATATATATATATATATATATATATATATATATGGGAAGTTTAGCTCTTGTGAAGGTCTGGTGCCCCTTTGGGCAGCATTGTTTTGTCCCTCATTGAAACAGCATCTTAAAACCTTTAGAGCGATTCAGAAGAGAAACATAATCAATGGATAATTTTCTCATAGCTTACCAAACAGAAGGGAAGGAATTCATATGGGTGGATTTTGCACGAGCGGGGCGGGTTATTATTTTGCAATGCAGTCTGTTGAAAATGATGGCAAGCGCTACTCTACAAAAACTATGCTTTGGTCAAAGTTGGAATTGCTGCAAAACACATTTTAAGACATTTGACACTCTACTGCCATCTTGCGGCTAAAGTGGATAGTGCACCCCCTAATTTGTCACGTTTCGTGTGTCAGGTAAGCAGCGACACATGGGCCCATATGAATCCCCTTCCAACTGTATAAATATAGATTTTGTGAAGGTGCTGATCTTTGATCTTCAAACACAGACATTGTGTGACGGACATCAGAAAACATGTTTTGGTCGACCAAGGGCCAAAACTACTGCAAAAAACCTATTTCTTTAATAATCCTATATCGGGGGTGGGTCAAGAGCTGCATGCGGCTCTGAAGCGCAGGCCTAGTAGCACTCTGGAGCTTTTTCAAAAATGTATAAATAAATGGAAAAAAATGAGGGAAAAAATATATTTTTTGTTTTAATATGGTTTTTGTAGGAGGACAAACATGACACAAACCTCCCTAATTGTTAGAAATCACACGGTTTATATTAAACATGCTTCAGCGATAGGAGACTATTTGACGAGCGCTGTTTTGTCCTACTAATTTTGGCGGTCCTTAAACTCACTGTAGTTTGTTTACAAGTACAACTTTCTCCGACTTTCGAAGACGTGTTTTATGCCACTCCTTTTTTGTCTCATTTTGTCCACCAAACTTTTAATGTTATGCGTGAATGCACAAAGGTGAGCTTTGTTGATGTTATTGACTTGTGCGCAGTGCTAATCAGGCATATTTGGTCTCTGCATGTCTGCAAGCTAATCGATGCTAACATGCTATTTAGGCTAGCTGTATGTACATATTGCATCATTATGACTTGTTTGTAGGTATATTTGAGCTCATTTAATATCCTTTAAGTCCATCCATCCATCCATCCATCCATTTTCTACCGCTTGTCCAGTTTGGGGTCGCGGGGGTGCTGGAACCTATCTCAGCTGCATTCGGGCGGAAGGCGGGGTACACCCTGGACAAGTCGCCACCTCATCACAGGGCCAACACAGATAGACAGACAACATTCACACTCACATTCACACACTAGGGCCAATTCAGTGTTGCCAATCAACCTATCCCCAGGTGCATGTCTTTGGAGGTGGGAGGAAGCCGGAGTACCCGGAGGGAACCCACACAGTCACGGGGAGAACATGCAAACTCCACACAGAAAGATCCCGAGCCCAAGATCGAACCCAGGACCTTCGTATTGTGAGGCAGATGTGCTAACCCCTCCTCCACCGTGCTGCCTCCCTTTAAGTCCTCTTAATTAAATTTATATTTGCATGTCTCATGACACATTATCTGTATGTAATATTGGCTGCATTTCTCATAGTTGCATGTGTGCCGTTATAGACCACAGCAAACATTACCCAGCTTGCAAAGATTGTAATAAATCCATTAGAAGAAGACTCCATTTTACTAATGATTTTGATTTTTGTAAAAATGTGTATAATAAATATTACATTTCAACATTTCTGTCAACGAAGATTTCCGTCAGCCTTTGATAATAAATGATAAATGGGTTGTACTTGTATAGCGCTTTTCTACCTTCAAGGTACTCAAAGCGCTTTGACACTACTTCCACATTTACCCATTCACACACACATTCACACACTGATGGAGGGAGCTGCCATGCAAGGTGCTAACCAGCACCCATCAGGAGCAAGGGTGAAGTGTCTTGCTCAGGACACAACAGACATGACGAGGTTGGTACTAGGTGGGGATTGAACCAGGGACCCTCGGGTCGCGCACGGCCATTCTTCCACTGCGCTAATATAGCCAATATCGACACTTACATCATGTGTTGCCTTCATTATAACACTTATATAAGACTTTTAATTTTTTCCGGCTCCAGACGGATTTTTTTTTGTATCTTCGGTCCAATCTGGCTCTTTCAACATTTTGGGTTGCCGACCCCGGTCCTAGATCTTCTAGATCATTGTTCACCTGCCATATGCACTATGAGCTCAGTTTTGTTTGATATTCATGAGAGTGCATTCTGATGAAACAATCGGCCTTTAAAAAAGTCCTGACTACAACATATTACAATTGTTTTGACATAAAAAATAATATGGCGTTCTCACTTTAAAAGCATTTTTAATTGCTACAATTGTACCAACACTGACAGGAAGGGTTAAGAATTTGCGACCTTAACATTATTCAGTGAAGATATGCATGTTCTCCCTGTGACTGCGTGGGTTCCCTCCGGGTACTCCGGCTTCCTCCCACCTCCAAAAACATGCACCTGGGGATAGGTTGATTGGCAACACTAAATTGGCCCTAGTGTGTGAATGTGAGTGTGAATGTTGTCTGTCTATCTGTGTTGGCCCTGTGATGAGGTGGCGACTTGTCCAGAATGTACCCCGCCTTCCGGCCAAATGTAGCTGAGATAGGCTCCAGCACCCCCCGCGACCCCCAAAAGGGATAAGCGGTAGAAAATGGATGGATGGATGGATCATCTCTAAACAGGGATGCTATTTGGATTGCAAGAATGATGGGAACACATCTGTCCTGGGTGCAGGGGGCTTGAAGGGGCGTGGTTTAAAAGGATTTGATGCACGTTTTCGAGTAATATCAATGGGAAACAATTAGTTTAATGTTTATTATTGTAATTATTATCATTAGAAATAATAAAATCAACAGAATAAAATACAAAAATTTACTTTGTTTTTGAAAGATTGCATTAGGATTTAGTTTGTTTACCTTGCATGTCCTGGCTGGGAATCGAACCGTACCTGTAGGAACAACAGACTGAAACTAAGCTATTACGCTACCAGGAATAGCAAACATTTTGGCTGCACTTTGTTTTTGGTCAACAACCAAACTACCTTTGAGTGGAGCACTCCTCTTGTTTGGATGTTTTATGTGTCTGACCTGCTCGTCATTCATGTTGCTGTGTGGAAGCCAACTCGCTCTTATCTCGCACCTGACTGCTGATTGGTCAGCTACTACGAGCTGTCAATCATTGTCACGTTGGCAGCGCCATAAAGTCATAAGTGAGCCTGTGGGCGGGCTAAAGGGACACGCTGAGCGGCAATTTCCGGCCTGGGGCAAATGTTCGGCTTGACTCGCCCCCAAATTTGTTTTTTTTTTATTTATATGGGTGACTTTTTCCACCAAGGACTACGTACTTAAATTAAAGCAAAAAAAAAAAAAAAAAAAAGCTAAATACTTATTAAACCTCTTAAGGCCCAAGCTGTTTGTTTACATGCTTTTTTATTTTTTTTTATTTCTCTTTGCTATTTGGGCTTATTGGACCCTAATTAGAATAAAAACTAAGAATCATCTTTTAATATGATGTACTTAGTCCATAAGTAACAAACGTGTACTTCATGTTTAGTGACATGCTAATTCTTATTTTTACACTTTTTCCCCCCCAAATTCCATTGTTATACTCTTCTGACACCACCAGATGGCAGTATAAGTGTCCACATAAACGGCATTAGACCCCAATTCACTAGTGTACACAATTTTGGAAGAGCTAAAAGGTGCTGTCCACGCATGTGGCCACTAAGCCTTTAGAGGTTTTAAAGACAAAACTTTGTGTTATACGTGACAAAGCATTAGTCTTGTAATTAGTTATTAGAGACTCGGATAAGCGGAAGAAGATGGATGGATGGATGGATGGATGGAGACAAACTGTCAAACCTTTTTCCTTCACATCTTTTTGTTTCTTTCATTGTTACTGTTGTTTTTGTGTTTGACTTTATTTGGACAATAAGCGGGCCAAAACAGCAGCAGGTGCAGGCCGAGGCGCTAATGGCTTGGGACTCTTTGGTTTTTGGCAGTACTTGAACAATGTTTGGAGTGTCCAATTCAGTTTTTTTTATTCTAATGTCACTTTTGTTTCTTCGGTTTGAATTGTTAAAAAACAAAGTCAAAACAAGCTCTTTTTATTTCATTACGAACTTGACAATCGGTAACAGTGGTTCCTCGGTTGTCGTTAGCACAGTAATTACTTCCCGAAGTAATTACTTCCCGAAGGTCAAAGACCAAACTGCACAAAAAACGAATATTTTGAAATGAAATGACTAAACATTTAACATCACTTTGAATTGTATTGATACATCTTAAGTAAAGGCAGGGGAGATCCCTTTGTACTTAACTAGTTTGTTCTTGAAGTCAATAGTGTTTCTCACCTTCTTCATCGAAGGTCCCATGGTGGATTATTTTGCAGTCTTAAAAGGTAGCAAGACTGTCGCTAACGTGTTGGATTCTTTGTTTGGAGCCTTAATTCCACGGAAGCAGGAAAACCGAATCACACGGAAAGTGGGGCGTTCACAAGCCGAGGGACCACTGTAGGTTTCAAACACAAAGCCACAGCAGCTTTTTGTGAGTCATGGAGGGTTACGACTTTGATCCTCTCACAATCAAGTACATGTAGTTACAGCAGACCCACGCCTTAGTTGTTACTTCATACCATGCACAACTAATGTGAGCATGCACGGGATCACCTTTAACGGGACACCTGTAACCACCCAGCTGCTGCAAGGGAAAGACAAGTATTGACAACACATTATAGACACACAACAAAAACCACACGGAAGCAGAATGTGTTTAAAAAAAATCACATACTTTTAGAAAGATGAAGTTACACTGTAATAATCATGGATGCAAACATTACTCAGACTAAGGGATATTCTGCTCAGTTAGTTATTTCAGTCATGTGGCATGTAAAGTAACAGTAATGTTGTAAACACTTCAAAGTTGTGGAAAAAAAATCTCAGTCAGCATCTATAGATGTGAAAGGAAGCAACATGAAAGCGTGGATAAAAAGGTTAGAGCAAGAGTGGCAACAAGGCCCATCTCTATTGTCTACAGTAAAAAGATAGTCTTTGGAAATTATTTAACTCTCATGTAAAGTGTTCTCTTTGAAAGAAGAGGGTTCAGTTTCACACCCTCGCATTGCTGAGTAAACAGTAGATGGCAGCAAAGTACAAACCAAACACTGAGGAGTCCACAGTATTAATAATAATTAAAAAATAATAAAATGGGCGAGATCACAGCAGACCTTTATCCACTCTTTGGTGCTGCTGCTAAACCTTGAAGGCAGTTTCCTAATGATAAAGTGCATGAAGGCAGTAAGTCATTATGACCTCAGCTGTGCTGTAAGATCAGTCATAGAAACATCCAGCAATTGACATTTTAGCAGCCTGGCATCTCAACTTGCTTTTGGCCTGGATTTATCAACAAGAAGCTATTCAACTGCCGAATAATAAAAGGAGAATTATAAGTAAGAACGTGCACATTGCCATATAAACCAAAACCAGCAGTATGTATAAAAATCTGCCCTTTGTCTGCAGAAAAAATGCAATGTGTGTGCAGGCTTAAAAACAATCAGACTTGATCCAGAGTGTGCATTTGGAAGTCTGTTTTTAACGTTCTATTTATGACTTTTGATACATTTGTAGGATTAGGAAATGTCTTAAAGCCTGTTTATGAGTGTGATTGTGTTACCGGTCTGAATCTTTCTGCACATATTTGATGCTACCTTGAAATCAACACATTCTCCATAGAGGTGTGCTGATCTGCGTTTGAAATAATGAGCATCTTGACGTTTTTTTCCCGTGAGATTTGAGCATCTAGATGAGGCCGGCTTGCTCCTGCAGCCACAACATTAAAGAGCCCTGCCTGCTCGGCACGGCCTCCATTTGGATCTGCAGCAGAACGTCGAATAAAACCAGCAGCAGGGGCAAGCTCATGCTCAGTAGCTCATACATGAACACATAGTCCTGGACATTGTCCCTCAGGTGTCCAGCCACCGCCCGCGCTGCACTGCGTACACGGCGGGAGACACGGCGCGGGGCGCTACACACCGCGTGCGCCACACTCAGCGGCCAGCTCAGCTGCTTCCTTACGAAAGAGCTGAAGGTACCTGCTGCAGGTCGGCTCTGCAGCTCCGACGCTCGGGACGAGGCGACGTCCTCTTCATTAGCTGCACATCGCCTTTGAACTTGGCTTTCAAAAGGATCCTGGAACAAAGACATTTGATACTTAATAGAAAATACTGGCAATACAAATTGTGCTGCAGGGTACTTACTGAGCAGGCAGACAGATTCCTATGCAAACCATTGTGACGTTGCCCAAAGTGAAGCTTGCAGTACAATTTTCCTGTCAATACACCTCAATGTTAGTGTCAATTGTGCTCAGTGGTCATTACTTAATAAGTAATGCTGACAGTTGCACTTATTCCATAGTTCTGGAGGAGAGGAAACAAAGTAGTGGTACCATGTTGAGAGTCAAAGGCGTGTGATCCCTGGCGCAGGGTAGAGCTGCACTTGGCACAGCGGAAGCACTCCCTGTGGAAGTACAATCCCTCCGCACAAATCCTCTCCACCAAATAAACTCGCCGCTCACAGGAGTGACACTTTTCACTCGACTGGGGAAACGTCTTTTGGACTGAGTTGCCCTGAAGAACACAAAACACCAAAAACCAATTTGAGGACTCATTATGCAAAACCAACATGTCTTGCTTGTTTTTGTGTATGTGGGATCTGCTTAAGTCCTGAAAATCTCCACTCAAAGCATGGAGGCATGGCGGAGATATTTACAAAACAATCTTGTCTTTCTCCATACTTCTTCCAAACAAGCTGATTGGAATTTGCCCAACTTGTGACGTCAGCAGATATTTCCATATATGGTAGATGTTTACCTATAGAGTTTTGCGCGAATCCGATGTTTTAGTCCGACGCTGTACTGATGAATTAAGCTGCGTCTTTTTCTCTAACCTCTTGGCAAAATGTCTCGTACATGCACATGCATTTTCCGCTGCTTCCATTTATACTACAAAAGTGGTGTATAGTTCTAACTTATTATATCTGTCAGTAGACTGCATATGGAAGCGCTAATCGCACATCCTGAAAAGACGTCAGAAAGCGGCCTAAAGATAGATGGTCTGTTTTTTGTTATTGAAATGAAGATTAATAAAAAATTAAAAAATCTTCATATTTACTATTATGTCATAAGAGAGCACAGCGTGTAGATTCAATGTGCACAATTTAATATCTTTGTTGCTCAGATAGCAATGTTTATACAAGTTTAGATTGGGGTAAATGGGGAAAGATGTTAATGTGTCTGGTATTCATGTTAGCATTAAAGCTAGCTAGCGATTATTTAGCTGCTATCTAGCGATTAGCACACTAGCTTTTTTTTAATCTAAAAAATTAGCAGTATCACCAGTCTGTGAGTTTATCAAACAGCCGTTATCAATCACAGTTTTATTTTCCTTTTCATTTGAAACAGTCGGGTTTTTTTTAATGCGGTCTGTCCTAAATACTTGTAGTCGTTACATCCCTAACATCCATGTCTATACTTACAGAAGTACAAGTACTTTCAAAACTGGGCCAAATTGAATATTTTCAATCATAACAACATAACATAATGACATGTTGTGTGTCATTATGTTATGTTGGCCGTTATAGTTGCTGGTAACTCATAGTTACCAGCAACTATGAGTTGCTGGTAACTATGAGTTACCAGCAACTCATAGTTGGTGTAAATTGCACTATGTACACAAATATCAATCAATCAATCAATCAATGTTTATTTATATAGCCCTAAATCACAAGTGTCTCAAAGGGCTGCACAAGCTACAACGACATTCTCGGTACAAAGCCCACATAAGGGCAAGGAAAAACTCACCCCAGTGGGACGTCGATGTGAATGACTATGAGAAACCTTGGAGAGGACCGCATATGTGGGTAACCCCCCCCCCCTCTAGGGGAGACCGAATGCAATAGATGTCGAGTGGGTCTGACATAATATTGTGAGAGTCCAGCCCATAGTGGATCCAACATAATAGTAAGAGTCCAGTCCATAGTGGGGCCAGCAGGACACCATCCCGAGCGGAGACGGGTCAGCAGCGCAGAGATGTTCCCAGCCGATGCACAGGCGAGCGGTATACTGTATATATGCTCAACATGTTTTTTGTATATACGGTATTTAAAACAATGCTATAAGAACACTTTTGAAATAAAATACATGAAACATATGCATTTATTTATCCATACAACAAGAAAACCTCACACTGAAGAAAGTTTGTAAATGTGCACTTCTACCAAAACATGACTGAGTCTTAGATGTTGTACACGTTGTGCACGTATGAGTTGCAACATTGCCTCTCCTCATTTATGTAAAGAGACTATTTTGTTATTGTTGTGGTGATGGATGTATTGTCTGTTTACACTTGTTTGACAGTTAAGTGTTGAAATGACAACTGTACAGTTAAAAAAGGTTTTATGAACGTAATCGTTTGGATGCTGTAAGTAACTGTTCAGAATATTTAATTTCAATAACACGTTTTGAGGTTCCACTGTCCTCAGTCAGATGTGAAGTGAAGTGAAGTGAATTATATTTATATAGCGCTTTTTCTCAAGTGACTCAAAACGCTTTACACTGTGAAACCCAATATCTAAGTTACATTTAAACCAGTGTGGGTGGCACTGGGAGCAGGTGGGTAAAGTGTCTTGCCCAAGGACACAACGGCATTGACGAGGATGGCGGAAGCGGGGATCGAACCTGCAACCCTCAAGTTGCTGGCACGGCCACTCTACCAACCGAGCTATACCACCCCAAGATGAATACTTGTTAGGAAATACTGTGCAGTCATTTAGAGAACTTCATCCCATATGTTGAACAACTTCAAACAGTGCTCAGCACAAACAGCAGGGGGAGACACATGCTCGTGGAAGATGGTTAAGTCAAAATTATAAAACCTCATTTTTTTTACTTACAAATATCTCCAACAAGTAAAAACAATAATAATGTAGCATGATGAACTGCAACCACTGAAAGCTGTGTTGCAATGGAGCAGAATGCTTGAAATGGGAGGAGTAGTGAGAACGCACAAAAAAACCCACTAATTGCGCTGAAAAAAAAAAAAAATCAACACTTTCCTCCTGTGTCAGAGCTGATTGAAAGCACACATGCAAAAAAAGCAGACACAGCAAAGCCAACGCGTGAAAAAAGATGCTGCAGCATTTATTAGTGTGGGATATATACCGGTACTCTAAAAAGATGTATGCTCTCCTCTATGTTGTACCATCACACTTCAAACTAATATTCAGGGAGAAAAGTCAATTTGTCTTCATTACAAACAAAAAAGAAGACACACATTAACAGGTCATGCTGGATAACTTTAAAATACATATGAACTGATCATTTAGACCACTTATTTTGTTTTAAGGTCTGTTGGAGAACCTGTGAGCAATGACCTCAACCCAGTCATACTCCCATCATCATTGACCCCTGACCTTAAACAAACTCTGACAGACATCTTGTCAAGTTTTCCCAGATAAACGGAAAGTAGGGACCATCAATATTTGATAGACTTTACATGGGCGTAGAGGTGTCCCAACACTTTAGTCCATGTAGTGCATGTTTCACACCATTCCCATTGTCAGGCAAATGCCCAGCACCACGACATGAGGCATATAAGCTTAGTGTAGGTGTTGAGCGCCCAAAATGCCACAAGTGTCCAAACATGCAAGCAAAAACAAGCCAGGGGAGGGGGTCAAATGTGGAGCATACAGTAGGATAGTCACCTTGATAACAACAGATCTGTCCGCTGAGATCAACCCGCTGAGGTGATTTGCTTTTTCCTTTATGCTCTTTGACTGAAACTCTCTAGTTTGTTGTGACTGAGCTTTTTTCTAAAAATCACAGAAACAAAACATCAACTTCTGCCCAAACTAAGTTTAAACCCTTTCAGATATATGAACAGTACACAGCTTTTATGCAAAGCTTATTGTAACTTAGAGACAGAATGTTCACCAGGAAAGTCAAAAACAAAAATGAAGAAAGCCAGGTCATTGGTCAGATCCAAGACTTCATTAGTTTATGCTCAGAGACTTAAATTGTTCAGCTGTAGGACTAGACAAGGGGTGTCCAGACTTTTTGACTCTGGGGCCGCATTGGGCTAAAAAATTTGGCCGGGGGCCAAAAGCCAACTGCATGTAAAGTAACAATATATATACACACATATACTGTATATAGCATATTCATATATGTGTGTACATTAATAGACACATATTATGTACATATGATACATACACATATACATATATATACACATACACATATATATATATATATATATATATATATATATATATATATATATATATATATATATGTATATATATACACACATATATATATACACATATATATATATATATATATATGTGTATATATATACACATATACATATACATATATATACACACATATATATATATATATATGTATGTACATATACACATATATATATATATACATACACATATATATATATACATACATACATATATATGTATGTGTATATATATACATATATATGTATATATATATACATATTATATGTGTATGTATATATATATATATACATATATATGTATGTATGTGTATGTATGTATATATATATATATACATATGTATATATGTATACATATATATATATATATATATACATATATATATACATACATTTGATTGATTGAACACACATGTATATACACATACATTTATATATATATAAATATATATATATACACACACACGTATATACACATACATATATATATATATATATATGTATGTGTATGTAAATATATATATATATACACACACACACATGTATATACACATACATTTATATATATATATATATATATATACACACACACACACATGTATATACACATACATTTATTTATATATATATATATATACATATATATATATATATATATATATATATATACTGTTTTTACACGTCATATGGATGGGCGCGTGTGCACACTGACACACATACAGAAATACACACATTGCAATACTTTTTTCGCCACACAGCAGAGTGTTGATTGTGACGTAACAACAATCTGTTGTACCAGTACAACACTTCAGTTTGCATTGATTAAAGCAAGCTATAACAGACTGAACAACACATAACTTCAACTACTTCAACTTTAACAACCCCCCCAACCTCTAACCCATCCCACATCAGCCCCTGACGACAACGCAATATGTAATATAAACAATAAAACATTGAATATATTAGGAGTATGTGAGTATGTGCTGCGTCCTTTGTTCCCTGGGCGCCACACCTGCTGTTTTGGCTTGGGCTCTCTGGGTGGCTGGGGCCGTATTTTGGCTACCGCACACACTGGGAGTCAAATATATTGTACATACAAATACACTTACTGTATATACTCACATACACACAATTATTCATACATATATACATACATACGCACACACACAGGTACCTACACTCCCACATACGTACACAAATACAGTACATACTGTACCGACAAACTCAAAGTTCTTACATCCACGTTCACTATAGAAACATACATATACTGTACATATACATTCACTGTACAAACATACATATACACATACTGTACATATACATTCACTGTACAAACATACATATACACATACTGTACATATACAAGTACATATGCATACATACACTCGTGCATATAATCACGTTTCATCAAACATATATTAACGTTGTTCCCCTAGGGGAAATTGGGTAACACACGGCACACTGAAAGCTTAACCTATGTTACTATAACAATCTACAAGGTTAATACAGTTCGCTTCTTTTTTCTTCCCCTCCATTTATCTGCTTTCTTTTGTATTTCAAGTTATCATTACATATATGTACTGTTGTATTTGAAACAATTGTATTGTTGATAATAGAGGTAATTATTGTTATTATTCATTATCAATAGTGCTATTGCTATTGGTATTTGTATTGCTCCATTTGTAGTGTAATAATACTCATTGTCATTTATGTGTTATTAGTATTGATTTCAGTAACTGCTTCTTTGCTATCACTTTTACTATCATATTTGTACAAATCCTATTTGCAGGTGCTGTTCTGTTGTTTGTTGTTATTGTCTCTTTGTCTTATAAATGGTAAATGGGTTATACTTGTGTACTTTTCTACCTTCAAGGTACTCAAAGCGCTTTGACACTATTTCCACATTCACTCATTCACATACACATTCACACACTGATGGCGGGAGCTGCCATGCAAGGCCCTAACCACGACCCATCAGGAGCAAGGGTGAAGTGTCTTGCCCAAGGACACAACGGATGTGACGAGGTTGGTAGAAGGTGGGGATCGAACCAGGAACCCTCAGGTTGCTGGCACGGCCACTCTCCCAACTGCGCCACGCCATCTCCCTTATCCCTCCCTTGTCCCCGCAATTTCCCCCTCTGTCTTCCTTTTTTTCTCTTTCTATCCAATACTGCACCAAATGATAATATAAATACATTTAATAAAGTCAAATACAAATAAGGCAAAAGAGAAGTATCCCACACTTCTCTTTTGTAAAGAGAAGTGTGGGATATGTGAAAGTTTGACTCCTACCTTGTTTCTTTGGCGACCTCCTTAAAGTTTTGTAATCAATCAGAAATATCAAGCAGCTAAAATGCGCCAAACATGGGGAACTTTGTGGAGAGAGTGTTTTATATATTACCCATCATTCACTGTAATGGATTTATACAAGTGTAATTTTAAATTATATATACCGAATTTTTCGGAGTATAAGTCGCTACGGAGTATAAGTCGCACCGGCCGAAAATGCATAATAAAGAAGGAAAAAAACATATATAAGTCGCACTGTTGGGGAAATTTATTTGATAAAAGCCAACACCAGGAATAGACATTTGAAAGGCAACTTAAAATAAATAAAGAATAGTGAACAACAGGCTGAATAAGTGTACGTTATATCAGTGGTCCCCAACCACCGGGCCGTGGTCCGGTACCGGTCCGTGGATCGATTGGTACCGGGCCCAGGCCGCACAAGAAATTAAAAAAAATAAAATAAAATAAAAATAATATATTTTTTTTAATTATTAAATCAACATAAAAAAGACAAGATACACTTACACTTAGTGCACCAACCCAAAAAACCTCCCTCCCCCATTTACACTCATTCACACTCATTCGCACAAAAGGGTTGTTTCTTTCTGTTATTAATATTCTGGTTCCTACATTATATATCAATATAGATCAATATAGTCTGCAGGAATACAGTCCGTAAGCACACATGATTGTATTTTTTTATAACAAAAAAAATAAAAATAAAAAATACCCCCACGCCCCACGTTCCGTGGGACAAATTTTCAAGCGTTGACCGGCCCGCAGTTACAAAAAGGTTGGGGACCACTGCGTTATATGACGCATAAATAACCAGTGTTGGGACTAACGCGTTACAAAGTAACGCCGTTAGTTTCGGCGGTAACTAGTAATCTAACGCGTTATTTTTTATTTTCAGTAACTCAGTTACCGTTACTACATGATGCGTTACTGCGTTATTTTACGTTACTTTTTATGTAGTATAAAGTGTGTTTTATCGGAGCGCTGCTCTGTCATCGTTCTGATTCTTCTTGTGTCAAGCCGGAGAAGAGAGAGAGACATGCGCTCTGTGTGGGTGTGTGAGTGTGGGGAGGGAGGGAGGAGAGGGGGGCGTGTCTGATCATGGCGGAGCCAGAAGTCGAGTTTGCTAACATGGAGATATTTTCACTACTTTTCTTTTGTCGAGCACAAAGAAAAGAACATTTTAGTTAAATGTAAATTGTGCTTTGGATCAAAGATCCCATCTACTGCCCAAAACAGCAATTCAAATCTGCTGAAACAAGCTACATAAGCAACATGCTTCGACGAAGCTAGTAAAGAGAGATAGAGACTCCAATGACACTTTACCTCCACCACCACTTAAGGATTAACTCTGCCTCTGCTCATTCACCGCTGAAGGTACACACACTCTGTCAATCAATGTTCCCTCTAATTGTTCATGTGTGTGAGCAAACGCAAAAAGTCCCTGAGCATTGAGTGGAGTCCATGTGAGCAACTTTAGACGTGCACACTGTGGCTACACCAGCAGCACACCTGTCCCAAACCTGACTAAATAACAAGTTCAATCTCCATCCATCCATCCATTTTCTACCGCTTCGGGGTCGCTGGAGCCTATCTCAGCTGCATTCGGGCGGAAGGCAGGGTACACCCTGGACAAGTCCCCACCTCATCACAGGGCCAACACAGATAGACAGACAACATTCTCTTATTATTATAATCAAATGACAGCAGTCATTTCCATTTCTAATATAAGTGTTTAGGCCCACTTACAATGACAATAACAACAAATACTGTTTTTCATGAACTGTGTACTTGTATTGTTTGTCTGGGTGGAGGTCCTGCTTTGGAAATAATTGGTACCCCTTTCAGACATTGCATTTAGTTCCCATTAAAACATTCACATGTTGCACAATGAGATGTAAGCAGGGGATCATGTGTACATTCCTGCAACTTCCTGTTTGTAAAAAATATATTTTTATTAGTATTTATTTAATATACTAACAGCATTTAATGATTAATATTTATAAATTAAGATTCCTAATAAATGACACTAGAATAAGCACACATTTGATTGGTAAATCATAGTGTAACGACCTGGAATTACACTTTATGTGTGGTGTTGGAGTTGTCCGACTTTTTGTGTGGCTGTAAACACATCACTGGCTCAGTGCCATATGTGCAAGTGTTGGCGCACGTGAGAAAGAGCGAGCGGCAGCTGTTGATAAAACAAAGTTACTTTTGGTCTGGTTTGTACTGCAGAAAATGACCACTTTTGCTAGATATCATTTTTTTACTAATGTTTTGGTGATGTGTTTATGGCCGACAATAAAGAGTTTTGCTCAGTAAAGTGATGGATGGAATCCATGTCCTCAAAGCGTCTCGACAGACGTTACAATATTTGAACAATGATGACGAAAACGGTTTTCTCTGTCGTGTCCGTGTCGTGTCAAAAATTGTTATGCGCTTATTTTTTTATTTGATTTTGTGCGTGGCATAGATTTGCCGTGCGCAGAGGACGCTTGAGCAGTGCACAATTGCACAGGCGCGCTCCTGAGAGGGAACGTTGCTGTCAATTCTCTTATATACTCTTTCATTCTAGACTTCTAGAGTGTTTGATTATCACATCACTCTAAATGTATAGACTATAAAGTTCACAAACATAAAGAGGGATGCTCGTGGGCCAGGCCAATTTTTCCTTATCTCTAAACTAAAACTGGGGAAATGTGGAGAGTCTTCTGGGCTTCAGACATGATTTTGTATCAGAATTACTTGAGGAAGAAAATGCCTGGTTAGGCTTTGTGTATGTAGTGTGTGCCTTTCTTGGTTTACATCTATGCTGTTATTATGCTGTTTGTTACTTATGTACGTTATGTTGCAGCTATTTAAAATAGTTTTGTCAATTTGTTCTGGCCAGAAACAAATTGGTCTTTGTAACATATCTTTGTCTTTGTGTGTTGTATGTAGACCACATTGCTTAGCAGAGTTCAGTGATGCAAATGCATGTCAAGTTGATCAACAGATTGTATTATTCTCCAATGCAATAACAGTACTGAAATTAAGGCTAAAAGGGCATTAATGGGAGCTTTAAAAAAAAAAAAAAAGACAAAAAGAAGTAACTAAATAGTTACTTTTCACAGTAACGCATTACTTTTTGGTGTAAGTAACTGAGTTAGTAACTGAGTTACTTTTGAAATTAAGTAACTAGTAACTGTAACTAGTTACTGCTTTTCAGTAACTAACCCAACACTGTAAATAACCAACTGAGTACGTGCCTGGTAAGTTAACGTAGCATATTATGGTAAGAGTCATTCAAATAACTACAACATATAGAACATGCTATACGTTCACTCCTAATCGCTAAATCGGATGAAATCTTATTACGTCTAGTCTCTTACGTGAATGAGCTAAATAATATTTGATATTTCACGGTAATGTGTTAATAATTTCACACACAAGTCACTCCTGAGTATAAGTCGCACCCCCGGCCAAACTATGAAAAAAACTGCGACTTATTGTCCGAAAAATACGGTACGTGTTTTATAATGTCTACAAAGTTCAATGAGCAGGGTGTGTGTTGTGTGCAATCGTATGTTGACTTTATTTGTTGCTTATAGTTTATTTGCCCCATGAGTAAGGAAAGTTGTTTGGATTGGGTTATATACAAACCCCGTTTCCATATGAGTTGGGAAATTGTGTTTGATGTAAATATAAACGGAACACAATGATTTGCAAATCCTTTTCAACCCATATTCAATTGAATGCACTACAAAGACAAGATATTTCATGTTCAAACTCATAAACTTTATTTTTTTTTTGGCAAATAATAATTAACTTAGAATTTCATGGCTGCAACACGTGCCAAAGTAGTTGGGAAAGGGCATGTTCACCACTGTGTTACATGGCCTTTCCTTTTAACAACACTCAGTAAATGTTTGGGAACTGAGGAGACACATTTTTTAAGCTTCTCAGGTGGAATTCTTTCCCATTCTTGCTTGATGTACAGCTTAAGTTGTTCAACAGTCCGGGGGTCTCCGTTGTGGTATTTTAGGCTTCATAATGCGCCACACAGTTTCAATGCGATACAGGTCTGGACTACAGGCAGGCCAGTCTAGTACCCGCACTCTTTTACTATGAAGCCACGTTGATGTAACACGTGGCTTGGCATTGTCTTGCTGAAATAAGCAGGGGCGTCCATGGTAACGTTACTTGGATGGCAACATATGTTGCTCCAAAACCTGTATGTACCTTTCAGCATTAATGGCGCCTTCACAGATGTGTAAGTTACCCATGTCTTGGGCACTAATACACCCCCATACCATCACAGATGCTGGCTTTTCAACTTTGCGCCTATAACAATCCGGATGGTTATTTTCCTCTTTGGTCCGGAGGACACGACGTCCACAGTTTCCAAAAACAATTTGAAATGTGGACTCGTCAGACCACAGAACACTTTTCCACTTTGTATCAGTCCATCTTAGATGAGCTCAGGCCCAGCGAAGCCGACGGCGTTTCTGGGTGTTGTTGATAAACGGTTTTCGCCTTGCATAGGAAAGTTTTAACTTGCACTTACAGATGTAGCAACCAACTGTAGTTACTGACAGTGGGTTTCTGAAGTGTTCCTGAGCCCATGTGGTGATATCCTTTACACACTGATGTTGCTTGTTGATGCAGTACAGCCTGAGGGATCGAAGGCCACAGGCTTAGCTGCTTACGTGCAGTGATTTCTCCAGATTATCTGAACCCTTTGATGATATTATGAACCGTAGATGGTGAAACCCCTAAATTCCTTGTAATAGCTGGTTGAGAAAGGTTTTTCTTAAACTGTTCAACAATTTGCTCACGCATTTGTTAACAAAGTGGTGACCCTCGCCCCATCTTTGTTTGTGAATGACTGAGCATTTCATGGAATCTACTTTTATACCCAATCATGGCACCCACCTGTTCCCAATTTGTCTGTTCACCTAAGGGATGTTCCAAAAAAGTGTTTGATAAGCATTCCTCAACCTTATCAGTATTTATTGCCACCTTTCCCAACTTCTTTGTCACGTGTTGCTGGCATCAAATTCTAAAGTTAATGATTATTTGCAAAAAAAAAAGTTTTTATCAGTTTGAACATCAAATATGTTGTCTTTGTAGCATATTCAACTGAATATGGGTTGAAAATAATTTGCAAATCATTGTATTCCGTTTATATTTACATCTAACACAATTTCCCAACTCATATGGAAACATGGTTTGTATATCGATGGTACGCTTTAGTCCTTTTCAAATTAAACTCATGGTCATTTATCATCAATTCTATGTTAACCCATTTGAGAGCGGCAATATTACTCCCAATTCAATCCGCAGGGCACTACATTTGGGCAAAAATACTCCCCCAGGGGCCAATCATCTTGTTTAACTTGTGATGTCTTGCACTTGACCCGCGGGCCGTAGTTTGGACACCCCTGGACTAGACTTTTGTGACCATAGTCTTATCAGTGACAGAGCATGATATGGCCAGGAATACGTTTGGGGAAAAATGTTATATGAAGCGCATTGTCATCCAATAGAGCGTCTTGTCAAAATCCACAAAAAATTTACTCAGCAAACTAATTTAAAGTTTTTTTTAGCTAGTAATATGAATGATTAAACTAGCCAGACCAAGCCCTAGTCTGCGGCTAGATCTGGGGCCAACCCGCTCCACACACACAAATTTAGATGAGCCAGTAATCTGCCACAACCTGTGCCAGCCAGGTTTGTTGGCCTGTTCCTGCTATGGTCCAGATGCAGGAGTAATTAAGGGCTGACATCACAATCTTAATGTGCACATTACTAAAGGTATAATCAACTTTTCTTTGCGGGCCATCACAAGATGCAATAGGCTGAAAAAGGAGAAGTGAAAGGAGGGATTAAAAAAGGGGTGAAAAGAGGAGGACTGTTCACCTCACAGATGAGTTCATCCACCTCCTTGAGGCGCTGCAGAACTCTCGACATGAACGTAACTGTTGAGTGGACAGAGGGTGTGGTGCATGATGTACTCTCTGGTTCTGGCGGGGTCTTGGCCCGTTCATATGTCTGAGCCACATGTCTGAGCTTCACAACAGAGAAGAAGCACTCGGGCTGAGGCGGCAGCTGCTGGTCTTTGTCTCGTGCCTCGCCTGGCACAAATACCAACTTTTGTGCTGCATGTCTGATACGGACTTGAAACTGAAAGTGATGATAAACACTGGGTCAAGAACTCCAAAAGAGTTTAGGGGTCACTGACATAAGCATTCTGGTGGTTTTACATGCTTCACATCATCCTTTTACAAAGTGAATGTAAGGTAGGCCACAGCAGCTGCGTTACAGTCAGCTATGTAAACCACTACATTACCAGAGGTTATGTCTTAGCCCATGAATTAAAACAATATAAGTGCTTTTTAACTATATTTGAATTGATTTCCTTATGTAATCAGCTTTCACTTCGAGCTAAGCATTGAAGATGAAATTGTGTAATCAGTTGAACCAAGTATTATTGCTGAAACTGTGTTTTAGCTGGGTTCAACAACTCTGCATTACACCTTGCGTGCGGTCTTAAGGCAGGGCAGTGGACGAAATAGATGTTTTCCTCAACAAAGTAACAGGTGGCAATAGTTCTACTTTCAATTAAGGTAAATGTGGATGTCAACAGTATTGACACGTGCATTCCACAGTATGGCAGGGATAAATCAGAGGTCCACATCTTTTTTGCACCAGGGACCAGATTAATGTGGGCATCGTTTCATTAACAGCCCGTCTGTCCACGTGTGCCAAATAAATACAGCAACGTAAGTGCATGAAAAATACAACTCAACATACTGCTAAATATCAAGGAGCCCTGGGCTTGTTTCTTTGCAATGAGATGGTACCCAGCAGGATGACCATACTGCCGGGAACTGCAGATGTAAATTAGCCTTTGACTACAATCTGGCGCATTTAAATTTGATATGTTCATTAATGTGCATTGTCCCATGTAACAAAGGTATAACAAATATAAGAAATGGTGACTCCTTATCAGGAGATTTATTCTGCATCTATGAACAAGCTTATTGGTTTGTCGAAGGGGACAGGCGGAAGTTAAATGGGAACTGCACTTTTTTTTTTGTTTTGCCTATAATTCACAGTCCTAATGGGAGACATGATCACATATGTATTTTTCGTAAATAAAAGTCAGCTTACAATGGAGCCATGATGCCATTGCTTCTATTCCGACCATAAAAACCAATAAATAACCATCCAAAAACCGCCAACAATACGACATTTAAACTGAGGAGTTGGTACACTTTGACAGACAACATAAACCTGGAAATGTCAAGAAAGACGGCCAAAAGATGCTCGGTTGCACACACCTTTTTTTTTTTAACCCTTCACGAGGATTATGAGTCATTCCTCATCTAAACGGAATACATCAACATCCTAACAGTCGGCATCCCAGTGAGAACAGACATTGTACAGTAAGTGTTTGTTTTATTATTTTCGTAGTTTCTAGTTTGAATTTCTTGTTTAACACTTAGCAATACTGTTACATAATTAGCACACACCTTCTAAAGCCTGTAGATCATCCTCCTCATATTCAGGCTAAAAAATATAAGGTTCTGGATCATTTATCCCAAAGTAGTCTTTGATGGCTCTCATGAAGTCTGTCGTGATTAGTAGTGGTGATGGTGTTGAAGGAAAAAGAAAATGTTGAATTGCTTTATAGGCAGAATAGAGCGACTCCCATAGGCTCCATTGTAAGCAGACTTTTGATCGCATTAATTATATATTTAGAATGCATTAAAAAACCCAAAATGTGTTCTTGTTTTACATAAGGATTGTGAATGATAGGCACAATTTAAAAAAAAAGTTCAGTTGCCGTTTGAGTCGGAGAAAAAGCGGTCATTTATAAATTATCAAATGTTTCTGTGCGGCCTGGTATCAAATGCGTTACGTCGGTACAGGTCCTGGGACCGGTGGTTGGGGGCCACTGTTCTAAATGACTGAGCAGCTGACAAAACAATGAAGACATCGCAAAGAAAGCACACGACCTAAGAAGGCAGGGGGAACTTCATCAGTTTAATAAGTAAAATATATAAACTCATTTTGGACGCAAAATAAAAACAAAATTCCCCGAGTGGGTCGTTACAAAAGGAAAGAAAACAGCAGCGCTCACCTGACAGACGAGTTCATCTACCGCCTTGAGGCGATGCAGAACTCTTATGCCAAACGTCAGATGGATGCATTTTTTTTTTCAAGTCTCTCTACCAGTGGAAGTTTTTAAAATTCCTTCACGCTGCCATCATTCTCATTAAGATTTATAGTGCTTGTCTGCAAGTGTGATAGTTATGTTGTACAATTGCAAAGTCTCTGCGGCGAAATCTCAATGACTAATGAGGGAATTTGACATATGCTGATAAGGAAAATGAGTAAGGGCTAAATAATGTAAAAAGCCACCAGTATGTTTTTAAATAGCATGCTCTGATGCATTACAGCATGCAGATCAAGAGAAACTATGCTAACTGTGTTCCTATCTTCACTCCAAGAGTCCAGGTGCAAAGGTCTACCTGCAATTCAGGAGGCGGTTTGGGCGGAACAGGAGGCGATACTTTTAAGTGCACGCACTCAGCAGGTCCGAAACTATGAACAGGAGATGATCTCTCACAGTCTGACTGAGATTTGGCAGAAAAGTTGAAAAGTGAGTTAATAAAAAAAGGCACCAGAACTGAGTGTAAAAGACAAGAAAAGATGTTTAGCAGCGGTGAAAGGAAGAAGGTTTTACTACTCCGTTAAAATTGTAGTGAAAATATATTGCCAAATCATTTCTGTTAAGTTGATTTAGTCCTCACCTGTTTGCGTTGGATGTAACTTGAATTACTGTCAAACTTGGCCTGCAACTGTGTGGCCATGGAGCGCACTCTGTTCTCTTTGGGTTCCTTTCCGTTTAATACTGAGGAGCCTTTAGTAGACACATTGGTGGCCTAGAAAGGAGGAAAACAAATCCTAAATATGTATGACACTTAAACACTTTTTTTTTGTTTTTATGTAAGCTATTTAATGCCATATGTACTGGGGCAATTTTTGTTTTTTGGGTGACCCATACTGCTCATCTTTGTTGCTAGATATTCGTGTGGCATTGATCCTTATTAGCAACTATCCACAGTAAAAGCAAGCTTTCTATAAAAACACGTTTGGTGTACAGTGCATCTGGAAATTATTCAAAGCACTTCACTTTTTCCACATTTGGTTATGGTACAGCCTTATTTTAAAATTGAATACATTCATTTTTGTCCCTAAACTTTTACAGTCAATACCCCATGATGACAATGTGAAAAGTATTTTTTTTTCAAAATTTTAATTTATTAAAAATAAAAAACTAAATAAAATCACGGTGGAACAGGGTGTGTGCCTCACAATATGAAGGTCCTGGCTTCGATCCCCAGGCTCGGGGTCTTTCTGTGTGGAGTTTGCATGTTCTGCCCGCGACTGCGTGGGCTTCCTCCGACCCACAAAGACATGCAACTGGGGATAGGTTGATTTGCAACACTAAATTGGCCCTAGTGTGTGAATGCAAGTGTGAATGTTGTCTGTCTATCTGTGTTGGCCTTGCGATGAGGTGAGATAGGCTACAGCACCCCCCGCAACCCCGAGAGGGACAACAAGCGGTAGAAAAATGGATGGCTGGATGGATTGTGTACCTAAGTATTCACAGCCTTTGCTCCTTTGGCAGCAATTACAGCCTTAAATCTTTTGAACACGATTCCACAAGATTGGCACACCTATCTTTGGGCAGTTTCGTCCATTCCTCTTTGCAGCACTTCTCAAACGCCATCAGATTGGGTAGGAAGCGTTAGTTTTCATCCAGGATGTCTCTGTAAATTGCTGCATTTATTTAGTCTAGTCAGGAAGGTGAATAAAAACCTGATGGTCATTCTCAGAGCTACAGCATTCCTCTGTAAAGAGGAGAATCTTCCGGAAGGCAGCAATCCACCAATCAGGCCTATATGGTACAATGGCTAGACATAAGCCATTTCTTAGTAAAAAGTTTGACAAAATGCACCTGAAAAACTCAGACAATGAGAAGCAAAAATATTTGGTTGGATGAGACAAAGAATGAACTTTGGCATGAATGTCAGGCGTCGTGTTTGGAAGAAACCCGGCACTGCTCATCACCAGGCATGGTCAGGCATGGTGAATCATGATGGTGGCAGCATCATGCTGTGGGGATGTTTTCAGTGGCAGGAAATGGGAGACTAGTCAGGATAGAGGGAGCTTGAGAGGTGCTGCAAAAAGGAATGGATGAAAATGCCAAGCTTTTGGCATCATATTCAAAAAGACTTGAGGCTGTAATTGCTGCCAAAGTTGCATCAACCAAGTATTGAGCAACTGCTGTGAATACTTATGTACAAACCCAGTTTCCATATGAGTTGGGAAATTGTGTTAGATGTAAATATAAACGGAATACAATGATTTGCAAATCCTTTTCAACCCATATTCAATTGAATGCACTACAAAGACAAGATATTTCATGTTCAAACTCATAAACTTTATTTTTTTTTTGTGCAAATAATAGTTAACTTGGCTGCAACACGTGCCAAAGTAGTTGGGAAAGGGCATGTTCACCACTGTGTTACAAAACCTTTTCCTTTAACAACACTCAAACAATTGGAAACTGAGGAAACTAATTGTTGAAGCTTTGAAAATGGAATTCTTTCCCATTCTTGTTTTATGTAGAGCTTCAGTCGTTCAACAGTCCGGGGTCTCCGCTGTCGCATTTTACGCATCATAATGTGCCACACATTTTCGATGGGAGACAGGTCTGGACTGCAGGCGGGCCAGGAAAGTACCCGCACTCTTTTTTTACGAAGCCACGCTGTTGTAACACGTGCTGAATGTGGCTTGGCATTGTCTTGCTGAAATAAACAGGGGCGTCCATGAAAAAGACGGCGCTTAGATGGCAGCATATGTTGTTCCAAAACCTGTATGTAACTTTTAGCATTAATGGTGCCTTCACAGATGTGTAAGTTACCCATGCCTTGGGCACTAATGCACCCCCATACCATCACAGATGCTGGCTTTTGAACTTTGCGTCGATAACAGTCTGGATGGTTCGCTTCCCCTTTGGTCCGGATGACACGATGTCTAATATTTCCAAAAACAATTTGAAATGTGGACTCGTCAGACCACAGAACACTTTTCAACTTTGCATGAGTCCATCTGGATCTGGATGTTGTTGATAAATGGCTTTCGCTTTGCATAGTAGAGCTTTAACTTGCACTTACAGATGTAGCGACAAACTGTATTTAGTGACAGTGGTTTTCTGAAGTGTTCTTGAGCCCATGTGGTGATATCCTTTAGAGATTGATGTCGGTTTTTGATACAGTGCCGTCTAAGGGATCGAAGGTCACGGTCATTCAATGTTGGTTTCCGGCCATGCCGCTTACGTGGAGTGATTTCTCCAGATTCTCTGAACCTTTTGATGATATTATGGACCGTAGATGTTGAAATCCCTAAATTTCTTGCAATTGCACTTTGAGAAACGTTGTTCTTAAACTGGTGTACCTCGCCCCATCCTTTCTTGTGAAAGATTGAGCATTTTTTGGGAAGCTGTTTTTATACGCAATCATGGCACCCACCTGTTCCCAATTAGCCTGCACACCTGTGGGATGTTCCAAATAAGTGTTTGATGAGCATTCCTCAACTTTTATCAGTATTTATTGCCACCTTTCCCAACTTCTTTGTCACATGTTGCTGGCATCAAATTCTAAAGTTAATGATTATTTGCAAAAAAAAAAGTTTGAACATCAAATATGTTGTCTTTGTAGCATATTCAACTAACAATGGGTTGAAAATGATTTGCAAATCATTGTATTCCGTTTATATTTACATCTAACACAATTTCCCAACTCATATGGAAACGGTGTTTGTACATACATTTTTTATCTTTAATACATTTGCTACTTTTTGAAAAAAAGTGAAGTAAGAGTGAATTATATTTATATAGTGCTTTTTCCTCTCTGGAGACTCAAAGCGTTTTACAAAGTGAAACCTTGGGCTGGGCGATATGGACCAAAACTGATATTGCTGTATTTTTAGTCCAAATGGCAGTATACAGTATATATCGGTATCTTAAAAAAGTGTTTTACAGCTGGATAACCAGTGTTGAGTGTACTAAAATTATTTTTGTTGTAAGTAGTAACGTAATGTGATGTTTATTTTTATAGAGTAATTAGTTAAAGTTAAAGTACCAATGATTGTCACACACACACACACTAGGTGTGGTGAAATTTGTCCTCTGCATTTGACCCATCCCCTTGTTCACCCCCTGGAAGGTGAGAGGAGCAGTGAGCAGCAGCGGTGGCCGCGCCCGGGAATAATTTTTGGTGATTTAACCCCCAATTCCAACCCTTGATGCTGAGTGCCAAGCAGGGAGATAATGGGACCCATTTTTATAGTCTTTGGCATGACTCGGCCGAGGTTTGAACCCACGACCTACGTTAGCCGTTACTAAGTCAAAGCATTAGCATAATTTGTAAAGTGCGCGGGAATGGACAGAGCTTCTACTCACTCAATGTGGTGAAAGCCGCTGGCTGTTTAGTTTGAAACTACTTTTCAGCCACTCAACCGCTACACTACAGTAGCTTAGTCTGCACAGGCTATGGGTAGAAGCACTTTTAAACAGAGTTGTAGCTAAATATTTGACACACCGAGCAAGCAACAGAGAGGAACTATCGATAGCTTCTGTGAACAATATAAACAAATGAGATTAGTGATGAAGTTGATACAAGGAGAGATATACTGTAGGTTCTAAAGCAAATTGGTGTATGTTTAAATAAAGCTGTAGTCACTCACTAATAGCCAAATGCAGTCACTGACCGAAGCATTGCATCACTCGGGAGTCGACATCGTGCCGCAAAATAAATAAAAAAACGTGTGATGCACAGCATCATAGTGCATCAGAGAAGCCCGTGTAACGTAAACACGGAAGGGGCGTGGGTGAGCCAAAGAGGATGCCCTGTGCTTTGCCCAACAGGGGCAGAGAAGAGCAAACAAAGGCACATCAAAAGATAGTTGTATATATTTATATATCTTTCTAAAATATACCAGTATTTATAATACCAGTATATCGCCCAGCCCTAGTGAAACCAATCATCTACATTCTTAAGCTACGTTTAAACCAGTGTGTGAGTGGCACTTAGAGCACGGTGTGTCAAGTGTTTTGCCCAAGGACACAGCGGCAGCAACTACGATGGCAGAAGCTGCAATGAACCCTGGAAACTTCAAGTTGCTGGCATGGCTGCTGTACCATGAAAGCCACGCCAAGTCTACCTTTTCACATTGTCATCAAGAGGTATTGTTTGTAGAATTTTGAGGACAAAATGAATTTATTCCATTTTGAAATAAGGTTGTAACAACAAATTGTGGAAAAAGTGAGGTACTGTGAATACTTACCAGATGCACTGTATATATATCTAATATGCACTGAACTAATTTATGTTATGCACAGCTGCTATCACTTGCAACATGAACAAATATTTTTGGATTAAATCAAATATGAACTGGCATGAACTTCCTGGCATTATAGAACAAAGCAATACAGAAGTTCTTCAAATACCTATTTCAAGGGCTGAAGTCTAATTTGTAGTCATCTGAGCAGCAGACACATTTTTTTATGCATGACATATTGCTAATATACAAAATTAACATCTTTTTACAAGTACAGTGGTACCTCAACTTACAAGCACATGTTTCACGGCCGAGCGTGTAACTCAAAACACTCATATCTCAAGACAGTCCCGCCCATTTCAATGAATTGAAATCAATTTAATCTGTGCTTGGCCCTCCCAAAACACCACGATTGTAACATTTAACACATATTTTAAAACAAATAACTAACTTTTGGATAGTGAATATTGTTTGAAAAATATTACAATACCATGTACAGGGGCAGAGAAGTAGTGGTAGTTTTATGAAATAATGTAATATTGTTTAGCTGAGATAGGCTCCAGCGCCCCCCGCGACCCCAAAGGGAATAAGCGGTAGAAAATGGATGGATGGATGTTTAGCATATTCCTTGAGGACCAGATTTCTGCAAGTGTCTCCTATGGGCTGCTTCCCGGTCGTGTAACAAGAGGAACTAAACAGTCGCTGTTAATGTTGCACACAGATTTAAGTGATGCACCGTAATTGTGTAACCGGGGAAGTCACAGTTGGCAACAAGCGATATGTATGTCTTTGTCACAAAGGTAATGCTCGATTGTCCAGTTTGTTGATTCAGGACTAGACAGAACAAATTGAAACACGTTATTCACAACATCTGAAGCTTCTCAATATTCTTATGGATAAAGGTCAGTCGCATTTGTTTGTGTATGCATGCCGCAGAGGCTGGCTGGAGCTTGTGTGATGTGGACTGACAATGCTGCAGCGGGGTTGACTCGCTGCATAGGCTGCTAACCAGTTGGACATATTTCTAATGGTTTGTTTCCGATTCGGTCGTCCACTTCTTCTCCGTCGCACTAACTTCCTTCGTCCCAGTGGTTGGAAGGCAGGATTGTGTCGCTCTCGGAGCGGCGGTCAAGTGTGTCGGTTTTTTGTGTAAATGAAACAGGAACAACAACGTGTAACCGTATATTAACTCTTTATTGCTCAAAAGGTGTTGCAAACACTACTTCAAACAGTGGCGTAAATGCTCGTAACTCAAATTATTCCTGTGATTTAAGGCTTAAATCTCAAATTACCCATAAATTAAGGTACTCAGAAGCTGAGGTACCACTGTACATTGAACACAGAAAGTGAACTAATCAAGCTAATTGCTGTGATATTGAAAATATCAGCTGTGCTTCTTTCTACTCTTTTTAGGCCATATGGAATTGTGTAACCGTAAACATGAGATGTATTCCTATGTAACCTTGAATTTCAGTTTAAAATAAACTAGCCAACCCACAATGCAACCAACCAACTGTAGCTATTTAAAAATATATATATAATTATTTCTACAAACCTTGTCCAAGTAAGTGCAAAATGTTCTCCTCCTTTTGTAAATTGGGTCTGTACCATCTGACTTCTTCTCATCCTATAAGTCCAGCAGAGGGGGAAAAACAGAAAGTCAGCATGGAATGGTAGTAAAACAGAGATGATAATTTTACAGTTAAAAGAACAAGGTAGTTTCCAACGTTACCTTCGGAACACGTTTCCTTGGCAGAGCAAGATTAAGAATATTATTAATACTTTGGACTTCCTGAGATGGATAATCTTCACTGTTTTGATCCACTCTTCTGGAGCCTGTGTTACAACGTGTGACGGAAATAAAGCTTTTAGACTTTCCACATCACGCAGCCATAAATGTCAAATAATATCAGTGCATAAAGCCAAAAACAGATTATACAAAGGGTCTACATATAAGGAGTTAGTAAATTGATGCTTTGAATAAACAGCTTTCAGAGGAAGGTAAATGGTTGTATGACGTGAAATAATTTGGGTGGTCTGTCTTTCTGTCCGTCAGTCCACAGCGGTTCAAAGCACTGGTACAAACACACATTCCACACATCCCAGCATACTTGACTGGGAGGAATGCACAACTCACAGTTAGTCACAGGAAATCAACTGAAAGGGAATAGTTTTTCTTTGTCTGGAATAACAACTGTCTGGAATAACAACTGACAAAACTAACATTGAAAGTTAAGTAACATACTATTACTTCAAACGGAGTAGAGAATACTACAGTTAAAGGCATTAAGCAAAAAACAATAGATTGGAATAATGTTAAATATATATATCGATAGTTTACTTTATAATGGAGTCCAGTAGAATGCTTTATAGTTCAGCGCAGTTCTGTATAACATACCACTGCATCATAGTGTAAAGAGAAGGGCTGACTTGAGACGACAGGAATGGCGTTCAGTAGAGTTTACCAGATTGCTGTATAGCAGGGTTATTCAACGAGCGGTCTGGGGGGCAAATCTGGCCCGGAAATCACACCAGATCGGCCCCCGTGTTCAGTTCAAAACTTGGGATTGACTAACTTTTTTGCAGCAAATTCCTATAAACACTAGCACGCTTCTGTTGTATAGAGCAGTGTTTCTTAACCTTTTTGACCTCGGGGCCCAATTTTTCCACTAAAGAGGGTCTGGTGCCCACTCAAATATTAACACTAAATCAGTAATCTTATGCTTGCTTTTAATCGTATTCAATAATTATATCTCACCTACTTACAGTTTACAAACTTACAATCACAAAGATTATTATCAAGGCTAAGGTCAAGCTGATTACAAAGATAGACTCATCAATTATACTGCAAAAAAAGGGACTCATAAAAACTGAAAAACGTTCATACAACTATGCTGTGCTAAAATAAATACATCCATCCATTTTCTACCGCTTATTCCCTTCGGGGTCGCGGGGGGCGCTGGAGCCTATCTCAGCTATAATCGGGCGGAAGGCGGGGTACACCCTGGACAAGTAGCCACCTCATCGCAGGGCCAACACAGATAGACAGACAACATTCACACTCACATTCACACATTAGGGCCAATTCAGTGTTGCCAATCAACCTATCCCCAGGTGCATGTCTTTGGAAGTGGGAGGAAGCCGGAGTACCCGGAGGGAACCCACGCAGTCACGGGGAGGACATGCAAACTCCACACAGAAAGATCCCGAGCCCGGGATTGAACCCAGGACTACTCAGGACCTTCGTATTGTGAGGCAGACGCACTAACCCCTCGTCCTCTGCCACCGTGCTGCCCTAAAATAAATACATTTTAACTAAATCAATAATAAACAATAATAATAATATAGATGTTTCTTGAATAAACTGTCAATACAACAAAAGTGCAAAATAAAATACAGCTTCACCACTTTAGTCATAAGTTTTGTGCTTAAGAAACTTCTCTATGACTTGCTCCAGACTTCATTACTGCCACAAATGGTAGAAAAGTGTATTACAACTGAGTACCGCTGCGGCCTATACGGACCACAGCTGAAAAAAAAAAAATTTTTGGTGGCACTCTAGGTGACGCTCGCAGCCCATCTTTGGGCCCGGCCCTATGGTTAAGAAACACTGGTATACCAGTGTAAAATACATAGGCAGTTCCTTGCACTGACATTTTACCTCCTAAAGGCCTGCCTCCCCACGGTTTCCCTACGTATCACTAAAACTGTAAATACCTCCTCTGGTCAGGTTCTCTCTCCCCTAAAACTCGCTGCAGTCACACCCATATTCAAAAAACCTAGCATCGACCCCGACTACCCCAACAACTACCGGCCCATCTCCAACCTGCTTTTTCTGTCAGAAGTTCTGGAACGAATCGTAGCCAAGCAACTCACTGCCTATCTGGACTCTAATGACCTCTTTAAACAGTTCCAATCTGGTTTCCACTCCAAACACAGCACTGAGACTGCCCTTATCAAAGTGACCAATGACCGCTTGTTATCGTCTGACACCGGATTCCTCAACGTCCTCATCCTTCTTGACCTCAGTGCTGCCTTTGATACCATTAATCATTTCATCGCACGCCTCAAATTCACCCTTTACTTTACACTGCACTCTCCTGGTTAAAATCGTATCCCTCTGACAGAGACCAATTAATTTCCATACACAAATGCCAATCTGTCACAACCCCTGTTACCCACAGTGTCCCCAGGTCTCGGTGCTTGGTCCCCTTTCTTTCGTCCTTTCCATTTTTCCCCTTGGACAGATCCTTCGCTGCCATCGCCTCCATTTCCACTGTTACGCTGACGACACAGTTCTACCTCCCCACCAAAAACTTGGATGCAATCAAACCTTCTAAAACTCAATTGTAATAAATCAGAAGTCCTAATCATTGGTCACTACACCCAGATCTTTTCCCTCAATATTGATGGTTCCATCGTCACCCCCGCCAACATAATATATAACCTTACCTAGGAGTCCTCTTTGACCCCACTCTCTCGTTCATACCCCATGCCAACCAGACCACCAAAACTGCATTCTTCCACCTCCGTAACACTGCCTGCCTCCGACCCATACTGTCTTCAACGGCGGCTGAAACACTCATACACTCTTTCATCTCAACGAGGCATGACTACTGCAATACACTCTTTCATCTCAACGAGGCATGACTACTGTAATAGTCTCCTCTATGGCACCCCCACCAAAGTCATCAACACATTTCACTATGTGCAGAACTCTGCTGCCCACTTTCTCACGGGTACCCGCTCCAGAGAACATCACACCAGTCCTCCATGACCTTCAGTGGCTACCAATCTGTTACAGAATTAACTCCAAAATTCGACTTGCCACCTACAAGGCCCTCAACAACCTAGCTCCCCCCTATATCTCCGACCTCCTCTACCAATGTGTCCTCATGACTGGTGAGGCCAACCTCCTGCAAATCCCCAAAACCAAGTGCCGGATCTGGGGGGAAAGGGCTTTTTCAGTTGCTTCCTGCCCACATCAAAGCCGCCCCACCCTTTCCTCTTTTAAAACTGCCCTCAAAACCCACCTTTTCAGACTTGCCTTCCCCAGCTAAATTCTCCTGATCCCACAATACTCACTGTTTTTACTTTTTTCTGAAACTGTTTTTTAGATATATGTATGGTGTTTTCTTTTTTTAGCTGTACTTTTTTTGTAGATATCTTAAAGTCTCTTGTTTACTTCATGTAAAGCGCCTTTGAGTACTTAGAAAAGTGCTACATAAAGTTGATGTATTATTATTATTATTATTACCAAGGCTAGTGTCCACGCTGTATTTTGCATTACAGGGATTTTTGAAATTTGTAAATTTGTAACTCTGGTGAAAAAAAAAAATGGCCATAATGGTATTCAAAATGCGGAAAATAGTTAAAGGAGAAGTTGGGCCACCCAGTCCTCAGCATTTGGAAATGTGGCCGACAAAATAATTTAGTAGACTAGCTTTGGTATAACATACCAACTGTAGTATTAGAATAGAAATACCGCACCTTAAATTGGAGTCCTTAATCTCGTTATATGCAAATATAATGACAATAAAGTTCATTCTATTCTAGTATTATATAGCAAATATCATAAATGGACAGTACATTACAGTACTGTATAGTATGCAGAAGTATATCATAGCATAGTGTAGTATATCTATGTATATCCTGTAGCAAAAAAGTACAGCATAGTACACTACTTGAAAATATACTAGTACAGTGTATTACAATACAGTAAAGTACTATATAGTAGAGTATATTTTCGTAGCTTAACATACAGTAGTGAGATACAATACGCGCAGAGTAGAGAGTAATACTGTTTAGAGCGTTAAGTTGAATGCAGTATAGTATAGTAGTATGGGATAGTACGGTAAATGGTTGCATAACAGTGTAGTATAGTATACACTGAGCAGAGTGAAAGTGTTCAGTAGTATTATACAGTATATCATAACATCATCTAATACAGGGTTCCCCAACCTTTTTTCCCCACCAGTGACCGATTTGATGTATGCATTATTTTCACGGACCGGCTTTCTACATGTGGCAGATAAAAACAGCAAAAAATGAGCATGAAAAATTTGCCTTTGGCTACAATCTGGCACATAACATTTTATATGTCCATTAATGTGCATTGTCCCATGTACGATAACAAAGGAGTTGTAATATCTATTAATAGGTTTATTGGTGTGTTTAGTGGGACAGGCGAAAGTTAAGTCAGAGAAAATGCGGTAGTATATAAATTAATTATTGTTTCTGTGCGGCCCGGTAGCATATGCGTCACGGAACGGTACCGGTCCCCGGACCGGTGGTTGGGGATCACTGATATATATGGCACTTGCAAAAGAATGGTAATATATAGTTTTTCATGCAGTGGGACGGGACAGTATAGTAAATCTTAACATAGTGCAGTAGAGTAGCGAAGAGTGGAATAGTGTTCAGCAGTGTCAAGTAAAACAAAGTATAGTATAGTAAAGTAAAAAATAGTGTGGTATAGTAAACACTGAGGAGAGTGAAATAGTTCAGTAGGGTTGCTATAGTATAAAACAGTAAAGTATACCGTCCATAGTGTAGTAAAGTATTTGTATAGCACTTATCACCGTATATTAAAGTACTGTTTAGGGTTGTATAGTGTATTGTGCAATGGGACGGGATCATATAGTGTCGTTTGCATTGAATAGTACAGATTATTTTAGGCAGTATAAAATAGTGTTCAGTATTGTCAAGTAGAGTACAAAATAGTATAGTATTGGATGATGCAGTAAAACACAGCATTGTGTATTATAGTGTACTGTACATTGAGCAGAGTGAAATACTGTTCAATAGAGTGAAGTAGAATGCTGTAAAAGTAAAGGCTAAAGCATAGTATGGCATATCAAGGTATGGGATGGTACAGTATATGTAGTTTAGTGCACAGGCACCGGTATATAGTATATGTGGCGTAAAGTAGTATGGTTTAGTGTAGAGTATGGTATAGCATAGCATTGGTGGACGGGAGTACCTTCATCTGGTAAAGGTGTGCCTCTGAAGAGTTCGTATATCTTGGAAAGGTAGCTGATCATTTTGGTCTTTTCCAGCTCCAGGGAACCACTCAGCTCTTTCACAGATGCGAAAGGTCGGATCCCAAATTCCCGCTCTACGATATCAAAAGCCAGCTGGAGGTTGGTGGCCTGGTTTTCCTCATTGAGTGACTCAAAGTCTCTGACGGATGAAGATGACAGGGCCTTGAGTGTGAGCCAGCATATGTATTGCACATACAAAGTTGATTCTTTTCTACAGTATATATATGTCTGAAGGTGTATATCAGCCTTATGCTTTCGTCGTCATTGTTAGTTGGGAGTTGAATCACAAGAAAGGAAAGTGTCAAATGCATTGTGGGTATCAGATGACAAAAGGCAAGCTGAGCATTATAAAGTGCACAAGAATGTAAAAACACTTAACGCCACCATAGTGCATTTGCTATGCGTAGAAACATTCTTTCCCGAGAAAATGACTTGATGAACAGATGAATGAACAGCTCTGACAACACTGACAATGTGCAGACGCCTTCAGAAAATAATGTCAATGCAATAATACACAAAACATACAGTAGGCCCTCTTTTTCCCCTTAGTTTCTGCAAACCTACTCAATTTGTACAATTCCACTGTGCTGACAAGCGTACATTAAGAGGGGGGCAGAAGGCGAAATGCCAAATTTTTCCTCAACACATGTACGACCATATGAAATTGCAGTGGCATGTGGAAAGGAAATAATTTAAGCAGAAGAGGATATCATTTGTTCTGCAAAGGGATTCAGCCAAAGCCGTGATACAGCCAAAATAAAACCAAAAGCACGCACACACACAGAGAGAGAGCGAGCATATTAACCAGTTAGTTTTTAGACTGTTTGCAAGCCTATAACGTGTAGGATGTTTTCTGAATGGCACATACATCAGTTGGGGTTTGAACCTGTGAATCAGGGCACACAGGCCGTAGCCACTTCTCCAAGAGGATGTGAGGTCAGTGATCGCTACATCTCGGTAGCCCTCTGTCTGTTTTTGGCACCATGTGAGAAGCCTTGCCGGTCTGATCTCAGAATCTGTAGGGACACACAAGTTGGTTTACACAATATAAAAGTCCGAACAAGTAAATGCTGCAGGAAGTTTAGACTGAACAGGTTTGTATACAAGCAGTTTCATTTGGACAGAAGCATTTTAAAATTGGTGTTTAAAAGAGGAGAAAGCAACTTTGAATTTGGCTCTACGACAACATGCCAGCTCCTATTTCACAGCTTCCTCTTCTCTGTGAACCCACATGTAAAAACAAACCACAAAGAATGACTTCCTCTTTGAAGAACAACTATACGTGGTCCTTTCAAAATAGGAGCCAGATCACAGTGCAGCTGAGATGTCTCTACCTCGTCTGCAGATAGGTCGACGGATGGAGGCGGCACGCTCCAAAGAGCAGCTATTCAATTCTCCACTCAAGTACAAGTGACGCACCTGAAGAGAGGAAGAAGTATTATATACAGTGGACCTCTAACTTAAGAGCAATTTGAGATAGGAGCTGTCGCTTGTCTAAGTGTTATGCTTTAAGTTGCCAACAAAAATTTGAGTTGCAAGCATCTCCGCCATTAGTTGGCATAGCAAACATCACAGTAAACCATGTAAGATCCGCCCAAAACATCTGGTCTTACTTGCTAGCATTAGCTTATAGCTAAAGATCCACATAACTTAGTTTTCAAACCATTGAAATGGACAATTTAAACGTCAAATTAAATCACAACTTTTTATATACAAAGCACTTTTCATACACAGGCAAGTTGGAGCGCATCCCTGCTCATGTGCACCATACTGAAGCAGAATGAGACTACCGCCAGCCAAGGTTGTCAAAATGATATTTAAATGGTGCATATTTTTCCACGAAAATATTAAAAAACTGCTGATGGTGTGTTTGATGGAGAAGCAGCTGGAAGGAGATACCATAGAAGTCAACTCTCTAACGTATATTCTGTACATTATTATATTACTTTATGAAACTACAGTAATCCTTAGTATTACATTCTATTTTATTGTTTTTGTACATTATTTCTTATCAAAATGTTTTTCTTTTTATCAATCAATCATCAATCAAAGTTTATTTATATAGCCCTATATCACAAGTGTCTCAAAGCGCTGCACAAGCCCCTTTTTAAAGGGGATCTATAATGCAAAACCAACTTGTCTTATCTATTGGTACCTGTTTTGGTGTATTTAGGATCTGCGTATGTCCTGAAAATGCATACAGTATATATTATAGATAATATATTGTTTTATATATTTATAAAACAATCTTGCCTTCCTTCATACTTCCGCTAAACGAATGGAATTTGTTTTTAAAATTGGTGTCGCCAGTGGATATCTCCATATATGGTCAAAATTTACACAAAGTACTTTGCGCGAGTCCACCATTGTAGTCTGCATTGTAGTCATTAAGCTCCTTTTTCCTCTATCCTCTTGTTGTGGAGCAGACTGGTTCGTACATGCACATTCACCTTGTGCTGTTGCTATTTCAAATAAAAAGTAGTGTATAGTTCTAACTTATATCTGACAGTAGACTCCATATGGAAGCGCTAAAAACTACATGGCTGACACGGACGGAGAAGACACAGTTGAAGTGGAGACACGTAATTAAGACCACCCAAAAAACTGTGCATCCTGAAAAGAGGGTCAGAAAGCGGCTTGAAGATGGTCTGTAAAATATAATCGATGCAAAATTTTGAGCAAAGAACCACAACAGTAGACCACAAGAAAGTGTTTTAAATGTAGAAAAAATAATAATACTGTGACCCCTTTAAAATAAATGTTATCTGTTGAAACTGTTTTGTTTTGGAAGGCCAAGCAAAACCGATTTCAATTTATTTCAGTGGTAGATGTTTATTTGAGATACAAGTGTTTTTAGTTAAGAGCTCCGTCACAGAACCAATTAGGCACATATGTTGAGGTACGACTGTACACACTACATTAAAACAATCTTTGTACCTGAAGAGGCCTGACACACGAGGACATGAGATTTGGGTATCGCGTTGCTGGGTCGATGGTGTACTGTTCCAAGTTTTTGGTGATGTTTTCAGGTGTCGTCTGTGGCAGCAATCTGTAAATGCTTTCCCTAAATAAACACAAATCGATAGATAATGGCCACTGTATAAATACACTTACAACATGTGATATGAGATACAATACAAGAGCTGTTTACACTGTAATACACCGACTACTCCGAAGCAGAGGTCTTCAACGGTGGGTCCGCGATCCCCAGAGGTACTGCAGGGGAGCCGTGTAATTTTTTTAATTTGTGGAAATGTACCTTTGTACATGTTTTATGTACATGTCTTTAAATACACTTAAACATTGGGCCAACACAATTTCATGTAGTTGAATGTGAATAAAAAACATGAAACATGAATAAATATTATATTCATGTTAGGATTGAAGCTAGCTTTAGCGCTTTAGTTGACAACTAGCGATTGGCGCGTTAGTTGACAGCCAACAGTGTTCTTGTCGTCAGTTATCAATTAATGTACTAATTGCCAGCTAGTGATTTGTGTTAGTTGTCAGCTAGTGATTAGCGCACTAGTTGCCAGCTAGCAATTAGCACGCTAGCTGACGGCTTGCGATTAGTATCAGTTTGATGTAAGATACAATAATAATTTCAAACAAGGTATATAAGTAGGGGAACCCAGCTCCTTCTCGCCATCAGTTTGGGGGTCATTGGCCTGGAAAATATTGAAGATACCTGCTCTAAAGCATACCCAAGATCTATTTATATAGTGTTGTCCTTTGAGAAGATACAATAAAATCGTGCTCACTTTTAGGAATAGATTCTATTTCTATTCTTGTGGGGACATTTTGCCTCAGAATCGATTTTTGATTCAATGCGATTCTTCAATCAAACCAATTTTCACAATATATTATGTGGTATAAAAATGCTAAAACCTTTTCAAAACAGATTACAGGATACAAAAGATCCTCGAGGCTGCCGACGTAAATGTGCAGGCTATGCATGAAGATATAGCCTAAAAAATAGTTGTAATTGATTTTTGAAAATTATGAAGTTATTTATAGTCGAACTAAATTAGAATCGCGATTTGGATGTGATCCGATTTTTTTGAACAGGAACATTTCTCAAATGATGCATGGCAGTTCTACGCCAATGCACATTAAAACTAATAATTACTACACTTTGACACAGCTGTTGTATCGAATCTCATTAATGCAGATTTTCTTAATGTTGTGGCTGGTGAGTTCACTGTATCTTATACCTCTCTGCCAGCACCTCAAGAACTGTTCGACCCTGAGCCCAGCTCTTTACCATCCAGGCTGTGTCAGAGGCAGCCAGGAAGCCTCTGGCGCAGCCCGTCCCCATGGGCCAGAAGGGCTGCAAACACACGCAGCAAATATGAAATATATCAGACATACATTGTGTGGGCAAAAATATTGTGACACAAATAGTCAATCAAAAAGTCAGTGCTCCTCTTGATCCCTTACTTCCAACAGGCTGTCGCCCACCAGAGCAACCAGCAACTGGTGTCCAAATCGCTCCCTGACGAGAGCGGCGTTCTCAGAGGCGTGCATGCTGGTGAAGTCAAACATTGCCACGTCTGGCTGCCCGCAGTGGTTTATGGCGAACTCCAGTGTGGGTAGCTGGTAGTTGGTGCCAAAGTCAGCAGCCTCTCTGGCATAGCACAGAAGTGCTTCCTGGTCGACGTTATCACGGCTCAGCAGCCTGTTCGTCTCCATGTAATCCTGCAAACAACAAGACAATATCAACACGAGGTGAGGGTTCACACGTAGACCACTGGTGGGCTATCACACACAAGCAATGCTACTTCTCTTCTTAAATAACGGGGCAGGGAAGCAGGGGGGACATTTAGTATAAGTGGTTTTATTCATGCTTACACAATCCTCTAGCTAAAATAACTTGGCAATTGTTTGTTGCAGATATTATGACTCCTGGAGCCAGAAACTCAGACAATGGTTTGCACAGATTAATAAAATAGATATCAGGTTCTCAATAGTGTCCCCTATATAATAACTATCCCCTACAGGGGGGCATGACAAAAACCCCTGGCATATGTGAGAATAAAAACATTCACTTATAAACTCACATTGAGAACAACTCCTTTATCCAGCAGGCTCTGTTTCTTTGCCGTCATGACAAAGTAGTGTGTGTTGTCCTTGTAGTACACAATGTTCTCCAGGTCAATGCCTGCGGTAAAAAGGAGAGTTGTCAAAACTGTCAGATGCTCGCAGCAAACACATCAGCATCTTGAGTCGTGTCCCTGAAGGCATCACCTGTTTCATCTTTGAGGTCAAGAAAGAACTTCTGGTTGAAAATGAAGGCCACACCACTGATCTCCTCCACCTTGGCCTCTGCCGTCGTGTTCCTGTTGACAAAGTTGGCGGTGATGGCAATCGCCAGTTTACCGCGAAATTCTTTTCTTTTGAAACCTGCAGACAAAAACACAAGGAGAGATATAATGACAGATAATGCATGACAGCCATTTTGTGCTGGGCTGATCACTAATTCAGTCAGCAGAGCAGTGCTGTTGTTAGCTACTGCGCTAATTGCTACTTTGGGTGCTTTTTCAGTGTTTTTAGCCTTTTACAGCATTTTTCTAGTTTACTACCTCAAAATTAGTCTAAAGGAAACAATGTATAAGCAACGTGTGGTTTTAAACCTTTTAGGAAGTATCCATAGAGTTGTCGATACTGCTTCTCATCTCACCCACCCCCACTTTCTGCTGCATGCAAAGAAGATTAACCAACAAGGTAAAGAGGATTTTTTTATGTTTTATTCCTAATCATTGTAGCCACTTGGATGTTGAAGTTAAGGAGTTTTGTCAAACTGTGAGTGCGCCACAGGGCTAGTGACTGTGTGTGTGTGCGTGCGTGCGTCGGCAGGGCAGCTGCATATAGGAAGAGAACAGTGTCGTTTTCGTTGTTTTGGCATTTTTAATAAATAGAGAGTTGATTAATCACCCCCTTGTTATGTTAGTTTGATATACAGTACTGTATAGCTATGGCGTCACATTAGTGCCAAAAATCCAAGCGCATAAAAACTGTTATCGCGCGCTGATTCTCCACTTCGTGCGCGCGTGACACCCTTTTGCGCGCACGTGGTGCCTTTTTGCGTGTGCGCGGTGCCTTTTTGCGCACGCGCGGTGCCTTTCTGCGCACGCGCGGTGCCTTTCTGCGCACGCGCCGTCTCGGTCTGTGCGCTCTCTGTGTACTCCTGGCATCTCTCCTCGCGCTGTCATGTTTCTTTTTGGCACTTTGGGGGCGGGTATGCTTAGACGGCTCCTCCTTTCTGATTGGCTCTGAGCATTTTTCATATGACCAATAATTCTCCAGCGTAGCAACGTTGTAGCCATCTTACCTCGGACAGCTAGCCTCAATCATTACATTGATGTCAATGGTACATGTACTAATTAAATTACCATAACTTGCTCGTTTTTCGACCAATTTACAAACGGTTTGCCTTGTTACAAATCTTATTACATGTAGATCTGACATAGGATGCTGTACCTGTTGAAATTACCTCTTTCGCTTTAAAAAAAATGACTTAATTGTGCAACATAGTTGTGTAGGGTCAGTGTTAGTCAGTTCTCTGATTATTTTAAACTGTTTCAGAATACATTATTAAAAGGCTATTTTTAACATTTTAAAAACAAAATTCAAAGATTATTTCATTAATTTTATGGCTGAACCAAAAGAAATTCCATAAATTAGAAAACAAATGTTCAAGAAGAAGTGAAAATATAAAATAATGTTATGGTTGGATGTTATTGCTGGTGGACCAGTTCTGGCTGAAAGATGTGATTATGGTGTTTGTTGTCTTATTATTTATTTGGGTCACATTCTGTATTACCCTGTATTGTGTTTATGTGGTATGAAATAACCATCAGCGCGCGACATTTTTTTATCCACTTCTTCCTCCGTAAATCTTGATACAAATTGACGATGACCCGCCCTGCTATACTTCTGATTGGCTCTGAGCATTTTTTGCCTGACCAATCAGAAAGAAGGGGCCGTCTAAGCATACCCGCCCCCAAAGTGCCAAAACGAAACATGACAGCGCACAGACCGAGACGGCACGCGCGCAGAAAGGCACCGCGCGCGCGCAGAAAGGCACCACGCGCACGCAAAAGGGTGTCGCGCGCGCACGAAGTGGAGAATCAGCGCGCGATAGCAGTTTTCATGCGCTTGGATTTTTGGCACTAATGTGACGCCATATATAGCACTTTATTTATATTATGTTCAGTATGTACAACTTTTTACTCAAAACTGGACTGGAAACCATTATTCATGTTTAAATTGTTTCTTATGAAAAAAATAGCTTCAATATACAATCTTTTTTGATGATCCCTGTTCAAGAACAATTTAAGCTCATAAATTGAGGTTCCACTGTACACACATCCATTCACACTTACATTAACATATATGGACAATTTGGAGTCTCTAATTAAACCAATATATTTTTGGAATGTGAAAATCATGACTCCTCTCTGAGCTGCCACCTTAACGTGGTAGAGGAGTTTGCGTGTCCCAATGATCCTAGGAGCTATGTTATCCGGGGGCTTTATGCCCCCTGGTAGGGTCTCCCAAGACAAACTGGTCCTAGGTGAGGGATCAGACAAAGAGCAGCTCGAAGACCTCTATGAAGAAAACAAACAAGGAACCCAGATTTCCCTTGCCCGGACGCGGGTCACCGGGGCCCCCCTCTGGAGCCAGGCCCGGAGGTGGGGCACGATGGCGAGCGCCTGGTGGCCGGGCCTGTCCCCATGGGGCCCAGCCGGGCACAGCCCGAAGAGGCAACGTGGGTCCCCCCTCCAATGGGCTCATCACCCATAGCAGGGGTCATAGAGGTCGGGTGCGATGTGAGCTGGGCGGCAGCCGAGGGCAGGGCACTTGGCGGTCCAATCCTCGGCTACAGAAGCTAGCTCTTGGGACGTGGAACGTCACCTCGCTGGGGGGGAAGGAGCCTGAGCTAGTGCGCGAGGTGGAGAAGTTCCGGCTAGATATAGTCGGACTCACTTCGACGCACAGCAAGGGCTCTGGAACCAGTTCTCTCGAGAGGGGATGGACTCTCTTCCACTCTGGCGTTGCCGGCAGTGAGAGGCGACGGGCTGGGGTGGCAATTCTTGTTTCCCCCCGGCTCAGAGCCTGTACGTTGGAGTTCAACCCGGTGGACGAGAGGGTAGCTTCCCTCCGCCTTCGGGTGGGCGAACGGGTCCTGACTGTGGTTTGCGCTTACGCGCCAAACCGCAGCTCAGAGTACCCACCCTTTTTGGATTCACTCGAGGGAGTACTTGAGAGTGCTCCCCAGGGTGATTCCCTCGTTCTACTGGGGGACTTCAATGCTCATGTTGGCAGAGACAGTGAAACCTGGAGAGGCGTGATTGGGAAGAATGGCTGCCCGGATCTGAAGCCGAGCGGTGTTTTGTTATTGGACTTTTGTGCCCGTCACAGATTGTCCATAACGAACACCATGTTCAAACATAAGGGTGTCCATATGTGCACTTGGCACCAGGACACCCTCGGCCGCAGTTCCATGATCGACTTTGGAGTTGTGTCATCGGATTTGCGGCCTCATGTTTTGGACACTCGGGTGAAGAGAGGGGCGGAGCTTTCTACCGATCACCACCTGGTGGTGAGTTGGCTGCGATGGTGGGGGAGGATGCCGGACAGACCTGGCAGGCCCAAACGCATTGTGAGGGTTTGCTGGGAACGTCTGGCAGAGTCTCCTGTCAGAGAGTTTCAATTCCCACCTCCGGAAGAACTTTGAACATGTCACGAGGGAGGTGCTGGACATTGAGTCCGAATGGACCATGTTCCGCGCCTCTATTGTCGAGGCGGCTGATTGGAGCTGTGGCCGCAAGGTAGTTGGTGCTTGTCGTGGCGGTAATCCTAGAACCCGTTGGTGGACACCGGCGGTGAGGGATGCCGTCATGCTGAAGAAGGAGTCCTATCGGGTTCTTTTGGCTCATAGGACTCCTGAGGCAGCGGACAAGTACCGACAGGCGAAGCGGTGTGCGGCTTCAGCGGTCGCAGAGGCAAAAACTCGGACATGGGAGGAGTTCGGTGAGGCCATGGAAAACGACTTCCGGACGGCTTCGAAGCAATTCTGGACCACCATCCGCCGCCTCAGGAAGGGGAAGCAGTGCACTATCAACACCGTGTATGGCGAGGATGGTGTTCTGCTGACCTCGACTGCGGATGTTGTGGATCGGTGGAGGGAATACTTCGAAGACCTCCTCAATCCCACCAAAACGTCTTCCTATGAGGAAGCAGTGCCTGGGGAGTCTGTGGTGGGCTCTCCTATTTCTGGGGCTGAGGTTGCTGAGGTAGTTAAAAAGCTCCTCGGTGGCAAGGCCCCGGGGGTAGATGAGATCCGCCCGGAGTTCCTTCAGGCTCTGGATGCTGTGGGGCTGTCTTGGTTGACAAGACTCTGCAGCATCGCGTGGACATCGGGGGCGGTACCACTGGATTGGCAGACCGGGGTGGTGGTTCCTCTCTTTAAGAAGGGGAACCGGAGGGTGTGTTCTAACTATCGTGGGATCACACTCCTCAGCCTTCCCGGTAAGGTCTATTCAGGTGTACTGGAGAGGAGTCGAACCTTGGATTCAGGAGGAACAGTGTGGTTTTCGTCCTGGTCGTGGAACTGTGGACCAGCTCTATACTCTCGGCAGGGTCCTTGAGGGTGCATGGGAGTTTGCCCAACCAGTCTACATGTGCTTTGTGGACTTGGAGAAGGCATTCGACCGTGTCCCTCGGGAAGTCCTGTGGGGAGTGCTCAGAGAGTACGGGGTATCGGACTGTCTGATTGTGGCAGTCCGCTCCCTGTATGCTCAGTGCCAGAGCTTGGTCCGCATAGCCGGTAGTAAGTCGGACACGTTTCCAGTGAGGGTTGGACTCCGCCAAGGCTGCCCTTTGTCACCGATTCTGGACAGAATTTCTAGGCGCAGTCAAGGCGTTGAGGGGATCTGGTTTGGTGGCTGCAGGATTAGGTCTCTGCTTTTTGCAGATGATGTGGTCCTGATGGCTTCATCTGGCCAGGATCTTCAGCTCTCACTGGATCGGTTCGCAGCAGAGTGTGAAGCGACTGGGATGAGAATCAGCACCTCCAAGTCCGAGTCCATGGTTCTCGCCTGGAAAAGGGTGGAGTGCCATCTCCGGGTTGGGGAGGAGATCTTGCCCCAAGTGGAGGAGTTCAAGTACCTCGGAGTCTTGTTCACGAGTGAGGGAAGAGTGGATCGTGAGATCGACAGGCGGATCAGTGCGGCGTCTTCAGTAATGCGGACGCTGTATCGATCCGTTGTGGTGAAGAAGGAGCTGAGCCGGAAGGCAAAGCTCTCAATTTACCGGTCGATCTACATTCCCATTCTGACCTATGGTCATGAGCTTTGGGTTATGACCAAAAGGACAAGATCACGGGTACAAGCGGCCGAAATGAGTTTCCTCCGCCGGGTGGCGGGGCTCTCCCTTAGAGATAGGGTGAGAAGCTCTGCCATCCGGGAGGAGCTCAAAGTAAAGCCGCTGCTCCTCCACATCGAGAGGAGCCAGATGAGGTGGTTCGGGCATCTGGTCAGGATGCCACCCGAACGCCTCCCTAGGGAGGTGTTTAGGGCACGTCCAACCGGTAGGAGGCCGCGGGGAAGACCCAGGACATGTTGGGAAGACTATGTCTCCCGGCTGGCCTGGGAACGCCTCGGGGTCCCACAGGAAGAGCTGGACGAAGTGGCTGGGGAGAGGGAAGTCTGGGCTTTCCTGCTTAGGCTGCTGCCCCCACGACCCGACCTCGGATAAGCGGAAGAAGATGGATGGATGGATGGATGGAAAATCATGAGAAACTCGAATGTTTTGATTTTACACACGCATGGATTACTAAATGTCCTCTGCAATGTAGACATGAGTTGAAGAACATTTCAGTTTTGTATTTTGCACATACCAGCCTTTCAGTCATGCACATGAAGGAGATTACTTTTGATAAGCATTGCAGAAAAGAAAAGAAAATAAGTTTAACCCCAAAGCTAAAAATAGGACTGTTTTGCCACAATTAGCGCACTAAAAAAGCAGACCTGCTGCAGACTGACTCATTTCCTGTGGGCTGCTTCATGATGAAAGAAGCCAAAAATGCACAAAATTTACCATTTTAGGAATACCCATCCAATGTGTATTGGCCACAGCAAGTAGAGACAGTCTAAAAACAAATTAAGCAAAAACATGGAGAGAATCCAGCATGCATCAGCTGCTCCACTTTGGTGTATTCTATTTATGTATTCTGATCCTTTGGTGCTTTCATGTGACTTCTACATGCTCACAGACACGCACGTGTCTCTTACTTTGAAAACATTTAAGACAATACAGCTATTTTGCATTTTATTACATACATATAATATAATAATATAATACAATATACACTATATTATGATTACCGTATTTTTCGGACTATAAGTCGCAGTTTTTTTCATAGTTTGGCCGGGCTCCAGTACGACTTATATATGTTTTTTTTCTTCTTTATTATGCATTTTCGGCAGGTGCGACTTATACTCCGGTGCGACTTATACTCCGAAAAATACGGTAGTTTGTTTTTTAAACCAATCCTGTCCAGCCAGATGGGCAAATATTATTGTTAAATTATATTTATATAGCGTTTTTATTTTATTTTCTCAAGACTCAAAGTGCTTTACATAGTGAAACCCATCATCTACATCTTTAAGCTACATTTAAACCAGTGTGGGTGGCACTGGTAGTAGGTGTGCCCAAGGACACAACTGCAGTGACTAGGATGGCGGAAACGAGGATCGAACCTGAAACCCTGAAGTTGCTATCATGGCCCCTCTACAAGTTTATGTTGAACTTTATTAGATGTTTGGATATATTTAGTGTTTGCCGCAACCGGACCAGATCAAGAGGAGATTGACAAAATAAAAATAAAAAGTCAGAGGGGTGAAATGTGGGGACAAGACAGAGAGCGACCACAATAAAAACATAGAACGACATCAGCAGACCCAGTATATACAAATATGATACCAGTATTCATAAAAAACAAAGTAGTCAAGTAAACTGTAATAACAGTATTGACAATGATCATTATTACATTACAATTAAAACAATAATAGTAATTAATTACAATAATAATGATGGATAATAGTATGTACCTATAATTATCACCGTTACTATCATTTCAAATGTTTCTATATTATTTTGTTGTATTAATTTATATTATTTTGGAGAGATAACTCATTTAAAACGCATGGTAATAATTAATATAGAAAAAGAAAGAAAAAGTATTATTATTAATGTAATTTTAATAAATAATATATTTGTGCTGTAATATTACTGATTTATAATAAATAATTACACCTTCCTCCCACCTCCAAAGACATGCACCTGGGGACAGGTTGATTGGCAACATTAAATTGGGCCTAGTGTGTGAATGTGAGTGTGAATGTTGTCTGTCTATCTGTGTTGGCACTGCGATGAGGTGGCGACTTGTCCAGGGTGTACTGCGCCTTCCGCCCGAATGCAGCTGAGATAGGCTCCAGCACCCCCCGCGACCCCGAAAGGGACAAGGGGTAGAAAAATGGATGGATGGCATTACACCAACAAAAATTTTGAATAATTTTAAATAAAAACTTTTCAAATACTGGTATAAATATTTTCATTACAATAGTGAGACTGTATATTGGAGACTGTGTATTAATAATGCAGTGTGTTACAGTATTTTAAACATTTAAAATATTACCAGAGTAACATAACATTTATTCTGTTTTAAGCTGCAGTTTGAACATATATAACGAGAAAAAAGTTATCTAGTTATGTGATTTAAGTGCTGGTGGTAACATTTTATTTGAGTCTCGGTTGTTCCCTCGTTTTCTTGACCTTATGTGGTAACTTAATATAACGGTATTGTCCCTATGTCCCTTTCAAGAAAAGTACATCCCCTAGGCGTCAACACGTTTAATTCCTTTTCTTTGGCGACTTCTCACCTTCCAGCGTGTTCCTGCGCCCGTCCGCCCCAACCACAACGTCAAACTCAAAGTCAGCCACGGGGTGATCAGCAGGTCGGATTGCAGCTCTCCACCCGATCCCTGAGAGGGAGACGACCACAGAAAAAAGCAGGAGTGAGAGGGGGAGGAGGGAGGGAAAACACATTATATAAATATTCTCTTTGTGCCTTATTCCTTTGGCGGAGACAGAAATGGCCACGTAGCGTGAGAAACTGATGACTTGCTTTTGCTTTAGGGATATGCATATGAATGAAATCTCTGGCTGCCATTGTACATTCTGATCATGCTTCTTCCCAGCAAGATTTCAATCAAAGACGGTAAAATGCATCATGTGCCATCAAATATCTCCACGCACATCATATTTGAAACTTTTTTTTGTGGGTTTTGAGTTCACATTTTGAGTCTTAGCACTTTGTTGTGTAACATGTCTATGTGGAAAATGCAGTCCACCATATTAAGGGCAACGACTAAGCTTCAGCAGCGGGGGAAAGAAGTATGTCTATATTTAGGCGAGGCCCTTGTTGTTATCAGCGTATTGATATTACAGCTGCAAAGTCAACGTGGGAGGGGCAGGTCAAGTTGCTTCTCCTGCTGCCGTCACACAAAAGAGCGTATTATTAAGGTGACAGCTTCTCTATCTTCTCCTGTAGCTTGTTATTGTTTGGATGGGGGGCGTACTTTCATTTTCCTGGTTCTCGGGAGGCTCCAGCAGCTTGACAAACTCCACATTGATGTGAAATTCCACTCCAACGATAAGGGCCACCTTCAACAGCATGAGCTGCAGCTGCCTGATACCTATTAAGAAACAGTACAGTGGATTCAGTCTTTGAGTAAATGTTGAATTCATTTAAAACACATTTTGAGGGGGGGCCTCCCCTGCAATGTGGCAAAAGACTTCAAAGGAGATGCAGCCTGATAAAAAATTAAGAAAAACATATTTTTTAAAGCTGCTAAGATAACTTCAGTTGTTCATAAGGCAAACATTTCTACAGTGAGAGAGTCCACAGAGACTCAGATGAGCATGACACAATACAAAATATGCTCCAGGAAAGTAATATTCTCTAATGTTACAGGATTCTCCAATAACAGCCCTTTATGGGCTATGTTGCAAGAAGTTTTCATTTCCATAAGTTACTGTTCAGCAATATTTTGTGTTGTTTTATGAATGTCAATGAGTGTTGATGAATGTGTTCTTGTTCAGTAATGGTTTGGAACATTGTACTCTTTATGTTAATTGTAGATTGCATCATCTTTAGTTTGCTACTCGTGTCCTCAATTTTCGATGTTGTCGAAACTGTATGGGTTTTATTAATTGTCCAGATATTGTAGTCTTTGACAACAAGTGTTTTTTCTTCTGGTCCTCCATTCAGCTTGATGTAGATTTTGCAGTTGGCACTCCAAGTGCCCTGTATTTTCCCTGGTTTCCTCAAGTCGTGTGCTTTTTTGGCGATGTCAGCGTTGCAATGACTGAGGTGCTCATTCATGAACACATTTGTACCCCTTAGCTTGTTTCGGCAGTTTGATTTAAAAAATTATGTTGGTGAATTTATCGATGATGACTACTGGTGTAGTATTGCTGTTTCTTTAATAGAGTGGAATGCATGTGTCGCTGGTGAAAATTTCGACATATCAACTTCCTTTGATTGCATAAAGTTTACCGCTTGTTGCTCGTTGGAGACAACATCCATTTGATCTAGTTCTCCTGCTGTCATCTGCTCTGGTATAGGACCTGGGAGTAAAACGAAGCCGGTCACAATTACATAATTCGCTTGTGTGTTGTGATCCATCTCATAAACAGAAATCTTCAGAGCGGTATTGTCTTCTTGGAGGACCTTCATATCTTGGCGCAGTGTTTTTTTTTCCTCTCTAAGATTCTTTATTTCATCTCTGAGAGTTCCTATATTATCACAAAACTCTTTTCGAGATGATATTCTGTGATTGTACACTTTCTATACATTTAAATGTTTTCCATTATCATCATCTGATTATGGGTTTACAGAGATTCGTTCAGTGGCCTAGGAGTCTTGTTACTTAAATTGTGTTTAATTGCGATTAACACTTAGTCATATTTAGCTATCATTATGTTTTTCAATCGTGTTAATATGATATCTAATCTCTAACGTTATTGTCTCTGTATGTCTGCGACTCAAGAGTTTCCTCGCCCTGTTGATGATGTGCTTGACTTGTTGGGGTTGTAAAACAATGGTCAGGTACACCCTGAAGTGGAAATTGATTCGTCTTTTGGGCATGTTTAGCAGACGTTGATAGGCTCCCATTGAAGGCTCCCATTGTAGTTGTAAGGAGCGGTGAGTAGTAGCAGAATCCCTGCTTCTCATCTTTTCTCCGCAGCAGAGACTCCACCGCTCCCAGCTAACATTTTGTTTTCAAAACGCTCTGATGGCACTATTGATAAAAGGTAGTGATAAATCTTCTTTGATCATAGCAGTTTGTTTACAAACAAAGAAGCTTAACCACACAGTCTTGCTGCAGCCACAGCTAACATTAGCAGGGAAGATGTTAAGTTAAAGTTAAAGTACCAATGATTGTCACACACACAAGGTGTGGTGAAATGTGTCCTCTACATTTGACTCATCTCCGTGTTCACCCCCTGGGAGGTGAGGGGAGCAGTGGGCAGCAGCGGTGCCGCGCCCGGGAATAATTTTTGGTTATTTAACCCCCAAATCCAACCCTTGATGCTGAGTGCCAAGCAGGGAGGTAATGGGTCCCATTTGGTATGACTCGGCCGGGGTTTGAATGTTAGCAATTGAGCAAGACATAACATTAGAGCTTCACCAAACTAAACTGGAGAACAGCCTGCATATGAACACTATATCAGCATACCCAATGATTGAAGTCAAACTGATGTGCAGGGTTTCCAATATTTTGCTCCTTATATTGTGCTGGTGTACCATGAACTGGATAAGTGGGTGTACAATAAGCATGAAACGACAACAATGTCATGTTGTTACTTATAGTGTGCTGTAATAATGTGCAAAAGTACAAGGCCATAATTAGACTGGTTGCTATCACAATGCTAGACTAAACAATTATTTTCCTGTCTTGTTACAGGATACAGAATATACTGAAAATGTATGTTATACAGTGGAACCTCAATTTACAAACTTAACTGGTTCTTGAACAGGGCTTTTAAAAAGAAAAGTTCCTATAGTGAAGCACATTTCTCCATAAGAAACAATGTAATCATGAATAATGGGTTGCAGCCTTGACAAAAGTCCATATTTTAGTGAAGCTGTGTACACTTTGAACACATTATAAAGTATCAAACAAACATAACAAGTGGGTGATGGATCAACCATCTTTTGATTAACGAGCCAAAACGATGACATGTATGCACTGCTCTGCCAACACGAGCACACACAAAGAAGTCTCTTTGGTGCCCTCACAAACAATAAGAAATCACAAAACTCCTTAACTTTAACAAGCAAATTGTTACAATAATAAACATTTTAAAAAGAAAAATGACTTTAAATTATCATCGGCAAATGAGCAGCTGACAAGAGAGGTAGTGTTTTTTTTCCTCCGCTATGTCCGCTTTTTGGCATCTTTTTGCAGAAAAGTCTGGTCTCATCACAATTAAAAAGTTGCTGTGGTACAAAAAACGCTTCGCCAATCTCTTCAATACAAGCAAGCACAAAATGCCTGCCAGCAGGACATAAAATGCACGAATGAAGCGTTCATACACAGAGACGTGGTTTGTGCACTAAGAAATGATTCGCACACATAGGCATATTTGGCTCGATCTAATAGTGAATCGAAATGTTCGCAAAACGAGAGGGTAGTAAATCGAGGTTCCACTGTATTAGAGGCTAAAAGGCCAAAGGTTTACATCAACTACATTTTTATTCATCACATACAGTTTAATAGCATGTGATGAAATAATTCCTTGAAATGTGAATGTTGATTATTATTTAGAAAAATATACACAATTAAGGCAAAACATTTTCCCAAAAACAAGCCTAATGAATACAACAAGGCAACATTGCACTATATCAAAACTATTATCAGCAGCCAAGCTAGTGGTGGCCCAAAATTATTGAACTGTATTGTTTTACAGCATTTTACTCAATGCCATATTTGTGACGGCTTTTTTGAAGGTAGTGTAAAACTGTACTTAGAAGCAAAACATATAATACTGCACAGCATATCACAGCTGTCATTCACACTGACAACTGCTAATTACAGTAAGTACTACTTACTGATGTGATCTATGGCGCCGGCACAGAATTTGCCGTAAAACTTTTTGGCCCCGAGGCCCCTCAGGTCATGAATGGTGAAGGGCCAAAGGTGCAGCACATTATTCCTGGAAAAGGAGTCCCTCTTCTCGATCACCATCACCTTGGAGCCCATCAAGGCTAGCTCGATGGCTGTACGCAGGCCGCACGGACCTCCTCCAATGATGAGGCACTAGGAGGACAAATTGTTAATGAGTATTGTAGGGTGTCACATTGGTTAGATAATTAAGTGACATTTAGTTTATTTCCTAAAAAAGCTGCAGACTTAAATCACAGGCAGAGATTACCATTACCAGACACCAGACAGAGTCATAAAATGACATCATCAGGTCTCATTGAAAGAAAAAACAGATGAACAGTGAGAAGAGGTTGCCAAATTCCTTCATCACCACCGAGAACTGTGATTACAGGATTGTCATTATCAGAGATGTTGCTCATGTGTCAGCCTTGGCTGCAAAGCGCATGAAGTCACCTTGATTGAAGTTACGGCGTCTCTCTTGCCTTGGTTTTAGAGAAGGCTGCCCAAAAAAATGACATCAGCTTTTGGATGATAGATGAAAGAAGTGACGCAAGTCTGTCTGGATATCTATTTTCTTCTTTCCCCTCTAAACGTTTAAACATTAGAAGCACTGCATGTGCTTAAACCGTATAGTCTTTGTTCTTTTGACATTTCATGCAGAATAGAATGAATGTTGAAGTTTGTTCATGCTGGTGATAAAATCCACAAATAAATATGGACAAAAGGAGACACTTGGATATTGAAACCATTGAATTGGTCCATCGTCCTACTTTGCAGTTAACCACGATTTCTGTGGGGATATTAGTCTATTCACCCAGAAGAACATCTGGGTAAATGTATCTCCATGCCTGCCTACCTTAAATAAGAAGATAAAGTCAACAGCGAAAAATACATCACCTTTAGTCTCCCTGATGCCTCCTTGCTCCCTATAATGAAATTTGGACCGGCCAATTACCAGCAACGTCGGTAAAGATTTTCTAACTGGCGGATTACAAAGTGTAATTACTGTCACAAAGCAAAAGACCAGGCGCTATATTATGTGCTACATTTACACTAAGCGGAGGGTATCTCATGATTGACAAGTGGAATGGCAGTTTTCAAGTTCTCTTATTATGCAAATTGACTAATCAATGATGTTCTAACATTAGTGTGTCTTCTTAGAGCCTGTTTACGAGCAACAATTGTATCATCTCTCTCACTTGATGCTACACTTTTAATAAAAAAGCAAACGGCGTGGTTGTGATACCACTCTCACTTATCCCATAGTTAGATTAGCTCACCCACCACTTACAGAGAACAGTATTGAGGGAAAGGCTTCGCTACACATCTTAAAATAATGTCTGAAACGCTGTCAACTATCTGTCAGTCAGCTATAGAAATAGGAGCTGTAAGTTGTATCATTTTGTTCGCTCAAATGTGAGTGTAATGTTAGCACTGTAGCTCACATAGCTATGCTAGTGCTGCTAATGTTTGCGTCCTCCTGTCCCACTCCATAATGATATGTTGTTTTTAGTGCGGTCAAACGATTACATTTATAATCAGATTAATCACACTTTAGCAATTTCATTAATCGCAGTAAATTTAAACTTGCATGCATAATTAAAATTAACTTTAAAAAAGTACTGCAGTATTTTGAAACAAATGCAATGTTATTGTCAGAATGTCTTACAGGATTAAATGTTTTACTTGACTGTATGTCATTTATGTCTTTACAGTTTGCCACCGAGCACAACAGTGGGAGACATCTCACTCACTTTGCACGGACATATGCATTGACCTGACTGTAAAGCAACCTGCTCCCGCTTTCAGGTAACCATAAGGTAAAAAATGCATGTGCGGTCAAATTTGTGTGAATAATCTGCGTTTGTACATGATTAATGACGTATTTTTTTGCAAATAATTGTATGAATTAAAGGGGAACTGCACTTTTTTTAGAATTTCATTCACACAATCCTTACGCAAGACAAGCTGAAAGCACACGTATGGATTTCTTTTTTTTATGCATTTTAACTACTGTAACATAGTTTGCCCGTGGGTGCGACATATACTCCGGAGCGACTTGTGTGTGAAATTATTAACACATTACCGTAAAATATGAAATAATATTATTTATCTCATTTGCGTAAGAGACGAAGCAAATGGCAGCAATCGTCACACACATGTCAGCAATCGTCGCTCACACGTCAGCAATCGTCACTCACACGTCAACCAATAAGAATTTGGCGGGGGAGGGTCATGGCAGAAGTGCATTGTGGGTCATGGGATGCTAACTGCTATATGCTACTGCCGTAGATATTAAAATGGATCACATCAACATTGGCGGTAACTTATAAAAACTGAGAAGGACTGAACAAAAATGGCACCGAAAAGGAAATTATATACTGCAGATTACAAGCTGGACGTAGTGAAATATGCAGCAGAAAACGGCGATCGAGCAGCAGAAAGAAAGGAAGCGGCGCATACCAGCAGCGACAACGAGGAAGAAGATTTAATCGGATTTAGCGATCTGGAGTGACAGATTGTTTGGTAAACGTATAGCATGTTCTATATGTTATAGTTATTTGAATGTCTCTTACCATAATATGTTACGTTAACATACCAGGCACGTTCTCAATTGGTTATTTATGCGTCATATAACGTACACTTATTCAGCCTGTTGTTCACTATTCTTTATTTATTTTAAATTGCCTTTCAAATGTCTATTCTTGGTGTTGGATTTTATCAAATAAATTTCCCCCAAAAATGTGACTTATACTCGAGTGCGACGTATGTTTTTTTCCTTCTTTATTATGCATTTTCGGCCGGTGCGATTTATACTCCGGAGCGATTTATAATCCGAAAAATACGGTACTAAAAAAATGCGATCAAAAATCTGTTTAGAATGGAGCCCATGGGAGTCGCTCTACTCTGCCTGTATAGATAGCGCTTAAAAGAACATCCAAACACCGTCATCAAGGTTTTCTATACAATATGTAATTATGTATGTAATGTAGTAACAGGGACATTTATAATAACGCAATATTTACGTATTTTGTTCATTTTAAACATACGCGTTAATTTAAAAAACACGTCACGTTTGCTTTTTCCTTCAACAACATCACTAATTATAACTCACTGCAGACTTCATGAGAGCCAAAAATAAAACATCACTTACTGTGCAATGTCTGCTGTCACTGGGATGCCAATTGATAAGATGTTGATAAATTCCTGTTTAGATGAAGAATGACTCATAATCCTCGCAAAGAAAAAGAGGGGTGGAACCAAGCATCTTTTTGTGTCTTTCTTGCCATTTAAGTGTCTAAATTGGATGCCAAAATTGACCAATTTGTCTGATTATGTCCTCATCCTTCTACTATCAATGTGAGAGGCATTACTTATGATCTAGAATAAACTTCCACAAGCTCCAAGGCGAGAAACCAGCTCACCAGCCAATGACGTCAAAATAGCAGCACAAGCTAGCTAGCTCTCTTTGATCAGCTTTAAATAGTTAGTCTGCATTAGCGATTATAATAACAATCTCACTAATACTTGGTAAAAATCAGGTCACGAAATGTAAATGAAGTATTGTTGGTGGGTTTTTAATGGTTATTTAGAGGGCTTTATGGGCGGTATAGAGGACCTCCTATTGACTCCGCTGTAAGCAGACTTTTATTTATGTTTATTTACAAGTTAGAATGCATTTATTAAAATACATTCATCTTCTTGCCTCTCATAATAATGGTGACTGATGGGCAAAATTCCAAAAAAGTGCATTTCCCCTTTAAAGTGTTAACTTTGGCAGCCCTTGTTGTTTCATATGATGGTATTTGGTATCCGATTATATCTATTCAGTTGAAAAGGTGCAGCGTTACAACGAATAGGTAAAAAGTGGATAAAGTGCACAATAATAGAAGCACAGACGTGGACAACAACAACTTATTAGCATTAAAGCTCCAGACACATGACACAGAGTGTTCCCACTAGGGTTTAATAGGAAACACACTTCCAAGACACTATTGTGGGAAGTCTGTGATGTATTTTAAATCACTGAAAGATAGTATGATGTGAGACCTTTAAAATTTCACACTGTTTAGGTCCCTAAGAGAAGATGAGTCAGGGGAAAAGATGGCATCTGGTTCTTTACTTGTCTGTCCATTCCTGATGGAATAAAAAGCTGCAACATGGTCCAGTAAGATGCAATTAGAGGTATCCATGACAACATCTCGATGTTCAAAAAGCTGTAATTTCAAAGAAATGACTATACTATTGCTTTAATGTTGCAGTTACATTAAAAAAAGGTTGAGGTTAACTTACAGTCATGATGATGTACATTTGTGGTATGATCATTAAAGACCAGCACTTTTCCTATAAACCCATCTACTAGTTCCATTAACTAATATCAAACTTAAGATGGAGATACATTGCACAGAGCTTTCAACTAAAAAACAGGTGACGATGGCTGGAAAAGATGTGTGAATGGTAGTTATTTCCTTGGCAACAGTAAACGAGTCACCATGTTTTCCTCTTGTTCCACTGTGGTATGTGGGTGATGACACGATGCCAGAGGTTATCAGTAAGCATGATGTAAATTACCCACTGCTGCCAGCTAAGTAAAGGTTTCTTCTAACCAACAAGACAATATGTTTGTATTACTGTAGAACGCAATTGAACTGCAAACATCATGATCACATGCGCTCGCACTTTAAAGGGGAACATTATCACAATTTCAGAAGGGTTAAAACCATTAAAAATCAGTTCCCAGTGGCTTATTTTATTTTTTGAAGTTTTTTTCAAAATTTTACCCATCACGCAATATCCCTAAAAAAAGCTTCAAAGTGCCTGATTTTAACCATCGTTATATACATCCGTCCATTTTCCTGTGACGTCACACAGTGATGCCAATACAAACAAACATGGCGGGTAGAACAGCAAGGTATAGCGACATTAGCTCGGATTCAGACTCGGATTTCAGCGGCTTAAGCGATTCAACAGATTACGCATGTATTGAAATGGATGGTTGTAGTGTGGAGGCAGGTAGCGAAAACGAAATTGAAGAAGAAACTGAAGCTATTGAGCCATATCGGTTTGAACAGTATGCAAGTGAAACCGACGAAAACGACACGACAGCCAGCGACACGGGAGAAAGCGAGGACGAATTCGGTGATCGCCTTCTAACCAACGATTGGTATGTGTTTGTTTGGCATTAAAGGAAACTAACATCTATGAACTAGGTTTACAGCATATGAAATACATTTGGCAACAACATGCACTTTGAGAGTGCAGACAGCCCATTTCAGGCGCGCTAAGAACATATATTTTTCCACGATTTCATTACTCAGGTTAACCATACCTAAATAGACACAAAATACTGCATTACACAAGACTACCCGAATGTACTCGAATGATTGAAAAAAATAAATGTTTTTAAGCTAAATTATTGGTAAACACAGTTTATGTATAATAATTTACGTAAAACCGCGAGTAATGAATAAAGTTTTCATCAATTAATATATTCTGTAGACATACCCTCATCCGCTCTCTTTTCCTGAAAGCTGATCTGTCCAGTTTTGGAGTTGATGTCAGCAGACCAGGGAAGCTAGGGTCGATATTCTTCTCTTGATCATCTTCGGTGGCATAAGGGACGGTTGCCATCTCTGTCGTAGCATAGCTTTCGTCGGTAAAGTGTGCGGAACAAACGACTGACCATTTCGTCGGCTTTCCCCACAACCTCGTATTTTGAACAAATTTCGTCCAATTTCTTGCCACTTTCGCATCTTTGGACCACTAGTGCAACTTGAATCCGTCCCTGTTCGTGTTGTTACACCCTCCGACAACACACCGACGAAAGTGAGAAAATGGCGGATTGCTTCCCGATGTGATGTCACGTTGTGACGTCATCGCTCCGAGAGCGAATAATAGAAAGGCGTTTAATTCGCCAAAATTCACCCATTTAGAGTTCGGAAATTGGTTAAAAAAATATATGGTCTTTTTTCTGCAACATCAAGGTATATATTGACGCTTACATAGGTCTGGTGATAATGTTACCCTTTAAGCAAATCAAAACAACTGTCTGTTTCCACTGACATATCTTTCCACATTATCGAGGCTTTTTCCTGCACATCTGTTGAGTCAGCACATCCGCACTTCCTGTGTCACTTGTAACCCCACTGTCATGGAGGAAACGCCGCCCACATACTCTAACCGATATTGTCCACTGGTGAACATGAGCAGTAAACCACTATGAACCAGTACAAACAAGTCAATTTAAATGAAGTCATAACATATATTACATGAAATTATGCATTACAGTTCTCGCCAACAACGCTATATAAACACAAATCACAGACATGACATCACAGAGACAGTGAGTAAAATGTAGCGCTGAGGAATATCACATCTGTCGCTTTACAAGGGGCTGAGTTGACATAAAATAAGTCAAGAACAATGTAGTTGTCTCGTAAAAGTAGGTTGTATATATTTTTTGAAAGTACTATTATTAACAAGTACAGGGCAGACAGAAAAATTAACTACATGACCTCATAAAGACAGTTCCCGATCTAGAATTTAGACATCCATCCATCCATCCATCCATTTCTACCGTTTGTCCCTTTTGGGGTCGCCATCCATTTTCTAGCGCTTGTCTCTTAAGGGGTCGCGGGGTTCTGGAGCCTATCCCAGCTGCACTCGGGCGAGCCACCTTATCAAAGGGCCAACATTCACACTCACATTCACACATTAGGGACAATTTGGTGTTGCCAATAAACCCATCTCCAGATGCATATCTTTAGAGGTGGTAGAAAGCCGGAGTATCTGGAGGGAACCAACGCAGTCACAGGGTGAACAGGCAAACTCCATAGAGAAAGACTCCGAGCCCGGGGATCGAGCCCATGACCCTAGTATCGTGCTGCCGAATTTAGACACACTTTTTTTATGTTAACTTTGTTCCAGGCTGCACAGCAAATTAGAATCTGAATGTGTTTCTTAATTGTATTTTATTTCTAAAGCAAAGGAAGATTTGGGCCATTTATTTGTAAATTTAGTCAAATTTATTTCACATGTATTATTTAATGTTGCTTTATTGAAAAGCACAAACAAAAATATTTTCACTGTTCATTTGAAAAAGCATGTCTGACGTTTCTTTTTAAATAAAAATGTTATCTTTAGTTTCTTTCTGTTTTTAAGATAAACTTCTCCACTCTGTCTCTGCAACTTGTTAGGGAAATTACAGTTTCCAGTTGGTTTGCAAAGCAATGTAATTACTATTTGTTTTGGCATACATATATTACTTTGAGGTCATAAAACCTATTGCACACAACTTAAAAATAACACCGTCAAGTCTTTCCAGATTTGTACTATATCAAGCATATTTTTCATAGTGCAACCACACACATACAAGATAAACTATTTTTCCAGCATCAGAAATAATCACTATCTGGCAAGAATTACATACCAGTGTAAAACAAATAATTTATCCTACCTTGGTTCCTGCACAGGCTTGACCTTTCTGGTACTCCTTGTGGGACATCCTCTTGTCCAGTTTGCTCCATAGTGCTTTGGCCTTCCAGGAGGTGACATTAGCCTTCAGACTGTAGTAGAGGTTGCTGTCGGCAGGGTCCAGGTCCAGCTGTCCACATAGGACATTGAAGGCCTGCAAGGTTCCCTTACAGGTGGAAGCCTGGATGAAGTCCTCAAAGAGCTTCCCAGAGTTGTTTTCCCTCTCCTCCTCCGTCTCTCCCATCTCTCCAAGACTGTGGTGGATGCTTGGGTGTGCCGAGGCTCGTGCTTCTCGCAAGCGCTCTGCCAGATGTGGCTACACCCTGTGCTTGGCCCGCACCATCATGCCCCGTCTGAGGAGGCAAAAAACAGACTTATGTCATCTTGTGGCGAAGGATACAGAGACGCCTTCATTACATTACTGTGCTTAAGATGACCATATTTGGGTTAAAAAAAAGGCCTATTTTTCAATGAACCTGTAAAAAATAACGTATTTGCTTTAAAGGGGACTTATTAATGTTGTTACAACGTTGGACACTCGTTTTAAACAAAGCCAAGCATCAAATCATAAGGTTCATGATTTGGCCGTAAAGTTTTTTTTTTTGTTTGATGCCTCTGTTTACGGGGTTTTGCAGTCTGTCTACGTTGTGATGTTAGAGCAAGGTGGACATACTTATTTGGACATTAAGTCAAGCTCTCAGCCAGAAGGGGAGTAGTTCTGCTTCAAGCTGTGAGGAAACACAAAAAAGGTAGGATAAAGTATTGTTTTTATTTATTTGTGTGGTATGCGCATAATAACGCCAACGTGTGACATGCATTGACATACACGCTGCTAAAAGCAGTGTTTTTTATGCAGGTGAATTTATATAATGTTTATGAAATTTATTTTCGATCGTGTCTGAAGAAAAATAGCAGTGACGACTTCAAGATATATATTTATTTAGACAGTGTACATTTGGGCGGTAGGGGTGGTATGGCATAGTGGGTAGAGCGGCCGTGCCAGAAACCTGAGGGTTGCAGGTTCGCTCCCCGCCTCTTGACATCCAAATCGCTGCCGTTGTGTCCTTGGGCAGGACACTTCACCCTTGCCCCCGGTGCCGCTCACACTGGTGAATGAATGATGAATGAATGATAGGTGGTTATCGGAGGGGCCGTAGGTGCAAATTGGCAGCCACGCTTCCGTCAGTCTACCCCAGGGCAGCTGTGGCTACAAAAGTAGCTTACCACCACCAGGTATGAATGAATGATGGGTTCCCACTTTTCTGTGAGCGCTTTGAGTATGTAATAATAGAAAAGCGCAATATAAAATTATTATTATTATTATTTTCAAAAGATAAGCCAATTTAGTGTTTCCAATCAGCCTATCCCCAGGGGCATGTCTTTTGAGGTGGGAGGAAGCCAGAGTACCCGGAGGGAGTCCACACAGTCACGGGGAGAACATGCAAACTCCACACAGAGAGATCCCGAGCCCAGGATCGAACCCAGGACTTTCGTATTGTGAGGAATTAATGTGAGTGGGAATGTTGTCTGTCTATCTGTGTTGGCCCTGCGATGAGGTGGAGACTTGTCCAAGGTGTACCCCGTCTTCCACCTGTGTGCAGCTGAGATAGGCTCCAGCACTCCCCCGCGACTCCATAAAGGACAAGCGGTAGAAAATGGATGGATGGATGGAATTATATTACGGTTGGTCAGGGTGGGGCGTAGTTTAATTTGCAATCTGGGGACACCTCCACAAACAAACATATTGCAGACAAACTCACAAAACGAGTTATAAATGTGACTGTGGATCAAAATTTATGCAAAATGTACACCAACGCATATCCAATACCTATTAATTATCTAGACCACAAGGAAGTGTTATGAATCTAGATTCAAATCATCATAGGTCCCCTTTAACTGTTATGCTGCCAGTGGTACTTGATGTTTGTAACATGTGCTTTATACAGGGGTTTTTAACCTTTTTGACTTCGGGGCCCAACTTTTCCACGACAGAGGGGCCCACTCAAATATATTAACACTGAATTAATAATGTTATTCTTGATTTAATATTCAATAAATATATCTGACCTACTTACAGTTTAACATAATAAACCTTGTCAGATCATATGAAATCAAATCAAACTTTATTTATAAAGCACTTTTCATGCACAGGCAAGTGGCAAGCACAAAGTGCTGTACAAAACAAAAAAACGTGTCAATCACAATTATATCACAAAATGATTATAGTATTATTAAATAGTAAAGTATTATTATGAAGGCTCAGGTCAGGCTGATTACAAAAATAACTAATCAAATATACTGCAAAAGAAGGGACTTATGTACAAACCCCGTTTCCATATGAGTTGGGAAATTGTGTTAGATGTAAATATAAACGGAATACAATGATTTGCAAAACCTTTTCAACCCATATTCAGTTGAATATGCTACAAAGACAACATATTTGATGTTCAAACTGATAAACATTTTTTTTTTTGCAAATAATCATTAACTTTAGAATTTGATGCCAGCAACATGTGACAAAGAAGTTGGGAAAGGTGGCAATAAATACCGATAAAGTTGAGGAATGCTCATCAAACACTTATTTGGAACATCCCACAGGTGAACAGGCAAATTGGGAACAGGTGGGTGCCATGATTGGGTATAAAAGTAGATTCCATGAAATGCTCAGTCATTCACAAACAAGGATGGGGCGAGGGTCACCACTTTGTCAAAAATGCATGAGCAAATTGTTGAACAGTTTAAGAAAAACCTTTCTCAACCAGCTATTACAAGGAATTTAGGGATTTCACCATCTACGGTTCGTAATATCATCAAAGGGTTCAAAAATTCTGGAGAAATCACTAAGCCCGTCACCTTTGATCCCTCAGGCTGTACTGCATCAACAAGCGACATCAGTGTGTAAAGGATAACACCACATAGGCTCAGGAACACTTCAGAAACCTACTGTCAGTAACTACAGTTGGTCGCTACATCTGTAAGTGCAAGTTAAAACTCTCCTATGCAAGGTGAAAACCGTTTATCAACAACACCCAGAAACGCCGTCGACTTCGCTGGGCCTGAGCTCATCTAAGATGGACTGATACAAAGTGGAAAAGTGTTCTGTGGTCTGACGAGTCCACATTTCAAATTGTTTTAGGAAACTGTGGACGCCGTGTCCTCCGGACCAAAGAGGAAAAGAACCATCCGGATTGTTTTAGGCGCAAAGTTGAAAAGCCAACATCTGTGATGGTATGGGGGTGTATTAGTGCCCAAGACATGGGTAACTTACACATCTGTGAAGGCGCCATTAATGCTGAAAGGTACATACAGCTTTTGGAGCAACATATGTTGCCATCCAAGCAACGTTACCATGGACGTCCCTGCTTATTTCAGCAAGACAATGCCAAGCCACGTGTTACATCAACGTGGCTTCATAGTAAAAGAATGCGAGTACTAGACTGGCCTGCCTGTAGTCCAGACCTGTTTCCCATTGAAAATGTGTGGCACATTATGAAGCCTAAAATACCATAACGGAGACCCCCGGACTGTTGAACAACTTAAGCTGTACATCAAGCAAGAATGGGAAAGAATTCCACCTGAGAAGCTTAAAAAATGTGTCTCCTCAGTTCCCAAACGTTTACAGAGTGTTGTTAAAAGGAAAGACCATGTAACACAGTGGTGAACATGCCATTTCCCAACTACTTTGGCACGTGTTGCAGCCTTGAAATTCTAAGTTAATTATTAATTGCCAAAAAAAAATTAAGTTTATGAGTTTGAACATGAAATATGTCTTTGTAGTGCATTCAACTGAATATGGGTTGAAAAGGATTTGCAAATCATTGTATTCTGTTTATATTTACATCTAACACAATTTCCCAACTCATATGGAAACGGGGTTTGTACATGCAATTATGCAGTGCTAAAAAAAAAATTCTAACGTAATAATAAATAATAATATACATGTTTCTTAAATAAACTGTCAATAAAATTTAAGTGCAAATGAAATACATCATCACCACTCTACTCATAATTTTTGCACTGAAGAAACTTATTTATGACTTCAGCGCCAGACTTCTATTTGTTGATACTGTCATTAGTGCCACAAGTGGTGGAAAAGTGTTTTACAACTGAGTACTGCTGCGGCCCATACAGATCACAGCTGAGAAACAGATATTTTTGGCAGCCTCTCGGGGGTGCTCCTTGCCCTATTGCTTAGAAACGCTGCTGTATAATATGTGGTTCTGCTGATAAATAAAATACAACATTGTGATTGTTATCTACAAAACCAGTGAAGTTGGCATGTTGTGTAAATCGTAAATAAAAACAGAATACAATTGATTAGACTGCAAAGACAAGATACTTAACGTTCGAACTGGAAAACGTAAGTTTTTGCAAATATTAGCTGATTTGGAATTTGATGCCTGCAACATGTTAAAAAAAAGCTGGCACAAGTTGCAAAAAAGACTGAGAATGTTGAGGAATGCTCATCAAACACTTATTTGGAACATCCCACAGGTGAACAGGCTAGTTGGGAACAGGTGGGTGCCATGATTGGGTATAAAAGCAGCTTCCATGAAATGCTCAGTCATTCACAAACAAGGATGGGACGAGGGTCACCACTTTGTGAACAAATGCATAAGCAAATTGTCGAACAATTTAAGAACAACATATTGCAAGGAATTTAGGGATTTCACAATCTACGTTCCGTAATATCATCAAAAGGTTCAGAGAATCTGGAGAAATCACTGCACGTAAGCGGCAAGGCCGAAAACCAACATTAAATGCCTGTGACCTTTGATTCCTCAGGCGGTACTGCATCAAAAAGCGATATCAGTGTGTAAATGTTATCACCACGTGGGCTCAGGAACACTTCAGAAAACCACTGTCAGTAACTACAGTTTGTCGCTACATCTGTAAGTGTAAATTTAAACTCCACTATGCAAAGCGAAAGCCAATTATCAACAACACCCAGAAAGGCCGCCGGCTTCGCTGGGCCCAAGCTCATCTAAGATGGACTGATGCAGAGTGGAAAAGTGTTCTGTGGTCTGACGAGTCCACATTTCTAATTGTTTTTGGAAACTGTGGACGTCATGTACTCCGGACCAAAGAGGACAGGAACCATCCGGACTGTTATAGGCGCAAAGTTCAAAAGCCAGCATCTGTGATGGTATGGGGGTGTATTAGTGCCCAAGGCATGGGTAACTTTCACATCTCTGAAGGCACCGTTAATGCTGAAAGGTACATACAAGGTTTGTAGCAACATATGTTGCCATCCAAGCAATGTCTTTTTCATGGATGCCCCTGCTTATTTCAGCAAGACAATGCCAAGCTACATTCCACACGTGTTACAACAGCGTGGCTTCGTAGTAAAAGAGTGCGGGTACTAGACTGGCCTGCCTGTAGTCCAGACCTGTCTCCCATTGAAAATGTGTTGCGCATTATGAAGCTTAAAATACAACAACGGAAACTGATGAACAACTTAAGCTGTACATCAAGCAAGAATAGGAAAGTTCTCTTCAGTTCCCAAACATTTACTGAGTGTTGTTAAATAAATGATAAATGGGTTATGCTTGTATAGCACTTTTCTACCTTCAAGGTACTCAAAACGCTTTGACAGTATTTCCACATTCACCCATTCACACACTGATGGCGGGAGCTGCCATGCAAGGCGCTAACCAGCAGCCATCAGGAGCAAGGGGTGAAGTGTCTTGCCCAAGGACACAACGGACGTGACTAGGATGGTAGAAGGTGGGGATGTTAAATGGAAAAGTGATGTAACAGTGGTAAACATGCCCCGTGCCAACTTTTTTGCAATGTGTTGCTACCATTAAATTCTAAGTTAATGATTATTTGCAAAAAAAATTTATGTTTCTCAGTTCGAACATTAAATATCTTGTCTTTGCAGTGTATTCAATTGAATATAAGTTGAGAAGAATTTGCAAATCATTGTATTCAGTTTTTATTTACGATTTACACAACATGCCAACTTCACTGGTTTTGGGTTTTGTATTTTGACATGCCCCAGATTAAGATATTGTTTGACCCAAAACCAGAGATCTTCAACAATCTTTAAATACACTAACAATGATCACATGGATTGATTAACAATACAAAAACACTCAAGCAGACTGAAACTGTAGTAGGGTACCTTTAGGACCAGTTTTATTCAAGAACTTTATTCAAGTAGGGGGGTCCCCCCTTTTACATCTCCATCCATTTGGAAGACCTTGAAGACCTTTGGTCTAAATTGATGTTTTTAAAGGTGGAAAAAAAAAAAAATTCCGTACATTTAAAAGGGCTTGAATTTTAATTCCAATGAGCAAATATTGTAGTTGTTATCCAACAAGCCGTCAGCAGGCTTTAGATAACATGGTGCTGCTGTGAAAAATGAAGCAATAAAGCAAAATGACACATGGTGACAAGATGCGACATCTGTTAGATTTACAGCCTAAACTATATAGAACTATATCACCTTTAAACCTATAAAAAACTGAATAAACGTCTCCATTGCTTCTGGATTCTATGTAACAGGCATCAGTTACAGTTACATGGTGTTGACACTTGTTCTGATCCAGTGTGGAGAAACTGAGTGAGCGAACACACTTGCAAGGTTTTGAAATGTTAGGACCAAGTTTTGTGTTCCCGGCAATCAACCATCAAGTGTTTTGAATGTCGTGCCAGTAAGTCAGAGCCAGAACATGGCGTGTCAGTGTGTGCTCTAACAAAAGGTGGAGACTGTGCATCACCACTTCTGTGAGGTTTGAATCCTTTGATATTCCAATGTCCTATAGAGGGGAATGGGCCGTGCCCCTGGGGGGGCCAAGCTGGCTGCACAGGACACCAACACCACCCTTCCCAAAGTAATCCCCTATTGCTGCCACGCCTCGTCCTGGGCCTCAGGTGGGAGTGAAATGAAACTATTTATACAGCACTTTCAAGCCAAGCCCCAATGCATACAATCTATTATAAAACTTAGCTACATTAAAAAAAAAAGCCTGCCGGGTGCAAATCACATTGTCCAAATGGACCCCTCCAGTCCCAAACAAGACCTTTCACCTTTCAGAGCATTCATTCAAACACAACCAGACCACATTCCTCGGCCACGTGCCTCAACCAGCTCTGATCTGCTCCATCAGCAGGAGTGAAACCCTCTACTGTCTGCCCACTATCACTCATTGTGTAAAGACATTCACACTAGGGCTGGGCGATATATCGATATACTCGATATATCGCGGGTTTGTCTCTGTGCGATATAGAAAATGACTATATCGTGATATTCGAGTATACTTCTCACGCAGTTGCTTTTAGTTGCGGGCATTACACTATAGGCTCTTCCCACTCTTTGTTGTCTCTCCTTCTCACAGATAGCAAGCGCACCTTCTTACATACGTCACATACGTATACACCCTCGTGGAGCAGAGAGGTAGCAGCATGGGTAACGTTAGCTGTGGTGCGAGTGGTAATACGAGAGAAAGAAGGTGCAAATCTGGTAACAAATGAAGGAAGAATTAATTCCCAAGGAAAACAGCAGGGGGTCCGTCGTCTGGCGGTGGTTTGGCTTCAAGTGGGAATATGTCAAACAGACAACCGTAATTTGTCAAGTGTGGGGCAAAAGCGTTGCTACAAAAAGTAGCATTACTGCTAATGTAGCAACAATTAAAAAGTCGCCTGCTAGAGAATGAAGAGTGCTTAATCCGCTTGTCAACATCTCCATTCGGTGCCACACCAACAAAATGCCGAGGCAACCATTTCCACATCAACACCGTATGAAAAAAATAGTCAACAACAGATAGAGATAACGTCCGCAGTAACCAGCCACATAGGGATTTGATTTCCTATTATGCAGCTCATTTTTATTTCACAGTTATTGAAATATCTTGTGTGACATCATGCACAAAAGCGCACTTTATTTGTTTTGAACTATTGTAGTGGCGTTCTGTACAAAAAGTGCACTTTAATTTAGTGTTGTTTTGATATGTCATCTTAGTGCCATCATGTACAAAAGTGCACTCATAGCTTGTCTCTGACAATCTTGCACTTTCTGTTTTGAAATGACATGAATGTTTGTGCCACTGCTTAATAACTGTTTAATAATTACTAAGGGTGTAACGGTACACAAAAACTTTGGTTCGGTACGTACCTCGGTTTAGAGGTCACGGTTCGGTTCATTTTCGGTACAGTAAGAAAACAACAAAATATAAATTTTTGGGTTATTTATTTACCAAATTTGCTAAATCTTCCACCAAAAATATTTTTCTTAGTGGAATATTTGATGTGAAGTTATCGGGACCTTGGATAGGTCAATAATTCATAATAACATTGATTTTGATTCAATATTATGTTTTGAGCAATGACAGTTTGAAAGAAAAAAAACCAGCTTTGTTTTATTAGTCAACATTGCAACTTTTTCTAAATTACATTTAACCTTTAAGCTTTTTTATTTCACTTTTGATATGTTTTTGTTTATTTTAATAGTACCGGTATTTTTAGAATGTGTCGTGGGCCTTTAAAACATTAGCTGTGGGCCGCAAATGGCCTCCGGGGCACACTTTTGACACCCCTGCTATAGATAATAAAAAATTTAATCTGATAAATCTATGGATAAAAAGCAGAGCTTGGCGACGCATGCGCGTTTATTATAACTCTCTCGCTCTCTCTGTCTCTGCCCTTCCATCATGAATGCTGCTGCACGCACAATTTGTTTTGTTTTTAACCTCTTCTTAACCCTGAACGTACATTGAAAATACACGCAACCCTAACTCAAAATGCCGGACATTTGAGGCATTTAAGAAACTCCGCCCTGACAGCTCCGCAAAAGAGGACGTCCGGTGAAACGAGGACGTATGGTCAGTCTATCGTAGCTAACGGGCTACGATAGACTGACCATACGTGCACACCGAGGCACAACACACGGCAGTGTGTTGTGCCTCGGTGTGCATTGTTTACACAACGTGCGTTACACTACTTAATATGTCCGTGTGGAAACTCGTTCGGTACACCTCCGAACCAAACCGGAACCCCCGTACCGAAACGGTTCAATACAAATACACGTACCGTTACACCCCTAATAAATACAGTTTTGGTCAGTTGACTTAGTTGTGATTTCCGTCTCTGCATGAAAGTTTAAAATGAGCATATAATAATGCAGTACGAACAAGAACGTTTTAATGTAGACACATAGAATCATCATACTGCTGTAATTATATGCATCAAGTGTTAATTCAAGACTAAGGCAAAATATCGAGATATATATCGTGTATCGTGACATGGCCTAAAAATATCGAGATGTTAAAAAAAGGCCATATCGCCCAGCCCTAATTCACACTATATTATTCTACACCAAAATGGATCTATTTATTTATTCTTCTGTAGCGTTTTTCATCCGCCTCTAACTCCCAAACTGTTCATCCGATTGATCCCGTTCAAGCGTCAAAATGTTCAGCGCTTTCAGGACATGCATGCTCATTCAACAAACATTCCCCAATATTACAGGTTTTACAGTTATTTGAAAAGTTGTTTTGCCCTTTTTTTCTTTTGACTACTCCTCCCACATTTTCCAACTAATTTAAACCATTCCACCATTAAATAATTTGTCTTGATTAGGACAAGAAAACTTTTTTTTAACCCAAAAAATTCCCCGTTTTTACAGTATTCATCTATTCTTCCATCCATTTTCTACCGCTTGTCCTTCTAAGGGTCACGGGTGGTGCTAGAGCCTATTCCAGCAGCACAATTTTCCAAAATATTGGACAATACAATTGGTACTCATCCCACCATTCTCACTTACGGTCAGTGTTGGGTTAGTTACTGAAAACCAGTAACTAGTTACAGTTACTAGTTACTTTATTTCAAAAGTAACTCAGTTACTAACTCAGTTACTTAAACCAAAAAGTAATGCGTTACTGTGAAAAGTAACTATTTAGTTACTTATATATATATTTTTTAATTTTTTTAAGGCCCCATTTAATGCCCTTTTAGCCTTCATTTTAGTACTGTTATTGCACTGGAGAATAATACAATCTGTTGTTCAACTTGACATGCATTTGCATCACTGAACTCTGCTAAGCAATGTGCTCTACATACAACACACAAAGACAAAGATATGTTTTAAAGGGCCAATTTGTTTCAGACCAGAACAAATTGACAAAACTATTTTAAATAGCTGCAACTTAACATACATAAGTAACAAACAGCATAATAACAACATAGCTGTAAAACAAGAAAGGCACACACTACATACATAAAGCCTAACCAGGCGTTTTCTCAAGGAATTCTGAAATAAAATCATGTCTGAAGCCCAGAACACTCTACACATTTCCCCACTTAGTTTAGAGAAAAGGAAATATTAGCCTGGCCCACTAGTATCCCTCTTTAGGTTTGTGAACTTTATAGTCTAAACATTTAGAGTGATGTGATAATCAAACACTCTAAAAGTTTAAAATGAAAGAGTATATAAGAGAATTGACAGAGTGTGTGTACCTTCACGCAGGCCCGGCCCTAACCAATCAGGGGCCCTAGGCAAGATTTTAGGTGGCGCCCCCCCACATCGGCAGTGAAGTGTATATACCAGGGGTCGGCAACCTTTACCAGTCAAAGAGCCATTTTGACCAGTTTCACAAATTATAGAAAACAATGGGAGCCGCAAATTTTTTTTGAAATTTTAAATGAAATAACACTGCATTCAAAGTTTTTTTTTTGCTTTGTGCTATGTATAAACCAGGGGTCTCAGACACGTTGCCCACACCTTTAGGTGGAATTTGAAAGCTGGTGCGGCACGCGGGTTTTAAATGAATGGCGCTTGTCAGCGTCATGCATGCCGTGATGGTACAGCATATAGCACCCACTACACCCAGCGTGCCTGATCAGCCACACGTTGTATGGGGCTTCCGCTTGCTCACGTAGGTAACAGCAAGGCATACTTGGTCAACAACCACACAGGTCACACTGACGGTGGCGGTATAAAAAAACAAAACTTTAACACTCTTACTAATAATGCGCCACACTGTGAACCCACACCAAACAAGAATGACAAACAAATTTCGGGTGAACATCTGCACCGTAACACAACATAAACACAACAGGACAAATACCCAGAATCCCATGCAGCCCTAACTCTTCCGGGATACATTATACACCCCCCCCCCCCACAGTGTGGCGCATTATTAGTAAGAGTGTTAAAGTTTTTTTTTTTATACCGCCGCCGTCAGTGTGACCTGTGTGGTTGTTGACCAAGTATGCCTTGCTGTCACGTACGTGTGCAAGCAGAAGATGTATATTGTATAACAAGTGTTGGGCTGGCACGCTGTTAATACAGATTGTAGAGGGCGCCAAATGTTGTACCATCATAGCACGCCCTTATTATAGCCGTAAGGGTGAAAATCGGTGATTATTAATCCCGGGTGTTTTCTGCGAGAGGCACTGAAATCCGGAAGTCTCACGGGAAAATTGGGGGGTTCAGCAAGTAAGCTGCTGAGCCGCATCAGAGTGATCAAAGAGCCGCATGTGGCTCCGGAGCCGTGGGTTGCCGACCCCTGGTATATACTCACAAGAAACCGAATAGCTTTGTCTTTGACCTTTTTTTTTTACTTACAACTATACCTAATATATAAAGGGGTGGAAAAGTGACTATTACCTGCAGGGCAAACATTAGCTAACCAGAAGGCAATAACAATGTAAACAAAAAACACCTGCTTAAAAGATCTAATACAAATGTCCCTGAGGAATGTAAGGTGGGAGTACTGTAATTACCTAACGTTACATTATTATTTTCCATAACAATTTAGCCCCCTCCACAATATTAACCCGACGTTAAAACAGAACTAGCTATTTATTGATTAGCAATTGCCGAATCATGTAACATTAGCTTAATGCTAAAAAGCCAGGTTACTATCACATTCTGTATCAGACAAATAATTTCATGTAGGCTAACGTTACCTACCTGCTACCTCTGTCTTTTCTCGTTTCTCCTCCTCTTCTTTTCTCTTGTTTCTTCCCTGGGCACCTGACAGTTTTGGCCGTTTTGACATCTTGTGTTGATTTTTTGATGTGTCCAAAAAGAGTCATGATACGGGAAGGGAGGGGGCGCACCATGCGGGGGTAGGGAGGGCGTAATGTTGTAACAAATAATATTTCTATTAAATAGGCTTTACTTTGCATTTTAATTAACGTGGGATTATTTTTTGTATTTAGAAATAATAGTATCAACTTTTTTTTTTTTTTTCTCCAACATTTGTGGCACTGGCGTGGCGCCCCCTGATGGACGGCGCCCTTAGCATTTGCCTATACGGCCTATGCCACGGGCCGGCCCTGCCTTCACGTGTGCAGTGCCTCGTTAAAATCCAGTTGCTGTTGGAGGTGGAGGTGAGTGTGTCTCTTTACTAGCTTCGTCGAAGCATGTTGTTTTTGTCGCTGTTTCAGCATATTTGAAACTTACATTCAGCTAAAATGTTCTTTTCTTTGTGGTCGATAAAAGAAATGTACTGAAAATATCTCCATTTTAAGAAACTCGGCTTCGGGGTTCGCCATGACGTCTTGATAGTAGACACAGACACGCCCCCTCCCACACCCACACACACACACACACACACACACACACACACGTACACACAGACAGCGCGCGGCGCGCCTCTTTTTTGTCGCCTCTTCAGCAGCGACATTCAGATCTTCTCAGTTTCTAGCCGATACTACATAAAAAATAACGCAAAATAACGCAGTAACGCATCATGTAGTAACGGTAACGGAGTTACTAAATATAAAAAATAACGCGTTAGATTACTAGTTACCGCCGATAGTAACGGCGTTACAGTACTTTGTAACGCGTTAGTCCCAACACTGCTTACGGTTGCCTTTTTTTTCCTCCCTGAAAAAAATCTTGAATGCGAGTAAATGTCCAACATTATCGGAAATTATATTTGTTGTAGTAAAAAAAATATTTATTTAGTCTGAAATTAACAAATAAGCAATACTTTCACAGAAATGCATCCTGGGTAATGATGTCATTTTGACCTATTGCATTAAGAGTACACAATGGCAGCCACCTTTGTATTTCAATAAATAGTCCCCTTAAAGGCTCATTTGCAATATGTTAATGTTAGTTTATTTAAGCATTATTCCTTTTATCTAATTGTGCTTATGTAATGTACTTTTTGTGAAGCTTGACATTGAATTACTTTTGTAAAGGCATACATCTAGCAGCAACATATGTAATGATGCAGTATGTCATATTTGGTGACATGGATTCAAGCACAAGATGGATACAATTTGTAGCTCGACCTGAGGGTTCTAGGTTTGAGCCCCGCTTCTGCCATCCTAGTCACAGCTGTTGTGTCCTTGGGCAAGACACTTCACCCACCTGCTCCCAGTGCCACCCACACTGGTTTAAAACTTGAACTTAAATAATGGATTTAACTATGCAAAGCGCTTTGAGTCACTAGAGAAAAGCGCTATATAAATATAATTCACTTCACTACAATTTAGAAAAGCAGTCCAAGAGAAGCAACAAACAATTTGCAGTCATGTTGTTGTTATGATAGAATAGACATTCAATGACAGCTTACGCTAACCATATTATTAGCTAACAACGCCTAACACTAATGAGCGTGCATGTGTTACGTGTGTATGTAATTACGTACGAGAAGCTTTAAGAGGGCGGGATATATTGTGTAAATACATTGGCATGTTGACGCCCTCTTGGCATCTGTGTAAATGTTGCAAAGAGCCCCTTTAAGGAAACATTTTTGTTGTCACTTGAACAGTACTCTATCTAAATAAGTGGTTTTCAAACTTTTTTCATCAATTACCACCTCAGAAAATACTTGGCTCTTCAAGTGCCATCATTATGACCAACATTAAAAACAGTAACGTAGTAGGCCTGAATATTCATTTAAAAAAGGCAAATGTTTTTCTAGTAATTATATCTAATATTTTTGGCCACTGTAACATGACACACAGTTTGAACAGTAACACTGTGTTTGAATATTCAATTAAGTGATTATTTGGTGTACCACTCGACGGAGCACCACGGTTTAAGAATCATAGATCTAAATTGTGGCTGTTGAATTATTCTATGTATGCATGTATTCAAAAAACTTCTGTTTATCTGATCAAATACAATTATATTTTATCTATAACAATTTCAGTGGCCTTGTGGTTAGAGTGTCCGCCCTGAAATCGGTAGGTTGTGAGTTCAAACCCCGGCCAAGTCATACCAAAGACTATAAAAAGGGGACCCAGCATCAAGGGTTGGAATTGGGGGTTAAATCACCAAAAATGATTCCTGGGCGCGGCCATCGCTGCTGCTCACTGCTCCCCTCACCTCCCAGGGGGTGAACAAGAGAATGGGTCAAATGCAGAGGTTAATTTCACCACACCTAGTGTGTGTGTGACTATCATTGGTACTTTACTTACTTTAACAGATGTTTACCCAATAGGCTAGCTGTTGTTTTTTTTAAAGTACTTTTGTGGGTTTCATTTGGTTTACTTCAGCCCCTACAATTATGTTTTGAACTTACTGGTAAATAATGAACCCAACAAACTCAGTTTTTGTAGCTTTGTTTTTGCAAATTAAATTGTATCCTGTCACTTTGTTTGCTGCTGCTGTGAGTTACCCAATACATGTCTTTGTTTTACATAATTCCAGTGTCAACAATGGATTATTTTAATCACCAAACATACATACTTGCAAACATGATAAATGATGCAAAAGCGTCCAAGCATGGTGAGGAATGTCTGTGAGCTAATATATCTGTCTCTGTGACATCAGAGACAGATACTGAGAAAACTAGAACGTATGAAAGGAACAGTTTCTTCTACTGATTTATTTATTCCTCAATTTAATAAAGCTCATAAATCTAATCTAGTATTCATAAAAAGTTATGTTAACAACATTCTCAGTTTCAGTCCAAGAAAGAAAGAAGGACACAAATGAGTGAAAACATATGCTAATGAAAATCTACCACTTAAGTATCGCCACAGCCAAGTCACAGCTCTCTCTCACGCTAGGTTGTCTGAAGCTGTGTGGACTTCCACCATCACCATCGCACGCTGACAAAATGGAAAAGTCACATGCGGGCAGATGCAGCGAGGCCGCAGCACGGCTGTGAAAATACATCTTAATGACAGATGAAGAGCAGAGAATACACACGCGGGTACGCATGCGACATACATCACAGATTGAGCACAGAATGCTTTATAGCAACGTAGTTTTCTACACAATTGATATTAACAGCACTCTCATGTGTTTGACCTCAGATCAGTGAGAACGTGAACAATAAGACTGACATTGTAAGTGGGGAAAGCCACAGTAAACATACTGTGATACGATCATTACATTACTGTATGTATCTGACATTAATAGTGTTATTTTATTTATCTAAATACATCCAATAAGACATGTACCAAAAACCAACCGTACATGCTGTATACATTTTATGTTTATAGACTAGTGGTCCTCAAACCTTTTTCACCAAGTACCACCTCAGAAAACACCAGGCTCTCAGAGTATCACCATAGTGGCCAACATTAAAATACAGTAGCGTAATAAGCCTAAGTATTGATTAAAATCAAGGGCAGAGGTTTTATTTAACAAGTATTGAACATTTAATATTGTTGGCCACTGCAACCCCATTCTCACCACGATCTACAGAGGCACTATAGAGAGCCTACTGACCAACTGCATCTCTGTCTGGACTGGAGCCTGCAGTGCCTCAGACTGGAAGTCTCTGCAGAGAGTGGTGAGGATGGCGGAAAAGATCATCAGGACTCCTCTTCCTCCTATCCAGGAGATCGCAAAAAGCCGCTGCCTGACCAGGGCTCAGAAAATCTGCAGACACTCCTCCCACCCCCACCAAGGACTGTTTTCACTGCTGGGCTCAAGAAAGAGGTTCCGCAGCCTCCGTAGCAGAACCGCCAGGTTCTGTAACAGCTTCTTCCCTCAGGCCGTAAGACTCTTGAACGCATCAAAATAACCCCCTCAATTCCCCCCAAAAATGGATTAACTCGCTGGAATAAAAAAGACAATATAACATACATCCATAAACGTGGATACATATGCAAAAGTGCAATAAATTTATCTGTACAGTATTCTATTTATTTATTTCTGCACCTTATTGCTCTTTTATCCTGCACTACCATGAGCTAATGCAAGAAAATGTTGTTCTTATCTGTACTGTAAAGTTCAACATTGAATGACAATAAAAGGAAGTCTAAGTCTAAGTCTAACATTTACACTCAGTTTGAACAGTAAAACTACACTAGTGGTACACGTATCACAGTTTTAAAATCACTGTTATAGACAAATAAAGGTTGCCCGGTGAGGTACATGACGGTTATCTCCAACCATGTATTTTTATTTTATTAATGTTTATTGTTATGGCTGTAGTTTACAGCGGTGTGGAACTAAACTGCATCATGCTGAAAGCTGTTTCTAATATTGTATTACTTCTGCCAGGAGGTTATGTATTCACTTGGGTAGTTAGTTTGCAACACAGCTCCAAAAGTTATGGGCTGATTTTGATGAAACTTTCAGAAAATGTTAGAAATTGGTAATGTACAAGTGATTAAATTGTGGAGGTGATCTGGGAAGTATTTACGTTTACATTAGAGGCTGAACTTCCCTGGGTGTGTATTCTAGCGACCTCCGCCCCCACCCACAGAGACAAAGAGTGGATGACTGACAAGAGAGTTCACTCAGTGTATTTCATTCCGCTCTAACAAACACACTTATTGGCTGATTTTGGTTAAACATTTAGGGATAAGGAACAAGTGATTAGATTTTTGGGGGGGATCCGGATCACTGTCTTAATTTAGGATTTTTTTTAAGGATTCTATACTACTGAGCGCTCTACAAGTGCTTTTCTAGTTTATATGTTTATTAATGTGTTTTATCTACAAATTATGAGCAGGAACACAAAAAGTATCAGAGCGGCACATAAAAGACATGCCTACAGTATATGAGACCATAGCAAGATATCAGCTTCCAGTGGAATGCAAAGAATGTACCTGTTACACCTGGCCTGCTATAAGGAAGGAATATAGACTAAACACACGCACGCACACACACACGTATGCAAACATGCACTATGTCGTAACATATTACCCCATAAAAATACACACACATATGAATGAGGGGTATTGTAGTCAAGCAGAGGGATTGTAAAACAGTGAAAAAAGGAGCAGCCTAATAAACAAACACACAAAATCCTTATAATAATACAAAGCACCCAGCATTTTGGCTTCTTTGGCAATCTTCCATCAATAATGATTTGTTTAATCAAATATTGGCCACTGGTCACAACTTTTCGAAATGTTACATCATATTTTGTTACATATTTTTTTCACTTGGGTCAGTTTATCAAAACTACTAACTACATAAGGTGACAGAGACTTGATACAAAAAAATCTATTTGGAAGCCGTCTGACATTTTTTGATAACAAAAAACAAAACAAAAAACTACCAATATATCTAACAGACTTCTTGATACTGCAAATAATAAACAATTGAAAACAAGGTAACAAAATAAATAAATAAATAAAACTTTTTGACTGACAAGACATTTTTTGTTACCGAGCACTTTTGCTGCCTGTACCTTACAAAATATGCATCAAAATCTTTAAAATACAACCTAAAAACTAAATAGAACAGGAACATTTGGCTTGTTAAAATGTCATTATGCTCAATACAGTACAGTAGTAACTCAGTTTACCAGCTTTATTGGTTTTGTGACGGAGCTCTTAACTCAAAACACTAATATATTAAATTAACGTCTCTTATTGAAACAAATTAAAATCTGTTTAATTAAAGCTTGGCTCCCACAAAACAGCACAATTTTAACATGCTTTTTAATACGAAAAACAAAGTTTTAGATAAGAAATGATCCATAAATACAATACGATATAATGTACTACAAACAACTACAGTGATTTTTATAAAGTAATATAATAATGTGCAGAATGTTCTTTGGAGAGTAGACTTCTACGGTATCTACTTCCAGCTGCTTCTCTGTCAAACACACCATCAACAGCTTTTCCATATTTTCATGGATAAAAGTCCGAAATTGAGATATCATTTTAACATTCTTGGCTGGCGTTCGACTCATTCTTCAGACTCGTAGTGATAGGCTTGGATTGCTACGCCAAGTTAACGACACACTTGGTCATGTTCTTTGATGATTTCACTTCTTTAATTCAATGAACATTGTCCACTTCTTCTCAGCAAAGTCTTTAACACTCACTTTCTTCCTTTCTATGGTTGAAAAACTAATTTATGTTGATATCTAGCTATAAGCATATGCTAGCAAGTTAGACAGGTGGATGTTAAAGGTTCACTGTGACATTTGCTACACTAACTAAATGCTCGTAACAAGTTTTTTCTTGCAACGTAAAGCATAACAATTAACTGAGAGACGGCTCTTATCTCAAAACACTAAGTTGAGGCATTTTGGCAAGTCACATTTTTGTTCTCTTGGCACTTGACAGATGATTTATTCATGTATTTATTAATTATTATTATTCTCCTTGAATTCTGAACAATCCATGCAACACCTGTTGAGATGCCCACTCCTGGATGACCAATGCAGCTTGGAGGATCCAATGGCTGCAAATGAGAAGGCTCTCTACTGCACAAGCGCCTGGCCAAACATATTGCATTCGTGGATGATGGGCACGTAAGAGAGAGAGACAATCTGCTTTCTGTGGTTTCTGATGGTATCAACAGCAATGCCACTAAAGCAGGAAAAAATGTGTGGATGCGCTGTACAACTGTACTGTACTTTGAACAGGCACACTCTTACAGTCTGCATCTCTCCTACAGGATATACTGTAGCCCACAGCACGATTTTGTTATGTAATCCTTAACACTTATTTTTCCGCTCAGAAGACTTTTGGCAGCAATCAAACATTCTCAAAGAAATTTCAGAAGGAATGCAGAGCTTTTAGAAGTAGAACTCCAGGGTAGAACAGCAGCCATAACTACCAACATATCTAATGTAGTTTTATTAAAGATGTTGTGATTATTAGGGATGAGCAGAGAAACTATTAGCCTGACGTCGACTCGCAAAGCACAGCTCACATAAAAGACAACAGAAACGTTGACTGCTAGAAACCAGAAGAGACAACACAGACGTGATAATCAAGTAAAAAAAAAAGTGACGCAATGATCTTGAGAGTACAATAGGAAGCTGACAGCACAAAGGAAAACATTGGGAGTGCTGGGAAACACACGCACAAGCACACACACACACACACACACATAGTGCAGCCAAGCCACCAAATGTAATAACAGAGCAGGCCAAAGAAAACCAGGAAGGAACCATCCGTTTGCTCTGATAAGCACGTCTCATGTGACTTTTAGGCCCAGTGGCCAATGCCAATCACTGCATAGTTCTCAATCTCTAGCGCTCTTCAGGATGAGTGTGTTCAAGATATGACGTGACAAACACTGATAGGCGATGAAGAACACCTCATTCAAGATGCAGCTGGTTTAAATAACACTGACAAAAATGATAACACATTTAAAACCACAATCCATCATCTACCATAGCATATAATAACTGATCAAGTGACAGATAATATTTCATAATAAGTAGAAATGCATAATTGGAGTATGCTACAATGTATTTCACCGGCCATCTTCCAATTATTTAGTATACTGTATTTGTGAAAGTAACACAAATGTTCAAAAATCCAAGTTCCAATAAACTTGTTAGCTCAAATGAATTTGTTAACTGTCTTTTAAATCAAATGCGTGCTCTAATGACCTTTGACCTTAGTTATCTTAGGCCTTTTGTTTTGGCAGTAGTCAACTTTGCTGTTTTTGTATTTTTTGTGTTTTATTATTATTACCATTTATACTGAATATCAATTATACGCATTGTCTTAAAATAACATTTGAGCAAAAATTCAGCATAATTTTTTTTTTTGCGGTTTGCTCTAATTAGGCAACGTAAAACAGTGATGTGCAATATCACTGGTTTATTTTCCGATCCGATGAGTAAAATTTAGGCTGTAATAGGCAATACCAATTCGATACTTTGTGCAATTTACGAGTACCTAAACTTTTGAGTAATTTGAAATATGAGCTAATAGTTATTGGTTGCGAGCATAATCTGAGATAAAAGCCCATCCTGCTGTTGGTTTAAGTAGTATTTGTCACAGTGTTGTGCCATTTGAGCAATTAAGACTTGATATATTGTAGCTGAGATAGGCTCCAGCAACCCCTGCGACCCCGAATGGGACAAGCGGTAGAAAATGGATAGATGGATATTATTATACTTTGTTGTTCCTGCTTTGATTACACTAGACAGTTGATATGCGCGATTGAGCGACATAATCGTGCCCTTCAACCACCGGATTTGAGAAAATGAATGCGAAGGAGAAGAAGCAGACGGCTGAATGAGCAAAACGAACCATTAAAAATATGTCCTACCGGTTATCAGCTAACCCATCTCTGCAGTAGCGTCAGTCCGCATCACAAGAAGGCACAGCCAGCCTACGTGTTTTAGTTTGCTCTGTGTAGTCCTGACTCAACAAACTACCTTTGATACACAAACATACATATCGCTTGTAGCCAACTGTGTCCTTTTGTGTCCATCACTCAAATACTCATGTGTGCAAAATAAACAGAGATGTCCTAGTTCCTATTGTTACACAAGGGAGAAGCAGCCAGAAGGAGACACCCACAAAAGTCTACTCCTTAAGGTGAATGCTGAACATTACATTCTAGGGCTGTCTAATGATTATTCTTTAAATCAGATGAATCACATTTTTCAATTTGGATTAATCACAGGTGATAAATCGCTTGCGTAAATCAAATTGCTTAAGAAAAGACCCCAATATTTGTACACAAATGCAGTTTTATTGTCAGAATGTCCTCCAGGAACATTTTTAAATGTTTTACTTAAATGCAGGTCATCATTTGTTGGCACAAAACATTGGCAAAAAAATTGTATCTAAAGTTCTGTCAGGTTGTATTATGGAGTAGAATTTCTCTCCCACTCATTTTTGTATTGACGTACTGTGTGCTTTGATCTGATCAATGACCGTATTGTGTAAGACAGTGTTTTTCAACCTTTTTTGAGTAAATGCACATTTTTTGGGTTGAAAAAATCCGGAGGCACACCACCAGCAGAAATTATTAAAAAACAAAACTCAGTTGGCAGTAAAACGTCGTTGTCGCAATTGTTTGATATGTCTTTAAACCATTACCCACCATGCGTCAATATAGCTCTTGTCTCAAAGTAGGTGTACTGTCACGACCTGTCACATCACACCGTGACTTATTTGGAGTTTTTTTTGCTGTTCCTGTGTGGAGTGTTTTAGTTCTTGTCTTGCGCTCCTATTTTGGTGGCTTTTCCTGTTTTTTTGGTATTTTCCTGTAGCAGTTTCAGGTCTTCCTTTGAGCGATATTTCCCGCATCTACTTTATTTTAGCAATCAAGAATATTTCAGTTGTTTTTATCCTTCTTGTGGGGACATTGTTGATTGTCATGTCATGTTCGGGAGTACATTGTGGACGCCGTCTTTGCTCCACAGTAAATCTTTGCTGTCGTCCAGCATTCTGTTTTTGTTTACTTTGTAGCCAGTTCAGTTTTAGTTTTGTTCTGCATAGCCTTCCCTAAGCTTCAATGCCTTTTCTTAGGGGCACTCACCTTTTGTTTATTTTTGGTATAAGCATTAGACACCTTTTAACCTGCACGCTGCCTCCCGCTGTTTCCGACATCTACAAAGCAATTAGCTACCGGCTGCCACCTACTGATATAAAAGAGTATTACACAGTTACTCTGCCGAGCTCTAGACAGCACCGACACTCAACAACAACACAATTTGCAGACTATAATTACTGGTTTGCAAAAAAAATGTTTTAACCCAAATAGGTAAAATTAGATAATCTCCCACGGCACACCAGACTGTATCTCACGGCACACTAGTGTGCCGCGGCACAGTGGTTGAAAAACACTGGTGTGAGAGAGCTTGTAAATAAGTTACATGCGGCACTTACGCATTACAAACTTTCCCAGGCTGAAGAAAAAGTAGCAAAGTTTGAAACACAACAATTGACTCACTGACAAAATGTTTGGTCAGTATAGTACAACAACAAGTCTGACCTTTGACCTGAGCACCATTAGAAATTTGCTCTGGACCAGTGGTTCTTAACCTTGTTGGAGATACCGAACCCCACCAGTTTTATATGCGCATTCACCGAACCCTTCTTTAGTGAAAAATTAAAAAAAATGTTTTCAAATTCAAGACAAAGTTATGTTTTTTTTACTGGTGCACAAAATGAACCGTGCATCAACATCACCTTGTTCAAAGAACAAAACCTACACAGTGCATGAACTCACAACAAATTACACACATGCAAATCAGTCTGACTTCTGCTGTTGCGGTATCCATAAAGTTTTTATTTACACGATGAGTCGGGTGTGTCTTGAGGCTCCGTCGAACCCCTGAGGCCGACTCACCGAACCCCTAGGGTTTGATCGAACCCAGGTTAAGAACCACTGCTCTGGACAATAATCCAAAAAAGTAAATCAACATGTACTGACTAAACCTTTGGCCTCAGCTACTTCAGGCCATGTTGATATCTTTCATTTCAGTCTCTGAACGTCTCAAGAAGTTTGTTTGAACACATCTGACCTTTGACTTTAGCTAGATCATATATTCTAATCTCTGGAGGTTTAAAGATGATTGGGTGCAAATGAATTGATTTGACTTTTCAAAAACCAATAAATAAATTGGACAGTATAAATAAAGCATATTCTTTGCTATTTGTAGAGAAAATTAGCACAAAAAGCTGCAATATAATAGAGCCCAAGGTCAAAGTCTGGTGGCCATCTTTCATCAGTCCCAGTAAAAGACTAAACTGCATTACAGGCAGCCAAAAATAGAGGATTTTGTCCGTCAACAATGAGTTGAGGCAGGCTGAGAATAGACGGGTTTTATGTTGCAACACATGACCTTTAAACGATACCAACAAGAGAGTCAGTAAACAAGATACAAACATTGGACAAACTACAACTTGTGTTTAATTTGTGTCAATTATAACACTAAGTCCCCTCATTGTTTAGTTTTTTTTGCACAGTGGTACCTCGACTTGTAAATTTCTGGATTTGAGGTAGAAAATGGATGGATGGAGCTGTCTCTGTGCAAATTTGTTTAAGTTGCAACCAAAAAAGTGAGTTAGGAGCCATCAGATATCTTCTCACCACAAGTTAATGTAGCGAATGCCAGAGCAATCCCCGTAAGAGTCACCCAACCTCCAGTATGTCACTTGTTAGAATTAGCTAACAGCAAGGCAGACAACACTTAGTTTTTCCAACCATGGGTTTAAAGAAAGTAAGTGTGCTGAACAGTGCTAAACATAAGTGCATTTTACGCATTAAATCAAAGAAAGAAATCATTGAAAAACATGACTGAGAACAGAACAAAACAGTTTGACAAGAAGGACAAAAAATAAGCGAATAATTAATGTACTTTTAAAGTAATTTCAATTGGAAACATTAATTTAAGGCATGATTATTTCAAGTTACAAGTTCTGTCATGGAGCAAACATTACTGAAATATTTTATTTGCATTTTTATACCATATTTTCCAGAGTGTATCCATCCATTTTCTACCGCTTGTCCCTTTTGGGGTCGCGGGGGGTGCTGGAGCCTATCTCAGCTGCATAGGGGCAGAAGGAGGGGTACACCCTGGACAAGTCGCCATCTCATCACAGGGCCAAGTTGCCAACACAGATAGACAGACAACATTCACACTCACATTCACACACTAGGGCCAATTTAGTGTTGCCAATCAACCTATCCCCAGGTGCATGTCTTTGGAGGTGGGAGGAAGCCGGAATACCCGGAGAGAACCCACACAGTCACGGGGAGAACATGCAAACTCCACAAAGAAAGATCCCAAGACTCAGGACTACTCAGGACCTTCGTATTGTGAGGCACATGCACTAACCCCTGTTCCACCGTGCTGCCCACTCAGGACCTTCGTATTGTGAGGCACATGCACTAACCCCTGTTCCACCGTGCTGTGGAGTGTAAGCCACACAGGTATATAAGCCGCACCCACTAAAATTTAAGAGAAAAAACGTTTTTCATATATTAGCCACACGGGACTACAAGCCGCAGATTAATACCAGTACATTGTGAAATGAGATATTTACATAGAAAGATTTTGTAAATGTTTTGACAAGGATATGTTTTTTTTTGTAAATACCTTAATTGTTTCCAGATGGTGCCTGTAACACATTGCAGTAAACCGGCTGATCAAACAAAACAGAAAAGTCATTGATGTCTTTAGTCATCCTTTGAGCTGAATAAGATTTTACTTTTTTTTTTTTAAATAAGTTTCAGGATGTTTATCAGGATTCTTCTTCCTTGTACTTTGTAAACAGTTTGAGCTTGAACAGTTTCCTAAAGTGGATCATTTTAGTACATTGAGATCTTTGCTTAATCCATTCCATAATTTTGTCATTAGCGAAGAAAAATCCATTAGACAAGCCATAACTTTGTATAAGCCGCAGGGTTCAAAGCTGGGGGAAAAAGTAGCGGCTTATTAGTCCTGAAAAAACAGTAATTTCTTCACCCCCAATGTATATCAGACTATTTCATAAATGATACAAATAAACATATATAATATAATCAGGACTGTCAAAAATAATGAATTTATTCATGTTATTAATCACAAAAGATATCGCATTAATCATGTTTGAACAAAGATTAATGAAGGAATTTATTTTGAGCACAAATGCTCCTCTACCTAAATCCTGGATGGTTACCTGAAAGCGGCCGAGGTTGTTTAACGGTCAGTGATCAGGTCAATGCATATGTCGGTGCAAAGATGAATGAGGAGACTGACTGGCATGCGCACTGGTAAATTTCACTCCAAAATAAACCCAGACTGTAGCTTAGATAAAACTGTTGCCAAGTTTTGATCAAATAAATTCAAGTAAAACGTTTTAAAAATGGTTCTGTAGTGGACAATCGGACAATAAAATTGCTTTTGTGTTTTCATTTTGGGCTCTTTATTTAAGTAAATGGTAAATGGGTTATACTTGTATAGCGCTTTTCTACCTTCAAGGTACTCAAAGCGCTTTGACACTATTTCCACATTCACCCATTCACACAATGATGGCGGGAGCTGCCATGCAAGGCCCTAACCGCGACCCATCAGGAGCAAGAGTGAAGTGTCTTGCTCAACGGTAATACGATAGATCTAGTGCTGGTCAGGGGTGTCACCACCTCCAAAGTTATGGTACTCCCGTATACTAAAGTAATATCCGATCATTACCTTATAAAATTCGAAGTTCTGACTCATTGTCAACAAACTGATAATAATAATAACTGCGATAGCAGCCTCAACATTAATGCTGCCACAACGATGACTCTTGCTGACCTACTGCCTTCGGTAATGGCACCATTCCCAAATTATGTCGGCTCTATTGATAACCTAACTAACAACTTTGACAATGCCCTGCGCAAAACCATTGATAGTATAGCACCGCTAAAACAAAAAAGGGCCCCTAAAAGGCGCACCCCATGGTTTACAGAAGAAACCAGAGCTCATAAATTATCATGTAGAAAGTTGGAACGCAAATGGCGCGCGACCAAGCTTGAGGTTTTCCATCAAGCATGGAGTGATAGTTTAATATCGTATAAACGCATGCTTACCTTAGCTAAAGCTAAATATTACTCAAATCTCATCCGCCTCAACAAAAACGACCCTAAATTTTTGTTTAGTACAGTAGCATCGCTAACCCAACAAGGGACTCCTCCCAATAGCTCCACCCACTCGGCAGATGACTTTATGAATTTCTTTAATAAGAAAATGTAACTCATTAGAAAGGAGATTAAAGACAACACATCCCAGCTACAACTGGGTTCTATTAACACAGATACATCTGTATCTGCGACGGATACTGCAATACAAAATAGTCTCTCTCTTTTTGATGAAATAACATTAGAGGAACTATTACGGCGTGTAAATGGGATAAAGCAAACAACATGTTTACTTGACCCACTTCCTGGGAAACTTATCAAGGAGCTTTTTGTATTATTAGGTCCATCAGTGCTAAATATTATAAACTTATCACTTTCCTCTGGCACTGTTCCCCTAGCATTCAAGAAAGCGGTTATTCATCCTCTGCTCAAAAGACCTAACCTTGATCCTGACCTCATGGTAAACTACCGACCGGTGTCCCACCTTCCCTTTATTTCGAAAATCCTCGAAAAAATTGTCGCACAGCAGCTAAATGAACACTTAGTGTCTAACAATCTCTGTGAACCTTTTCAATCCGGTTTCAGGGCAAATCACTCTACGGAGACAGCCCTCGCAAAAATGACTAATGATCTACTGCTAACGATGGATTCTGATGCGTCATCTATGTTGCTGCTTCTTGATCTTAGCGCTGCTTTCGATACCGTCGATCATAATATTTTATTAGAGCGTATCAAAACACGTATTGGTATGTCAGACTTAGCTTTGTCGTGGTTTAACTCTTATCTTACTGACAGGATGCAATGCGTCTCCCATAATAATGTGACCTCGGACTATGTTAAGGTAACGTGCGGAGTTCCTCAGGGTTCGGTTCTTGGCCCTGCACTCTTTCGTATTTACATGGTGCCGCTAGGCGACATCATACGCAAATACGGTGTTAGCTTTCATTGTTATGCTGATGACACCCAACTCTACATGCCCCTAAAGCTGACCAACACGCCGGATTGTAGTCAGCTGGAGGCGTGTCTTAATGAAATTAAACAATGGATGTCCGCTAACTTCTTGCAACTCAACGCCAAGAAAACGGAAATGCTGATTATCGGTCCTGCTAAACACCGACATTTATTTAATAATACCACCTTAACATTTGACAACCAAACAATTACACAAGGCGAATCAGTAAAGAATCTGGGTATTATCTTCGACCCAACTCTCTCGTTTGAATCACACATTAAGAGTGTTACTAAAACGGCCTTCTTTCATCTCCGTAATATCGCTAAAATTCGTTCTATTTTATCCACTAGCGACGCTGAGATCATTATTCATGCGTTCGTTACGTCTCGTCTCGACTACTGTAACGTATTATTTTCGGGTCTCCCTATGTCTAGCATTAAAAGACTACAATTGGTACAAAATGCGGCTGCTAGACTTTTGACAAGAACAAGAAAGTTTGATCATATTACGCCTATACTGGCTCACCTGCACTGGCTTCCTGTGCACTTAAGATGTGACTTTAAGGTTTTACTACTTACGTATAAAATACTACACGGTCTAGCTCCGTCCTATCTTGTCGATTGCATTGTACCATATGTCCCGGCAAGAAATCTGCGTTCAAAGAACTCTGGCTTATTAGTGATTCCCAGAGCCCAAAAAAAGTCTGCGGGCTATAGAGCGTTTTCTATTCGGGCTCCAGTACTATGAAATGCCCTCCCGGTAACAATTAGAGATGCTACCTCAGTAGAAGCATTTAAGTCCCATCTTAAAACTCATTTGTATACTCTAGGCTTTAAATAGCCCTCCTGTTAGACCAGTTGATCTGCCATTTCTTTTATTTTCTCCTCTGCTCCCCTCTTCCTTGTGGAGGGGGGGGGCACAGATCCGGTGGCCATGGATGAAGTGCTGGCTGTCCAGAGTCGGGACCCGGGGTGGACCGCTCGCCTGTGCATCGGCCGGGAACATCTCTGCGCTGCTGACCCGTCTCCGCTCGGGATGGTGTCCTGCTGGCCCCACTATGGACTGGACTCTTACTATTATGTTGGATCCACTATGGACTAGACTCTCACAATATTATGTCAGACCCACTCGACATCCATTGCTTTCGGTCTCCCCTAGAGGGGGGGGGGGGTTACCCACATACCTCTCCAAGGTTTCTCATAGTCATTCACATCGACGTCCCACTGGGGTGAGTTTTTCCTTGCCCTTATGTGGGCTTTGTACCGAGGATGTCGTTGTGGCTTGTGCAGCCCTTTGAGACACTTGTGATTTAGGGCTATATAAATAAACATTGATTGATTGATTAAGGACAAAACGGACGTGACTTGGTTGTTGGTAGGTGGGGATCGAACCAGGAACCCTCAGGTTGCTGGCCCAGCCACTCTACCAACTGCGCCACGCCGTCCCCCTCCAAAAAAGCAAATTTAAAACATGCAAGCAAATAATAATGAATCAGATTTTTTTCAAATTATTTGACAGCACTAAATATAGGATTTCTTAAATTCACTTTAACTACACATTTTGACAAGGTTATGAATAAGTTTGGGATTAATTTAATAATATCTATTTCTTGTAAAAACCCTCTTTCCATATGAGTTGGGAAATTGTGTTGGATGTAAATACAAACGGAATACAAAGATGTGCAAATCCTTTTCAACCCATATTCAGTTGAATGCACTGCAAAGACAACATATTTGATATTCAAACTCATAAACTTTTTTTTTTTTTTTTTGCAAATAATAATTAACTTAGAATTTCATGGCTGCAACACGTGCCAAAGTAGTTGGGAAAGGGCATGTTCACCACTGTGTTACATGGCCTTTCCTTTTAACAACACTCAGTAAACGTTTGGAAACTGAGGAGACACATTTTTTAAGCTTCTCAGGTGGAATTCTTTCCCATTCTTGCTTGATGTACAGCTTAAGTTGTTCAACAGTCCGGTCGTCTCCGTTGTGGTATTTTAGGCTTCATAATGCGCCACACATTTTCAATGGGAGACAGGTCTGGACTACAGGCAGGTCAGTCTAGTACCCGCACTCTTTTACTATGAAGCCACGTTGATGTAACACGTGGCTTGGCATTGTCTTGCTGAAATAAGTAGGGGCGTCCATGGTAACGTTGCTTGGATGGCAACATATGTTGCTCCAAAACCTATATGTACCTTTCAGCATTAATGGCGCCTTCACAGATGTGTAAGTTACCCATGTCTTGGGCACTAATATACCCCCATACCATCACAGATGCTGGCTTTTCAACTTTGCGCCTATAACAATCCGGATGGTTGTTTTCCTCTTTGGTCCGGAGGACAGGACGTCCACAGTTTCCAAAAACAATTTGAAATGTGGACTCGTCAGACCACAGAACACTTTTCCAGTTTGTATCAGTCCATCTTAGATGAGCTCAGGCCCAGCGAAGCTGACGGCGTTTCTGGGTGTTGTTGATAAACGGTTTTCGCCTTGCATAGGAGAGTTTTAACTTGCACTTACAGATGTAGTGACCAACTGTAGTTACTGACAGTGGGTTTCTGAAGTGTTCCTGAGCCCATGTGGTGATATCCTTCACACACTGGTGTCGCTTGTTGATGCATTACAGCCTGAGAGATCGAAGGTCACGGGCTTAGCTGCTTACGTGCAGTGATTTCTCCAGAATTTCTGAACCCTTTGATGATATTACGGACCGTAGATGGTGAAATCCCTAAATTCCTTGCAATAGCTGGTTGAGAAAGGTTTTTCTTAAACTGTTCAACAATTTGCTCACGCATTTGTTGACAAAGTGGTGACCCTCGCCCCATCCTTGTTTGTGAATGACTGAGCATTTCATGGAATCTACTTCTATACCCAATCATGGCACCCACCTGTTCCCAATTTGCCTATTCACCTGTGGGATGTTCCAAATAAGTGTTTGATGAGCATTCCTCAACTTTATCAGTATTTATTGCCACTTTTCCCAACTTCATTGTCACGTGTTGCTGGCATCAAATTCTAAAGTTGATGATTATTTGCAAAAAAAAAAAATGTTTATCAGTTTGAACATCAAATATGTTGTCTTTGTAGCATATTCAACTGAATATGGCTTGAAAATGATTTGCAAATCATTGCATTCCGTTTATATTTACATCTAACACAATTTCCCAACTCATATGGAAACGGGGTTTGTATAAATAATGAGTCAACTCCTCGCCATGGAAACGATGTGCAACCTTATATCAATAATTGTATTTTATTCCAAGTTATCTTGATAAAAAAAAATTCTGGTTTACTGTCCAGATCACAGATCAGGAGGAGTGACGCCTCTGTACAATTAATTTTTAGCGACTTGACTACGAGAGGACACGTCTACTCAGACAACATGGTTACACAATCTTCTGCATGACCTATGGCCTCGACACTTGTAGGATGGCATACTGTATATATAACATGTGATTCATCAACATCCTATTTATTCTATGTCTGTGACTATATCATTCATTTAGTCTATTTTTAACCTATTTTGTTGTACACAAGTCCAGTTTTGCAACCTGCTGAGAGGAAGGAAGGAGAATGTTGCCAACACCTCCCTGGCAGTAACGAGCACCAGCTTTCACTCACGCCCACTTTAATGGACCACATGAAACCTACGCTTTATTCGATCTTCAACCACAGCATGATGTGTGTGTCTTTCACAGCATGAGACATCTTTAATAACCACTTGTATTTCTGAATCCTGATTGATGTTAGTCAAATAAATGACAAGGCAAAGTGGTTCTTTAAGTAAAAGTTTGACTTCCACATTCCATTTGTACTTTGCAATGTAAATATGTTGTTATAGCAGCTTCTAGTTCTACAGGTTCTCCTTATAGCTTTCTTGAGAATATTGCATACATTATTAGTGCTCCAGGCAAAGGGAGGATGTAAATCAGAATAGAACCAGTAATCACTATGCATGTTCAGTACATTAGCCCTGCAGCCATTTGGCAAAAAAAAATGTTAAATAATAGCCCAAGTCTATTATAATAAGATTTAATGAGCCCTAACTTTAGGGCGATTCTTCTGAATGAACTCAGAGGGAAAGTCCATAAATATTGTGGTAGCAGCTGAGCTGTTGATCATCTCCAGGTGTAAATCATACAGGCCACCACGCAGCTTTTGGATTCCAGCACTTGTGCAGTCGAATGAATTTAAGAGGCAATAGAAGCTTAGCAGTAAACGGAAAATAAGGACTTGAGAAAGCAAGGTGTTGTTCAACACATCACGCATCATCGTGCAAGACATGTGAATCATTCCAGACAGTAAATGAGCTCATACTGTGAAGTCATACCATGTATCTTATCGAGTCATGCTTCAAGAAAACATTCAAGCTCTGGTGTGGATGGACATACTGTGTGTCACTTTAAAACTCTTCAACTTTTGTTAGTTAAAAATGTATCTTTTATAGGTCAACACAATGCGAATAAAGAAACTGCCTTAATTTTGTCTAACCTAACTCGGGCTCCATGAAATCTGTTTTTCCCCTTTAAATAGTTTTTAAAAATAGTTTTTTTTATCATTTATATCTATTTTACAAACAAAGTGTAAACTTTTTGTGTAATTTAAAAACATGTGTGTCAGTTAAAGAGGATGTTTGCAACCTTTATGCGGATGCCTAAATGGCGCTTGTTTTCCAATGTGTTTTAAGTTGGTCTGTCAAAAATATGTGATTAACCACAAAATAAAATATCGCATTAATCATGTATACACGCGGATTAATCAAATAATTTACTTTGACTGCACATGCTCCTTTCTCTTAACCGCAAATGGTTGTTTGTTACTTGGTCAGTAATGAGGTCAATGCATACGTCATTGCAAAGATTAGATTGGGGGAAAATAAAAAATACTGCATAGATCTGCATTTTTCTCCTTTGCCAAAACGCTTGGATTCCAAAACCTGTTCTTCAACCAAGTCTACTTTGTTGTGAATGGTCAGGGGTCCCTTCCTCTCCCGCCACCACTCGACCGGTTATGTGCTAATGATTATCAGCAAACAGTAAAGAATTTAATATTTGATATAATCGGGAGAATAGTACAAAATCCGATATCAAGCAGTGCTTTGTTCATAGTACAATTTTTCGTTAAGTGGCAGGAAGGAGCAGTTACCATGAGGACAAAAAATTTCCTTGTTGCTGCTGTACTCTGAAAACACACTTTCTGGCTGCCATTTTGGATAAATTATGCAATTAAAGGCGTAACTAAAAAGCTATGATTTGAGAAATTGAAAAGATCTTGTAATTGACTATTCACGACATAAAAATAATAGACCAGGCTAGGAATTAAACGATAAGCGGTATTAATAATAACCACGATAAAACTTGAGACGGTTGGTGTTACCATTTTGAATAAAAATAATCGAAAAAACGTTATGATAACCGCACTTTGATAAACTCCCGGACTGACTGACTGACACTAGCTCGCTAGCTTAAATGCCAACATTAAACAAGAGACCTTAACATCTTTCCCAATCAACAAACGATGTAGCTCAATCGAAACGTATACAGTACAAACACATTGCTGATTGAGCAACTAAGCTATTCAATTGTGCACACTGAACCTAAAAGCCATGCTCTCATGGAACAGAGTGATTGTTCTATACTAAGAGGACTACAAGACGGATGTGTTTTTACAGTGTGTTTAAAGGGGAACTATTTAAATGCATTCTAAATGAATGCGATCAAAGGTCTGCTTATTATAGAGCCGCTCTATTCTGCCTATAAAGCCTATAAAAAAATCCGAACAACTCCATTAAGGTTTTATATACACACTGTAAGTATATATGTAATGAAGTAACAGGCACATTCAGAATAACATTGTATATCTTTGTACTTTGCTCATTTTAAGCATACAAGGCGCATTCATTTAAAAAATGCATCATATTGTCTGTTTTCGACTGACTGCAGACTTTATGAGAGCCAACAAACATAATAAAACATCACTTACTGTACAAGATCTCCTGTCATTAGGATGCTGACTGCAAGGATGTTCATGTATTCCCATTTAGATGAAGAATGACTCATAATTCTCGCGAAGAAAAGGAGGGTGGAACCAAGCGTCTTTTTGTGTCGTTCTCGCCATTTCCGAGTCTAAATTGGCTGTCAAAGTGTACCAACTTCTTCGTCCTTCTACTATTCAGCTGTGAGACATGATTTTTTATCTACAATAAAGTTTGACGAGCAAGGAAACGAGGAAGCAGCTGATCAGTCAATCATGTCAACATTGGCACACAAGCTATTGATCACGGCGCCACTATAAATAGTTTGTCTGCGTTAGTATTTATAATAACAATATCACAAATACTCACAAATTCAAGCCACAAAATGTAAATAGAATATTGTTGGCGCTTTTTGGATGGTTATTTATTGGGTTTTATGGGCGAAATAGAGGACCTCCCATTGTCTCTGCTGTAAGCAGACATTTATTTATGTTTATTTACAAGTGACAATGCATTAAAAAAAAAAAATACATCAGTCGTCATGTGTTTTATAATGATTGTGAACGATGGGCAAAATTTAAAAAAAAAAAAAAAAAGTGCAGTTCCCCTTCAAGAATTGCTGAACAGCATAGGACACCACGACGCCCGACAGAAACAATAAATATTAATAATACAATAAATCATTTGTGTTAGACTTTTCATTTTAAAAAAGTGCTACAGTAAAAAACAATTTAAAAGCTTTGCCATTAAGATAAAATACTAAGACTAAAACACTATCAGTGAAACATAAGGACCACAAAACATGCAAAAGAGTGGGTTTTCTAACAGTGTGTATTTATCGGTATTTGAAAAAAAAAAAAATAGCTTGGTCAAAAGATTTCAGTGTGTGTATAAGTACTTTTCGAGCACAAGCAACAATACCGCAAGTGTAACGATAACTGTGATACTTTTGGTTGCGATAACGGTGATGTAATTCATTACATCTCTAAACCCAGGCATAACTTAAAAACACACTAACCTCATTATATGGCACTACCACATCATGCAGACCAAAGGCACAACATTTAAGACATATACATAATTGTGAAAACATTTAAATGTAGAATGGCCCCTTTAATAAACAAAGGATAAAGAATACAATTTGTTCTGCCTTTTCAGGGCAAAAAGTCTGGACACTAGGAATGTGAATCTTACAATAATTAGATTCAATTACGATTCTTGGGTGACGTTTGTTGATTCAATGCTCATCTGTTCAAAGACATCTGGGATGTCATTGCCCCCCATATCCAAGAAATAATTAACAGCAGTCTTGTTTCAGGGACTGTCTCAAATTATTTTAAGCAAGCTGTTGTGGAACCTCTGCTAAAGGAGCCAATTTTAGATCCCTCTATTTTATCACATTTTAGACCCATTTCTAAGCTTCCTTTGATTTCAAAGATTTTAAAGAGAGCTGTGCTTCTACAGTTACAGTTTTATCTTGATTTGCACGCTATTCTTGATGTTTTTCAGTCCGGTTTTAAAGCTTTTCATAGCACCGAATCTGCACTTTTAAAGGTTTTTAACAACCTTTTAATATCCACTGATTCTGGTGATCCTGCCATTTTAATTATTTTAGATCTAACTGCTGCATTCAACACATTGGATCACACAACTCTCATTAGTCGCTTATAACAATGTGTGGGTTTAAAAGGCACACCCTTGAAATGGTTCAGGTCATATCTGACAAACAGAACTTTTAAGATTCAAATTGATGATTCGGCCCGGCCCGAAGAGGCAACGTGGGTAACGTGGGTCCCCCCTCCAATGGGCTCACCACCCATAGCAGGGGCCATAGAGGTCGGGTGCAATGTGAGCTGGGCGGTAGCCGAAGGCAGGGCACTTGGCGGTCCGATCCTCGGCTACAGAAGCTAGCTCTTGGGACGTGGAACGTCACCTCGCTGGGGGGGAAGGAGCCTGAGCTAGTGCGCGAGGTAGAGAAGTTCCGGTTGGATATAGTCGGACTCACCTCGACGCACAGCAAGGGCTCTGGAACCAGTTCTCTCGAGAGGGGATGGACTCTCTTCCACTCTGGCGTTGCCAGCAGTGAGAGGCGACGGGCTGGGGTGGCAATTCTTGTTGCCCCCCGGCTCAGAGCCTGCATGTTGGAGTTCAACCCGGTGGACGAGAGGGTAGCTTCCCTCCGCCTTCGGGTGGGGGGACGGGTCCTGACTGTTGTTTGCGCTTACGCGCCAAACGGCAGCTCAGAGTACCCACCCTTTTTGGATTCACTCGAGGGAGTACTTGAGAGTGCTCCCCCGGGTGATTCCCTCGTTCTACTGGGGGACTTCAACGCTCATATTGGCAACGACAGTGAAACCTGGAGAGGCGTGATTGGGAAGAATGGCCGCCCGGATCTGAACCCAAGTGGTGTTTTGTTATTGGACTTTTGTGCCCGTCACGGATTGTCCATAACGAACACCATGTTCAAGCATAAGGGTGTCCATATGTGCACTTGGCACCAGGACACCCTAGGCCGCAGTTCTATGATCGACTTTGTAGTTGTGTCATCGGATTTGCGGCCTCATGTTTTGGACACTCGGGTGAAGAGAGGGGCGGAGCTTTCTACCGATCACCACCTGGTGGTGAGTTGGCTGCGATGGTGGGGGAGGATGCCGGACAGACCTGGCAGGCCCAAACGCATTGTGAGGGTTTGCTGGGAACGTCTGGCAGAGTCTCCTGTCAGAGAGAGTTTCAATTCCCACCTCCGGAAGAACTTTGAACATGTCACGAGGGAGGTGCTGGACATTGAGTCCGAGTGGACCATGTTCCGCACCTCTATTGTCGAGGCGGCTGATTGGAGCTGTGGCCGCAAGGTAGTTGGTGCCTGTCGTGGCGGTAATCCTAGAACCCGTTGGTGGACACCGGCGGTGAGGGATGCCGTCAAGCTGAAGAAGGAGTCCTATCGGGTTCTTTTGGCTCATGGGACTCCTGAGGCAGCGGACAGGTACCGACAGGCCAAGCGGTGTGCGGCTTCAGCGGTCGCGGAGGCAAAAACTCGGACATGGGAGGAGTTCGGGGAAGCCATGGAAAACGACTTCCGGACGGCTTCGAAGCGATTCTGGACCACCATCCACCGCCTCAGGAAGGGGAAGCAGTGCACTACCAACACCGTGTATGGTGCGGATGGTGTTCTGCTGACCTCGACTGCGGAAGTTGTGGATCGGTGGAGGGAATACTTCGAAGACCTCCTCAATCCCACCAACACGTCTTCCTATGAGGAAGCAGTGCCTGAGGAATCTGTGGTGGGCTCTCCTATTTCTGGGGCTGAGGTTGCTGAGGTAGTTAAAAAGCTCCTCGGTGGCAAGGCCCCGGGGGTGGATGAGATCCGCCCGGAGTTCCTTAAGGCTCTGGATGCTGTAGGGCTGTCTTGGTTGACAAGACTCTGCAGCATCGCGTGGACATCGGGGGCAGTACCTCTGGATTGGCAGACCGGGGTGGTGGTTCCTCTCTTTAAAAAGGGGAACCGGAGGGTGTGTTCTAACTATCGTGGGATCACACTCCTCAGCCTTCCCGGTAAGGTCTATTCAGGTGTACTAGAGAGGAGGCTACGCCGGATAGTCGAACCTCGGATTCAGGAGGAACAGTGTGGTTTTCGTCCTGGTCGTGGAACTGTGGACCAGCTCTATACTCTCGGCAGGGTCCTTGAGGGTGCATGGGAGTTTGCCCAACCAGTCTACATGTGCTTTGTGGACTTGGAGAAGGCATTCGACCGTGTCCCTCGGGAAGTCCTGTGGGGAGTGCTCAGAGAGTATGGGGTTTCGGACTGTCTGATTGTGGCGGTCCGCTCCCTGTATGATCAGTGTCAGAGCTTGGTTCGCATTGCCGGCAGTAAGTCGGACACGTTTCCGGTGAGGGTTGGACTCCGCCAAGGCTGCCCTTTGTCACCGATTCTGTTCATAACTTTTATGGACAGAATTTGTAGGCGCAGTCAAGGCGTTGAGGGGATCCGGTTTGGTGGCTGCAGGATTAGGTCTCTGCTTTTTGCAGATGATTTGGTCCTGATGGCTTCATCTGGCCAGGATCTTCAGCTCTCACTGGATCGGTTCGCAGCTGAGTGTGAAGCGACTGGGATGAGAATCAGCACCTCCAAGTCCGAGTCCATGGTTCTCGCCCGGAAAAGGGTGGAGTGCCATCTCCGGGTTGGGGAGGAGATCTTGCCCCAAGTGGAGGAGTTCAAGTACCTCGGAGTCTTGTTCACGAGTGAGGGAAGAGTGGATCGTGAGATCGACAGGCGGATCGGTGCGGCGTCTTCAGTAATGCGGACGCTGTATCGATCCGTTGTGGTGAAGAAGGAGCTGAGCCGGAAGGCAAAGCTCTCAATTTACCGGTCGATCTACGTTCCCATCCTCACCTATGGTCATGAGCTTTGGGTTATGACCGAAAGGACAAGATCACGGGTACAAGCGGCCGAAATGAGTTTCCTCCGCCGGGTGGCGGGGCTCTCCCTTAGAGATAGGGTGAGAAGCTCTGCCATCCGGGGGGAGCTCAAAGTAAAGCCGCTGCTCCTCCGCATCGAGAGGAGCCAGATGAGGTGGTTCGGGCATCTGGTCAGGATGCCACCCGAGCGCCTCCCTAAGGAGGTGTTTAGGGCATGTCCGACCGGTAGGAGGCCACGAGGAAGACCCAGGACACGTTGGGAAGACTATGTCTCCCGGCTGGCCTGGGAACGCCTCGGGATCCCCCGGGAGGAGCTGGACGAAGTGGCTGGGGAGAGGGAAGTCTGGGCTTCCCTGCTTAGGCTGCTGCCCCCGCGACCCGACCTCGGATAAGCGGAAGAAGATGGATGGATGGATGGATTCGGCCTCGGCCTATGCTCCCTTGTCCTGTGGTGTCCCTCAGGGTTCAATCCTGGGACTAATCCTGTTTTCAGTGTACATCCTGCCCATTCAACACATTTACAAAAAATATATATATATAATATCATCTTTATGCGGATGATACGCAAATCTATGTCCCTTTAAAAAAGAAAAGTGACGAAAGTTTAAAATCACTTTTAAATTGTCTTGAGGACATAAAAGCATGGTTGGCAGTAAACTTTCTAAACTTAAATGAGAACAAGACGGAAATAATTGTATTTGACTCAAAAGTAAAGCAGACTGCTCTCCCCAGTGACCTGGACCCCCTGATGCCTTATTTAAAACCAACAGTCACAAATCTTGGTTTTAAGTTCGACAATGATTTTAAATTGGAGAAGCAGGTTAACTCTGTTGTACGATCTAGTTTTTATCATCTAAGACTTTTAGCAAAAATTATATCACTTTTATATTTTAACGACTTTGAGCGGGTAATCCATGCTTTTATTTCATCACGTTTGGACTACTGCAACTCCCTTTACGTTGGAATGAACCAGGCCTCAATCGCTCGATTGCAGTTAGTCCAAAATGCTGCTGCTCGCCTTTTCACTGGCACTATAAACATGAACACATTACCCCCATTTTAGCATCGCTTCACTGGCTCCCAGTTCATTTTAGAATTCATTTTAAAATATTGTTGTTTGTTTTTAAATCTCTTAACGGATTAGCGCCACAATATATGTCAGCTCTTTTAAAAATGTACACCCCCACAAGGTTTCTGAGGTCAGCTGATCGGTTTCTTCTTGTCGTCCCAAAAACTTGTTTAAAATCCAGAGGTGATCATGCATTTTCTAGAATAGAATTGAATAGAATATATCTTTATTGTTATTGTTTTCTGCTGTGGCTCCAAAACTTTGGAACAATATCCCTCTTGCTATTCGGACGGCTCCCTTTTTAATGAGTTTTAAATCACGTCTTAAAACATATTTTTACTCTTTGGCTTTTAAACCATCATGAGAGTTGTGTGATTTTAGTCAATTTTATTTGCTCTGATGTATTTTATGTATTTATTATTTTTATAGTTAAATGTTTTATATTACTGACTCTTCATCAGATCATCAGGACTCCCTCTTGCTCCTATCCAGGAAATCGCAAAAAGCCGCTGCCTGATCAGGGCTCAGAAAATCTGCAGAGACTCCTCCCACCCCCACCAAGGACTGTTTTCACTGCTGGACTCTAGAAAGAGGTTCCGCAGCCTCCGTAGCAGAACCTCCAGGTTCTGTAACAGCTTCTTCCCTCAGGCCATAAGACTCTTGAACGCATCATAATAATCCCCTCAATTCCCCCAAAAAGTGCATTAACTCGCTGGAATATAAAGACAATAAAACATACATCCATAAACGTGGATACATTTGCAAAAGTGCAATATATGTATCTGTACAGTAATCTATTTATTTATATCTGCACCTTATTGCTCTTTTATCCTGCACTACAACGAGCTAATACAACAACATTTCCGTTCCTATCTTTACTGTAAAATTTAAATTTAAATGACAATAAAAAGGAAGTCTAAGTCTAGTCCAGTGGTTCTCAACCTTGTTGGAGGTACCGAACCCCACCAGTTTCATATGTTAATTCGCCGAACCCTTCTTTAGTGAAAAAAAATAAAAAAAAGTATTTAATTTAATCTTAATTTATAAATATTAATCATCAAATATTAATAATTTATATTAATTGCTTTAGAATCAGAATAAATTGGAGTTGCGATTTGGGTATGTGAAGCAATTTTTCAGCACCTCTACATCATTTTGTATGTGACAGCACAAACATGTATTGGCAAGATACACTTCATTCTGAAACTTCCTCAAACTTTTGGAGATGTTACAAACCAACTCCAACACACTGAAGAAAAAAAGCTCAGTAGCAGGACTTTGACCTGACTTAGAAAACATTAACAAGTAGCTGGCATTTCAACAGCACACCTTGCTTTGTGCACACAAACATTGAGAGGTGCTACTGGGCAGGTGGAGGGAAAAGCAGAAGTCATGACTTTTAGCAGACTGGCTCTGTGAGTTATAGCACAAAAAAACATTGAGGAAGTTGGTAATAAACTACGGTACATGGTCTAATAAATATAACACGTGTTCTTATCATGGAGCAAACAGATACCGTACTTGAAAAAAGAGCATAAAACACTTATTTAACAGTCAATGCAGTGTCAATGACTTTTCTAGAAGATGGTAACTCGAAATAAATAAAAAATAAACTCACATGTTCAGGACCGAAAGACACTTCCCTCCCAGGTCCTTGCTGCTGGATGACTGCTGGATGTCAGCCGGTGTGGAAGGGCGGTGCTCGGGAGTGGACACTTCCCACAGCTGCTGCCTCTGCCCCGGTTGCTGCCAGTCCACAGGAGGAGACTCTGATCTTTCCAACTTGTACTTTTTTTTTGTTCCTTCGTCGCCACCACAGGGCCTTTCTTGAAAGTTCTTGTGGAGTTTCTTTACAAATACACACGAGTTCCCCCGCACCTGACGGTCTTTGAATGCATCATCAGGCTAGCATAGGTCGGCTACATAAAAGAAGGCAGCCATTATGAGGCAAATGAAAGTATTATTTCACTTTACACACAGACACACGGCGCCAGGTGTGGTATCAACACGTGTCAGACACATTCCATGCATGTGAGTAGCAGCAAAAAAAAAAAAAAAAAAAAAAAAACACGGAAGGAAAACAAAACGGTGTACTTACTGTAATTTCCACTTCGGGGTGAAATTGTAAAAGTGTAGCCTCGGCTAATCACTCGCCATCTAGTGGCCAGGTTCTGAAACTACAGACTTGGCTTGCTACTTTCGTTGCATCATCTTGTGGCCAGATTGTGATACTACAGCTATGAAACGTTTCTAAAACAACAACAATCGTCAGTGTGATTTTTTTAAAAGTGAGTTAAAAGCGTGTAGAGCTAATCTATAATCGTCACATTTACAATACGAATACATTTAGCTTTATGATTTATACAGATGTAAAAAAAAAAAAAAAAAAAAAATATGTAAAGCAAGGTAATTAAAAAAATACCTTTTTAGGCAAGTTGGTCATTCACACAAATAAAAAGATTTATGATTAAAAAAAATTAAATGTACAATTAAATGGGATCAAATACAAAAATGTTTTGGTAGCAGAGCATAACAAATATTGTATACTTTTAAGATATTGCATTTCATCTAATTGTACAGTTGTACCTAATAAAGTGTCTGGTAAAGGAAACCCTTGAGAAAACCCAGATGTTTTTTACATCTGCTGTTTTCAACGTTATATAATATCAGCAGTATATTATTTTATCTGTATTCTCTAATATGTATGGTATTTAATTTAAGGTAACATAATTACTTATTCATAATATCCGTTTTCCCTTTTAAATGTGGAGCAAGAAGTGCCATTTTCTTTAAATAAACACTACAAAAAAAAACATAACAGCTCGCTCAAATTCCAGAATTGTTGTGTTTTCTTGATTATTTTTTGTGTTATTTTTATTTTTTATTTTTTATTTTTTATTTATATTTTAAAAAATGCAGTGTTATGAAGATGCATTCAATATTATTATTATTTTTTTTAAGTATGTTTTGTTTTTGTTTACGTTCAGCAGGAATGTATCTCAATGCGCCACTTTGACGTCATTCGATGCAGAGCCCCGCCTTCCTTACTGTTGTGCAGCAGCTGCCTGATCATGGTGACGATGAAGATGAAGATGCTGACTGCAACCACCATGCAAGTCCCCGTGCTGCTACTTTTAACCCTCCTAACCACTTGCAATGGCATCCTCCCTGATACAGTGGACTCAGGAATTAGCCACATCTTTGACAATTCTATTCCAGAGGACCACATATTGGTGCAAAGGGAGCAACTGGACCATGATGAGCAGCTAGAAACTGAGCAGCAAGTAGGAAACATGATACAGCAAATGTTGTTTTATTGTTAATGAGTGTTATAAAGTAGTTGAGGTGTGGTGTTTTGGATGGGTTTATGTACACAGCTCTACTAATTGACATTGGAGTGTTACTTTCAAAGGCAAAATTAAAGTATTGCTAGAAACATAATTTTATATGGGACTTTATTGTATTATATGTATAGTACATGTTCCAAAAATAAAAAGGCATAAAACACCAGAATTAGAGATATTACAAGTCAAAGTGATGAAGCTTAGTGTTACGCTCATGACTTGGTGTAACTAAACATTACCCTATAAGATAAAGGCAATTGCATTTTATTGATATTTGAAATGCATTCAATGTTTATAAATTAATATTTGAATATACTAAATGTAAAAAAGGGAATAAATATTAAAAATAAGATCATTAAATGAAATCTAGTTTGGTTACGCCATCATGAGCGCAACACAAGGTTGTAAAAGTTTCAACTACAATTCTAAATAAAATGTCGAAAGCAAACTGAAATCAAATACACACAGCTTAAAGATTGATCAATACCTATTTAAATTTAGTAATACCTAAATATGATGATTTATCAAAATATAAAAGAAATACAGAACACTCATGATGGTTACACCAAAAATTAACGCTATGAATCGCGTTTTTCCAAGTTTTTGGGGCATTTTTATGCTATTTCCAAGCATCTCTTTTTTATTATCGTTGATTTTAAATGGTCAAACTAATGCATATTATATATGCATGCTCTAGTAAACAAAAAAAAAGTCATATTTATTTTGATTGTTACATTTTGAAGTACATTTGTGCAGGTGGGTGCGAATGTACCCATTACCAGAGCTGTACACATAGGGCATACTTGCCAACCCTCCCGAATTTTCCGGGAGACTCCCGAAATTCAGCGCCTCTCCCGAAAACTTCCCGGGACAAATATTCTCCCGAAAATCTCCCGATTTTCAGCCGGAGCTGGAGGCCACGCCCCCTCCAGCTCCATGCGGACCTGAGTAAGGACAGCCTTTTTTCACGTCCGCTTTCCCACGATATAAACAGCGTGCCTGCCCAATCACGTTATTCCAAGCGTCCGGCATACCGCTGATGAGCATGGTGCAGATGGAGAAGATGTTCTCGGCGTCCGTGTTGGCGCACAAGTTGCCAAAGCCGACGCTGGTCAGGCTGCTGCTGAGGGTGAAGTAGAGGGCGGCGATGTACGAGCTGCGCACCGACAGGCCGCCGACCGTGTTGTTGACGTAGGGCATCTCCAGGCGTTTGCCCAGCTCATGGAGCCATCCTTGGGGAAGAGACGGGAGGACAACAGGGTGACAAGAACCAAATCATCCAGACTAGAGATAAATTGTATTATTATGTTTATCTTACCTAAAAATAAATATATTTATTAATTAAAAAAACAAAAAACCTAAATACATTTTTACTATATTTTGCTAAAAACATCAAAATTAATGGTATTTTTGTTTGTATTTTTTCTGACTCCTTATTACATCCAGCCATAGAATTATACATTAAAATAAACATATTTGAAATAATTAATTTTAAATGATCATAATAATTCATTTAAAATGACCATATTTAATTATTAAAATAATTGCTTGTTTATCAACAATTTTAGCATTTTATTCATTACATTTTGAAGCTCTCAGAAGCCAAGTTATGTTATATTCCTTAAGATTTATTTATGCAAATTTGAAGTATCAATTATCTAAACACAGTTTTGTTTGCATATTTTCAGGATGTAGATATATATATATATATATATATATATATATATATATATATATATATATATATATATATATATATACCTCCCGAAATCGGAGGTCTCAAGGTTGGCAAGTATGATGGGTTTTGATGCAAGAAGGTGACTTTGACCCGAGGATGTCCTACTTTCATACAGGAGAAAAGCATTGCTACAACAACTGTCCCGGACACTGAGCCGGACAACCACATTGACACTGTGAGTACTTCATGTTCAATGCACTCAATGGCCAAAACATTAGGTACACCTGCACAAACTAAATATGCCAACTACGATAAAACATTGCATCTATAACTGTGGTTGTCGTTTGCAGTGGTGTACTAACTCAGTGTTTTTCAACCTTTTTTGAGCCAAGGCACATTTTTTTCATTGGAAAAATCCCGAGGGGCAAACTACTAGCGGAAAACATAAAAAAATGAAACTCAGCAGCCAATATTGACAGTAAAAAGTCGTTCTCGCAATTGTTGGATACAAATGCAAACCATAACCAACCATGCATCACTATAGCTCGTCTCAAAAGTAGGCGTACTGTCACGACCTGTCACATCACGTTGTGACTTATTTAGAGTTTTTTGGTGTTTTCCTGTGTGTAGTGTTTCCTATTTTGTTGTTGATTGTCATGTCATGTACGGATGTACTTTGTGGACGCTGTCTGCTGCTCCACACGCTTTAAGTCTTTGCTGTCGTACACAGCATTCTGTTTTTTGTTTACTTTGCAGCCATTTCAGTTTTAGCTTCGTTTTGCATAGCCTTCCCTAAACTTCAATGCCTTTTCTTAGCGGCACTTGCCTTTTGTGTATTTTTGGTTTAAGCATTAGACACCTCTTTACCTGTACGCTGCCTCCCGCTGTCGTCTGCATATTGTGATCACGACAAACCATGTTCCCGACAGCCACAAAGCAATTAGCTACCTGCTGCCACCTACTGATATGGAAGAGTATTACAGGATTACTCTGCCGAGATCTAGACAGCACCGACACTCAACAATGGCACATTTGCGGATTAAAAAAACCTGGTTTGCAAAAAATATTTTTAACCCAATTAGATGAAATGACATCATCTCCTACGGCACACCAGACAATATCTCACTGTACACTAGTGTGCCGCGGCACAGAAAGGTTGAAAAACACTGTACTAACTAATACTAATCAGAATGTAGAAAACGTCTGAAAAAGACAGGCCAATCTGGAGATTCTTACAAGCAATACAATAGATGGCGCCAAACGAATTCTCCTCATGCAGATTGGAGCTTTCTTTCCTGTCACTCACACACTGCAGTTGAAATAATATAAAGACTTATATGGGACGGCGTGGCTCAGATGGTAGAGCAGCCCTACCAGCAACTTGAGGGTTCCAGGTTTCAATTCCAGCTTCCACCACAGCCACAGCCTTTGTGTCCTTGGGAAAGACACTTCACCCACCTGCTCCCAGCGCCACACACATTGGTGAATGAGTATTTGGTGGTGGTCGGAGGGGCGGTAGACGCTAATTGGCAGCCAAGATTCCGTCAGTCTACCCCAGCTGTGGCTAAAAATTTAGCTTACCACCAGCAACGTGTGAATGTGGAGTGAATGAATGATGGGTTCTCACTTCTCTTTGAAGCGCTTTGAGTGTCTAGAAAAGCGCTATATAAATCAAATCAATTATTAATACTATTATTATTATTACAAATGTATTGAAAACGAGATACTAAAGGAAAATGTTTGCTTTATCTGTAAAAATAGTTTTCCGTAAACAGGTCTTCATAAAGAGCGGTGGTCAATCTAGGTCAAAACACTTCTCAAAATGATTTATTGCAGTTACACTGTAGACCACTGTCATTTTACAAGCAAAATGTATAATTGTTAAACATGATTTATTTTCCTGCGTCTGGTATCACAGTTGTAAGACTAAAAACTATTTTCCGGACCTCCAAACTGATGCAGACACGCAGCAGGGACTCTCGTCCATAGGCACCGATCCCGTGGGAGCTTCGGGGCCTGAGCACCCACGGACAATGCCGAGCACCCACGTGGGATTGATGGCAACTTTCAATCTTTAAAATAATTTTTCAAAAATCAATCTTGTTGTCGTTAATTTTGTGGCGAGTGTTGGTCCGTTTTACAAAATAATAAAGCCACAAATCATATGGGATAATAACTTCGCTGAACATCTTTTCTTTTTTTTTTAATACACATACACCGAGCACCTACTGGCAGAAATGTAGATCGGTGCGTATGCTCTCGTCTATACTGTATATTGTGTAAAATTATATATATAGTATATAAAACTGGCCCATACACAATAGTAAGCCATTCAAATGATACACAGGTGCATACTGTATACAGTAAATTACATCTGTTCACAAATTGTATGGGGTGTATAGTTTATTCTATTTTAAAATATTTTGTCAAACACGCCTTGCTTTGTATCACATTCATGTATGATATTAAGCTGTTAAATGCTATAGTGACTGTGCCATGTTTTACATGTACATTAATGTGCACTGTTAAGCAATTTGTTATGTACAGTATGTACTCTACGACAAGCAAGACTATAAGGCCCAGCCTTGACTGTTGAATTTATAGGTAAATGTTGCTGTTTTAGGGCTGTGTCATCACTGAGGATTGTGGGAAGGGGAGGTACTGTCTTTTGGAGAAACACAACTCCAAGTGTCAAGCTTGCAAGGACACTGACGTGGTGAGTGAACAGAATAAAAGCAGTATACAATATTATATTTTGGGCAAAGCAGTGACATATATCATGAATGAGAGTCTCACTGTACTTGTAACGTACTTCATTTCAATTTAAAGGGAAATTACACTTTTTTTGGAATTTTGCCAATCGTTCACAATCATTATAAGAAACATGACAATGGAGGTTATTATTATTTTTAACATTCTAAATATTAAATAAATGCGATCAAAAGTTTGGTTCCAATTCTGCCTAAAAACCCCTTAAAAAACATCCAATTGAGTTTTTTTTTTATACATGGTGTAAGTATATATGTAATGTAGTAAGGGGCACATTTCTAATTACATATTTTAATCATTTTAAGCACATGCGGCACATTAATTTCAATAACGCATCACAACATTTGCTTTTTTTTTCTTCAACACTGATTATTATTCTCTGCAGACTTAATGAGAGCTAACAAACATAATAAAACATCACTTACTGTACAATGTCTGCTGTCATGTCGACTGCTAGGGTGTTCATATATTCCCATTTAGGTGAAGAATGTCTCATAATCCTCACAAAGATAAGGAGTGGCAGGCAGGGGGGACCAAGTGTCTTTTCGTATCGTCCTCGCCAGTTTCAGGTCTATACGGCCGTCAAAGTGTACCAACCTGTCGGAATACCTCCTCAGACATTTTCTGTCCAGGTAAGAGGCATGATTTATGATCTAAAATAAACATCCAGGGAGCAAGGAAGCGAGGAAGCAGCAGACCACTCGATGTAAATATAGGGAGACACGGTAGTGATTACGCCGCCGCTATAAATGGTTTGTCTGCACTGGCGCTTATAATGAAAATATCACTAATACTTGGTTGATATTCAAATCACAAAATGTAAATGGAGTATTATTGGTGGTTTTTTAATTATTATTTATTGGAGTTTATGGGCAAATTATAGGATCTCCCATTGGCTGCCCTGTAAGCAAACATTTATTTAGGTTTATTTACAAGCTAGAATGCATAAAAAACAGTCCATCTGTTGTCATGTCTTTCATATAGATTGTGAACGATAGGTAAAAATTCCCAAAAAAGTGCAGTTCCCCTTTAAGTGTTTCAGTCCATCTGTACTTTACTGTGGGGTGTGCTGTACATGTATGGTGTACCACCTGTAATAAGGAATACATTATTTAAATGCATATAAATATATCAAATGTGGATGATCTGGACAGAAATGGTGCAGGCTGTGAGCTAACGGGTCCAACCACTAGGGGCGCTAGACACGATGGTGGTGACCAAGTGGCTTAGTGCTCAGGCCTCTTGAGAAGCATTTTAGTATGTTATCCATTTTTTGACGTTTTGGCAGCACTGTTAGCAAGATATATATAAAAGTTCATATCATTCATTTTGCAGTTCCGGACTCATTGTAATAACAATTATCACTAAATTATCATTAGTCTTAGTTGTATGAATGTTGTAAACATTCCAGGTGACAGAAGTGACGCAAGACTCGCACATGTGCAGAACGACTTGAGTAGTGACAGGCAGTATTCCGTGTATTATGTCACATATATACAAGTATTTGTGTAGCTGTTTAAAATGTAACCCCATTAGTTGCTTCACAGTAGCCACTAGTCTTACAAGAACAACAAAACATCGAAATAGTAATACATGCACAAAAAGGATATGCATATGAAATGCTATACAGCAGTGATTCTCAAACTGTGGGGGCTCCATCTCGTGGTACACCACTTGATTAAATATATAAACACATTGTTTCTGTTTAAACTGTGTGTAATGTTACAGTAGCCACAAATGTTAAATATACTTGTTAAAAAAAAACTCTGCCATGTTTATTGAATATTTAGGCCTACTACGCTACTGTATTTTAATGTTGGTCATTATGGTGGTACTTGGAGAGCCACGTGTTTTCTGAGGTGGTGCTAACCTGAAAAAGCTTCAGAACCACTCCTACAGAGGGCTTTATCCTTTTTGCTCACATATCCAACAATGCATTGCTGGCGGCCATGGACAAATACTCTGAGTCTCTAGATCAGTGGTTCTTAACCTGGGTTCGATCGAACCCTAGGGGTTCGGTGAGTCGGCCTCAGGGGTTCGGTGGAGCCTCCGCCGCGGAGGTCAAGACACACCCGACTCATCTTGTAAATAGGAACTTCTCCCTATCGGCATACTACGGATACCCCCAAACAATGTTCCCTCTAATTTTCCATCTGATTTGCAGGTGTGTAATTTGTTGTGAGTTACTGCACTGTGTTGGTTTTGTTCTTTGAACAAGGTGATGTTCATGCACGGTTCATTTTGTGCACCAGTAAAAAAAAACATATACCGGTAACTTTGTCATGAGATTGAAAAAAAAAACATTGTATTTATCACTAAAGAAGGGTTCGGTGAATGCACATATGAAACTGGTGGGGTTCGGGACCTCCAACAAGGTTAAGAACCACTGCTCTAGATAAGAAGTCCCTTACTTGTTTTAAGGAGAAAACAGCCCTAAATGGATGTAAGGATTCTTACCAGATTGACAAGCAGAGATCAAAATAACTTCCTGGATGTTTCATACCCGAACTTGGTGAAATACTTCATTTTTCAACCAAGCCCATTTTACACTGTGAGGGACTTTCAAAATTATAAGAATCTAGAAAGCTTTGACCAGTTTGTTTGTGGATGAGTTCTTGATGTTTCTGTTTATCTGTATAAACCCCGTAGTCATTGTGTTGCCAAGGCTGGGGTCATGCACTCCCAGAAATTATGGTGTGTTCCATTTACCTCGGAAGTTGGACGTCGGAGCTGGGAATGACGTCACAGTCGAGGTCAGAAATCAAGAAGGCCACATCCCACGAAAGCTATTTTTGCACTTGCCTTGTCTGAATACAGTGCATCCAGAAAGTATTCACAGCGCTCCACTATTTCCACAATTTGTTATGTTACAGCCTTATTCCAAAATGGAATGATGCTAGTTTTGTTCTCAAAATTCTACACACATTACCTCTTAATGACAATGTAAAAAAGGTTTTTATTTTTATAATTTTGCAAATTCATTAAAAATAAAAAATGTACATAAGTATTCATAGCCTTTGCTCGATACTTTGTTGAAAGATGTTACATTGTCATTATGAGGTAATGTGTGTACAATTCTGAGAGCAATTTGTATTATTCCATTTTGGAATAAGGCTGTAACATAACAAAATGTAGAAAAAGTGAATACATTCCGGATGCACTGTAGAAACAACTTATGGAAAAATATTCACTCTTTCTGTGCAACCTTCAAACACGGTGGATAAAGAGGAAACGCAGACTTCAAGCTTGCTCCCAATGGGTCATGGTTAGCTGCCTCGCATGGCAGCTTCTGCCATCAGTGTATGAATGTGTGTGTGAATGCAATGCATAATGTAAGGCGCTTTGGGTAGCATTCCAGGTATGATAAAGCGCTATATAAATGCAGACCATTTCAATGGATGCTGCCTACTTCAACAACACGCGTAACATACTGTATGTACATGAGATTGATTATACATCTGTAAAGACCCTGAAGAAACAGTTGGATAAACAGATTGATACCGACTGACAAGTAAACAGATGAAACCCCAGCAAAGAAGAAAACTGTGAACATTTCTCAGGCCAGGTATGATAGTTTCTTTAAGAAAGTGAAAGAAGACAAACCAGTTTGTTTGGCAGTGATGAAAGAGTACAGTGCAGACTATGTGCCAGATAAGTACCCAGGCAAGTACCAAAAAGTCATAGGCAAGTGCGAAGAAAAAGTTTTAACGACAAACTGTTGGAACATTGCCTCTGGATGTTGTCATTCATCCAGGTCATTGTATTCTCGGGGCATTCAATCGATCGCAACTGGACTGTTTGGTTTGTCTTCGAAGATGTTTCGCCGTTCATCCGAGAAGGCTTCATCAGTTCATGCTCATAGACTTTGATTGGTCAAAACTAGTCTTAGATTTTGATTGGTCTGATCTAGTCTAGCGGCTGGTGCCAAAACCCCAAATATTTATACTCCAAAAAACAGGAGGGTGTGCCTGGGCAAGGAAGGTTTCGCCCTATTGTAGTGAGAAAAACAACTGTTGAGTTGCGAACGAGCAATCCTTCTGTCAATGCCAACGACAGTTGTAATTTCCCCTTTCAAGCATTGAAGTATTGTGTGGCAGAGTGATCGCTGTGGATCAACCACTATCAGCCCAAAACAGTTAGAATCACCCTCTATTATTATAATTATTTGGGGTTTTGGCACCAGCCGCAAGACTAGATCTAACCCTGTGTTTTTCAACCTTTTTTTAGCCAAGGCACATTTTTTTGCGTTGAAAAAATCCAGAGGCAAACCACCAGCAGAAATCATAAACTCAGTTGACAGTAAAAAGTAATTGTCGCAATTGGTGGATATGACTTTAAAGCATAACCAAGCATGCATCACTATAGCTCTTGTCTCAAAGTAGGTGTACTGTCACCGCCTGTCACATCACACCCTGACTTATTGAGTTTTTTGGTGTTTTCCTGTGTGTAGTGTTTTAGTTCTTGTCTTGCGCTCCTATTTTGGTGGCTTTTTCTCTTTTGTTGGTATTTTCCTGTAGCAGTTTCATATCTTATATTTCCCGCATCTACTTTGTTATAGCAATCAAGAATATGTCAGTTGTTTTTATCCTTCTTTGTGGGGACATTGTTGATTGTCATGTCATGTTCAGATGTACATTGTGGACGCCGTCTTTGCTCCACAGTAAGTCTTTGCTGTCGTCCAGCATTCTGTTTTTGTTTACTTTGTAGCCAGTTCAGTTTTACTTTCGTTCTGCATAGCCTTCCCTAAGCTTCAATGCCTTTTCTTAGGGGCAATCACCTTTTGTTTATTTTTTGGTTTAAGCATAAGACACCTTTTTACATGCATTTACAAAGCAATTAGCTACCGGCTGCCACCTACTGATATGGAAGAGTGTTACACGGTTACTCTGCCTAGCTCTAGACACTCAACAACAACACATCATTTGCAGACTATAATTACTGGTTTGCAAAAAAATGTTTTAACCCAAATATGTCAAATTAGATCATCTCCCACGGCACACCAGACCGTATCTCACGGCACACTCGTGTGCCGCGACACATTGGTTGAAAAACACTGATCTAACCATCAAAGTCTATGAGCATGAACTGATGAAGCCTACTTGGATGAGAGGCAAAAAGTGTTTTAAGACAAACCAGACAGTTCAGTTGCGATTGTTGGAACATTGTTCTAAACTACTTCAGAGTATCACAATTATAGAAGAAGAAGCCGTCAATGTCGAGTCGGCATTTTTCAGTATCACTGGATGAATGATCAACAATACAAGTGTGTTACCGAACAAAGCCTTCCAAAATGGCTACCAAATAGCAACAACGCATTGTGCGAAGCCCTCTATTCATAAAACACGGTACGGTAAAATAGTTCATACATAAAATAAAGAATAAAATATGTTCTTCCTCATGGTACTACTTTGTCTCCATTAGAATGGCTGTGTCTGTTACAAACATATATTTTAGAGAGTAGGATTTTAAAGTATGATTGAGTATTTCATTTTTTTTAGATTTTTTAATAAATGCTTATTAGCAATAATTGTGAGAGATATTGATGCATGCTGTCAATACTAGTCCAATATGACAATATACAATTTATCAATGGTCAGTCTTGTTATTGTGAGCATATAGCTATATCATATTGAATAAAATAATTAACGAAAAATAAGGATTGCTTTATTTGTAGCCCTGTGTTGCAAACAGGACAAGAAAATATGTATTAAATGTAATAACTACTCCAAACACCACTCGCTAACATGTCAAGACAACAAACAGGCAGATGACAAGGACCACAAGACCAGATGAGCATCCGGCCCAGTGTCTTTAGCACCTCTTGTGGTAGTGACCACTGGTCACAAAAAGTGCAGAGATAGATTACATTCAGGACAAAGACAAGAGCAGTATTCAAGTTGGAACAATACATAAACTTCCAGCTCGGTGGCAGCAGTGCTCAATCTAATCCACAGGCTACCTGGTCTACCCAGTAGCAGTAGTAAGTACACAGGAGCATACCTACAGAAGGTAATCACATTTAGGAAGGCTCTGGTGAAATTCTGTCTCCCAAGCAGGTCATGACAGGAAATAGTTGAGAAAAACTACGTCTCCATATTGCTCTGTCAGTGTAAGCAATAATTATATTCCTGTGTGCTACTGCAGCCCTGCGCTAAAGATGAGGAATGCTGTGACACTCAGTTGTGTGTTTGGGGTCAGTGCAGTCCAAATGCAACCAAAGGACACGCAGGGAGTACATGCCAGCATCAAGACCAGTGCAGCCAGGACCTCTGCTGTGCCTTCCACTCAGGTGATGTGGAGTTCTATTCAGCATACTAGTGTAATATCAGAAGTGTTATTGCAGCATACTAGTGTAACATCAGAAGTGTTATTGCAGCATACTAGTGTAATGTTAGAAGTTTTATTGCAGCATACTAGTATAATAGTAGAAGTGTTATTGCAGCATACTAGTGTAATATCAGAAGTGTTATTGCAGCATACTAGTGTAATGTTAGAAGTTTTATTGCAGCATACTAGTATAATAGTAGATGTGTTATTGCAGCATACTAGTGTAATATCAGAAGTGTTATTGCAGCATACTAGTGTAATGTTAGAAGTTTTATTGTAGCATACTAGTATAATATCAGAAGTGTTATTGCAGCATACTAGTGTAATAGTAGAAGTGTTATTGCAGCATACTAGTGTAATATCAGAAGTGTTACAGCAGCATACTAGTGTAATAGTAGAAGTGTTATTGCAGCATTCTAGTGTAATATTAGAAGTGCTATAGCAGCATACTAGTGTAGTATTAGAAGTGTTATAGCAGCATACTAGTGTAATATCAGAAGTGTTATTGCAGCATACTAGTGTAATAGAAGTGCTATAGCAGCATACTAGTGTAATATCAGAAGTGTTATTGCAGCATACTAGTGTAATAGTAGAAGTGTTATTGCAGCATACTAGTGTAATATTAGAAGTGTTATAGCAGCATACTAGTGTAATTAGGGCCCGCACGGCCCATTGCAAAAGGACTCCCACAGGGAGTCCTTATGCAATGGGACATAAGGACCTATTGTTTTTCGATCGTTTTATTCTTTCTTATTATTATTCTTCCGCAGCTTTGCGCACTACTTTGACCCCCTTAACATGCTTCAAAACTCACCAAATTTTACACACACATCAGTAATATACGGCAAAACTTTTTATCAAAAAACCAAACCTCAAAACTCAAAATTGCGCTCTAGCGCCCCCTAGGAAAAACAAAAACTAGACTGCCTGTAACTCCCACTAGGAAGGTCGGAAAAACATGAAACAAAATCCTCTATGTAGGTCTGACTTAGACCTAGTTCTCATAATTGTACATCCTCGGGCTAAAATCAACAGGAAGTTGGCAATTCCCCCTTCAAGACAAAAAAGTACTAAAAACAGTCACTTTTGCCTCTTTGCGCTGTAATATGACCCCCTTAACATGCTTCAAAACTCACCAAACTGAACACACACAACAGGACTGGCTAAAACTGTGATCTAATGAAAAAACCTAACCCCAAATCTAAAAATTGTGCTCTACAGCAATTTTTTAATAAAACGCACAAAAAACTGCTCCTCGGATTAAAAAACGGACTTAACTGCCTGTAACTCCCACTGGGAAGGTCGAAGAGACATGAAACAAAAACCTCAATGTAGGTCTCACTTAGACCTACTTTTCATAAATTGACAACCCCCAGCAAAAATCAACAGGAAGTTTGCTATTCCCCCTTCAAAACAAAATTTTTGTAAAAACCGGTCACCTTCCTTCAAAAATATACTCCTCTGAGCGCGTTTGTCGTTTCGCCTTCAAACTAACACAGGAGAGACATTGAACCCTTGTGATTACAACAACAGAAGCGCTTTTTAATTAACTGCTCCGGTTTTGATTTTATGAGCCTTCAAAGAACCGCTGCGCTGATGATGCTGCGCTGCTGTTTTTGTAAGATGGCTGCTCAAAAGCAGGAAGCACCAACGTGCCCACACAATGCAGACAACCACACAATGCAGACAAGGTAGGTACACTAGACAAAAGTCTTGGGACACTTCAGACTACAAGTAGACAAAAGTATTGGGACACTTAGGACTAGCACCTGCCAAATACGCGGGCCCGAACAACGCTGCTTGCAGCTTTAATATTAGAATTGTTATTGCAACATACTAGTGTAATATTAGAAGTGTTATTGCAGCATACTAGTGTAATGTTAGAAGTTTTATTGCAGCATACTAGTGTAATAGTAGAAGTGTTATTGCAGCATACTAGTGTAATATCAGAAGTGTTATTGCAGCATACTAGTGTAATAGTAGAAGTGCTATAGCGGCATACTAGTGTAATATCAGAAGTGTTATTGCAGCATACTAGTGTAATAGTAGAAGTGTTATTGCAACATACTAGTGTAATATTAGAAGTGTTATAGCAGCATACTAGTGTAGTAGTAGAAGTGTTATTGCAGCATACTAGTGTAATAGTAGAAGTGCTATAGCAGCATACTAGTGTAATAGTAGAAGTGTTATTGCAGCATACTAGTGTAATATTAGAAGTGTTATAGCAGCATACTAGTGTAATAGTAGAAGTGTTATTGCAGCATACTAGTGTAATATTAGAAGTGCTATAGCAGCATACTAGTGTAATATTAGAAGTGTTATAGCAGCATACTAGTGTAAGATCAGAAGTGTTATAGCAGCATACTAGTGTAATATCAGAAGTGTTATTGCACCATACTAGTGTAATATCAGAAGTGTTATTGCAGCATACTAGTGTAATAGTAGAAGTGTTATTGCAGCATATACTAGTGTAATATTAGAAGTGTTATAGCAGCATACTAGTGTAATAGTAGAAGTGTTATTGCAGCATACTAGTGTAATAGTAGAAGTGTTATTGCAGCATACTAGTGTAATATCAGAAGTGTTATTGCAGCATACTAGTGTAATAGTAGAAGTGTTATTGCAGCATACTAGTGTAATATTAGAAGTGTTATAGCAGCATACTAGTGTAATAGTAGAAGTGTTATTGCAGCATACTAGTGTAATAGTAGAAGTGCTATAGCAGCATACTAGTGTAATAGTAGAAGTGTTATTGCAGCATACTAGTGTAATATTAGAAGTGTTATAGCAGCATACTAGTGTAATAGTAGAAGTGTTATTGCAGCATACTAGTGTAATATTAGAAGTGCTATAGCAGCATACTAGTGTAATATTAGAAGTGTTATAGCAGCATACTAGTGTAAGATCAGAAGTGTTATAGCAGCATACTAGTGTAATATCAGAAGTGTTATTGCAGCATACTAGTGTAATATCAGAAGTGTTATTGCAGCATACTAGTGTAATAGTAGAAGTGTTATTGCAGCATATACTAGTGTAATATTAGAAGTGTTATAGCAGCATACTAGTGTAATAGTAGAAGTGTTATTGCAGCATACTAGTGTAATAGTAGAAGTGTTATTGCAGCATACTAGTGTAATATCAGAAGTGTTATTGCAGCATACTAGTGTAATAGTAGAAGTGTTATTGCAGCATACTAGTGTAATATTAGAAGTGTTATAGCAGCATACTAGTGTAATAGTAGAAGTGTTATTGCAGCACACTAGTGTAATATTAGAAGTGCTATAGCAGCATACTAATGTAGTATTAGAAGTGTTATAGCAGCATACTAGTGTAATATCAGAAGTGTTATTGCAGCATACTCGTGTAATAGTAGAAGTGTTATTGCAGCATAGTAGTGTAATATCAGAAGTGTTATTGCAGCATACTAGTGTAATAGTAGAAGTGTTATTGCAGCATACTAGTGTAATATTAGAAGTGTTATAGCAGCATACTAGTGTAGTATTAGAAGTGTTATAGCAGCATACTAGTGTAATATTAGAAGTGTTATTGCAACATACTGGTGTAATATTAGAAGTGTTATTGCAGCATACTGGTGTATTAGAAGTGTTATTGCAGCAGACTAGTGTAATATCAGAAGTGTTATTGCAGCAGACTAGTGTAATATCAGAAGTGTTATTGCAACATAGTAGTGTAATATCAGAAGTGTTATTGCAACATAGTAGTGTAATAGTAGAAGTGTTATTGCATTATACTAGTGTAATATCAGAAGTGTTATTGCACCATACTAGTGTATTAGAAGTGTTCTTGCAGCAGACTAGTGTAATATCAGAAGTGTTATTGCAACATAGTAGTGTAATATCAGAAGTGTTATTGCAACATAGTAGTGTAATAGTAGAAGTGTTATTGCAGCAGACTAGTGTAATATCAGAAGTGTTATTGCAACATAGTAGTGTAATATCAGAAGTGTTATTGCAACATAGTAGTGTAATAGTAGAAGTGTTATTGCATTATACTAGTGTAATATCAGAAGTGTTATTGCACCATACTAGTGTATTAGAAGTGTTCTTGCAGCAGACTAGTGTAATATCAGAAGTGTTATTGCAGCATACTAGTGTAATAGAAGTGTTATTGCAGCATACTAGTGTAGTATCAGAAGTGTTATAGCAGCATACTAGTGTAATAGTATACTATTACACTAGTATGCTGTATTAACACTTCTATAGAAGTGTTATTGCAGCATACTAGTGTAGTATCAGAAGTGTTATTGCAGCATACTAGTGTAATATCAGAATGTTATTGCAGCATACTAGTGTAATAGTATACTATTACACTAGTATGCTGTATTAACACTTCTATAGAAGTGATATTGCAGCATACTAGTGTAATATTAGAGGTGTTATAGCAGCATACTAGTGTATTAGTAGAAGTGTTATAGCAGCATACTAGTTTCATATTAGAAGTGCTAGAGCAGCATACTAGTGTAATATTAGAAGTGTTATAGCAGCATACTAGTGTAATATTAGAAGTGTTATTGCAGCATACCAGTGTAATAATAGAAGTGTTATAGCAGCATACTAATGTACTAATAGAAGTGTTATTGCAGCATACTAATGTAGTAATAGAAGTGTTATTGCAGCATAGTAGTGCAATATTAGAAGTGTTATTGCAACATACTAGTGTACTATTAGTGTTATTGCAGCAGACTAGTGTAATATTAGAAGTGTTATTGCAGCATACTAGTGTAATATTAGAAGTGCTATTGCAGCAGACTAGTGTAATAGTAGAAGTGTTATTGCAGCATACTAGTGTAATATTAGAAGTGTTATTGCAGCATACTGTGTAATATTACAAGTGTTATTGCAGCATACTGTGTAATATTAGAAGTGTTGTTGCAGTATACTTGTGTATTAGAAGTGTAACAGTGCATGTTGTATGTTTAGCCCTGCTCTTCCCAGTCTGCTCTGCTAAGCCTATTGAGCGAGAGCGTTGTTTTCCTGCCTCCACCCAACTGACAGCGGATAAATCCCCCAAGAAACACTGTCCCTGTGCAGGGGATCTCCACTGCCAGCATCTGGGGTAAGCACACATCCATCCATACATGTATTTATTAGTACCTCTATTATTTGTTTGTGTGCAACTTCCTGGCTTGTTAAAAGAACCTAAACTATTTTCAAAGTCAATGAGAAGTTGAATCATAATTTAATATGAAAGAAAACTCAGATCTGAACACAATTTGCTCAGTTTGGAGCATTGGCAGCTGTAAAGCAGGAAAAAATGCTAAATGGGCAGTAATGTAAAGAAAACCCGTTATTGGCCATTAAAAAAATATTTTGTATGCTTGTTGATGACTCATTAAGTCTCTCACTTCTAACAGGCGAGGCTCCATGTGTCTTCAAGCAGTCCACTCGAGTGAAGAGGACCTGACGGACAGCCTTTACTCAGCCATAGACTACGTCCTGTAAATGCTTTGCAGACCTATACAAGAGAAACACAGCATGAAATGTGTTTTTCATGCTTACCTTAGGTTTAAAAGTCTGTTTTGTTAGTCAGTGAATAGCCTTTTGTAGGTGACTGGCCTGGAGGGTTCACTGGACACTCATCAGGCCCAAGCAGGGTTTGTAACCCCACTAATAATATGCACTCAACTTTATGCACTTAAACAGTATATAAAATGTATTGCACAATTAAAAGTTGTACAAATTCAATCACTGTTGCTGATATCAAGGATGAGTTGTATATATACAAATATGTAATGTATGCCAGCTGGCGCAGCTGTGCGACAGTATGTTCGCATACCTCACTCCCTGACACCTTTAAGAGTTGCGCTGTACAACGAGCTCACATCTTGGGCTTTTGGCTTGTTGCCCATCGCACTCGATTTAACCTGTGCACTCCAGTTCGATCCCCGTGTAAATCAAAAACATTGCGACAAACGGTATAGAAAATGACCAAAAAAATTAAATGATGCAGGGCAGATGAACCACAATAATAAACAATGCACTAACAGAACATTGTATCCCATACATAATCAAAGGTAAGTATATAGCATATTAACATTAATATGCAATAGTATATTATCATTATTCGATTTATATCTGCATTTGCTGGAGGTGTTTTGTTTACAGGTTGTAAACAAATCCAGTCTACATGTGTTTTGTTTACAAGTTGTAAACAAATTCAGTCTTTTAAAGATTGAATTTGCTGGCGAGTCATCGGAAGTCGTAAATCGTAAAATAATTTTCAAATTGGAAAAAAAACCCTGAGGTTATGAAATAAAGCATTTTAATTAAATCCTAAAATCATCTCAAACTATTTTCACAGGATTTGAATTTCAAAACAAACACCCACGGAAAAAAAACAGAATTTCTTCTGATATTGGCATTTCTACAGTGAACAGCTGGTGCCAGCATCAAAGCCCAGCAGGTCGAGACACAGGTGGTTTGGTGGCCTTTCTCCACCCTCTGGTGTCCATCTTATCAAACAGCAGTGGGTGGGGGCACCCACTCCACCTCCTGCTTGTAAGTCAAAAACCCAAATAAAAGCGAGCTCCCCTAAGTAAGTTAAACAAGAGATCAGGTAGTTGAATCAACAAATACAACTTAGGTTATTACAAACAGGTGTGAACGCAGCCTCAAATGTCGATTACAATTGAAGGGAATCACAATTTACAGAAAACAAGGCTGTTCAAATGAGAATCTTTACTTGGAGTTCTTCATTAGTAATTTGAAGCTCTTGGTCTGATAACCTAGTGGAGGTGGTGTTGATCAAGGAATGAAGACATACCAATCATAGAGCAGCTTGCCTGATGTGTTATGCCGTAATGCTTGACAATGAAGTGTGAGAAGAGGAAGTGCAAGCAGAAAAAGTGTGACGAGTGAGACAGGATAAATATGTTCAGGTCTAGAACATCCAACGTTACGGCAATTTGTCCAAACAGTGTGTAGGATTCATTTTCTGGCAGGACTACCTTCTCAAACTCCCAATAAACTTTACAGTACGATACATCCAACAGTGTGCAATAGGGTTTCAGAGCTCAGAGAGGAGGCTGAGGGCATTCCAACTTCACAACACTGTTTGGCTTTCAAGTTTTTTTCGGACCGCTTATCCACACCTTGAGTCTCACTGAGACGGTCAGCCACTGGGCTGCAGCAGCCAGAAAATCAAAGTGACCCAGAGACGCCGTTGGGACTCAGTCCTGTCACGGGTCCTTGGCAGGGCCCCCGTCCAAGTAGATCTTAAGGGCCTTCTCTTTACGTGGTGAGTAGCTGACTCGATGTCCAGTCTTGAGCAGGCGGCTGCTCTCCTTCTTCATTAGTTCATTGCGCTCATCCTCTGATAGCTCCATAGGCTCCTCTGTGCTGTCCCTGCATACAACCACAGTAATGAAGGTCTCAGTCATGTACAGTACAGGCCAAAAAAAAGTTTGGACACCTTCTCATTCACAACACAACTGATGGTCCCAACCCCATTGATAAAGCAAGAAATTCCACTAATCCACCCTGATAAGGCACACCTGTGAAGTGAAAACCATTTCAGGTAACTACCGCTTGAAGCTCATCAAGAGAATGCCAAGAATGTGCAAAGCAGCAAAGGGTGGCTATTTTGAAGAAACTAGAATATAAAATATGTTTTCAGTTATTTCACCTTTTTTTGTTAAGTACATACCGGTAAGTACATGTGTTCATTTATAGTTTAGATGCCTTCAGTGACAATATACAATGTGAATAGTCAAGAAAATAAAAAAAAGGCATTGAATGAGAAGGTGTGTCCAAGCTTTTGGCCTGTACTGAATATGTGTCAAGGATTCAAGCAACTTTATTGTCATACCAGCACACGAGATGCATAGCATGGAATTTTGCTCAATAAGTAATAGAGCTGCACTGATTAGTCAACATAATTGACAACGGAAATTCAAAGAAGACGAGTTTCAACAAAAACAAATCTGACAAGTCATCTTGAAATTCACCGTCGTGAAGATCGAAGGAAGCAGCACAAAGCTGTCTGTGCTGCAAAACTGAGATCTAGTGTTAATTGTAGCAACCGCAACAAACGTAAATCCACAGGACTGATGAGAAAGCGTTAAGAGGCAACAATTCGAAACAAAAGACTACGGTACGAAAAAACTTGACGACTAAAGCGTAAAATAATTGTGTTGAACTATATGGTTCATCTGGAGGCACTTTAAGTCACTTTTAATTATCTATTAGTGGACAAATTGCACTTTTCTCTTTGAACCAAGATTTATTTATCTTCTACAATGGAATGTTGCCTTTCTATGAGGCTTACTTATTGTACTGTTTTATAACGGTCACAGAAAAATTTAATTATATTTAAAAAAATATTTGTCAATCAACAAGAGATGTGACTAACAGCAATGCATAATCTTTCTAGCTTAGTTCTATTGACCTCATTTATAGCAGTTTTGGACAGGTGGTTTTTATTTATTTAATGAAATCGTATTCAGAATGTTTGAGTCGCTTGTTGTCTATCAATGAAATAATTGAGAAGTTTAAATAAAAATAAATTCAAACTTGTTTTTACTCTACGTAATGAAATTGTTTTCATGAGTCAGAATTATAGTAGGGTGTGTATTTGTACTCAAATTATAGTTAATTCTGTAAAGAAATAGTCAACATGAAACATTTTCCCTACAATAAATGTGTATATTTTTGGTGGCGTGTATGTGCCATTGTGGGCATAAGTGTGAACTGTTCATTAATTTCGTCTCACAAAATCTTGTGCAAATACATATACATAAATATTGGTTATTGTTATCGGTAAATGATTGTAAAGGTCTGGAAATGGGTTAAAATTTCCATTATTGTGCATGCTTATGAAAAACCCTAACACTACTGGAATAAAATACTTCAACTGTCATGTTTGAAACACATCTTGCAATTTAAGTGGGTTGATTTCTTTTTCACTGTGGTTGTATACAGTACTAATGTAATGAAGTAAAACCATTAGTTTTGCAGTAATTTGTTTCTTTTGTTGCAATCTAATTTAAAACACGGTATGCCGGCTTCCTCCCACCTTCAGAGGCATGCACACGGGGATAGGTTGATTGGCAACACTAAATTGGCCCTAGTGTGAATGGTTGGGTGTCTTTGTGTTGGCCGAGTTGTCCAGGTTGTACCGTGTCTTAAGCTGGGAGGGACAAACGGTGGAAAATGGATGGACTGAGGTAAAATAAACTTAAAGACTCAATGTCAACTTGTAGGACAGATCATGAACAATCGTATAACAAGTCAAAAAAATATTCGCTGACCAGTCAACAAATTAAATAATTGTTAGTTGCACCTTAACGAGTAGCACAGGAACGATTAAAAAAGCATTTAGGTGAAAAGTAGCTAACCTGTAGAAGACCACGGCACCATCGTCACAGATATATAGAGGCCACATGTTTAACGTTGACACCTTGGGGTTCCAGTCTAAATCCTGATGGATCTCCAGCACTGAAATGTCACAGGGAAATGTTCCTCGACCCTGCACACAGCAACATGCAAGGACTCGCAGTTAAAACTAAAACAGAAGCAAGTTAGATCAAATGGCAATGGGAGGAAATCACACACCTTGGCAAACTCAAGCTTTTCAAGTGGAATTTCACTGATTTCACTGAGCTGCAATCACAACAAAGAAAAAGCTTAGTTGGAGCAACTTTAACTATTGTGAGGAGCCATTTCAGAGCACCAAATGCATACCTTCTCCTTCAGTTCTTCAACATTGCTGCTCTCCAGAATGATTTCCTGGAAGGAACCAAGCTTCATTGTAGCTGGGCTCCACCTACGGGTCAGGACGGCCAGCTGAGACATCGATTTCATCTTCTCGGGCTCTGGGAAAACAATCAGTACACTTTATGACAGCACTTTCAGTACAGTACTGTATATTTCTCAGATATGAGTTACCATTAAGGGCTTCCAGGAAAACTTCCCAGTTAGAGGAGATGCTGATGTCTTCCTCATATACATGGTAATCAAGGAATACGGTGCCTGGATTCTTCCATGTCTTTTTCCTGAGGCGCACCCTAAATTCAGAAACAAAATATGTGTTTAGGTGCTGGGCTTTAACTTGTGCTTGTGTGAACTTGTGTACATGTGTGTGCATACTGGTCAATGCTGAGGTCAAGCTTGCACTGCTCTTTTAACAGAGGAAGCAGCTCCTCTTTCGACTGTCTGACAGTCATGCCCTTGGCAAACACAGTGTCCACGAGGAACTTGCATGGCTACATAAAACAAATGGAAGACAACATTCAGCTCTATAATCAGATCACTTGCACCAAAAAAATCTGTTTTGCTTTGCCTCTCACCTCCTGTTCATTTACCAGCAGTTGATACACTTTCACTCTGTATTCACCCTTTTTAAGTGCTCTCCCAAGGCGAATGGTTATCTGCAGTGTGCAATGAAATATAACGTTACATGGCACTAAAACATAACCAAATGAAAGCAATTTTGATCAATAATCCTGACCTTGTTATCGTCAGAGAACGATGACAGTGTTTCATTGAGTCTTACACTCTCAAACTCCTGGTTGTTGGCGTATACCCGAAACACTTTGAACTGGGTCGAAGCAACACCCACATAGGGTTCCAGGTTCTGTTTGAACGCTGCCAATGTTATCCTCTTGTCCACATGAATTGCTAAAACTGAAGATTAAACAGTTTAACACGAGCAAGAACTCTCAAAAAAACAAAAAATTAATATTTGCAGGGTATTAGATTATTTTAGCACAAAATATGTATATCTATGTCAAAAAGCTATACAGTTCCTGCTCACAAACATACATAATCAGCATATAAGTAGTGTTTGATGCAGTCTAGTTAATAGCCGCTTTGAAACACGTCCACTGTAATAGGTAATTGTGGAAAAGCCTTCTTACTATTGGAATCTTTGCTGAGGGCAATGAAACTTCACCACCACATGTCATCAGAGAAAAAAAAAAAAAGGCACAATTAACTAAGAGATTCTAAAATCACCAACTAGAGACTAGCATTTTCCAGTTACTTATATACGATCAGCTTTCTATGTGACATTTAGACTGTATAGAATTGTGCTTCAAACATTACACTGCGTAAAAACACGCTTCGACTTCTTGGCTTCTGAGATTTTCATCGTACCTCAAACTGATGTTCTCACTGACTTTGTTTTTTCAATCAACAGAACACAATCAAGATTGCTTACCCTGCTATGATGGAACTGTTTAGCTTCTCACCATAGATGTTTGAGTTGACCTGATATGTTTAAGAAAGTTAAGCTTTATAAACGGTTCTAATCTCTTAGAGGAAATAATCATTCCATTATTGTCCCCTAAATTAAGAATCTCAAAACAAAACACGATTGTTAACAATATGCAGTATTGTTAGATGACACTGCTTTTTTACATAATCAGCAAGCCAACTTTCTCTAAACTTACTAATTTGAAGACAACGTGAAAAATACACAGTTCTGTCAAACCTGTCAACAGTTGCCACAAAAATTTCCCCTGCAGAGAAAAGTAAATAGCAGCCACCTGTATAGATGAAGTCTCAGTTGTTATTTGATTAGTTTTTTAGGATAAACTTGCTACGATAACAATTGTTTTCTTGTTGTGAATTGCTTTCTTCCATAATATTTCAATATCAATTAACGATAACGCTCACTTGCGATTTGTGAACACCCGGCCGGCATGGCCGTTCGGATACGTGGCGGGCAGTGCCATACATACGTCAATTAGGGCCGCAAACATATTATCCTGCACTAACGAGCAATCTGCTTCATGTATTCTCAAACTTTCAACAGCAAGCAGTAGCTCTTTAATCTTGCCGTCTACTAATATAACGCTACCCGTTGTATCCAGCTTCAACGTGTGAGTTGTAATGGCTGCAAGCACCGCAAATCCTGGCTCAAAATGGCTTTTAACTTGCATGTGGTGGCTATAGACAGGTTTGAGTATAATTTTCTAAATTCCATCATGAATAGAAGGGACATACATTTTTGTGCATTACAGGCAGGATCATCCTGGGAACAAGGTTCTGCTCTAAAGTACAAGTAATGGGCCTCTGCTTTGTTCTTCCCGTTGTCGTCATACTCGCTGTCCGTCCCAGAGTCTTCCTCTGCAGTGTCCCAGGTCTCTTTTTTTCCCTCGTGGGCTTTGGAGCGACGGCTACTGGTGATGCTGTGCGAGTCCAAGCCATTGGCCAGCTGGATGGGACCACTGTCTGCATTGCACAATGTGTCGCTACTGTGACTGGAGCTCAAGATGTCGCTGTCCACTGAGCTGGTGCTGCGGTCATTGTTTACCTCAGAGTCCGAGCGTTCCTCGCAGGGAAAATGGTTTGCTGGGTCAGATGAGACACTCGTGCTACTGCACCCAGCAGTGACCTCAATCCGATTCTCTATTTCTCTGTTGTCTGCGGCTACGCATGGTGAGTTTGAGTCCGGCTCTTGGCTTGGGGACTCGATATGTTCAAAGTCACTGGCATCAGAGCTTTTCTGGCTGTCGCTGGTGCTGGAGCCCTGCTGCTGCTGCAGGGACAGGTTCTTTAACTTTTCTGTGCTCTCCTCAAGGATAGCCTCCACAGATTTCCTGTTGCCCTTTGACCCTTCAAAGGTCGCGTCACTGCCAAGTTTTTGGCAAACAGTTCTGATCGTCAGAGTGCCAGGAGCCTGCTCTGGCAACAGAACTAAAAGCCGGATAGTATTCCCATGGCGATCCAACAACTTCCACAGCAGCGAGTCAGTAAAAGCCACTTGATGATCAGTTGACTCAGAACTCTCCACAAAAATCTAATACACAAAATTTAAGATACAGGGAGAATGCTTAGTATGAAATTCTGGCAATTATAAAGTGTAATATGGTCAGCAAGAACTAAAACGAACATACAAACCTTGTTACTCCTGAAGAAACCTTCTGCCTTAAGTGTTTTGTTTGGAACATAGAGAAGCCTCAGGTCATTATAGCAGCGTTCGAGAACCACGCGCATTGTTTCTGCTGAAAGTTCTGTTGCCTGGTTGAGAGCACATACAGTAAAAAGTGTTAAATTACACATGATTTAAAAACATATGCCACAGGTTTCATTGGGATTTAAGCATTTGATTAGGGAAAGGAGCAGGGGTAAAATTAAGAAAAGTCTGAAACCTGTGCAATAAGCTGTTTGAATTCAGTGATGGTCTGGTTCAGGTAGGCTCGAACACTGATTGGAGGGGCAATGGTTTCAGTTCTTAGATTCACAACATGAACCTTTACCATGACCTCTGTAGCAAAACAGCATCACACACATACAGTAGAAACATTTTAGAGATTATAAATGAAGTTGAAAGTGGTGAAGATCTCTACAATTATAGCTTACCTCCAGGTTTATAAGGCAGGAACGCTTGCTCTGGCCTCCGAGTCTCCAGCAGCAAGTCAAACATGTAGGAGGACTTGACACCTCCCAGCAGAAGGCCCATGGGTGTGTCCTCCTCGCTCTCATAGGAGCGCTCCAGGTACTCATGGAACTCATCATACTTCACCAAGCGACAGCAGTCCACAGGGACCAACCCCTCTAGCTCCATCATCTGAAATAAAGTGCAAGACCTCATCACCTTTAACAGGTTAGAAAAGGGCATAATAAAAGTTTTGACAACCAACAAACCTTGTAGGCCATTTCGGTAGCTTCTGTGAGAGTTTTGTCTTTATGCACTTCTAGCTTGCTCTCCATCATCATCTTTGAAGGGTGCAAACAGAACAGCTTGATCTGATGGAGCGGGCGGAAACAATGCGTCAAAAGAATTAGATACAGAGAAGCAGATATTAAATAAAGCCCGGGGATAATTTTTTACCTTGCAAGTATTGCGCTCAATCTCTTTCTGTCTCTTCTCTTGTTCTTCAGACTCTTTCTCTTTCTGAACCAAACTCTGTATATGCTCTGGAAAGTCCTCCACAGATAAATACTCTTAAATAGGAGACACATATTGACAATATCAATCAAAATACAATTAACAGAACAAGCAATATTACAACACATGTCCATTTGTAATGCATTTCTGCCAAGAACAAATAGGTCATAAGCTTAAAGCTCTATTCACACAAAATGTGAAGGTATTAACAAAAAACTTTCAGAATCAGAGAAAGAGCGGTTAAAACGTTGCTTCCCCATGATTTCTAATTTAGTGAAATACATAGGATTTATTTTTGGTCACAGCCTCATTAACAAATGTCAACGCAATAATGCTCCCTAACATCTTCGATGGACTTGGAAAAATCAATAATAAAATCAATAATACATTTGCTTTTGCAATCATTTAACTAATGCTGAATCAGAAAGGGTAGAAGTGCACTAGAAACTGTGCTGTGAAAAGCTAACTATATTTATTAGTCAGAGATATAATGTGTAGATGTCTTACTTGCATTCCTTGAGGAATCTTTCAATCTATAAATCAGCATGTAAGCGTTTGTCGAGCTGTTGGAGAGAAAATACTTACATAAACAAACAAGAATCCTGTTCTACTGATCCTAATCACTGGAAAACAGTAAATACAGAGTTTCTACAGGTATCAGCAAATGTAATTTAATGTTTTTAATGCCATTTAAATGCCACTTAAAAAAATGTAATGCCCATCTCAGACTGCATATGGTTATATACAGTGAAAAGTATATAATTGTCTGTAAACACACCTAATTGTAAGTATTGGACAATGATAATCCTGAATAGATCAAACGTTTACAATTACATTAACTGTTACTATCTAGTGAATTAGAATTGGCTCGCAAGACTGTTTCATCTGCGGATTTATTTGTATTTATTATTTTTATGGAGTAGCATCAGGTGTTCTGAGTTTGTGCATGGCCGTAGACAATAGCCAATTAAAAGGTTCTGCCTCTCAGCCCTCTAAACAAACATCCAATTCTGAATTAGTTGATCAATATAATAAACCCAGAAGTATTTTTTAGTTGTATCTCTTTAAAAGATGCTGTAAAAATGCATATCCTCTGAAAATAGGCCTTAAAATAGCCACAAACTGGAGGATACATTTTTTATTCAAGACGGTTTCATCTGAGAATTTATTTTTATTCATTTATTTTTCTGTCGTGGTAGCAGGAGCTTACAGTTGTGGTGGTGGCAGCTAAAGTGGCTTTGTTGGTCTTGCCAGAGAAATTTGGCACCTTTAACTGCTGCCTGCATTTTATCCCCGACTTGTGATTAACCAATAGCATGTGTGATTTCACCACATAGATGCCCATTCAGCAAAGTGTGGAGGTCTTTTGGCACATGCTGCAGAACGCCTCAACGCCTCTCTGGGTTTACAATCAACAGACAAGTTTAAAAAAGGTTTGCCAACCAGCCACTTTTGCTGAAATTTGCAGTTTCACATTTTCCTGACATGTATTAATTTTCTCGCTTTCGCCACATTAGCATGTCTCAGGATGTAGCATTTCAAGCATCCGGTGTTCTTACTTTGTGCACTGGCCGTAAACAATAGCCAATTAAAAGCTTTTGCCTAACAATCATTAGATGTACCTTTAATCACAAGTATTAAAAGGGAACTGCACTTAAGCACTCTAAAAACATCCATTTCTGAATTAGCTGATTGTTATAATATACCCAGCTGATCATCATAATATATCCAGAAGTCTTTTTTTTGTATCTCCTAGAACATGCTGTAAAAATGCATATCCTCTGAAAACATGCTTTATATAGCCACAAAATGGAGGATTCGTTTTTCAATCAGAATACAATTTATAAAAATAATTCATAGGTTTTATGGTATAATAAATGAACATCATATGAGGAAGGCAAATGATGCATGTGTTTCAAATGGATGATTGATTTAAACATTTTAGAAAAAGATATGTCATGGAATGATATTTGGAAAATCTGCATAAGCCCTTTTTGTGATTTAAAAATAAGCTGAGTCAATTTAACATCTTGAATAGGTTGTATTTTACACCCTTACAGTAGATTACAATGGGTACATTAGATAGCAAGTTATGTATAAAGTGTCAGGCAGCTAAAGAAACTTTAATTCATTTACTGTGGAAATGTCAGTGAATAAAGTGTTGTGCCTTGTTTTTCCATCCTAGGTCACCGTAGGAGGTCACGTGAAGTGCCGGCGTCACGAGAGTTGCTCATGTTAGCAAAGTTAGCTCTTGTGTGTTGAAGTTGAGTCTGAAATAAAGGAGTCGTGTATGAAACACGCCCAGCATCCTCATTAACATGACATGGTGTCAGAGTGAAAGGGGAACTGCACTTTTTGGGAAATTTGCCTATCGTTCAAGATCGTTATGAGAGACAAGAAGACAAAAGGTTGGTATTTTTGCATTCTAACATGTAAAAATCGGCTTGTTACAGGAGGCTAGCAGTGTAGCGAATAGGAGCAATCATACCTCTAAATCACTTTAAAAATGCATTCAAAAACAGTCACCAATACTTAATTTACATTCCGTAATCTGTACGATAACTAAGCTGTAGCGACATTGTTATTGTAAGAGCGAGCACCGAGGATGTCTTTCTATCAAAGTAACACATTGGCGTGCTTTGGTATTAGCCATAAAAACTAACTAAGACAAGAGATAAGCTAGCTTCTATGACAACATGAAACACGTTTGAGTTTGTGATAAGACACCAATCTACTGACTGAAAAACATGAACAATCATATTACAGTATCTGTAAAGTGTTCATTTCATGTTTTGTTTGTACGCAGTTAGCCAAACAGCGTATGCATCATGATCAATTTAAAGTGTGACTTACACGATGCTGTTTGGTCCAGCATGCCCTGGGACGTTTTTTTGGTTTAGTTGGGCTAAGCAGTCCATTTATGTCAAAAATATTTTGGCTCCAAATTCCACATTTGCAGCTTGGAGTCGCTTTCACCTCACTCTATTGGCTTCTGTCTGCTCCAACGTATCACTCTTCCCTTTGTGCCTGCTTCTAGAAGCAACAGTTCATCCTCCGTTCATTCAGGTTCAAAATGAAAAGGTTGTGAATCCTCATCTGTCCAAAATAGTGGTCTTTGTTGTTTGTTACCAAGTCTGCCGTAATTAGAATACACACAAGCGTTTTGTATCCGGAAGTAGGAACACAAAGCTCTTGTTGGAAGTCAGACATGCATCCATCCATCCATCCATCCATCCATGCATTTTCTTCCGCTTATTCGAGGTCGTGTCACAGGGGCAGCAGCCTAAGCAGAGAAGCCCAGACTTCCCTCTCCCCAGCCACTTCGTCCAGCTCCTCCCGGGGGATCCCGAGGCGTTCCCAGGCTAGCCGGGAGACATAGTCTTCCCAACGTGTCCTGGGTCTTCCCCTTGGCCTTCTGCCGGTCGGACGTGCCCTAAACACCTCCTTAGGGAGGCGTTCGGATGGCATCCTGAGCAGATGCCCGAACCACCTCATCTGGCTCCTCTTGATGTGGAGGAGCAGCGGCTTTACTCTGAGCTCCTCCCGGATGACAGAGCTTCTCACCCTAAGGGAGAGACCCGCCACCTGGCGGAGGAAACTCATTTCAGCCACTTGTACCCGTGATCTTGTCCTTTCGGTCATAACCCAAAGCTCACGACCATAGGTGAGGATGGGAACGTAGATCGACCGGTAAATTGAGAGCTTTGCCTTCTGGCTTAGCTCCTTCTTCATCACAACGAATCGATACAGCGTCCGCATTACTGAAGACGCCGCACCGATCCGCCTGTTGATCTCACGATCCACTCTTCCCCCACTCATGAGCAAGACTCATAGGTACTTGAACTCCTCCACTTGGGGCACGATCTCCTCCCCAACTTGGAGATGGCACTCCACCTTTTCCCGGATGAGAACTAGAGATGTCCGATAATGGCTTTTTTGACGATATCCGATATTGCAATATTGTCCAACTCTTAATTACCGATTCCGATATCAACCGATACCGATATATACAGTTGTGGAATTAACACATTTTTATGCCTAATTTTGTTGTGATGCCCCGCTGGATGCATTAAACAATGTAACACATTTTTCCAAAATAAATCAACTCAAGTTATGAAAAAAAACGCCAACATGGCACTGCCATATTTATTAATGAAGTCACAAAGTGCATTATATTTTTAACATGCCTCAAAACAGCAGCTTGGAATTTGGGACATGATCTCCCTGAGATACTCCTGATACCCACTACAACTATGGGAAATACTATACTTGGACTTTCACAAAGTGCATTATTTTTTTTTAACATGCCTCAAAACAGCAGCTTGGAATTTGGGACATGCTCTCCCTGAGAGAGCATGAGGAGGTTGAGGTGGGCAGGGTGGGGTTGAAGTGGGGGGGAGGATAGGGGGTAGCGGGGGGTGTATATTGTAGTGTCCCGGAAGAGTTAGTGCTGCAAGGGGTTCTGGGTATTTGTTGTGTTGTGTTATGTTGTGTTGTGTTACGGTGCGGATGTTCTCCCGAAATGTGTTTGTCATTCTTGTTTGGTGTGGGTTCACAGTGTGGCGCATATTTGTAACAGTGTTAAAGTTGTTTATACGGCCAACCTCAGTGTGACCTGTATGGCTGTTGACCAAGTATGCGTGCATTCACTAGTGTGTGTGAAAAGCCGTAGATATGTGACTGGGCCGGCACGCAAAGGCAGTGCCTTTAAGGTTTATTGGTGCTCTGTACTTCTCTCTACGTCCGTGTACACAGCGGCATTTTAAAAAGTCATAAATTCTACTTTTTGAAACTGACACCGATAATTCTGAAACAGATAGCGATCGTTTACAATATTACATTTTAAAGCATTTATCGGCCGATGATATTGGCAGTCCGATATTATCGGACATCCCTAGCGAGAACTATGGACTCAGACTTGGAGGTGCTGATTCTCATCCCAGTCGCTTCACACTCGGCTGCGAACCGATCCAGTGAGAGCTGAAGATCCTGGCCAGTTGAAGCCATCAGGACCACATCATCTGCAAAAAGCAGAGACCTAATCCTGCAGCCACCAAACCGGATCCCCTCAACGTCCGAGAAATTCTGTCCATAAAAGTTATGAACAGAATCGGTGACAAAAGGGCAGCCTTGGCGGAGTCCAACTCTCACTGGAAACGGGTCTGACTTACTGCCGGCAATGCGGACCAAGCTCTGACACTGATCATACAGGGAGCGGACCGCCACAATAAGACAGTCCGATACCCCATACTCTATGAGCACTCAACACAGGACTTCCCGGGGGACACGGTCGAATGTCTTCTTTAAGTCCACAAAGCACACGCAGACTGGTTGGGCAAACTCCCATGCACCCTCAAGGACCCTGCCGAGAATATAGAGCTGGTCTACCGTTCCACGACCAGGACAAAAACCACACTGTTCCTCCTGGATCTGAGGTTCGACTACCCGGCGTAGCCTCCTCTCCAGTACACCTGAATAGATCTTACCGGGAAGGCTGAGTAGTGTGATCCCACGATACTTGGAACACACCCTCCGGTTCCCCTTCTTAAAGAGAGGAACCACCACCCTGGTCTGCCAATCCAGAGGTACCGCTCCCGATGTCCACGCGATGTTGCAGAGTCTTGTCAACCAAGACAGCCCCACAGCATCCAGAGCCTTAAGGAACTCCGGGCGGATCTCATCCACCCCCGGGGCCTTGTTACCAAGGAGCTTTTTAACTACCTCAGCAACCTCAGCCCCAGAAATAGAAGAGCCCGCCATAGTTTCCCCAGGCACTGCTTCCTCATAGGAAGATGTGTTGGTGTGATTGAGGAGGTTTTCAAAGTATTCCCTCCACCGATCCACAACAGCCGCAGTAGAGGTCAGCAGAACACCATCCTCACCATACATGGTGTTGACAGTGCACTGCTTCCCCCCCCTGAGGCGGCGGATGATGGACCAGAATCGCTTCGAAGCCGTCCAGAAGTCGTTTTCTATGGCTTCCCCAAACTCCTCCCATGTCCGAGTTTTTGCCTCCGCGACCGCTGAAGCCGCACTTCGCTTGGCCTGTCGGTACCTGTCCGCTGCCTCTGGAGTCCCATGAGCCAAAAGGACCAGATAGGACTCTTTCTTCAGCTTGACAGCATCACTGCCGGTGTCCACCAGCGGGTTCTAGGATTATCGCCACGACAGACACCAACCACCTTGCGGCCACAGCTCCAATCAGCCACCTCGACAATAGAGGCACAAAACATGGTCCACTCGGACTCAATATCCTGTGCCTCCCTCGTGACATGTTCAAAGTTCTTTCGAAGGTGGGAATTGAAACTCTCTCTGACAGGAGACTATGCTAGACGTTCCCAGCATACCCTCACAATGCGTTTGGGCCTGCCAGGTCTGTCCGGCATCCTCCCCCACCATCGGAGCCAGCTCATCACCAGGTGGTGATTGGAAGAAAGCTCTGCCCCTCTCTTCACCCGAGTGTCCAAAACATGAGGCCGCAAATCCAATGACACAACTACAAAGTCAATCATAGAACTGCGGCCGAGGGTGTCCTGGTGCCAAGTGCACACATGCACACCCTTATGGTTGAACATTGTGTTTGTTATGGACAATCCGTGACGAGCACAAAAGTCCAATAACAAAGCACCACTTGGGTTCAGATCCGGGCGGCCATTGTTCCTAATCATGCAATCATGTAGGTTTCACTGTCGTTACCAACATGAGCATTGAAGTCCCCCAGCAGAACAAGGGAATCACCCGAGGGAGCACTCTCCAGTACTCCCTCAAGTGAATCCAAAAAAGGGTGGGTACTCTGAGCTGCTGTTTGGTGCGTAAGCTCAAACAGTCAGGACCCGTCCCCCCCACCCGAAGGCGGAGGGAAGCTACCCTCTCGTCTACTGGGTTAAAGTCCAACGTGCAGGCTTTGAGCCGGGGGGCAACAAGAATTTCCACCCCAGCCCGTCGTCTCTCATTGCTTGCAACGCCAGAGTGGAAAAGAGTCCAGCCCCTCTCAAGAGAAATGGTTCCAGAGCCCTTGCTGTGCGCCGAAGTGAGTCCGACTATATCTAGCCAGAACTCCTCCACCTCGCGCACCAGCTCAGGCTCCTTCCAACCCAGCGAGGTGACGTTGCACGTCCCAAGAGCTAGCTTATGTAGCCGAGGATCGGACCGCCAAGTGCCCTGCCTTCGGCTGCCGCCCAGCTCACACTGCATCTGACCTCTATGACCCATCCCATGAGTGGTGAGCCCATTGGAGGGGGACCCACGTTGCCTCTTCGGGCTAAGCCCGGCCGGGCCCCATGGGGACAGTCCCGGCCACCTACGGGCCTGGCTCCGGAGGGGATCCCCGGTGACCCGCGTCCGGGCGAGGGAAATCTAGGTCCTCGAGTTGTACTTTTCATAAAGGTCTTTGAGCTGCTGTTTGTCTGATCCCTCACCTAGGACCTGTTTGTCTTGGGAGACCCTACCAGGGGGCATAGAAGCCCGGACAACATTGGGACAGTCGGACATGCACTGCTATGGAAACGGAAATCAATGTGCGGAAAAATTTATTGATTAACGTTATCAAAAATACGGTAAATGTTCAACATACTACATATTGTTATGAACTGTATTATATACAGACTTGCAGTGTGTATTCAAAACGTTGATGGAGGGTTTTGAAGTAGTCTTGGAGGGCTCTAAAGGCTACAACGGTGACTACCACCTGCGCATCTTCCAAGCAATTTTCATCATCTTTAAAAGCCTAATAAAAAAAAGATGTGTGTTCTTGTCTCTCATAATGATCGTGAACGATAGTCAAAATTTTTTAAAAAGTGCAGTTCCCCTTTAAGGGCTTCACGCCAACATTGACGAAAGAACTGCAAAGCAGTTTAATTTTGCCATCCAGTTCCCCGGCGGGAAACCCTGATATAAGTTGTGGTCTGTAGTGATAATTGTCTCGTTTGTCCATCCTAGGCCACCATAGGTGACGTGAAGTGGCTGCGTCACAGGAGTTGAAAATGTTAGCCAAGTTAGCTAATGTGTGTTGATGTGAAAAATTAAATAAAGGAGCTGTGTATGAAACAAGCCCAGATTCCTCATTAACATAACATGGTGTCGGAGTTAAAGGGGAACAGCACTTCTTTTGGAATTTTGCCTATTGTTCACAAACATTATGTAAGACATGGCGCCGGATGGATTTTTTCCCCCAATGCATTCTAGCTTGTAAATGAATAAAAGTAAATAAAAGTCTGCTTAGAGTGGAGCCAATGGAAAGTCCTCTATTTCACACCCCCCCAAAAAAAAAATCACCATTCAAAAACCGCCAACAATACTCTACATTTCATGATTTGAATAATAACCAAGTATTAGTGATATTGTTATTAGAAATGCTGTAACGCAGACAAACTATAGCGGCGCCGTGATCACAAGCCTGTGTACAATTTCGATGATTGACTGGCGAGGTGTTTACTCGCTTCCTTGCTCCCTGGAAGTTTATTGTAGCTCATAAATCATGCATCTCACCTGGACAGAAGTAGTCTGAGGACGCATTTTGATAAGTTGGTACACTTTAACAGTTATTTATGACCCGGAAATGGCGAGAACGACACAAAAAGACGCTTGGTCCACCCGGCCCCCCCACCCTGTTTCTTCGTGAGGATTATGGTCATTCTTCATCTAAATATATGAACATTGTAGCAGTCGGCATCCTAATGACAGCAGACATTGCACAGTAAGTGATGTTTTATTATGTTTGCTGGCTTTCATGAAGTCTGCAGTGAATTGTAATCAGTGAAAAAAAAAAAGGAAACGTTGATGCATTTTTTTAATTAATGTGTCGCGTATACTTTAAATCAGGGGTCCCCAAACTTTTGGACTCGTGGGCCGCATTGGGTTAAAAAAATGTGGCCGGGGGCCGGGCTGTATGTATGTATGTATGTATGTATGTATGTATAAATCAGTGGTTCTCAAACTTTTTTTGTCATCCCCCACTTTGGACAAGGGGGAGTTTTCAAGCCCCACCTGCCCCCATCGCCCCAACAGAGCGCTAATGCCAAGCTTTAACATTTTAAAATTTATTGAACATCAAGTTGTATACATTCAAACTCAATAACATAAAATAACATTAAGTTCAATAATAAATAAAATAACTGTGCAGCTGTGGTATAACTTGCATCAAGTTCAATAATAAATAAAATAACTGTGCAGCTGTGGTATAACTTGCATCAAGTTCAATAATAAATAAAATAACTTCCATCAAGTTCAATAATAAATAAAACAAAAGTATTATAACTTGCATCAAGTTCAATAATAAATCAAAAAAAGTGTTATAACTTGCATCAAGTTCAATAATAAATAAAACAAAAGTGTTATAACTTGCATCAAGTTCAATAATAAATAAAACAAAAGTGTTATAACTTGCATCAAGTTCAATAATAAATAAAAAAAAGTGTTATAACTTGCATCAAGTTCAATAATAAATCAAATAACTTGCATCAAGTTCAATAATAAATACAATAAAAGTGCCACTTTGCAATCTTTGCAAAAAAAAGGAGGAGCTATGCATTTGGCAAGACAGGGCAAGTGACAGCACTTTCCCCCAGGAGAGCCACCTTGCTTCACTGTGAAACAGCACGGCTGTATGATCAGCTCCCATTTCCTCACACAGTGCAGAGAACAGTCGCGCTTTCAGTGGTCGTGTTTTGATCAAATTTACCGCGCTCACAACATCTGTTAAAACCTCATTGAGTTCGGGGCTGAGCTGCCTTGACGCGAGTGCTTCCCGGTGAATGACACACTGTGTGCCCGTCAGATTTTTGTTTCTCTGCAGGCGCTGGCTCTGGCTCGACGACAATTGAGGTGCGAGTCACAAATGTATATATTTGTGTAATTGTGATCCACACATTAGCCTGCTACCCATCCGCGCGAAAGTTTGTTCCGCTTAGCCCCGCCCCCATTAGTTACTGTTGCTATGTCTGTCAAACTTTCCCTCGTACCGAGAAATATAAAGCCTACAGTAAAAATAAGTACCGGTAATTTCCATTTATTTATATAGCGGATTTCACAGACAGAATCACAAAGTGATTTACAGTGTGTATAGAAAATGAAAGCATAGTAAAAAAATAATCTAAGAATATAATAATTTAAAAAAAAAATGTACCGGTAAAGTGAAATTTCCTCCCGTTCCTCGCGCCCCACCTGTCATGTCTCTATTCCCCACCAGTGGGGCACGCCCCACACTTTGAGAAACGCTGGTATAAATGTGCCCCTTACTAAATTACATATATAATTACAACATGTATATAAAACCTCAATGGAGGTGTTTGGATGTTTTTAAGGGATTTATAGGCTCTTTTGTAAGTGGAGCTTTGATCACATTTATTTAATATTTAGAATGCAAAAAAAAACATCTGTCGTCATGTGACGTGATAATGATTGTGAACAACAGGCAAAATTTTAAAAAAAAAATTGCAGTTCCCCTTTAAGGACTACACGCCTATAGTAACCAAAAAATGGCAAGGATTGGGCTCCCAAGGCGTTTGATTTTGCCGTATTGAGGCAGCGCTTTTCAGGCTTTAGGACCTTACAAGACCTCTTGTATCCAGCTTTAAAGCCAGGAACAAAGAAAAGAAACACAGACGTAGCAATTAATCGATGACCGCAACGTTCCTATATTAATTTTGATTTATCGTTCGATTGATTGACATATTGACTATTAAAGTCCTACAAATGTATACATTTTTAAAACATCTGAACATCTCATTTAATGCATTTAAAGGCTTAATTTTTACAAAACCAATTTAATGACTTAATGCTTTTTAATGCCCCGCAGAAACCCTGTAAAAGTTTCAAGTAACTTACATCAGTAATTTATTTACTGTACACATACAACGTATGTCAAAATACAGAAACGGAGAAAGAATAATAAAGAGCAAATAACCTTGCAAAGGCACTGGAATAATATCCCCTGCTCCCTGAGGACCCTCCATAGGTTTTTCTGATGTCCTCCTGGGTTATCTGTCCATTAAAAAAGCACATGTGTTCAACCATGAGTCAACAAATATGACTTGACTGCAAAGTATCATTAGCATAGATACATTACACAGGGTGCCTTTATGTTTACAAATGTTGGTGAAAAGTCTTGGCCATACACATGAACCAATAATTTGAATGGGTACACCATTACAAGATTTTCTCAACATTCCTGTCATTACAAATATATTAATATTTACGTTTTATTGTCACTGCAAGTTTAACAATGTGTATTATTGTTGTTGTAGACTGCCTAGCCAAAAAAGGCAATCACTTTAATTTAACTATGCCAACAAGTGAGGACCAGCAGCAAGTTATTTAACGCCAACTGAAACAGTGAGTAGCTTCTCATCTTGTCGTGGAAAAGATGTTGATTTGTTTCAATGGTTCAACATTTTTGGCATACATCGAGCATGAGAAAACATCTAAGGAGATTGCTGAAACTACTAAAATCAGGTTAAAAACTGTCCAACGCATTATCAAAAAGTGGACGGTAGGTGTAATTAATCATGCAAATTAATAAATACAAATTTAATGCAACTCTAGACAGAAATAAAGTAATTTTCAGTTACCTTATTTGCCTTGACAAAACAATTACACCTACCGGTATTAGTAGTTAAGTTCTACATCAATACAACACACTTTTAAAAATCATTCTGACACTGTCCATTAAAATGTACAATGGTTTGAGGATACACATGCTCAAGAATTATGTAATTTTGAGTGTAAATTGACAATGGCTGACAAAGAAGCTCCCACTGGTTGATGACTGACTGACCTTGCTAACATGCTGGTCATTAAAACTGTACCACTGGCCATCGGTGAAAGATTTGATGCAGGCATAGTAGTGGCCACCTGCCGCACTTCCAGAATGTACCATGACAGAAAACAGCTCGTAGCTTGGCAAACTCTGCAAAAAATAAATATAAATAAGCCACAATACCTTCATCAATATGGTATGAACGAAATACTTTCTTTCAAAGTTTAAAATTATAACATAGTAGTTTTAGTGCATTTACTTTTCTTACTATACGTTTAAAACAATGTGCATCTGTCAAGTGATTAAATTAGGCCTGTGCCGATAATCGATACGTCAATTAACCGATGATAAATCAAAGTTAAGTTGGTAAGTTTTCCAGCGTCGATAAAATGCTATGTGCATACTTTAAGAGCATTCACGCTTTTTGTCGCTTTCAGCAGCTATGCACATTTGTACCATAGCAAAATGAAAGGAAGGGGGTGAATCATTTTGTCCTCATTAAGTGACTTTGAGTGTTTGTGCAGCGACGCCGACGCGGGACCGCTGGCCGGCCAGCATCCCACAGTGCAATAAGTTAGCATGTAGCAGCTAACATGGACAAAATGACCACAAAACCAAATGCCACTGCACCAGTGTGGGAAGATTTCAGTTTAAACCTTTGGAACAAGATGAGACTATAAACACTGAAGAGCCAGTTTGCCGAGGTACACGTCCACTTACAACACAACTCGACAGCCCTCACTCACTGAGGTGTTCGCCGAACAAACTAGGTCAGTGTAAACAAAACAGTGCAAAATAGTGTGCGTTTATAGAAAGTATGGTAAAATACATCACCAAAGACAAGCTGACATTTAATATTGCATTTTGAAAAGTGTTGCAAATACACATGTTATGTTATGTCAGTGTTCCTCACTCGGAATCTCCGAGTTTCTTTGAATATAACCTGTTATTACTGTAGTGTTTTGTTACTTTCTGTTTAAAATGTCCTAACTTGATTGTCAGTTAAGTGTTTAGTTGTGTATATTTGAGCCTCACAATCCCCCCTTAACATATTTTCTTGTTCTTAGTTGTGATTGTTATTCAAGTAAAACATTTTGCTCACAAAAGTATATTTTCTTGTTAGTATTTGTTTTTGTATTTGTTTTATTTTACTTGGAGATTTAAGTTTACATTACAATGGTAAAATATTCGAGAAATACAAGTTATTGCATTTGAAAGGATATACATGCATTATTATTATGTATTATCATTACATCAATGGTTAACTTTGTCCCATAAAAATAATGGCAATAACATCGTTTATCTGCAATAATCTGTCGGTCAATATATCGTCAAGGAAAATTTGTTATCGGCCCAGACCTACATTAAATACCTTTGGCTTAAGGACCCTCTCTGCACTGACAGTGCTGTCCAGGCAGATGCCCTCATCAACACAGTCATCAGTGGAGAAATCATTGCTCATCTGGTCGCTGTGGCAACTGCCTTCATTCTCCGCTCCACTGTCAGTGCAGCTTTCTGTCTGAGGGGACTTCTATACACAGCACAACAAAAAGGATTTTAGTCACCAATTATAATAGGGTCGAGGAGCTAGGAACTCCCATTAAATGAACTGTTTGACATATTTCCGTTCAACCTCTGGTATTCCAAAGCTTCCTCTTACCTCATCTTCCACATCAATGAATGGACTCATGTCAAGTTCCTCAGGGAAAGTCATGCGATCATTGAGCTTGATGCGATGCATAGTGGTGTAGTCAAAATCAAATCGCTTCAGCTGCAGCGTCAGCAGGTAAGGAAAATGCAAAAACCTCAGACCCTTCAGAGAAATATTTATCAGAAAAGGGAAATTATTGTAAAATAACTCTCATAAGGGCTCTATTGAATGCTGTATACAGATTGTGCAAACTCATTCAGAGTGAGCTCACCTTCCGGGCATCACATTTCTTTTTGCAGCGCTCGCAGAAGTACTGATTGGGCCCATCTAATGTTTCTGGCTGTATGAATGCCTGCAAAGCCTCCTCCTGGAACAGACAAATGTAATTTACTTTTAATTTGCATTGAAATAATCACTCTTGTGATAACACAATATGAAATGTGGAAAGTAATTGAATGTAAGAGAGAAACACACCACACTGCCATAGGCTTGGCTGGCCCCAAAAGGTCTTATTACAAGTGGGATGTCCAGGTAGGTATCAATTCTCCAGCTCTCGTAGCCACACTCTAGACAACGGACATAGTCTTTGAGCTTGCCCTGGTACAGCTGGTTGATCAGGTCAGCCTGAGGAGAGGAATGCACAAGTGTCAGGGCCTCACAACCACTTACATGTTGGCCTTAAAATTAGAAGAGGCCGTGGTAACCGTTAAGATAATTACATCACAGACCAACTATTGTTATGAACTACTAATTATTGAGTGGCTTAACTATCTTGGGACGGCGTGGCGCAGTGGGAGAGTGGCCGTGCGCAACCCAAGGGTCCCTGGTTCAATCCCCACCTAGTACCAACCTCGTCATGTCCGTTGTGTCCTGAGCAAGACACTTCACCCTTGCTCCTGATGGGTGCTGGTTAGCGCCTTGCATGGCAGCTCCCTCCATCAGTGTGTGAATGTGTGTGTGAATGGGTAAATGTGGAAGTAGTGTCAAAGCGCTTTGAGTACCTTGAAGGTAGAAAAGCGCTATACAAGTACAACCCATTTATTATCATTTATCATTGATTGACTAAAGGCCCTTAATGGGAACATTCACATGTAAGCAGTTTGTTGCCGTTTTAATGAATTTCTAAAAACGGAAGAATCGCTGAACTATCCCAAAAAAAAAAAAATTAGGAAAAAGAAAATTATATTTTACAATTTGTCTGTTTGTGCTTTGTGATCAGTTTTTGATAAACCCTGATTTGTATGGAAAGACATTGCAAACAATGCTAATGTATTTATTAACAAGAGGTGACAAAAACAACTGTGAACTTTTGTTTAATTTGAAATACAGTACATGATGTGTATGCAGGGTGAAAACAACTATCTTGCATATTTGTCCTCAATTTCAATCTGATAAAGAAAATCTCCCTAAAAAGAGGTTCAGATATCATCCATCAATCGTTTACTGCTTGTCCCCCTCGTATGTATCCCAAATCACAGCCAAACAGGTTGTGTTTTTGTGTATATACAGTAGGTCCTCAGCCTACATATGAAACGTTGGAGGTTTAGTTTTAGTAAATGTCGGACCTTATACCTAAATTAACATCTAAGTCACTTACACTGTACACAGAACACAACAAATGCCATGTAAAATACAGTAATAAAAAGACCAAATACAACAATTCATGACAAATATTTAAAAAACGCCTCCATACTTCTATCCCTGTGGATTGCACAATGTAAGGGGCATTACATGGGAGGGAGAGATAGGCTATTTGGAGGATGAGGTGTCAATAATGAGACCACTACATTGGTTATCACTATTTAATTCATAGGATCCCTTCACATGTTCAGAGATACAGTTGACCATTGATTTACAAACTTAATTGGTTCTTGAACAGGGATCGTAAACCTAAAAGTTTGTATAGTGAAGCAGAGCTCCCCATAAGAAACAATGTAAACATGAACTGTATATCAAACAAACAAAGGGGTGTTAGATCAAAGTTCTATTTAATAACAAGCAGAACTGTGCTATATACTGTATGATGCCCTCACAAATTATCCATATCACAATAATCCTTAACATCCATTTTTCTACAATAATAAACATTTAAAAAATGTTATCCATCCACATAGACAGTGAATAGAGCTGAATGAAAGGAACAGAAAGAGAGAGAAAGGCGGGGCCAGGGGAACCCCACCCTCTACTCGCTGGTCTGTTGGCTTTTTGGGACTCAATTTAAGGTTAGCAAAAAGGACAAAAACTTGTCAAAAAGGGGAAAAACACACAAAAGGCACACACACTGAAACGCTGAGATGTGACTACAAAGTCTCCTGTCCAGAGACTGAGTGGAGGGCACCGCCACAATTATGTGCCCTGCTTTTTTGTCTACATGCGCCGTACAAAATGAATGACTGAATGAATGAATGAAGCGTTCATACACAGAAACATGATTCGCACACGGAGGCATACTTGGACCGATCCAAAAGATTGTAAATCGAAATGTTTGCAAATGGAGGGGTTCGTAAATTGAGGTTCCATTTGACATATTTTTAATTGATCCAAACATCTAGTGCTCATTGCCATTTATCCACTTTACAAAACATTTTACAGTGTCTAATTTCAATTCACTTTCACTTTTGACGGACTGCCATGTCCACTTTATGCTCCGGAGATAATCATAAAAGGAAAAAAGTTGACAAAAAGCGATGTTCTTCCTTAGTGCATCGACGCATAATTACGTATTCTTCTGTTATGCGCACGTACATAGATACATTTTTTAAAAACTATATATTATTAATAGGAATGTGTCATAACCACGAAATGTAGCACAAGGCCCGCAGTAGTTTATACAAATACACTGCATATTTGTATAACTTGCATTATTTTCAATGAGACGTAATCACAAGCTTATTTAGTCCCATGTCGACCACATGGCTGCATAGACACAGGCCTAAGTGTTTGCAGTCCTTTCACCCCTGAGCTAAAAAACTAAGTGCAAAACTCTTCTGAGCCAAACTGGATATTTGCCTTTTCTCACAAAAAGCTGTATTTGCTTTATTTTGTTTTTGTGATGGAGAGCTGGTATTCCCTTCTTTCTCCTACCTGTTCGGTTTGCTTCCACTTTTGCTCCAGGGCATCAAACATGACTCTGCAAAGTTCTTGAACATCATGCTGTTGCCAAGCTGATAAAAAACACAAGAAAATAAATGTAAAGACATGTCATGTTTCCCTTCAAACAGCAACATTCCAGTCGCTGGAGAGTGCGACCGCTTACCCTCACTGCTGTCCCAGCCAAAGCTGCGCGTCACATCGGTCGTCTCAATGGCACGTTTCTTACTAGTCTGAAGTAGAACAAACAGTCTTTGCAGCTGGTAGGGAATGCTAGTGACTGGATCCTCTTCTGAGTCCTCGAACTCCCAGCTGAAAAAAGTAGCGTTTATAAATGATTTACCAAAATGCAACCTTCCCCTATGGCTTTAAAGAGATACTTACTTGTACAGTGCATTTCTGAACTCTGGGGTCATGAACAGAGTTTGCAAAAGACTGTTTAAATAGCAGGTCATTGCTTGGTTGACCAAACCCACATAACCTAGAGTGGTGGAGAGAGAAAGAAAGCTAAGAAGCCAGCTGGCCAGCCAGGTTGTACAAAATAAACATTGCAAATTTTCACAGCAATCAAGCTATACCTGTCTCAGATTTGTTAAGAATGGAGGTGTAAGAGTAAGAGGGACTGCAGTCACCACTACAGCCAACTGTGCTGTCTCTCGGCAGGGGTCCAATGAAGCGCTCTTGGGAGCAATCATCAAGTCCACTGCTATCTACAGCTGCTGACTCTTCCTGAATACATGGACACACAACGGAGTCGTAAAAACCTTAATTGGTAAAAATTTTACATTTTCAGTTGTGCGCCAACACAGCAGCTTTATGCTCCCCTTCACGGTTACCGTATTTTTCGGACTATAAGTCGCAGTTTTTTTCATAGTTTGGCCGGGGTGCGACTTATATTCAGGAGCGACTTATGTGTGAAATTATTAACACATTACCGTAAAATATCAAATAATATTATTTAGCTCACTCAAGTAAGAGACTAGACGTATAAGATTTCATGGGATTTAGCAATTAGGAGTGACAGATTGTTTGGTAAACGTATAGCATGTTCTATATGTTATAATTATTTGAATGACTCTTAGCATAATGTTACGTTAACATACCAGGCACGTTCTCAGTTGGTTATTTATGCGTCATATAACGTATACTTATTCAGCCTGTTGTTCACTATTCTTTATTTATTTTAAATTGCCTTTCAAATGTCTATTCTTGGTGTTGGGTTTTATCAAATACTTTTCCCCAAAAAATGCGACTTATACTCCAGTGCGACTTATATATGTTTTTTTCCTTCTTTATTGTGCATTTTCGGCCGGTGCGACTTATACTCCGAAAAATACGGTATATGTACGCATAAATAGGGATTTTTTCAAAACATCTCTCAAACCACAAGATTGGCATTTCCAAACAATCTATATCCACAAAAAAAACATTCACTAGCAGTCATGTGTATTTTGACTAAATAAAAGCCTGAAAAGGCAGCCAAAGCTGACTGTGGCAACACCTGTCTTCAAACTGAACACAGATATATTAGATGTACAATGACGTGTACATTATCTTTAAAATCAACGCACTTACATGAGGCACAGGAAACTTCATGAAAGGTTCTTGAAACTCTACTCTGGCCGGATTATACAAATGGCTGTTTCTAAAGACAAAAGTATATGTCTGTGTGTGGACAAGTGGACAACACACAGACAAATATGCATTTATAAAGTATCTGTGTGGCCATGAACTACATTTTCTTAAAATCCTACTTATCATACATATATTGTATGTGGGGAAAATGTTTAAATATCAGTAATAAATACAGCTGTGACCTCTCAGGATGTTTAAGATCCAGTATCACATTACAGTAAAATAACTTAATCACTATTTTTACAGGTTTCAATGTTTTAGATAGCAGTTAACCTAAATATAATTCAGAAAGCTGTTTTTAGTGTTTTATGTAGACCTATATTGGATCGACTTGATATAAAGCAAAAGCTTGATCATTCGATGTGTCTTCAGTGGTGGGGTATTAGCTACTCATTGCAACACTTTGGGATCAAGTACATTTTTACTTTATGAAAGCCAGACACTTAATTTTAATAATCTTATTTTTATTGCGCACTACTCACCGATGTTACCTGAGGTTGTACTCCATCTTTGTCTGTCAATTGAAGGAAATTCCTCTTTCCGCCAGGCTCAAAGCCACAATTCAAGAGCGACATTTCACCGCTGTGGTCCAGAGGTGCCTAAATGTGCAAAACAGGAAGTTTTAGGCAACAATCTTTTCAATCAACTAGCTTGCCACATTCTGCTAACTGGTTAAACTCACAGGAACACTTTAAGAGTTCCACTGTTGTTTTTGAGAATATTTAGAGCATTCATGTATAGAAGGAAAGTAACTTCAAGTCAACATGTGCACTCTATGCAGTCACACACTTGTGTCCTGCTGCGTATGCCGAGGGTGAGCAAGCAAGAGGGCTCCGGTGGAAACATACAGTAGCTTAATCCATTGACCTACTCTGAGATAACAGGCACAGCACCTAGGCTTTGGCCGGGCTAGGTCAGCATCAGGATTACCATGGGCTACTCGAAGAAAAGGGAGCCAGTATGAACACAAAACAGCATGTAGTTTATATGTACATAGGGATTGCCTTTCTTCTATGCCATTCAGCTTAAGCAAATATGAGCAATCACATTTTGTAACACTATCATATTGCGTTTACTTAGAACAATGGTATGTCCAAATCCATTATTGAATGAAAGGGGGAAAAAAGAACCCTATGTGACTTTCCAAAATCCAATCAGCTCCACTAAGGTTCAGTTACAGAACATATTCATTGGAACAACTTTAAAAAGTGTAACCAAATTCAAAAACACTTCAATGGTGTGACAACCAGATTTGAATGACTTGTGTAGTACAGTAAATTTCCCAACCATGTCATGTGTGTTTCCCCAGGCGAGGTCAAATGAGCCGTTCACATATCCTGCTTTGTGGGCGACATCTTCATAAAGTTTGGAGAGTGCAGTGGATGCTGGCAGGTTAAAGGTCAACCTCTCATTGACAGTCTTCGCACTGGTAATGTCCTGGATTATACACAGCACTCTGGGCTCCTCTGCAGCTTTTTGGATCTGAAATACAAAACAGAATAACATACATAGTTTCTAAATTTAATCTGTAATAGGCCGGTAAAAGGTTCAATTTTTTTTTTATTGTGCAATGCAACGTAGAGAGCCAGCACACATGGTAATTTTACTGATCAGACCGTCGGAATACAAGTTGTGTGACTTTCTACAACACATGCAGCAAGTTATCAGACCACATTTAAACAAGTCTTTGGCAAGGATAGCAACAGACGAGTGAAATAAAAAGTTCAAACTTCATACCCATTTACATTTTATAAAGGGTTAAATAAATATGTCAAGGCCCACGCTACACATTTAAATCTAGATAAAACATGACCAAAAAATTCAAATGCAAAGGAAAAGAACAAAATCTGTTTCGTAAAATGTACTTCCTGGTTCATGAAGACAGAAAAATTACTGTCATTTGAATAATAATAATGTTACTTTCAGCTCATACTGACAATTATGTAAAGAACTAACTGTTCAATTTGTAAAACGTTTAGTGATCATTTGTATCATAACCTTAACTAACAAAAATGCAAAGAGTGAACATATAACCTTCTGTCTTATTACTTAGTAGGACTGCAAAGATTAACTATGTAAATGTTAAAATAGGGACGTAGCGATATTAAAATTTTATATCACGGTTATTAGCGGTAGAAAATGGATGGATGGATGGATATTGTGACCTAAATTATCATGTTATTATTATCACGGTATTTTTGAATGTGCTCATAAAGTACTTATACATACACTGAAATCTTTGAACCAGTTTTGATTTGAATATTCATTAAATAGATTGGTACACAATATACTGTAATTTCATTGGCAGAAGAAATATTGAATATTGTTCTGGCCATATTTTTGTGTGCTTAAATGTGTTTATCTTCTTTCGTTTTGATTTGTAAAGGTCTTAGTGTTTTTTTAAAGATCAATAAAAGACACACAAGTTCACTTCCTGTTGTCAGTATAGATCGATCACTCTATCTAAGATAGCATAATGTGTAGATTAGGGCTGCAACAACTAATCGATTAAATCGATTATAAAAATAGTTGCCGATTAATTTAGTCATCGATTCGTTGGACCTATGCTATGCGCAGAGGGTACTTTTTTTTTTCTTTTTCTTTTTTTATAAACCTTTATTCATAAACTGCAACATTTACAAACAGCTGAGAAACAATAATCAAAATAAGTATGGTGGCAGTATGCTGGTTTTTTTTCCAATAAAATACTGGAAAGGATAGAAATGTAGTTTGTCTGTTTTATTGTTAATCTATTAATCGAAGTAATAATCGACAGATTAATCGATTATCAAATTAGTTGTTAGTTGCAGCCCTAGTGTAGATTCAATGTACGCAATTGAATAGTTCAGTTGCTCAGACAGCAATGTGTTGATACAAGTTTGTAGTTGGGTGTGCGGTTTCTTAATGGTAAAAGACGCTAATGTCCTATGTATTTAAAGTTTGCATTTAAGATGGCTAATGAGCTAGTGCTAGCATGCTTCTCCAGTAAATGAGCAGTATCACCGGTCCGTGAGTTTATCAAATTGTTATCAATCACAGTTTTATGATCATTGTATTTTTAAAACGGTAATACTAATCATCTGGAGTTGTACCGTAGTTTACAGTTATATCCCTAGTATAAACTAAAAAAAAAAAGCTTTTCCTCTAAAATCTTCAAATCACCCCATAGTTTATACAGCGTATTTTAATTATCATATTTTTCATACAGAAATCTTGCTTGGAAACGGTAAGTAGTATAATAGTAGTCTGTTAAAGCCCATTGTTGTGTACTTTGCTATGATAAGTCCTAAATGAAGGTTTTAATTGTATGGTACTCATGAGTCTGTAGTACATGCAGCTAGCTACCAAGAGGCTTGGATGAGGGCTCTTTCCCACAGCACACACAAACATGAGGCATTGCTACCTGGGAAATCCTCTTCTTTTCATCAAAATAACTATCTGCAGCTCCAAAACATACCATAATAGACACAGAAATGGATGACTATACAAAGCACGTCTGCTTAAAAAAAAAAGTGCATTTGGGATGCTTGTCAATAGGGGAAGCAACATGCTTTGTTTTTGTTTTATAATTTTGCAACACATGTGCAGTTTGTAATCTTAGCAAAAAGTGAGTGGCACGTACCATAAAGAAGCTGCAGCTGACTACACACAAGTGTATTATAAGATTAAAGGGTATTTTTACCATGGATATAATCACAGCGTGTCAACATGAAGCCACATGTATAGCGCAGGAGTAGAGGCTCTAATATGTGTGCAGCTATACCTGATTTAAAAGGCAGTAAAGGTGTAACATATTACCAAAGTTCAAAGTATCAATAAGCACCAGCTGATAAGATTCAATTAAACATTAAAACTTACTTTTAAATTAAAATCCACCAAACCACACAATGAATACTGACATTTTTACAACAATTTCAGTGGAATAGTTAGTCAAAACAACAGTAGAGAAACCTGATTTGAACTCAAATGTCAAACAAACGCTCCAAAAAGTTTGGGACAAGCAAAACAAACATGTTCAAATCTGAAAGTAAAAATGCTTTTAACTGGGTGCAAAGTTTGAACCTGGCTGGTCCAGTTTCATTTATAGTAACACAATGTCAAAGGAATTTAGTCCAGCTTTGAATAAGGTGCAGTGAAGTCACTTGTAGCAAGCTTAAATGAAACATTGGAATTAGGGCTGGGCTGATACAAAGATATCAATATATATCGTGATAGACACGTAATCAATATCAATAAAAAATGTGATTATATAAATGGTTTTTTTGGTAGGAAAAAAACAGAAAGAATGAAGTATGGTTGGTTGCATAAACAAAGCCACTAGTAACCTAACAAAACGGGAAGTAACCAGTGAGTAATGGAAGAGACGTGCTAAACAGCCAATTGCTTAACAGTATCAACTATCAAGTTTGGTTGGGCCATCTTGCTGTCTCGCTGTTGATTCTCTGCATGTAGTGAAAAGAGAAAATAAAAATGATTGTAGCAGAGAGTGTGGCAGAGAGCGAAGGAATTGTCAATAAAACAGGGATTTTTTTAAAAACGGACCATAGACCTTCCCCGCGCTCATCTTTTCTTTTCAACCCTCGTCCGTTCCATATTCAGATGTACGGAAACAACCGGTAGGAAGTCGAGTGCATGACTGTATAAACAAAATAAATAAGAAAATATAACAAATGTTCTACTTTAAAATTATTTGGTCCAAAAATATTTAAATATATACTGCATAACAAACAAATTTCCATACTTAAATAAGAATCCATCCATCCATTTTTTACCGCTTGTAGCTAACTTCCTGGCAGTAAACCTGCAAAAACTGTTTTGTCAAATTTCTCTATATTTACATTTTAACACTTTGCCCTATTTTGTTACACTTTATTAAGCATTTCTTACATGTTTCCCTTTTTTGCATTAATTTACAGAGGTTATTGTTAAGTGTTTACTGTGATTTCAGAATTGTGTTTACATTGTTTTCCATGGTTGTGTTTTAAATTTCCTTTCCTTTCTGCCTTGATAGCTGGGGGTTTTATAATCAGAGCAGTTACATTTGAAATAAACATGTTAACATTTAATACATTTTCTCCTTGCCAATATATTTCATAGGTCATAAAAATATCAACAGTTATCAATATCGACCAATATAAAAACGTATAACGTGATACAGTATTCAGCCATATCGTTACAAAGCCCCTAAAGGGACATGGAGGGACATTTTTTTCTATGTCAGTGAACCGGAAGCAAAACAGACACAGCGATGGTAAACCGCAAGTGAAACTGACAAAGCGATGGAGGAGCCTACCCATCATCCGTGGGAGAAGTTTATTGATTTCTATTTTAATATTTAATATTGGCTTAACATATAAAGACATCAAATCGTATTCTGGTCCGACAACAGAGCACAGCTGGGTAGGCTCCAGCATGCTCCCGCTCCTCCATCGCTGTGCCTGTTTCACTTCCGGTTCTACCATTGCTGTGTCTGTTTTACTTCCGGTTCACTGACATAGGAAAAAAAACTTTTGCAAGATCTTGCAAAAAGTATTACGAGATCTCGCAAAACATCCATGTCCCTTTAGGGACTCCGTATATCGCCCAGCTTTAGCTGGAATACAAATGAATCCACTGTGATTAATACATATTTGAACTCAAAATAATTGGTCGCAGCCTTTTAGACATATAGGGTAAATATGGATTATAATTGTTGATGACTGAAGTGCTGATATCAACCAAACCTAACCACCCCGCCCCAACCCCCTCCACATACCACTCCCCGGATTGTAAATAATGTATATAATTCAATGTATATACTCTGATGATTAACTTATGTGATGACTGTATTATGCTGATAGTATATATTTATACCATGAATTGATTAATGTGGAACCCCACTTAAACAAGTTGAAAAACTTATTCGGGTGTCACCATTTAGTGGTCAATTGTACGGAATATGTACTGTACTAGGGCTGGGCGATATATCGATATATTCGATATATCGCGGGTTTGTCTCTGTGCGATATAGAAAATGACTATATTGTGATATTCGAGTATATGTTCTCACGCAGTTGCTTTTAGCTGTGGGCATAACACTACAGGCTTTTTTCACTCTTTCTTGTCTCTCCTTCTCACAGACAGCAAGCGCACCTTCTTGCATACGTCACATACGTATACGCCCTCTCGGAGCAGAGAGGTAGCAGCATGGGTAACGTTAGCTGTGGTGCGAGTGGTAATACGAGAGAAAGAAGGTGCGAATCTGGTAACAAATGAAGGAAGAATTAATTCCCAAGAAAAACAACACGGGGTCCATCGTCTGGCGGTAGTTTGGCTTCAAGTGGGAAAATGTCGAACAGACAACCGTAGGGGCAAAAGCGTTGCTACAAAAAGTAGCATTACTGCTAATATGTAGCATCATTTGAAAAGTCACCCGCTAGAGAATGAAGAGTGCTTACTACAAATGTTAACATCTCCGTTCGGTGCTACACCAACAAAATGCAGAGGCAACCATTTCCACATCAACACCGTATGAAACAAATAGTCAACAACAGAAGGAGATTACGTCCGCAGTAACCTACCACATAGCGATTTGATTTCCTATTATGCAGCTCATTTTTATTTGACATATTGAAATATATTGTGTGACATCATGCACAAAAGTGCACTTTATTTGTTTTAAACTATTGTAGTGGCGTTCTGTACAAAAACACTTTAATTTAGTGTTGTTTTGATATGTCATCTTAGTGAAATCATGCACAAAAGTGCACTCATAGCTTGTTTTAAAATGTCTCTGACAATCTTGCACTTTCTGTTTTGAAATGACATGAATGTTTGTGCCACTGCTTAATAACTGTTTAATAAATACAGTTTTGGTAAATTGACTTGGTTGTGATTTCCCTCTCTGCATGAAAGTTTAAAATGAGCATATATTAATGCAGTATGAACAAAAATGTTTTCATGTAGACACATAGAATCATCATACTGCTGTGATTATAAGCATCAAGTGTTAATTCAAGGCCAAGGCAAAATATCGAGATATATATCGTGTATCATGACATGGCCTAAAAATATCGAGATATTAAAAAAAAGCCATATCGCCCAACCCTATACTGTACTGTGCAATCTACTAATAAAAGTTTCAATCAATCAAATTGTGATCTCGACAATTCAAAATAATAAAGATTGAACAGAAAATTAGCGTCAGAGGCTACATTTCTAAATTTATAACATGAGGGGGATATTTTTTCATGAAATACAAAACGCTGAGTCATTTTGTAATTTGCATAGTGCACACTAACAATAGAATTAGAAAGCATCAAGTCAAATGGAGCAGAACAAACAAGGCTAAGTGACAGCTGACTACCAAGTCGATAAAGCGTGCTAAAACGTCGACGGCCAACACTTTTAAGCAATCTAAATGCTTTAAAAGTCCTAAAACTTGGTTGACACTACTGAGAGAAGTGTAAGGGCACATTTGACTATGACCCTTTGACGCACGTTAGCTAGCATAAAGTGATGGGCTAAAAACTTCAATTTCAAAACAGCCTGGAAAACGTCAACAAAAGATAGAAAAATGACAAATAAAAGGGGCGTCACATGTATATAGCAACAACAAGGACGCCTGAAAATACATGCATATTTACGTAAATATTGTATTATCGATAGTTTAGCAAGCTAGAGTTGTTGACAATGTTTGGACTTAATCAGACGACATTGGCTAGCCAAACTGTGCTAGCAGCTGCTAATTGTTTGTTGAGCAAATAGCATTTAAAGATGCACAACTTGTTGTCAGTCAGTCCAATTCGCAGTTTGGACACTTTATTGAGAATCAGGCTAAAGCTCAAATGTCATCTTTAACGTAGTGACAGCAGCCGCCAACTAACGTTAGCTGCAACGCCAATGTGAGTTATTATCCATGTCACGATAGGCCGTCCAAGTCATGTTTAGCTAACAGTTAGCAGCTAGGAGTCAGCCTCTAAACAACACTTCTGCAGTAAACTTCTCTCGTCATAGACGTTGTTTTCGCTCACTGGACGATAACTCGGGATGTCAGCAAACAGCCAAGAGTTCAGCTCACCTCTTTCGACACGAACTGGTTCTCCTCGCTGGGCACCATTTCCATTTGTGCGACACTTTTAGACAAGCCTCTACTCGGGCAAGGATGTCAGCGAAAAACCTTCGCAGAAGACAACACTGGCATGGCTTTTGTCCTGTCGTTTGGACGTCGGATGCGTCGATAAGCCTCCCCGACACTTGCTCAAACTTGTAAGCTTATCAAAGTGATCGCAACACTCCGGGTGACACTCTGCAAGGAAGCCTTGCTACCGAGAAAAAATGGCCGCTGTGTTCCTGGCGTGAGACTTCGTTCGCTACCTCTGACGTCACGCGCACGTACGTGATGCGCGCGACACGATGACGTGATTTTAGTGCCTTTATTTCAACCGAACAACACCGACCTTTGTTTATTTTGGTTCGCATTTCTATGTTTCAAAAAGTATTAGAGCTATGGACTTTGGTCTAAAATAGTATTTATGTTGTTGGTATTTTGTTTTTTTTGGGAGATTAAGTAGATGTAGGTGTAATAGCTCAGGTTCCCCCGAAACTGCTCACTCGCTTATAGTCAGCAATCGTTTTCATGATGGATACATATTTTTAATGAGTGCAAAATACCCACAGGGAGTTAAAAAATATGAATGTTTGAAAAAATATGTTCATACATACACTCAACAAAATGGATGAATGAACCAAAATTACTGAATGAACCTGACTGCCAAAATTGAGGACTAAATAAAATATACAATCTCAAAAACGTCTCCAAACTGGACTTTCAGACGAAGCAGCCATAACATCACAATGTTAAATATGTTTGTAAACTGTATAATAAACAGTAATATAGTAAACAGCTGTATAATCACTCGCCATACAGCAATAGATGATATCTGTCTATCACCTGACACCTTCTATGTTAGCTACTTCTCTTTGTTTTTAATGTCTATTTTGTATTTTCTGCTGGATTTACTCTCTATTTTATGCTGCAGCTGTCACATATACTGTAATATTTTAATTGTTATATATTGTATATATGATATAGACATAATATAATATAATATATCAGTATATATAATATACTGTACATATATTATGTAAATATTACGAATATATGTTATATTTTATATCGCTATATTTAGTCTATTTATACCTGCACTGTCCTTTCCATCCTTACACTTTCTATCATTGTATATAATAATGTTATATATGTATATGTATATGTATGGATATGTGCATGTGTGTGGATATATACATATATATAGATACATATCTTCTTTTTTATCTTTTTTTTACTATTTATATTACTAAATTATTGTGTATGCATCTTAGGGGATCTGCTCCAATTTCGTTGTTCTTTGAACCTGTTCACTGTAATAACGACAATAAAACTCTATTCTATTCTATTCTATTGTAACTGAGCTACTGTGTGGAACAATTTCCCTTGTGGATCATTAAAGTTTGTCTAAGTCTAAGTCTAAGTCTAAGTCTAAACTATACAGGGTTATTAAAGCCCAGCGCGCACTGATAAGTCGTTAATACCATGCCACACTAAATCATTTGAAATTATTTAAACATACATACAGTAATGCATCTTTATCAGTGCTTGTGCTTCATATATTGATACAGCGCAGTACAGTTAGTAATAGAGCGCTCTCTGCTGGACACATTATGTAATAGCATTTTATAAACGACGCCGCAACAGTTTGCAGTAGTAAGTGGTAAAAGCGTGAAAGGCAAAAACAATCTGGGGCAACATTAATACCAGCATTTATATGTTAATTTGAATTACTTTTTTATAGTTACTTGTGATGTTCCTTAGCTAAATGTCCCTAAAAGCATAGACATCTTATAAGTAGACGCAGCATCAACCGCTACTGCCTCCTGGCGCTGACGAGACGCGGGGCCGCCATCTTGGAGTGGTGATCCGCTCCACTCGGTGCAATTCATTTGGCAGGAGCAATGAACTGTCAGCGCATTTACTGAATACCGCTGAATTTCACGCGGTTTTTTGTCATAGGTGTAGCTATGATAAAGGACACATGTTTTGGCTTGTTTTATTATTCATAGTTTGCTTAACAGTAATATTCTTATATGCTATAAGTGACCAGACGTCCGAGATCAAAACTGGGAATATAATCCCAGAGAAGGGGGAAAACAACGGTCAACTATTTTCAAATTCAAGATACAATATGATTAGGTTATACATACATGCGTATATCCTACATAAACAATGTATGAAGACATTAGATAGCTATATATCTTAGGGACCTATAGACTGTATCTGTTGATGCAGAAGCAGAGAGTTTATTCTGTCTTGACACTTTGTATTGGTATTTTGTATTACATTCTTCCCTTAAATCATAATGTTTACAGTGATTGTTTTATATGTATTTTTTTTATGTATGTCGCTTTGGATAAAAGCATCTGCCAAATACTTAAACAATGAACAAGTTTAAAAAGTACACAGAAACCATAAATCAGCCATATTATTCTTTATTCTTTGTGCAGTATGTTTATTGTCATACATTTTCAGACTGATTGATTGATAAAAGATGCAGCAAATAAAAAGTGATGAGCATCATTGCACTCCTGAGCAGCACCAGCTATTATGAAGGAAAATCCGCTTAAATTGCACACATTTATAAAGTGGCTAGACTTTGCACCAGGGATTGTCACAACTAGAAAATAATGTAACTCTTATACTTAATTTTTTAATTACTTACTTTGAATTGATTATGTTAAAACAAATGTACTACTAAACCAGTGCTGTCCAAACATTTTCCAGTCAGAGTTGCATACAGAAAAATTTAAGGATGCAGGGCATGCACTTTGGTAAATTGTGTACACTAAAATCACTAAAACATACAATGTCGGTCAATTAATATATGCTAACGATCGGAACACAACAACTTAGCTGTATGTGATAAGTAGCAAAGCAAATTAGAGTGTAATATCTAATCGAAACCCTTTACAAATATCATTCCGCCAATTTAAACATGTTTTAAGACTTTAGTACACTTAAAAACTTATTGTATTGCAAAACAATTGGACACGTTTACCATGACAGTATGCCCGGGAATCATCCAAGACCAAACAACATACTGTTAGACGCACAGGTCGTCAGCCATTTTGGGTTTTAGATCTTATTTGGATTTAGGCAAATTTATATAATTTTTAATTTTTTTTGCGTAATGTTCTAATCCGAGTTGCTTTTATTTTTTCTTTAGAATGTGTCGGTAGCCAAAAAAATTAAATAAAAAAAGCTTTGGGCCGCAAATGGCCCTCAGGCCGCACATTGGACATTCCTGAACTAAACAGCGTGTTTGGACTGGGCAATACTAACAATGATATATTTACTCTGCTTTTACCGTCACATTTTCGGCAAGAGATGCTCTCTCTTTCATCCATAGACTTGCATAGGAAGTAGCTGATCATCAAGCCTACAGCACTGGGTAGCCTTCAGGGGATAATATATTCACAAATGTACTTTTTCAAGCTGCGACACACCTCGTCGTACCACTTGCCCTGTGCAGCTACTGAAAGAGCTACACAGCTCTCCCTCTTGGTTCCTGTGGGCTGCTTCTTGGAGCGATCCCAGTTGAGGTAGCCCACGGGCTGGCTGTTGACGTCAACATACTGGCCTTCTTTCACTATGTCAGCCACGCCGACCCAGAAGTCCTTGGAGCCTGGAGAACTCCTCTTGGCGTAGTCTCGCAGTTCATTGTTCTCCATAGCATCTCGTGGCGTAGCAAGGGTACCTCCTTGGGCGATGCAGTCTTCATTCGCCTCGTGGTAGTGTTTGGGTTCCTCAATTGTAAGATAGCACTTCCTGTGAACTTTGATGCCACGGAGGCACACTGTTGAACAGAAATATGTGTTTTATTAAGTGCTGCTAAAATATATTTTTTTAGTCCGATTAATTACACTTTGGAATTTGGATTAATCACAGTAAAATACTTGCTTACATAATTCAAATTAACTTAAAAAAACCCAACCTAAAATTTAGACAAATGCAATTGTCAAAACGTGGATCTCGGGAGGTTTTGTTTTCCTGGAATGCAAAGGAAAGTTGGCGCGGGCAAGGCGTGAATGTAAGTACATCTTTTATTTTTAACACTAACAAACTACAAAAAAGGAAGCAAACAAAAGGCGCGCACAATGGCGGAGAACAAACTTGACTAATGAAACAAAACTTGCACAAAGGCAGAAACTATGAACCATAAACAAAAACTTACTTGGCATGGAACTATGGAAGCATGAAGACAAAACGAGGTAGCATGGGTGTCAGAAGTAGCATGGTATGATAGGATGTCACCAGGACGAACAACAGAAACAGACAGGCTTAAATAGCAGTGAAAAGATCAGTGAAAACAGGTGCGTGACATGACAGGTGAAAACTAATGGGTTGCTATGTTGACAAAACAAACAAAAGTGCACAAAGAGTCCAAAAACAAAACCGAACATGACTAAAACAAAACATGATCACACAAACATGACAGCAATTGTATTATCCAAATGTCATATCTAAATGTTATGCTTAAATGCACATCATTTCCATCTGCCCATTTATTTTCTACTGCTTGTCCCTTTTTGGGTCGCGGGGGGTGCTGGAGCGTAGCCCAGCTACAATCGGGCGGAAGGCGGTGTACACCACCTCATCACAGGGCCAACACAGATAGACAGACAACATTCACACTCACATTCACACACTCGGGCCAATTCAGTGTTGCCTATCAACCTATCCCCAGGTGCATGTCTTATTTGCTCAAAACTTGGTAACTGTTTTATTTTAAGTCCAGTCAGGGTGATTTTTAAAGTGCAACCTGCCTGCGAGCACAGCAGTTGGAGTATCACTTATATTTGCACTGATGTATGCATTGACCTGATCACTGACCTTATAACAACCTGCACCGCCTTTCAGGTATCCATCCGTGGTTTAGGTAAAGGAGGATATACGGTCAAAATAAATTGTGTGATTAATCTGACGTGGTTCAGGTAAAGGAGGATGTACGGTCAAAATAAATTGTGTGATTAATCTGTGTATACACATGACTAATGCGATCATTTTTTGTGATTAATCACATGAGTTAAGTCGTTATTTTTGACATGCCCTGTTTTACGTTATATGAAAAACGTTTCTTAGGAGCTTAAAAATCATGGAATGCTATGCTATTTGCATACGTAATTATTTTTAGTCTCGAAAATAGCGTTCCCATATTTGGATGGTGGTTCATGGCGTTTCTCAAACCGCCTCAACAATGGCAGAAAGCCTTTCTCAACAAGTTTTGAATAGGGCGCCATAACGCACAATGTAGTACCTCCACCCTATGCTCAAAGAC